>NC_139764.1:105794471-106394471 GCF_965231275.1 Zosterops lateralis | reverse complement strand
TTAATGTCCTAAAAGATCTGCTATAGCTCAGACAGAAATTAAGGGTTTGAGGCATAGATTACCGGGAAAGTACATTAGACTTTCTAATCATTAGGATGTTGATTAGGTTTGTGCTTTGGGATTTGGATCAGGCCCTCAAAAATAGATTGAGAGACATTTTGTTGTTATTGGGGTTTTGGGGTTGTTTTTTCCTTTTACTCGTTATTATTCCTATTGGGAAGGTAATGTAGAAACTTGGTAAAATGCTTCTTTCAAATATGATTTCCCATTTCCAGTTTGAACTTTATTCAGGATACATTTATACACATTTGTGTGCTGATAATATTCACAAGGTGCAAAAATAACTGAGATAAAGACATAAAACGTGCCAAGGGTTAAGCTGAAATTTCAGTGATTCATTCCAGCATGGAGATCCACCAGCAGTGACTGGACATAGTGAGCTGAGAGCCCTTCCAAGCCTGGCATTCCCAAGCCTTACAGCCTGGAAACTTCATGGAGAACTTCCAACATCTCTCTGCTTTCTTAAAGCTATGTCTGAGACACAAAGCAGTGAGGCATATTTACCTCTGCATCTTCCGGTTGTTAAGGTATAACTGACAATTTGACTACCTGCAGAATGGAGAAGGAAATTAGAAGGGGGAGGAAAAAGATCATGTCTCATCTGAACAAGTTAATATAGGAAGTTACAGGGAAGGAGCCCAGACTTAGACCCTTGTTACCTGAACATTCAAGGGTTACTATTCTGATGTTTATTCCAAATTTGAGGTCTAACTGACTCCAAAACATCTTTTTAACTGATTATGGAGTGAACGTAGCTTTAAATCAGCATGGAACTAGAAGTGTTAATGCAAAAAAAAGCCAACTTAAAAAAAAAAAATAGTACCATTATGGCCCCTTTATAATGTCAGAAGGAAGTTGTTAAGCTGTCATTCCACAGATGTTCATCCACACATATACAAGAACACAAACAATTCTCATGGGATCCCTAACTTCATGTGTGGCATACATAAACGTTAAAATTCTTCCATCATCGCACATTTCCCCTTCCCCCTGCTGCGATAACAACATGGGGAATAAAAGCACACCACTTCCAAAAAAAAGGATTAATCGAGCTCAGAATACATGGACTAGCCTGTGAAAGAGCTAATGAAAAAGCATGGCCAACCTGGAAATGCACAAGAAAAACTACACTGAAATTACAGAGGAAAAAAATACTGGCATATATGGATACAGCAATTATTCTAAACTACTACAGGTCTGCATATTCACATCTGTTCTGATGGATGTTTCTTTGTCTTTAAAAAAAGAGAATAGCAACAATTTTACTATATAATTATCTTCTTTCCTTTCAATAAACGTTGATTTTTTTAAATTGCAGGTAAAATGACAAAACTCAGCCATTTAGGCAAAACAGCTTAGAATTAATTTCCTGGTTTAAAACATTAGCAAACAGTAATAGGCTTCTCTATAAAACCTTCTGAACATTGACATCTCTTCGTCCTTGTTGATGATGCCACAAAGATCATCAGGGAAACAGAATTCCTCTTCTCATTGTCCTCAGGACCCAAGTGGTAGAATTTGGGAGAATTTCTCATCAGGAAAAGTTTGGAAGCAAGTTTTTTGGTTTTGTTTGGTTTGGTGTTTTCTTTTTTTACTTTTTAATGGAGGAAATTAATGAGGAAAGTTGGAAATTGCAACTTCAAATTTGACCATTTCATCAAGTTGTGTGGTTGCTCAATGCGAGCAGACTGCAAGGCTAAGTCCTCAAATGGCTTCAGCTACTCTGTCACAAAAATCACTATTTCTAGCTAACAAAAGATGCTCTCATCAGTGAAAGAGAAAAGCTGTAGCTGAAAAAATTTCCCCGTAGGAAAATCTGAAGGAAAGACTGTAACAACAGTTGACCAGAAAACAAGATATGTATTTTGCTGAAAAAAAATCCCCATTGCCTGGGATCAAAAAGCAGCTGAACCCCAAACCCAATGGCTTCTTTGGTTAACATATTCCCAGTGTTTTGCTGCAAGTCATTTTGATCTGGTCCAAATTTTGCACTGTTTCTCCTTAGGAGTTTATTAACTTCATATCTTGGAGCAGTTGGGACTGTATGAGTGACAGAGTTTAGACACAAAATTGGTGGCTAACCAAATAAAACATAAAGCATAAAGCCGAAGAATGCTTTCTTTCTTTATAAGAAAATGTTTGGCTTGGCTCAGTTTTGGTAAAAATAGAGATGCTCCTGTAGAAACTCCCCCCTTTCTTGGGTGAGTCCTTCCCAGATTTCTGCTTTGGAAGCATCTCTGCCCTGTGTAAAGGTGGGGGGACAGCCAGCAGCAACACCAGTGGCCCTAATCCTGAGACTGAGAAGTCTCTCATTTGCTCCAACTCTATAAATGCATAAACACTGTATGGAAATTGAACAGCTTTATAGGCAGAGGCTGTCTGGTGCTCACAGTGCTCTGCCAGAGGTGAGCTCTCCCTTCACATCCTGTCATGGACCCACAGAGAGCAACCACCTCCCTCTGACTCTTTTTTTTTTTTTTTTTTTTTTTGTTTTTTTTTTTTTTTTTTTTTGGTTTTTTTTTTTTTGTTGTTTTTGTTTTGTTTTGTTTTTTAAATGAATGGCACTAAACTGCCCTTTTGCCAGAGATTTTAGTCAGTCTGGTGTTGCCAGTGATATCAACAGTGACTTCTAGGGGTGTGAGGGCAGCAGCCTGGTTAACCCCAGCAGGCAACTCAGCCCCACACAGCCACTATCCCACCACCCCAGTGGGGTGGGAGAGAGATCAGAAGGGCACAAGTGACAAAACTCAGGGGTTGATATGAAAACAGCTTAACAGGGAAAGCAAAAGTCATGCACACAAAGCGAAGCAAAACAAGGAATTAATTCATCCCTTCCCATGGACCAGCAGGTGTGCAGCCATCCCCAGGAGAGCAGGGCCCCTTCACGTGCCACAGTGACTTGGCAAGACAAATCCCATCACTTCGAACATCCCCTCTTCCTTCTTCTTCCCCTCAGCTTTATCTGCTGAGCATGATATTACATGGTCTGGGATATATCTGGGGTCTGCTGCGGTCAGCTGTCCCAGCTGTGTCCACCCCAAGTCCCCTCGCTGGTGGGGTGAGGTGCAGAAATGTCTCTGACTCTGTGGAAGCCCAGCCCAGCAATAATGAAAACATCTCTGTGTTATCAGCACTGTTTTCAGCACAAATAAAACACAGCCCCATACCAGCTGTTCTGAAGAATATTAACTCTATCCCATCCCAAACCAGCACAGCCAGCTAAGGAGTACTGCCCTGCTCTGCAGCATCAAAGTCAAATTTATAGCCTCCCTCCTCCCCACGAGAGCACAGAGCTGTGAGCTCAGCATACCCTCACAGCAGGTGGGAAAGCTGAACATTCAACCAGCCCAAAATCTCTAACAACAGCTAATAAGGCCTTGAGAAACTCTGATGTGAGGATGGTGATGTTGTCCAAGCTTTTATCAAAGGGCAAGTAATAGTCTTGTTGACTGAGATGCTCACGACACAGAGGGAGCAGGTGAATTTTACTTGGTGAGACTACAGAGGAGGAAAATCTTTCCTAGTGGCTCATAAGGCTGAGCTATGCTTGACCAAAACCAGTGGGTTTTTTAATGTCTTGTGATAAAATAAAAAATCTGCTGGTCCATGTCAAATTTGCAAAAGTAGGGAAAAGAAAAGGAAAAAAAAATGCTGAAAAAGGAGATTAGAAACTGCAGTCATGCTGTAATATTGCCTAAAGCTATTTGGAAGTTACAATTGTAACTAATCAATGAAAGCAAACAACTTTCTCCTTAATAAGAATTATGAGCTCAGGAGAGCTAAAAATAATGTTCAGATATTTTAAATCTGAGTTTTCACTTTAAAATGCCATTACCGAAAGTCAGCATCATAGAGACCAGAGAAAAAAATCTTCTCACAGTCTAACAACTTGATGAGCCTTTTAACAAATGACCGAGTCTACTGTTCACTAGAAATTAAATCATCCTTTTAATGTTCGGCTTTTCTTGAAGAGGTAGAGATGAGACTGAAAATAACAATGGGGAGGAAGAAAAGCAAGACAGAGTCTGGGAAATGAGGAAGGGAAAGACTACTGGACAATCCCCTGCTTTTAATTCACAGTTAAGTATTTATAGATGGCAAGGGTCACGGGTAGTCTCACTAGTAAATAACAGCAGGTAGTTGAAATCGTACATCTAGAATTTCATTCATTTTTACTGCTGACGAATGAATTCAGTGAATCAATGCCAATGTAATATAGTGTCTGCACGGAATTAGGAAAAAAAAAAAAAGGTTTACTAAAAACACTTCTCAGGAATTACAAAAGGAAAATGCCATTATGACCATATCTGAGTCCACCTATACATCACCTGGATTTAACTCCCTCTCTATTTAAAGCCTTTCTGGTGGAGTTTTCTGTCTTGCAGCTGGTTTGGTTTTTTGGGTTTTGTTGGGGTATTTTTTTTTTTAAAGCAGTCACAAAAAATACATGTATTTCTGCCTGTATTTTTTTGTACAATAACTGAACCCCCAGCACTGCTGACTGTTCCCTCCCTGCTTACTCACCGGAATCTCCTCATGACCTCACCGTCTCCCTCAGACCCAAATTAGCAGCTCCATGTTATCTGATAGGGAATCTCATGTTTCACTGTTTAATAGGTTTGTGCTCCTTATCCACTACAGCCACTTGCAGTAAGGCCCCAGCCACAGTGCTAGTCCCTTCTGGAAGCACTCAGCCTCTCAAGAGGGAATAAAAACTCTGCACATCTGAAGCACAAGTATGTGAGTAAGCAAGCAGGGTGACTGGTGGCTGCCATCACAGCTAAGGCACGTGAAGATGGTGGTTTAGCAAATATAGGATGCCTTACTCTGCAAATATAGGATGACGATGCTCTGGAGGTTTCTAAAAATGATCTGAAGCTCAAAGCACTTGTTTTGAGCTGCAGGAGAAAAATAACCACTGAAGAGCCCCACTCCAGTGTAATTTTCCTGGTAGAGTTGGGTTTTTTTAATATGTATGTCTGTGTGTATGACACAAGTAAAACTAGAAGTAAATAAAAGTAGCTATTTACAGTTAAAAAGCAAGGCTCCTTTGTATGGCTGTATCACCACATCCGTGAGAAGCAGACTCTGGAGTGGGTCTGACCACCATTCAGATCCCTCCTCAGCTCAGGGATATCTGATTCAGAAACTCAAGCAAGATTATGGATCTTGCCTGTCGGTCACAGAAGATTTTGTTCTGAAAGCAGCACTTCATGGCAGGACACCATCTATCTGTAAGATGCTGAGCAAATTGATACTTCTCTTCCACGTGAAAGAAAAAGGTGCTTCAGTATACGTGAATAAACAGCACGGAAGTAAAGGTCAGGTTTGGAGTTTTAAGCTGTGAATTCTTACAGAGCACTAAAAAGGTTTCCTGGGACATCCAGAACAAACCATCTCACACCCATCTTATCCCACTGGCTGCCAGCTGGGGTTAACCACACGTGGTTTGGCAGAAGGCAGAGCACAAACAGAAAGTCTGGCACCAGGAAAATCTTGCTAGGAACTGGTACAAGAGCACAGAGCAGCTCTGACCTCTCTGCACTGCTGCCCACTGGTGAGAGGAGAAACGATGCCCTATCTTACTTCTGTACACACCAGCTTCTGGAAGAGTCTAGCATCATCCTGTCATGAAAGCCACCACTGGAATGTGGCTTTTTTTTCTTGTTTTTATTCTGCCCTTCCCAGAGCTAATACGTAGAGACAGGAAAACAAGGTTTGCCTGCCCATAAACCTGAGACTGCTCTGCCCAAGCAAGGGGGCACAGATATACTGGCTTTACATAGCTGGGGCAGTGCAGGGGATACACCTGTTGGCTCTGCACAGTTCAGGCCAGGCCTTTAACTTGTCTCTTGTGTAAATCTGGCAGTGAGAGCAGGCAGAGAAAAACAGCAGCTCTGCTGGGCTTCCTGTGGTTGCAGCACAGCAATCCTGCCTTGCACCACAAGATGAAGTGACAGTGGGAACAGCAATGGGCTGTTCCATCACACAGGGGCCTGTCTGCCCCACAGCACCCACCCTCCTGAGCAGCACAAAGCATCTGCACCAACAGCCTCCTCTGTGATGAGGATGGAGACTAGTCTGGCTTGCACCAAGCCTTTCCCCTCATTCCTGTGCAGCAAGAGCCCTGTAAAAGCAGCTCTGGGCACAGGCAAGCCTGTGAGCTCTGAGGCTGCACAGCTGCAGCCATATGGCCACGGGTGCCCAGCCAGAGCAGGCAGCAGGACCTGACAGCACAGGGACAATCAGTGTCTCACTGCAGATCAGTCCCCAGCTCCCAGGATTTCAGGCCACTGGAACATGCTGTGTCTGGTGTTACTGAGCTGCTCCTAAGCTGGCCCGAGGTCAGAGAGCACACCAGCTTCTTGGCTTGCAGCAACCAGCACTGACCAAGCACCAGCTCTGCACCATACCCAGAGCAGTGACCTTCCAAAGCATCATTTGAATTAAGAGACCAATGGAAAAAAACTCAAAAAAACCCACTCTTGGGTAGCCAGGCATGAATACTGAAACAGAGCCAGTGCTGAGAAATCATTACCTGGCCCAAATATCTCACCAGTTACTTTTTGAAAGCACAAATTAAAGAAATGAATAGGATTCTCAGTCTTTCCTTTCTCTCTTTTCCCTGTTCAAAAAGAAGCACTGGGTCAGTGACCAGCACTGGCCACAGAGCAATTTTAAATGCAGGGCATTAGGCTGCTCACAGAAGATGTACAGACATAAGAGAACAGTACCATTTTTCATCAAACAGACCTGCCTACTGAAGACCCAGATTGCTGCACACTTTCCACTAGATCAGGATGCTCAAAGCTCCATACAGCCTGTCCATGAACACTTTCCTCAAGGCAATGGGACTGCCCTGGATGTGACACAGTCTCATGGGTCAGACACACATAACAGGTGAGACAACAAATATGAACAACACAATCTCTGATGAGGGTTAAACAAATGTGAAAAAGTCTGAATTGCAAGACTTTTATCTTTTATTCAAAGAAGCAAAATTCCAATGCAAATCCCCATTTTAGTGCTTTTCACACACATCACTGGTTGCACCCATGAGCTACAGCTGCCTCTGGACTGTGGGAAAATACCTGGTGTCGCGATGGGTCCCCACCATCAGGGTCCTCACTCTTCTGCATGGACAACATGGCACATGAGGGATGGTGAACACAGTGTCAAGCCACTTCCATGACAGGTATTGTATGCAAGAGCCAGGAAATGCTACTAAATCCAACAAAATAGTGCCCAGGACATCTCACTGTCCATTTAAGTCATGTGTCTATTGGCAGCAGACTGGGGACTGTCAGTCAGACCAACCCTGACCGTGGAACTGTTTGCCTAGAATCCACAGCTTCTGGTGATAAGCAATGTCCTGTAACTTGAACAACATTTCCATTTGGGGAAAAAAATTCAAGTATTTTCTATTTTATTCAAAATTCTGCCATATGCACATTACTTATTTATCAGTTTATTTATTTAGAAGGTATAGTATGTAGCTGGAAGCTCTCTGACCTGTGTTTCCCCCCCTAGAGAAACACCTATCACAGTCTCCCTTGTGCTGTTCCTAGTTAAGCTGAAAGGCTGTAATTTATCCCCTACTTTTGTTGACCTTTCTGCCACTTTCCTGGCTCTGTTATTTTTCCTCTCCCTCATCTCACTTCCCTTTCCAGGGCTGCTTTTTCAGCATCTTCTCAAAGACAGAAAAGATAAACAGGGGAGGCTCTTCAGAGCCAGAATGCAGGGTGACTAGAGGGGACCAAGAGCAGATCACAGGCAGCCAGCATGGCTTGTGCGTGGGCTCACAGGCTCAGTGTTTCCAAATGACTAGAGAGGGGCTGCCTGTAGCCACAGCAATGGGCTATGGGATGGCTCATGCATATGCAGCTCCCAGTTGGTGTGCACAGGAGCCAGGTGTGTGCTTCAAATCACACTAAGAAGGACTTCAGCTCAAGGACTCTCGTTTTTTATTTCCCACTGTGCCTAACCCCAGCAGGGCGAGTGCTGACTTCTCATGCTTATAAGGAAAAAGAGACAACAGAAATACAAATGGCCACTTGTGGGATGCTTCAAAGCTACCAGACTGTGCTTTTATATGGAAAACACAAAAAAAAAAAGAAGACAGGTTGTAAGAGGACAGTATGTGGAAGGTAGTAAAATCAGGAAAACAGGAAGAAAAGGTAAAAAACCAAAGTTGGGAGAGAGCAAAACATGAACTACAGCTTGGTGGAATACCCTATGAATCTGTCAGATCAAGAATTTGAGAGAAGTTACCAGAAATCACTGAAAGTGCAGGGCTGCATGTGATGAGAAAGTTAAGTTGTATAAAGTGGCTACCAAGAATGTGAAAAGCAGGATGCCAGTGGAGGACCTGCCGTTTGTGCCTCATGGCTTCACAGCAGCTGGGTAGTAGGAAAGGAAAAACAGGAAAATGCCACTTAAGAATGGTTGCAAAAGGAAGTTATAATAAGTAAAAATGAGAAAAAGAGCCTTGGATGGTTAAAGTCACCAAATAAGCAGGAAGGAAACCTACATCATGAATCAGAGGAGAAGATCAGAAAAGAAAGTGTGCTAAAGCACCAAGGTGCTCAAAAAGGAGAAAATTCATTGCAGTTTGAAGGTCAGGTTGAGGTCAAAGCATAAAACCAGAAAAAACAAGGAAAGAAATGGCATACAAAAATCAGCAGAAGCCATGAGGGAAAGCAGTGCCAATGGACAAAGAAAATAAGAAGGAAGAGGAACTAAGCATGGTGCTGAGGAGAAGGAGAAATGGGATGCTAAAGTGAGCAGCAGTAAGAGCTGCTGAACAGAGCAAGAGCAGAGAGAGATGGTTACCAGCATCTGCAGGCAGCACGAACCTCAGCTTAGGCTGGAGAAACATTTCACTGTTCCAGAAGAGAGAATTTCTTCTGGTACCTGATATAATTTCTTCCCTTTCTGAATACAGAATAGATGCACTTTTAAATAGGATTTAAACCTAGCAGCAGCAAGTGTTAATATTTATATAACTAAGTGGCCTTAAGCCAATGGAAAAACCATACACCGAGAAATGTGTGATTATCTGATATTTGATAAAGGTATTAGAGGTTACCAAGTTTTTAAAACTACTTTATGTCATTAAGTAATGATTCTTTCAAAAGCAGTGAGGAGCAGGCACTAGCTGAGGGCAGTAATTAGAATGGCCTTTGAAGTGTAAAAAAGTCCCAAGGTCCACCTTGCAGGACTAGCCATGGGTACTCACAGACCAACCAGCTGCAGGGGCAATGGGCAAGTGTCCAGCAAAACCCAGGCAGGCTCCTTGGAAGCTGGACAAGCAGCAAACCTGCTGTTAGTCCTCCTAAAACACTGCATTGCCCCAAATGCCTGTACTGTCCAAGAACCTTGGGGATCTGGATCTAGAGCAAATTGCTACTGCAGCAATATGAGCAATATGTTCCTTGCAAGTCTGCAGGAACAAGAAGAAAAGTATCAGTCTTCCTTAGCATCTAGGAAAACAAAAAAGCTAAATCCAGCAAAGGAAAAGGATGAATTAGGATGTAGACAGAACAACAAGAAAAATCTTGCCATAAAAACTTTTCTGTTTCACTAGTAAGATTTTTTTTTTTTAATTTCTTAATAATAGATATGATTTAGATGAAAAAGCTCTCACTTGCCTTTGGATATCCCTCTTCATCTTCTCTATGAACTCAAGCCCATCCATGCATACGCTCACCAAGAAGTTTTGCAGGAGGAGATGTGTGAAGAGCTTTGCCTGGAGGGACCAGGTCTTCAGCTCCAAGCCAGATCCCCCGGCTCTGGCGTTGTGCTTCCCTGTCACAGAGCTCTGCTCTGCTAGCAGCTGAGTATAATGCACTAAAATCTTAATCTCTAAAGCACTGTGTGCCAGGGCTTCAGAGATCAGCTTTTCAGTCAGTTTTGCTTTGCTGCTGCCATTGCACACAAGAGAGAGGCTCAGCGGGGGAAAAGCAACACAATGTGCAGCGATGGGGAGGCACGCTCGGCCGGGAGGGGCGGGGGCAAGAGTACTGTAATGCAATATAAAGGCATAGTGAAAATAAAAGAAAAGAATGGGAGAAAATAGGGCTATTGGGCATGAATAGGAACCTTGGGCCCTCTCCTTCCCAGCAGCCCTAACAGCAGGATGTCTCTAGCCTCAATAAATCCGCTGTTTTCTGAGCAAAGCCTTGAATGGCCTGAAGGTTTTTTTTCTATCTCTTTCCTTGAAAATGGAAAGATTAGGAAATCTCTGCTACAACCCGTTTGTGCATGTGAGTATCTGTGAATATTTTAAGATTACTCCCTCCTGCCTCTACCATGTGCTTTAAAATTAAAAACAAAGTGATACTTCAGAAGCTGGAAGAGCTGAAATCTGACCCAGGTTCTATCATAGTGCAGGCTATTCTGTCACCTAGACCCAGCGTGGCACAGTGAACACAGGGACACAAATACTCGACTGACCAAGCAGAACACTTCCAACTTCAAGGCACAATGGTCACAGTTAAGGAAAAAAAAACACCTCAAAGTAATAAAACAAATTCTATAACCAAATGCTATAATAGGAGAATCAAAAATAACAGGGCAACAATTTTAATATCACAGAGTTCACGGCATGTTAACTATTGAAACACGCTTGGGGCAAAGCCTTGTTGCCATCAATCAGAAGAGCAGAGTAATTTAAGAAAGCCTTTCAGGCTATCAACTTTGACAACATCTCAATGTCTGCTAAACCAGCATGGCCAATCCATGCCACCAAAATCTACTTCACGGTACCTATGTCAGGCTAGAGTACCGTTACATGGGATTAGTGCAGCACACTGATAATGCTCTTTGGAATAAAAGCTGATTGAACTTTGTCCCTTAAGAGCGTTTAGGCAGTCTAGTGGTCTGCTAACCCACATGGGCTTCTCCATGGCTCCTCCACTACAAACCGGCAGACAGCATATCTGAGCTCTTCTGCAAACCCCTCCTCATCCTCACTTATCTGTCACGCAGGTAAGAAAATGCTCATCATCCTCACCCCAGAAGCTGTTTTAGTCACTGGTCTGGAAGTCACTGTGTAAATTCTCTATCAGTTGACGTCCCTTTTGTAATCCTGCAGAAGGATGTTGCCTTTTATATCAGAGTGTTCAGACAGATATGCTCTTGCAGATTTAGTGTCTGTGGTTCAAAACATTATTGCTCTGGCCTTCTCCAAAGGTTACTGTTCTCAGATCAACAGTAGCCAGACAGGATGTGTGTGTCTCTCCCACAGCACCCACAGCAACTGCTGGTAAAGATGGATTTGAAATAACCTATCAACTACAGAGCAACAGCACTGAGATACCAAAAGAGCAGCTGCTGCAAGCATGGAATTGTCATAGAGAGGCATGGTGAGAATATCTGAAAATTTTTACAGCAAGGTGCATCAAAACCCAACTGCCAAGTAGTCAAAATTCCTGGGGGAAAGCTATTTTATGGAGTTCCTCCATCTCCCCAACTCTCTACTGTCTTGTTCCTATCCTTGCACACCATGGTGCTGTCCCTTGGTTTGAGCTGCACCAACCACTTTTGGGTAATCCTGAAAAGTGGTAAACTGATGCAAGTAGAAAAAAAAAAAAAAAAAAAAAAAAGCCAGCACCTCTCCCCTCCTCCCTATGCTGAAGGATTATTTTTAGCCCAGACCAGTTGATAATCTGGTTCACAGCATGTCTCAAACTACAGCATCAGCACCACCAAATAGACAGCTTGAAAAGGCTGCAGAGAGGACAAATACACAGAAAAAGGATGAAGTCTTTAAACCACTACTGCTCCTGAGGCTTTCAGACTGCAAAATCAAGGTACTTGACTGGTACCTCGAAACTGCCAAATAACACATTATCCAATAATAATCTAAGCAATTCAATCCAGAATTCCCAAATTTCCTCAGCTTTTGGTACTCTTCATTCCATGCAAATGTTTTTGAGATCAAGACTACAACCAGTGGTAGAGACAGGAAGCCCAGACTGGGATGACTTTATAGGGAAAGAATTAGCCAGCAGTCTAACACTGCCGGAGATGGATTTACATCTGAAGGCGTCTCACACATGGTATAAATGTCACTCCTTTCTTGCTGCCCCCATTCCTCCTGAAGTCACTGGAAAACAAAAAACCCACAAAAAATTTGGAGAGAGGAAGCTAAAAGTGGAACCAAAGCAAACCAAAAGTAAATAAAAATGTTTTACCTGGCTCCCCTGGGCACGCAACAGCAGGCCTGGCAATAATGAGAGTGAGGAATGAAATTTTAAAATGAATGCAAGAGGGAGAAACTGCAGAGAAAATTGAGACAGAGTTTCAGTGTTATTTATCCCAGACAAAGCATACATGCTCAGCTCTGAGCAATCCATGGCACGGGAACAGCTCCAGGATGGAACTCCAACACAACTAATCTTCCTTTTCTATTCCCTTCTGTGCTTTTGAGAAGGAAAGGGGAGAGAAAGCAATTTAGTGTAGTGATGCAACTTGTTTACTTCTCTGTACCTGCTCAGCTGCGTTGGCTGAAATATACTCTGGGAGGTGCAAAGGGAAGGAAAGAGAAAGGGAAGGAAGGAGAGAGGGAATTACAGGAGTAGAAAGAAGAGCAAATTGTAGGACAGTCCTCCAATTTTGCCACTGCCCAGTGGTCCATGTAAGCAGCATCCATATGGCCACCAGCATGCCAGCAGAATTACATGGGTTAGTTATCCAAGCCTTGCTGTGCTTGAACCGTTTAAGGTCTGGCTCATTAGAACACGATGGAAATGCCCAAACGAGCAGCTGAGATGGCAGATCTGGTGGGGCACCGTGTGCCTGGCCTGATCCCTGATCCATCACCCCCCTCCACCACAGGGGCTCCTCCTGCTCAGCCAGGAGACGCTCAGGCTTTGGGAATTTTGGCAATTCAGCTCAGGGCATGGCTGTGCACAGGGCATCCTCAGCCTTTGCCAGAGGGGACACAGAGCAGGTTGTAGGGCACCCTCTGCTCCCTGTTCAAGTCCCAGTGACTGCAGAGAGAAGAAGGATATGCAGAAGATGGAAAAGGGGGGAGTTTATTAGCAAATGCCCTGACATTTCTCTGGTCATTCACTAAGGCTTTTAGCTTGTCCCTAATAAAAACTAAATGTTATTACAAAGGCAGAGATGGTCTCTTAGGTGAAGAACACCATAAAACCTAACAAATCACCGACTTCTGATTGCTTTGTAAGCCCCTCATTAGAGCTGATACACCAACATTTACATTTACAGAACCCTTTTTATTAGAAGCAAACCATTCTTAAAACATATTAACAACCTACATACTCACTGGCTCTTTGTAGTTTGCCTAACACTTCAGAATGTGTTAAAATCACACATAAAAGTTATAGTAGCCTAACACTCAGGAAATAAAGAATCCTTTAAAGGTTTAATTCAACCACTAATGGATTTTTCCCAAGTTAGAAAACATACATATATTGCTGATTTATTGCAGGTGTGGTAACTGAATTTGGCTTTACACATACCAGCTGCAAGCAAATCAAGGAAAAGGCTTCATAAATCAGTTTAAAGTACTGTAGGCTTCATGGTGCTTGGACTGGGACAGAATTTCCCCACACAAGCACACAAAACAAATGGGAGTTTATAATTTTCTCTGTCATAGCTCATAACTTCTAAAGGTTAGAAATCAAAGCACCACACAGTGGAATTTTATACATCTGAATGGGATGGACATAAGGCATCCCAGAAGATGATTTATATCATCCCTTCTTCACACAACAAAAGAATGAAAAATGCCATAGTGACAAAGGCATTGCCTAATCACATTACTTGGTAAATACCTTTTCTTGAAATTTCTCTGGACAGATCAAGATTTTTAACTTTCTCTTTATTTTAAAGACTGTTCTCCAGCAACTACTCCACCTTTTTAAAAGCAGCTTCCAACACATACTATATTTTGCAGGGTTTTTTTAATTTCAACAAGTTGCACTGGCTCAGAGTCACACATTGTAAGACAAAAAGCCACAGTGACTTTATCCAAGAGATATGAGGTGGCAGAGATCCAGTACGGCCAGCACTCAAGGTGAAAGAACAGCATGGAAAAAGATTCACAAATTAATTGTCAATTACAGAAGACTGCCGGAGTGAACACTAGATGCATGCATGGGATAATTTAGTCAGGCACCTGCACAACTGAGCTATGGATAGTGCTGAAGCAATTACTCAATTTTTTAAAAGAATGAGATATCATCATCAGAAAAGGACATAAAGGAAAAGGAGAGAGTTTAATTTTTTTTCCAAGCACATAAAATCAGTGCAGTTAAGCACCAAGGACCCAAGTGATGATGGTCCTCTGGAAGAAGGGGAGGTTGGAGTACCTGACTGAAGGTACTCAGGAAGAAAGTGAAATTAATTGCTCATACAAATTTTCCAGAGCACACAGGCAAGCCAGAAGATGTTGCTGTACCCACAGCTCCAATATTGGCATCCTGTGACAACAGGTGGAAAGCACTAAGACTTCATTTCCCATATTGTGTCACAGAGAAGTCACCAGGTGGTGACAGCTTCCACCTCCTCTGCCACAGGTGGCTCTGACAAAGAGCCTGGTTGTGCTGCACAAACTTTGCATCCTTCATGAACAAACATCAGTGAACCATTTCTTGGTCCCAAGGATGATACAGCAGATTCACTTCTGGATCTGTGTTCTCTACATGGCTCCTTGGTCCCAGCTCCCACTGGCATGGCAAAGGAGTGGGGGAAGAACTAGACATTAGAGGCAGGGTAGCAGCTGCTCCTCCTGGCTCTTTGAATACAGAGAAAACAGCTTTTGCCCAATGCATGGGGAGTGGTATTGAATTAGCAAGCCAAGAACAGAAGGACTACATCAAAAAGGAAACAGGAATAAGAACTTCCCCTTACAAAGCAAAACAGTCTTGCTTTTTTAGAGCAAAATCTTTTGCCTAAAAAGCCTCACAAAACACTTCATGGGAGGTTTAGACCATTTTCAAGGGCTGGAAGAAAAACAGTCCTGGGGTTAGAGTGGTAACCTGGATCTGAGGAGACCCACTTCAGTTCTCTGCTCTGCCAAGTGTTCTTGCATGACCTTAGGCAAAAACACTGAAGCTGTAGTTGGAGGATACCTTGGCTTCAAAGGCAAAGTCAGCCTAAGAAGTTCTTGCCATTTGCTGCCTCCACACTTGTGCTGCCCCGGGAACCCACAGGCACTATCCTGTAAACTAAATTACTGAACAGGATGATGTGAAAAGCAAGCCTTGGTTGTCTTTTACAGGCAGAAGGATAATTCTGCATTGGACTGATTCAGGATCCACAATCAATCAGCTACAGCAGCAGAAGAGGTGAAGCTGGGAAAGCCCATCCATGACGGCAGAAGGGCTGCAATAAGCAGGAGGAAGGCTGCAAAGACAAGGTACTGTCCAAGACTGGTGAAAGAACCTCCTCAGCAATGCCAGATGCACTTGGACAGAGCCAGCCACTGCTGTTTGTGATGAATGTGGCTCCCTCTCCCCAGCTGCCTCTCCAGCCCTCCTGGCAGGGATGGCTGCCCTCCTAGCAAGGGCAGCAGAAGGAAAGATATGTCAGCACTTCACCTGCTGCTGTCTGGAGGAAGAAACAGCCAGGAATTTGCTGAAACCAGACCAGCACTGGATGCAAAGCACTGTTTAACCTCCTCCCTAAACCCTGGATTCTCAGGCATCACCTATCTGGGGATGGCAACACCTCTCACGTTCCCAGGCTGTTGGAGGGGATAAATAGAGTCAAGGTGCTGAGACACCCCAGGTAAATGGGGGCCATGGGGAGACCAACAACAGAAAGCAGCAGCCAGGCTCATTTTGGTAAGCTCCCATTTTAAAAGCTGACATGCAAATCTCTACTTACCCTACATATTATGAACATTCTCCTACAAACCCAGCTCCTGATTAACTCAGTACATCACTTGCCAGTGCTCTCTGAATGAGCCTGTGAGCCCAATTAGCAGCAGATGCAGCACTAACACTCCTCACCTGCTGTGCTTACCAGTCTTCAGATCAGGAAGGGAAGGGAATATATCAAAGACTTGCGAAGGGAAGGAAGCTTAGAAAAGGCTCAGAAAGGATGAGGGAAATAGATGTCTGCAACAGCTCCTCAGGCAAGGAAGCAGAGCCCTGTACAAAAGGGAAAACATATGGGCCAAGGGAAAACGCTGCTGCAGATCATGAAAAACATCCAAAGGGCTGCTGGAGCACCCCAGGAGCGTGGTGCAGGGTGTAGCCAGGAATGCTGCTGGGGCTCGGGGGACCTTTGCCTTGCCTGAACCCAGGGGAGCTCTGCCACATGCAGAGCTTCTCTCCACGTGCTCTGGTACATCAGCACAGGAACCTAAGTCATCCTACATTTTTCATGAGCTCTCCATGACCTGTCAGTTTTCTTTAGTGCCCCAAAGAATAAAGAAGGAGCCTCTCAAGCCTACAGATGCAATACTATTAAAACACAGATAGGAGCCACTTAACAAAAGTTTTGTTAACTCCCAAACTCCACAGCTGCATCTGAGCTTCATTTCTGAGCATCTCTACCAGTGAACTGAGTGCTCTTACCCACCGATGCATCTGTCAGCTTTTGCACCTCAACTGCTGGCACTAGTTTTGTAACATTAAGAAAAAAGAACATCACATGCCAGTTTGGATGTTTGGTCAGAGGAGCAGAGAACCTGCCTTTGGGAAAGGTGCAAAAAATAAGGTTAGGAGTAGATAGATGTGAATTCCTGAAGCTTTGACATGTTAGGGGAAATGGATTTAATGCTATATTTAATGCTATAGTTTTCCAGCAGCCAGCAGAAAACAGCCATATACTAAAGGCAAGAAGCCTAAATCTCTCCAATGTGTTGGGCAAGGAGAGCCCAAAAAACACATAAACCAGCAGCCCTAATTTAGCAGCAACTTCTACATGTCCATCTTTTCTAAACTTCAGCTGTCCCAGCAGTAAAAGAATAATGATTTATTTTTTTAATAAGATGTATCTCATACATATATAGCACATATTTGGTGAACCTTTCTTGTTATTCTCAAGGCAGTTGTGGCTGTAGGATATAGATGTAACAGAAATACTTTGAAAGAAGAGTCTTATTCAAGGTTTAGTCAAACAGCCCATCTAAGGATGTCATACTTGTACAATTTTACTGCTCTCTAGATATTAAACTAGTGGCCTCCAGGGACTGCTGACGAGCTCCCAAGTGCTGTCCACATGTCACCCACAAACTGATGGTTTGACATCAGTCTCAGTGGAGAGACATCACCCAATCTGAGCAAACTGGACTGTCCAACAAAGAAAAGCATCCTGCAGTTACTGACAATGATTTCCATAAAAAGTCTTCTGGTTTCCAAAATACGCCACAAATGGCCAATGTTTCCAAGGAATGCTCCCAACAGCAACACAGTGAAAGAGATGGTTTTGTTTTCTATGGATGCATTCTCTTATCTTTGAAATGGGAATGATGGTGCATTTTCACAGAGAGGAAATTAATGTCTCTGTCACTGGGCTTTACAACTCTATTTGCTTTTCAGATATTTTTTCCCCATCTTCAGCATGTGGAACTGCTGCTACACGTTGACAAAGAAAGCTGTCAGAGGTGACCATGCCACCAGGGTGAGACATTCTAAACCACATCTGAATTTCACCCTGGCAGGTCTAGTACACAGATCAGAGGCAGAAACACAGATGTAAAAGACCATAAGGAAACAAATAGTGGAAGAGATTATTTTTTTGGCCAATACAGCAAAGGTATTTTAAAATTACTTTTCTAATCTAGCCTTTCAAAGCAGAAGGAAGAATGAAATCATGCAAGAATTCTAATTTAAACTAAAATGTGAAGAAAAAATCTGTCCTTAATACTCAAAGGAGAAGAGCTGAGGCAGCACCCTGCTCTTCAGTTCTCCAAAGGACAAGTCACAGTGTACAGCAGGTCCAGCCCAAGGTCTACTATGTGATCTCTTGGCTCTTCCAGGAGCCTCAGGACCTGGCATGCTCATGAGGGCTCCTCCTCTTTGCAGAGGTCAATGGTGTAGTTTGGTTCTAAGTCTTTATGTTCTTCCAAATTATTTGATAAATTTAGCAGCTAGTAGCATGGAAGAAGGGACAGAGAGTGGACATCAGCAGGCATCTCTGGACTGCAAGTGTAAGACAGCTGCTGCCTGACTTTGCACAGAACTCAGTCTACCTTACATTTCTTGGCATACCTGTCATGACCTGGAGAGTGACATTTCTAAAATCCTCTCAACCAAGCACCACTTCACTTTTATGACACCAGAACATGCACGAACATCTGTGAAATGAGTTCCACCCAGCTGAGCAGATAACATCATTGTCCTGTGCCTCCAACCTGGACTGTTACCTTTAGCTACAATTTCAAAAGATGTAAGTAGGCTAGTCAAGCTTGGTAAGAGTCCAAACCAACTTGCTCCTCTTGCTCTTAGACATGCTGATACATTTTCTTTACCCACCATCACGATCGCAAGATTCAATATAATTTGTGTTACTTCCAGCCATGTGTGAGTCTAAGGGGCAAATAGTGGAAGAATGGATTTCAAAGATCTGACATTCATATTTTGCCAGGTATGTTCATACAGGCACATTCTATAAGACAGCGAACATTTAGATTAAGCTCCACAAAAATCCCACATTTTAAGACAAGTTATCACAACGGTCCAGACTGGTAATATATGAAGTATTCCAAGTTCAAAGGAATTTGGGTCATGAAACTCTGAGGAGCAAAATTTTCTTTCACAGGGCCTAGCCTTCATTGCTTTTGATTTAAAAGCTGAGAAGTTCTTTCAGTGTGTTCCCAAAATGGTCTTTTCAGATGTGATCCTCCCCTTCCCTCCCCTGCTTTTGCAGAGGGTAAAGGTGCTGCCCTCGTGGCTGTCCAGCACACACCACCACCAAAGTTATCTCCCACCTAGTCAAACACCTGTATCCTGACCTTCCCAGTACAGATAGAGCCTTAACAGACAAAAACCACAGATTGACACCCTCTTTTGGTGAGTAACCTCATTCCTCATCTTACAGGGATTGTAACATGCAGGTTTTATCCCAGCTAAAACCATCTCTCCCGGACAACAGTGGGAGGCTCTCACTGAGTTAACATCTCAAATTCTTAAGGATTTACTTCATTGTATTGAGATGGTATTAACATGGATGACTTCCAGTGGAACATGTCCCTTGCATGGCAGGGGGGCTGGAACCAGGGGATCTTTAAGGCTCCTTTCAGTCCAAACCATTCCATGACTTTATGACTGAGGCAGTTGGCAGAAATGTCACAGCCACCAGCCTTGGCCAGCACCAGCAGTACAAAAATGAGAACAGGGCAGCAGTAAGGCTCATCTAATACCAAATTAAACCCTGCTCGTGGTGGATCACACTTCTCTGTTCCTGACTGTTGAAACTGCCAGGAGGACTGGGTTGTTGACTGCTGTGTTAGCATGAAGTGCGACACTGCTGGAGAAAATCAAAATATGTAAATATTATATCCATATTTTCCTATCCCCACAGAAAAGTTAGTATATTATAAACTGTAAATAAATAATAAAGACACGAAGCAAAGCACACCCAAAAATATACAGCTGAATATATCTCAGCTGAAACTTTATAGCTGCAACTTGGGATTTTATACATAATTTGGGCTTTTCTGTTCTTCATTCCTCATGTGGGAAATAAAAAAAAAACCAATGAGCTCTAAAGTGAACTGCTAGAACATGGAAAAAAATAAGCTGTACGATCCATTTGCACTTGGCTTGTTGATTGTTGTTTTTTTAATCAGAGAGGGAAAAAGACCCAATTACTGTTCTGAAATGAAAGATTCACTCTAAACAGTCATTGACACTTGTCAGACTGCACTTTATAGCTTTTCCTTCATGACCACCAGCACAATAAGCACTCAATGTTTGACTTTTAGTGAAAACATTTTGAAACATCAAGTACATGGAAGCAGTTTGCAGAGTATGTTCCTGATAGTCCCTAAATGTCCTCCAATGTTATTCAAAGCAAAATATTTGTTCCAAGATATGTAAAAAAGGGGAGAATTTGATGTGATGCTACTTCAGATTAAAACCAAGCAATTTCATTTTATGCTTTATACGCTCTCCAGTCCCACTAAGTATAATTATAGACTTCTGTCTACTTACAAATCTTTCTGTACAATGGAAAAAGCAATAAACACAGGTTCTGCCAGCAATCAGATAACACTTATCGTAAACAATAGCTTTTACGATCTATTTGAAATGGGTTCAGCTGCTACAACTTAAGATTTGGTTATTTTTGTTTTCTTGTTGGATTTGCAGCAGGTGGTAAGGATATGATAGAAGTGTTTAGCCACGAGAGATTTCAAAAAGGGACTAGTATTGCATTGCATATGAAATATGACAGATTTATTTTACAAAATCAGTTTTCCATCTCCCAGGGGCCTCTAACTAGTTTGTGGAGGTTACTTTCTGAAACTTTGTTCTTCTTGGCTCCCAGCTCTGCCAGCGTCACATACAGGCTGATGCCTGCCACACAAAGGGTGACCCACATTCAGAAGTGACTCCTCATCAGTTCTTCATGCTAGTATCTTATGCAAATGGAAAACTCTACAATGCCCTGAAGTAAATGCTAACTGCTGATAGGGGCCCAGCAAAGATGGATCAAATTTCCTGTAATTCAGAAAAGTGTGATTTACTGTAGCTCTGGAAACCTGGGAAAGAGCCCTCAGAAATCCGCATGTCCTGCTCTGAGCAAATACTGCACCATGAAAATGCAACACATCATGACTGTGTGAGTGTAATATCACAACAGTGATCCCAGCAGGAGATCAGTCAGCAAGACAGGGATGTATCTGCAAAGAGGACACAGACCTAAACAGAACTTTAAAGGCTGGGTGGGACAGGGTAGTCCCCTCCATGGATTCTACCTCTTCAGAGATGCAATGGTTCTGCCTTGCACCCCACAGATGTGCTCTCCTACTCATCTCCTCATTCCCAGTAGCCCCAAAGGTGTCCCACATGGGACACAAAAATGCTTCACATACTCTCCAAATGAGAAGCTTCTTTTGGTCCCATTTTCTCAGTCTCAGGAAGAGCAGGTCCAATAGGTCCATTGACAACTTCCATGAAGACAAGGCATGTTAGCATAAATATCAGTGATCAAGGATTCAACATGGATGAAGCCACAAAAAATTACTGCAATCTCTTCCTCCAAGTATATATCACTTTGAATTGCAAGACACTTTCAGTTTGTACTTCGTTTATTTTTCTAAAGCACATTAGCAAGAAAATGGAAAGCTAACAGAACACTAAGGTTAAGAATATAAATGAAGTAGTTAGGAAAAACAAGGCTGTAATTCTCCTAACCACTCTACGTCAACCATCTTGCACATATTCAGAAATTAGTGTTGTTGTAGAGGCTGGGGGATTTATGTTGCAGTATACCTGTAATAGGAGAGTCGCATTTATTGCAGGAACTTTTAATTTCCTAACTTGTACATTAAACTCCCAATAAAGCTTCATGCCAACTGTTTTTTGGTTGTGGTGGTTGTTTTTGGTTTTGGTTTGTTTTGTTTTTTTAAACTGTTATTTCCCATGCTTTTAAATTAAATGAATGGAACAGTGCTTGAATAGTGAAATAAATGCAGGTAACTTTTGCCAATTTTTACACACAATTTACAGACTACACGTATCAATCCACCTCACATCTATACCTTTGAAATCACTTACTGAAATAACCATAGTTAGCAAGCAGAATCCAACAGCACATGTAATTGGAGCCTTGCATGTTAACATTTAGAGAAGCCTTATGGATGTGTGACTAGAACCTCAACAACTTCCAGAATTACTTCAGACATCTCAAAAAGACACAACACAGTTAAGGTTTAGGGTGGGAGAAAGGGACTTGGAAATCCTAAAAGCTCCACCCAGAGACAACTGGTTCATGTTGCATTAGCCTTCCTCCCCACCCTTCCCAAAACCCCTCCTCAGAATCATGACTAATACCATTTCATTTGATTTTTTTTTTTCTGTAACTGAGTTAATAAAATCCGTGGGCCAAGAACACAGCAGCAGCTGCCCCAGCCAAGATGCCACCTACACTTCCTTGAGAAGCACTTAGTGCCTTTAGTGACCACAGCTTTGACTTGAGCTTTTCCCACCTAACTTGAACATTATGCTTTTTTCATGATATACTTAGCAAAGAATTTCTACCCTGATGAAAAGTTTTGGAGCCTCCTCCAAATGGCCAGCAAAATTCACTTTAAAATGCTTTTTTTCTAACAACCCAGTGAGCAGACTTTCTTCAGCAAGACGTCAAATACAAATGTCTAGCACAAACTGTTTCACCCTAATTCATATGGGTAAAGGGAGAAAAAGCCCTATGGTTCCCCCATCTATGTCTGCCTTCATGTCAGCATCCCTGCCAGTACAGAATCCTCACTCCTACACACTCTTTTCTTAAGTTCACATTTGCTTCAGGGAGGGAAAGACGCATTAAAAGAGGGATCCAGGACAAACACAAGACCTCATAGCTGACATAACCCAGCAAATATCTTCAAAGCTTTGTCCTTCCAAAACTAGGACTAAGGTACAAAACTATTTAAAAGCTATTTTTCTTCTGCCCAAATTTGCAAGCTAGTCCAAACAGCAAGAGAACAATAACACCCACAACTCCTGCAAGAACATATTTCAGAAATGAAGGTTAGCAAGTGACAAACATTTCTATTTTGCAGCCTCAAGATGCAGAGAAGGTCCCAAATACCATTTAACATTGCCACACTCATTCATAGCTCAGCCCAGCTTCAACAGAGGCTCCACCTTTGAAATGACTGCTATGGCTCATCCTACTTTCCCAGACCAAGGTTTAAAACTCCCAAAATAGCTATAGCGAATGTGCTCGGTACAGACGCGGGGAAGGGCAATCTGGGTCGTCTTCTCCTCACAGAACAATGCTGAAGTCTGGCCAGACTCCAGGAATGCACAGCTCCCTGCAGATGGCTACAGCAACATTTAACAGTAGGAACCATAAAAGACTTTGACTTCTAATTATGTATATTTTGACGGGTTTTTTTTAAGAGGGTGGCTGTCTTCCCTCCACCCTTATTTTTTTATTTTAATCCTATTTAACGGTAGTCACCACATGCTTAGATTTTCCCTCTTAGAATTTATTTAGCTTTAAGAAACCTCAGGCCAAACAAATTTTATCAGTTCCATATATTAGAGTCCGGTACACTTCAGAGCAGACAGAAAACTGCCACAGTGCTGTGTAAATCAAACCCACATGCTAAGGGAAACAGTAATGCAATGCAATGAGTACCAGTCCACAGTCATTCAGCTTTAAGTGTCACTCCCACGTTTACCATATGAATAGATGAAGATTCCCTCAAAGCAACAGAACCTTAATTCTCTCCCCAGATTCAAATGTATGCATTCAGGAAACACTTCAAACATCAATATCTTTTCCTCCTAAGGCACACTTCTTGTCTGTAATTAGTTTCCATTGGTCAAGTGGGTTTGCTTCTATATATTGGGCTATAGGAATGTTTTAAGTGATGCTTTATGATTCATCCTACACTATCTAATATGATTTTTTTTTTCCCCTGGTAACCCAGAATAAGGAGGACTGGAGAGAGAAAAAGGAGAAAAAAAAAAAAAAAAAAAAAAAGATTGCCTGCAATCATATTGTTACACTGTGCACAGTTTATGGCTGGCTCACATCCAGTTTGTGGCTGTGATAAGAAATGTGTAATCCTATTATACGGAGAGGAGTCAGAATGTACAAATAGGTCCTGGAAATAGGAACTTCTCCTGTAAGATTATTCTTCTCTCCGTAATAGTTCTGCAAGTAGGTCTAGACGGGAGCTCTTCGCTCTTCTCCCCACTGCTAATGGAAAGCCAACTGTCAAAACAATTCTCAGCACAGGAGCTTGGGTTTTTTCAGAAGACAAAAGGAAGTGGTTCTGTGCATTTGTGTACAACAGCAACATTAATTAGAACACGGGCTCCAAGCCCTCACAGGCTGGCACGTCAGGAGTGTGTCCCATCACATCAAGGGAGCTCAGCTCGCTCCCACACTGCCACGTTCTGTGAAGTTGCCAAATCCTGCACATTCTGCAGTTTTTAAGAACCATTAACTGCTTATCAGTGACAAAAGCTGGTTCTCATGGCATTTTGCATTGCTGCTCCCTTAAAAACACACACACAGAGACTATTCCCTAAGCATAGGGCTATTGGGCTGCTAGAAGTATGTTCTTGCACTGGATAGGAAACCAAGCACCACCTTGGATCAGGTGCAACTCAGGATCCCTCTGGAGTCAAATTCCTGAATAATTCCAGCCCAATTATCGATTTTTCTAATTTCCTTTGTATGACAATAATGCTTTACTGTGGTTATTATTCAAAAAGGGGTTTATGCATTCCCCAATGTGCCCCACAGGCATAAGTGCTTTTAACATAGGTCAGATAAATTAAAATACAGGACAGTGATCCCCTCAAAGACTCTCTTCACAGAGACCCTTGCAGCAGGGAGGTGATGAGATCCATGCAAGAAACAGCTGTGCCCCCAAGTGAACCAGGTCAGTGATTAGCCTGAGTTGTGCCTGACCAAAAAATACATTCTCAAATAAGCAAAATGTTATGAAAGGAGGGCATTTTCCTAGGAAAAGGAATCAATAAAAAAACCTACCTCCAAGCCTGTCACGCAGGAGTAAAGGACAAATGATAGGACAAGAGGTCTCAAGTTGCACTAGGAGAGGTATAGACTGGATATTAAGAGAAAACTCTTCACTGAAAGGGTTGTCAAGCATTGGAACATGCTGTCCAGGGAAGTGGTAGAATCACCATCCCTGGAAATATTCAATAAACATCTAGATGTGGCACTTAGGGACACAGGTCAGTGACGAACATGGCTGTTCATGGCTGGACTCAGTGATCTCAGAGGTCTTTTCCAACCTCAGCAATTTTATGACACGGTCATAGGGCTGCGAGGTAAATACAAGCACCATAAATCAGCTGAATCAGCAGCAGGGTACACCAACTTACTATGAACCCCATCAGACTGGGGGTAGATGGGCATTACAAGCCTCTGAACAACCTGGTTTGGTGTATTTGAAGATACCAAGCTAGACTGGGTATATTTGCAGGACACCGCAATTCCCTCTGTGACTGCAACATCAACATACTCAGTAAGCACCAACAAAATGCCTTTAGCATTCTGTTTTCCAACTTGCTGCAGCAGCAGTGCTCACAGGTAGAAAATGTAGTTCTCTTCTGCGTAAAAAAGGAAATTTGAGATGAGAAAGAAAAGACATAGTTCTATGAAAATCAACATACTCTACAGTTATAGGCATAAAGGACAGTGACCAAATGGTGTCTTAGGTCAGGGGAGCACACATCTATTCACATTAAGGAGAGAGGAGGATACACATGTAAACCAGAATTTAAGCATTTTAAATAAGCAAAGTATGTTGGTTTTTTAACCTTAAATAGTACTCCCCCCATAAGATCACCAAATTCTGGATTTTCTCAGCCACTCCATGTACAAAGCATCAGGCCATGCAGACACTGAGGGCAGCCTCACATTGGACTGGATTTGAGGAGCCTGCAAACCTCAGTGATTCTGTCAATCTCTGATAATTAAATAATATTTATTCCTTGGGAAAAAAGGTTGAATGTAACAAATTCTAAGTGTAAAATAACAGTGAAGGAATCAGATTTAAATGATTGTGTTGAGTTAAAGTGGGCAATAATGCATATGTTGAAACCCAATTAGCAAAGAAGCTCACCCAGATGTCACTGAAGTGCCTTTTGCACCAAACTACCTTCACCTGTGATCTGACAAATGGCAAATTACCTGATATAGCTGGACTCTGTTGCACATTAATTAGAAGAAAACAGCAGAAGAAAAAGATGGAAGGGAACTGTACAAAGACTGCATAATTTTCCTATTAATATGAAGCTAGTGTATTAATATGAACCTAGGAGTTTGCAAAATCCTTCAGTAAGAGGAAAGTGATGAGTAGTTCAAAGTAGCAAAAGACAACAACAAAAAAAATCAGAAATCTGCCTGTTAAAAAAAATCATGAGACTTATTAAAAGTGAAATATGGATTCTTTATTTCTTCTCTGATTTTCAGGGTGTTGTTTCATTTTTCCCTAGCTTCTTCTCACCACAGCTAGTGCTGTCACTGCAGAAAGCAGCAGCAGCCACCGATGCATGTTCATGAACACACAAATCCTCAGCCATTATTCAGCTAACAAAAGCAGTGACGTAGGTGCCCTGTGTGGTAGGGCAGGGCACTTAATCAAAACAGCCCTCAAGAAAAAAGAGCAAATTGTAATCAGCTCCTGAGGGTCACTCAGGGTTTCCTGCAAGGCACACATGGTTATTTGAAAATCCATGTGCCACTTTGGAGACAGTTCAGGAAGCCTAGGAGGGCAACTGGCAGGCCTGGCAGGGATGGACCAGGTGACTCCAGGGGTCGAGGTGCAGTGTGAGGGCAGCAGGGTGACACTGCCCTCCTTGATACTCAGCACTGGGCAGCTGCTGTGTGAGTGACACACAGCCCACAGCCTGGGGGAAAACAATGGCACTGCAGATTTAAAAAGTCTTGACCACCACCCCCAAATGTTTCAGACTCAAGCTGTCCTCTCTATACCCATGCAACACCTGTGTGCATCCCTGGCACTGCCATGCATGTGGCATTAAATAAAGGTGTGCTGCTTGCAGCTAAGCTGGGTCTCCTAGCTCCCTTGTACATTCTCCTTCCCATGAATGACCTGGAGACCATTATGTAGCATCAAGCAGCACTGTCATGATGACAGAACAAGCTGTCACCTGGGAGGTACATACAGTGGTATTTCTGAATGGAAACCACCGTGTTTTGCTGATGTGCTTTCTTTTAAACACTTCTATCCTTGCTTTGGACATGTAAGGATGATTAAGAGTCATCCTCTGACTTCTGTTTTCTGTGCTGAAATTACATTGCTGTTTTCTGATATCTGGCTGAAGTGTAACTGACGTCGTTATCAAAACAGAGTTACAGAGAAAATGGAATCCACCCTTTTGCAAAATCCTTCAGCAAGGATAAATCACGTTGCCTCTGTGGTCTATGTTTTACACGTTGAAATGCACACAGACAGGAATGAAACAGCAGCTTGGGCTCCAGCATAATGCACTCACAAAGAAAGACCCTTCCATATCTTCTCCATCATTTCCTGACAAACAGGCAGGCAGATAACTGGTCTGAAAATTTCTTGATGATTTGGAAGGCGTTCCTGACACCTTAAATGCTGCTTAGGCTGTGCAAGAGCAAACATTTGCCTTGTACAAGTGTACAAGATCACAACCTTTTCCATGCATGTTGGAATGGAAAAGACCACTTACTTAATTCTTCATCCACACAGAAGACCAGAAAAAAATAAAGATATTTGCATAATTGCAGGTCATTCAAACAACAACATTCAACAATGTAAAAATATTCAACATTCAACAATGTAACAAGTCCCGTTACATCAGGAATGCCTAAGGAAAGGTAAAAAAGAATTGCACGTTTTAAAGTATACACGATTTTTCCCTCTTCTTCCATTTGTTTCCTCTTTTATTGTATACTCTGTAAGCATATATTTTGATATCTGTTTTAACTGTACAGAAAGGAAAAATGGAGGGAGGACAAAAATGCAGGAAATAAGTATAGGGTGCCATAAGAAGTGTGAGGTTAATAGTTAGTAGTGGAGGAAAAAGTAAAAAATTGTATACTGATCTATGAAAAAAAAGCAGCAAAAACATACGTAAGCTAAGAAAAATTAGAGATTACCAAAAAGAAGTCGGTAACTGACAGATTTCCCACTGACCAGTTATGATCTGGGCAATTACAGTAGAAACAACCAACTTGATTTCTTCACTTCTTCATTTATTCATTTAACAACCAGAAATACAGGAAAAACCTTCAGATGGAAGCCCTTTTTTACAAGATCGCTTTCCTCTGAGAAACAGTAAAAGCAGAGGTAGCCTATTAAAAAGTCTACTCCTGTTCAAATTGCCAATTTGAAGACTTCAGCCCAAGAAAATTCAAGTATGAAGAAATGCCTCCCCAACCCTGCAAGCCCAGCCAAGTCATCAGTCTCCAAACCAAACAATACTGCGCGTGTCTACCCAAAAGAATGCAGCAGTTGCACTCAAGTCCCAGCGCAGTTTTCATACGGTTCATTGTTTGAGCTAATTTAATTAAAAGAGGGTCCAGATGATGATTATCCTGGCAAAAGGAAACTGCACAGACAATACAATGGCAGACTGCCACAATCACTGTATCTTATCTCTGAACAGAAAACAGAACTAAAGAAGAGGATAAAACAAGCCCACCTTGCTAACCTTTAAAGTTGACATATTCTTACCATTCCCACAGCTTGGAACAAGAATCAGCTTGCCCAGTCTGCTAATTTTTGGCACTCCATTAGGTGCTGTGAACATGACCATGATTAGTTTAAGCAGGAAAATCTACCATCACAGTATTGCTGCAATGACAGCTTAGTCACACAGCCTCCATGCCAGGCACTGAAGGTGGCATTATTTATGGTCCAAACCCTGGTGTGAGGTTCAGGTGGTTTGGGCTCCATTCCCAACACCATCATGCAATTTCCTAGGGAAATGCAGTGCTCGCCTCCATGTACAAGAGCAAGGTCGTATCAAGTTTACAAGGTCTACATAAACATTTAAATATAAAAAAAATGATAAAATTTTAAGGAATATATAAAGAGCTCAGGGCTTGAAGCTTAGCTGTCTACAGAGCTCCACTCAAATCAGAAGCAGCAAGCCTTCAATGGAAACCTTTCCAAAAGCCATTCTTGGATAAGGAATATTTCTTAAAACTCTGTAGGGACATAAATCAGTGCTGCTGATCTGCACACTCTCATAGTTCAAAGTCTAGTAGTACCAAACTCAATTTCACTGGCTGAGAATAACTATTTCCATGAGCAGACATTTCTAAATTAGGGATGCTTTTGGGTTTTTTATAATGACTGGAAGATATTTTTGCATGCAATTTCAATATTCTTCTACACACTCCCAACCCAAAAATTTTCCTGGTAATGTACAAGAATATAAAAAGAAAAGGATTAAACAAACAAATTCAACCTCTGCCCAGCAGATGTACATTTTTTAAAAGAAAGGCAAAAACCTAAGAAAAAAAGGTCAAATTATTCGATCAATGCCAAAAAAGTTAAGCTAGTGGGAAAGCTGGGAGTGCAGCTGAGCACACAATTTCAGCTGTAGATTTCACAGTTTGAGGTCAGCAACTTACCTGATAGACCTCCTATTGTCTCTTGGGTGTCTAAAGGCATACTCCAAATATGGAGAAAATATTTAGAAATAAATCAACCTTCCTAAACCAGAATGAAGACACTTTGGTTCAATGCCTAGAGAAAACTAGCTGCTACAGTGAGAGGAGGTTCAAACCTATTCCTTCTCCAATAGCCTCTGGGAATACCACACAAATGACAGAAAAGCCAAAGAGATTTCAGTAAAGCAGCAGCTGATCACTCTGTCTCAGGTACATCTCTGAAACTGAGAAAACAGACCACTGCCCCCAGATTAGGTTTTACAGGAGGTACATTGAGCAACTCCAACATGGCTGTTTTGGAGGAGAGTTACTCTAACCACTGACAGAGCCTAGAACACGATGAGGCAAAAGGAATGTGCTTTAAAGCTGTAACAGAAGCAAGTCCTTTCAGATCGGCACAGTCTTCCTTTCTTGCCTCAGCTTAGAGAAACACAACATGTGGAACAGAGACTGTAAGGTAACAGGAGCAGCCATCAGTTATCTTCACCTCCAGCCATTCCCCACTCTCAGTTTCAAGTGCTTTCTGCACTGACTCACACACCATGGGCAGCTGCTACACCACCACTAAGCAATTTTGAATGATGGGAAGACTCCTGCAGACACACCTTTTCCCCAGCACACCTTTCAAACAGCAAGAAGTTTGAGACTTTTCTAGCTCAGACAATTCTTTGACACAGCGTAATAAAACCCATCCACACGGCCAAGGATCTGCCCTCAGCCAGCAGTAATTAAAATTAATCATTCACAATTATTTTCATGGGTATGTTCAGAAAGAGACACTGCCAGCTCGCTGACTCCTCAAAGCTGACAGACCTTGAAATAGGCTGTGGTCAGGTACAGCGTGTCCCTGGGTTTCAAGCAGTTAAAAACATGCTTTGCATATCGATTTACCCTTCCAACCTCAGTGCTGACAGCCAGAGCCACCCCTGTCCTCCAGCCCAGCACCTGAGCTGGCATCAGTGAGAGGGATTGGTAAGAAAAAAAGATTTTTCAAGTAAGTATTGCTATGCCTATCATTATTGCTGCCCTGCTGGAAGTCAGGGTCCCATGAGTGCTAAAATTTCTTATTCTTGAATCTCAGTGTCTTCTGAACTCAAGATTCTTCCCACATTCTACACATTTGTATTATGTTTTTAATCACTATCTTCTTCCCTTTCAGCTTCACTGGTCACTGCTTGCGCTATTCTAAGGCAGAAAGGTTTCTAAGGTACAGAGTAGCCTGAAGGTTATCAGTTTCCATGCCTCAAAAACTATTGAAGAAATTAAAGTGGTAAAAAAATTAATGAAATTCAATGTAAGGCATTAGGATTGTCACTTTCTGGAACACTGTTTACTTATACAAGCAATTTTTATGGGACTGAACACTTACTATTCATGATAGCAGCCTTGATCAGTTCTGCTCCTTTGAAACTTACCATAAAAACATAAAAGCATCTGTCTTATGTATATGCACCCAAAATGTGTACGCAGTAAGACCAAGATTGTAAGCAGTGCAAGGAGAAAGCAATCTCACACCTTACAGACTGCAGATCCCTTGGTATCAACCTGCATAGTGCTCCTTCCTTCCCAGCAACTGGAATATTGATTTTTACAATATCTACCAGAAAAAAAAGGGTTTTCAGCAGATATAGTGAAGGAGGAGCAGGGTAATGGGATTGTCTGCTTCCCACCACATGTGTTCTGTAGTTGGAGCCCAAAGCTGAATTAAAAAAAGAGATGGTAGAAGATCCAACTTGTTACATAAATCAGCTCAGCATGGCTTTGAAAGGAACAGATATTCTGCCTTTGCTAAAATAGAAAACTATCAGATAAATATGCTTTCCTTTTTAACTAGAGTGATTTTTGTAAGTAGGTATGACGTTGTGCAGAAAAACAGGAGCACTGACTGGAGAGTAAAGAGTTATGCAGGCAGGGATCAGGAAGTCTCTCTTTGGGAAATTATAAAAGGAAGTAAACAGAGTAGAACAGCAGCAGCTCTCAAGCTCAGAAGTCTCTCTGGCCATCAGCAACACTACAGCAAGTCTGCAAATATCACCCCTGACTTCTTTATGTTTTATGTAGGGTACCAACTTAATTTTTCCAGTATCATTTATTTATCCCATGCTTCTCTTGTATTGGTTGCCCCAATTTTTAATCATCACACTTTCCTAATTCACACTAGATCCTCCTTAAACCACCTTCCCACTGAAGATGGCATTAAAGGCATTAGGACCCTAAAATTTAGGGCTACCCCCTCAACCTCTCCTTTCTGCACCAAGAGTGCTGCACTTGCAACTTAAGACACAATATGAGTATTGCCAACGCCTAGACTGGCTCTCACTTCATCCCCTCCTTCCACAGCCATGAGTATTTGCAGCTCAGAAGAGCAGCAGGGATCAGTGTCTCCTGCCAGGCTGCCAGGGAAAGCCCAGTCAGTGTCCTAGCTTCCCCCCTGCCAGGGCATTTGACTAAAAAGCCTAATTTTGACTTGTTCACTTTTTATGTTCATATATTTTTGCCCCGCATCACAAAATTTTAAAAGTTATCTGGGAAAAGGAACTCAAAGGTGTGAAGCAGAGAAATAATTAAAAAGGGCGGGAGCCTGATTTCATCATATATTACAAGCACTTATCCCTTTGGAAAGTCAAGACTAAATTAATCACAGCTAAAATATTTTACAAGCTTGTACAAACTCAACAGGGACCTTGACTGAACTCCAGCATGTGGGGAAAAAGAAAAACAGAGGAAGTGGAGAGGGAACTGTTAGAAGATGTATGAAGAGCCCCAAAGCAACCTTGGGAAAACAGAAATAGCACCACAGAACGGTTTGGGTTGGAAGGGACCTTGAAAGATCTCCTAGTTCCAACCCCTCTCCAATGGGGGACACCTTCCACTAGACCAGATTGCTCAGGGCCTCATCCAGTCTGGCCCTGAACACTTCCAGGGAAGAGGCAGCCAGAACTTCTCTTCAGGAAACAGCCAGAGCAGGGAGAGCAGCTGGGTAGGCACACATGTACATGGAGAAGATGCAGCTCCTTGAAATTTCCTGGCTGTTCAACAGAAAAAGAAGACATCCCAGATGAGCTCTCCCCTCAGAGATGTGGAGCAGCTCTGTCTGAGCAGAGATGAAAGCCCTGTATCCTCTTCCAGCAGCCAGACAATCTCGCTAGTAATGGATTAAAGTCATTTAAGTAACTATACATTTAATAAGGTGAAAAGGGCAATGACACAGTTACATTTTGATTGTTTTGAACCACATATTGCTTTGCAATTCTGTTTCTGTTTTAAATACAAGAGTAGCAGTTTTTGCCAGAGCTGACATGGTATGAGTATATAAGCAAGGAAAAGAACATGGAGAGAAGTACCACCCTTTTATTAGTCCATTGACAGAGAATACAGATGAGCTTTCAGACACCAGGACCAGCAGACATGACATCTTCACAGAGCAAGGACATGTTTATATATACACATATGTAAAAACTTCCTACCTTGCTTTAAAATCCAAAATGCTTCCTCAATGCTGCCAAAAACAAATAAAGCTCAAATTTCCTTTGGTTGGAGAAAGAAAATCACAGCTAAGAAAAACAGACCATGGAAGACCCCAGCAGCAGCACCAGATGTCATTAGCTATTACCTACTGTGATTATGGAAAAATGCTATTTTCTATTCTGCAGCCTCTCTTTGCCAGTCTTTTCATCCACCTTGAAAATGATTCCAGGATTTAAGTAAATAGGGTCATCTGGGGGTTGCGTGCTCCTGGATAAACCTCCCTGGCCCCTCCCATGGGGAAAAAATAAAAACTCCAAGCAGCAACAAAGAGAAGTTTTCAGTTTTCTGATGTTCCCTTCCCCCTTTCCTAATGTAAATTCAGAGCAGTTCCGTAGAGACTGTAAACACCCACACAACTTTCCAGGTGGGGAAAAGGTAAAAAATCCTCACACCAGTAAATCTACAACAGCAATTTCTTTACCCTTTTCTTTGAGAAGTCGCTGGATGTAAAATCTGTTGCTGCCTCACAGACAAACACACACAGAGCCTCTGGCACAAGGGAAAGATGTTTCAGGGCAGTGTGAGGATTTGATGGCTGTCTTAGCTTTCCTCACACACTGAGCAGTCTGCATAACCTAACAGCATTAGCTTACTAACAGATATATTAATAGGTGTGGGGGGAGGGAAAGGAAGAGGGGAAAAAAGCCACTAAAACACATTCCACCTACACATCTCACTACTAATCATAAACTCAGGTAGAAAGCAAATTGCTTCTCCAGGACCAGGAGAAGAAGAAAAGAACAAAAAGACTGAAGGGAGGAAAAGCACCCATTTGCATCTTTTTCGGGAAATATACCAATTGCTGTATTTATCAATTAATGACAAGGAATGAAAAAGTAAAACAAAACAAAAAACAACAACCAAAAAAACCCCAAAACAACACAAAACAACAAAAAAAAAAGCAAAAAAAACCCCAAACAAACAAAAAAAACTCCACAACGACAACACAAAACCCCCCAAAAACCAAAGCTCAACATCAACAAAAAAAAAAAAAAAAAGAAAACCAAAACACCTACACCAAAAAACCCCACCAACTAAAGAACTGCTACAACATCTTGCAGTCAGTAATTTCAGAGAGATAAATATAATGTTGGCCTCAGACAGCTAGAAGGATTAGATTTAGATTTAAAACAAGTAGTGCAGTTAACAGTTGCTGTTAGGTCTGGTGTTAGGATTAGAAAGCATTGCTAATCACAAGAAATGCAAAAAGATTAAGAGGTGATGGTTGCCAGTAAGGTTTTAAAAGCATGTAAGTGCTGGAATTCATTTTGGGATTAAAATACCTCAATTGAAAAAAAGAAGAAAAGAAAAGGATAGATCATAAACAGCAGCCAGCTCCACCTGCACTGCTCACAACCCCTTCCCAAGCATTAGGAGAGTTAATAAGTGTGGAAAAGTGAAACCTATGCTGTGGCTTATACTGAATGATCCTAGGGCAGCTTTAGTGAGGAGAAGGAAGTATTTGTATTTTGGTATCTATGAACGAACTATGGCAATCTAAAACCTGTTTGAGTTAGGAGATTTTGCTTACCAAAATCCTGCCTGGACAGTGGAGTTGCAACTTTTAAAGGCACTGTAACAGAAATGATGGTGGCATTTTGCATCTGCATCCTTTCAGCAGGAAGGATAAGACGACATGTTGATCTCCTAGTTTGCTTCCAGCTTGTGTAGATTCACCTCTAAGATCTGTTTATGTTCTTAGTTACTAAGGAGAAGCAAAGCTCCCTGTGTAAAATAATCTGGAGTGTGCAAAAGAAAACAAAACAAAACCAAAACAAAACACCAACCAAAAGCAACAAACAAACAAAAACAAAAACACCCAAACAAACAAACCCCCAAAATACCCCCAAAACCCCCCAACTCCCCTCCAAAAAATACCCCAAAAAACCCACCAAAAAAAACAGAAAAGAGAAGAAAAATTACCTTGCAAAGACCTCTAAGTAAGCACTAACATTTAATAGGCAAATTTGAATTTTGGATGAGAAGTTTTACTAAAAAGGTATTTTAAACAGTGCAAACCACAGAATCTTGGTCAGATTCCCTTAGGACAGAGTGGCCTCCATCACCACCAAGTGCAAAGTTCACTGCTGGCACCCTTGGCCATCACCACCTCAAACTGCAGAGTCAGACAGTATCACACCTCGAGGAGAACACTGCAAAGCCCACCAGGCTCCCAAGAGGCCTGATGGACAGCCAAAAGCTGGTTAGTGCTGAGGCCACTTAAAACTTGTCTCTCCCACAGTGTCCCACATTTATCCAATGACTCAGAGCAAAATTCAAGTGCTACCAGGACATTCTGTGAGCATTGCCTCTGCACAGATACATTTCTCCCTGTGCTTCCAAGGGGCTCAGATGCTGATTCAGAGCAGCCTCTCTTCAGTCATTACTTTACCCTCTGTAAATACGGACCTTGCTATTCCAGGGGTTTGGGAGTAATATGAAGTAAGACCACTTCATCATTTTCTACACACCTTTCACTTTAATGTCCCTGGTGCACCTTCCCAGATTTTCAGACTCTCCAAGTCTGCCTTTCCCTTCTGTTGCCCCAAAACGAACATTTTTTTTCCAGATGCCTGTAGCAGCAGCAGCAGAAATAACCATCTTCCAAGAGTTATAAAACAGTCGTATTAAATAATAGAGGTGAAAGCACTGTGCATGATTTCTGCAGAAGTCTTTTCGGTAGAACAGATAAATTTATTCACTGCATTATGGAACAGTTTGAGAAAACAAGATCATACAATGTACACTGCCTCTATTTAAATTGTTTCATTTCTATTCATGAGTGCTCTGATTAGATACACTGAAAATATCATCAGTAAGAAATAAATAATTCTACCAAATTAATAGTTGTTGATTTCTTTTTACCTGAAAATGTAAGTAGCATCTCGTTCACACTAGACACAGCTACTGTAATTTGGATATATCGATCTTGTTGGTTCAAGTCCACACAGCACAGAGACAGGTGTGCATCTACATTTTCTTAGTATCAAGCAACTTCTATAAAATTGTGAGTTCTTCCATGAGTGGAGAAGGGCCAAAATTGCATGGAGAGCTTAGTAGACAAGTGGGTTTGTTGTTTTTTTTTTTTTTCCCCTATCTGTTTTCCCCAAATAAAGAGTTGAGAGAAATAAATTGCTTTAAATGCAGAAAATTGTTTAGAAATGGTATTTTAGGGAATACAGGTGAATTTTCTGTATCACACAAAATTAATCCAAGCTCAGCAAATGCTCTTTAATTAGAAACACCTTTAGAAAGGACACAGCCAGAAGTAACCCTCACTAACATCTTTAAGGGAGCTTCTAACCAACCCCAAACCAGCTTCTCCAGGACTTCCCTCCCTGTAAAGTATTTTCCTGGAGAAGCATGGAAATGGGTGGATTTGGTCAAATGGAGCAGAATGTATTATTTAGCAGAAAGATCTGACTAATATTTTCTTTAGGGGAAAAAAAACCAGACTAAAACCATAGAGTTAGTATTTTGTTTTAGACATCGCAGAGTGACGAATGCCAAATGTCCGCTCAGCTTATGAACATCTGAGAAAAAAATCTCTACGACTTGAAAAATTTATCCAGTTTGAGTCAGCAATGAATTGTTTTTCTAAGAATCAAATATAATTGCTGTAACATTTCAAAAAAATTTAAATGCACAGCTCAGTACCTTAAGAGCAGCCTGTTTGCACAGCAGCCAAGTGATACACCTCAGAGAACTACTGTTAGCTACTGCAGGGAAGATAAATCAAGAAAATGCTGAGTTGAGGTGCAATTTGACAGTTATTAGCAGAACAGGAGTAATTTGATGAAGGAAAAAGAATCTGACAAAATCTCAGTTCACAGCAACAGATTTTGGAAGCCTATTTGCACATAAATTGAAAAATATAATTCTTGCATTAGAAACTGATGAAGATGAAACAATATACCCTAAATCGTAACATATTTGAAATTATTTTCTTTGATTCAAAGCCGATAATCCTGTAACAGGCAGTAACTAAACAGGGGCTTTACCAGACTTGCTCTGCATGTTGAAGAGGCTGCACAGCCTGATCCTGATCTGGGGCCATTCAACTATCAGAATAACTGGATTTACTGCCATTCACACCTTTGTTTTTGCCATTTGAAAGCATCTCCAGTGCGCAGAACACTGGGCTGTGTTTTAGGCATTAGCGGCATAAATATCCCCTGGTGTACCATATACTTCACCACTTCTGCCTTCCCGTAAATCAAGCACACAGCCAATCATCTTTTTTATGTTGGACTCTAATGGCAACTCTATTATTCAAATTCAGGCTGTACAGAGCCATGTCTCACGGGGATGTGAAGCAGCTCAGGAGCAGGTTTATGACTGAGCAAGGGAAGATTCAAATCTGACCATGATCTTCCCACTGCAACCCCACCACCTCTTCCAATTTATCTGCATCTTTCAATTTATCTCTTCTGTGCAAAAGACTTTTTTAAAAAAACAAAACTGCTGTAAGAAGGAAAAACAAATTAGAAAGCCTTTTCTGCTCCTCAAGAGCCACCTCTTTGTGTCCCCATAAACGTTCAGTGCAAATGTTTTTGCTCACATACTCGTAAGCAGAGCTGTTCTTTACTGCATTACAATTAGATGCATAGATTAAGAGATATCTTTCATGTCATTATATCAAACTCTTCTGCAAACATACAAAGGGATTTTATAGACTGTTGTCTTTTCTGCTTACTACTGAATTCTCACACTCAGAACAAGATGCAGTAAAAGTGAACAATATCTTCCCTGTGTTTACTGTGCCCACCAAGAACCATTTAAAAAACCAAATAAAACAACTTAACTATGATTTCAACAGCATGAACTGTTCTCCCATGGGGTTTCTCTTTTTCCTCTCTCCCTCCACTCATCTTTCAGTTCATGAAGATAGGGAACATGAAAACTAAATGGATTTTTGTGTAAATAATTCATCTTTTTAGGCACATCAAACTAATACCTGAGTTCATCCAAGGGGCTGGCCAGATGTAGCTGATTCTAGTGGTATTTTAAATCGCATTCTGGAGAACTAGTCACAAAAGGTTGCAAATAAATGCTGAACAGCTGTGTTGATATGTAGGTGTAGAAGAAAGGATTAAAGTGACCTCACCCCTCAGAAGTCACAGTTGCACTAATTACTAAAGAAAAGGAACAGCCCTGCCCTTAATGGGGAGCAGCTGTGACTAATAAAGATAAGTGTGATAAAAAGGTGGGTAGAGGAGGACTTTGAAGAAGGAGATACTGAAAGAGAATCTGGAGGAGGTAGAGGAGTCCTGAGGAAGAACGAATGATCCAGAGAAACACAAAGAAGAGTGAAACAAGGAAGAGAGTTGCTGCTGTAAAAGATCTGCTGGGAAGTCAGTCTGGGTCTGATGGCATTAGAGCCTGCAGTCATAGTCATAGACAGTAAAAGCCTTTGGTCAGAGGCAGCAAGGGAATACTTGCAGTCATGTTCCAGCAGGAAATAACCAGCAGTCAGTCTGCAGTTAGACCCTACCATAGGAGCCTGCTGCAGCCAGAGTCAGTGAATAGTTGGAGTCAGGATAACTGAGCCGTAAAGAAGAATAAACTGGGACCCTTTTCACGTTGTTAAATGGGAATCTGTGTCTTGGCTCATTTCTATGCCTAACAAAGAGGTCTGCTGCAACATTGATAGAGCTGTTTTTAAACAACACTGTTGAAACTCTACCTATCCTTACTGAACACAGCTGTGGGGACACATTCCCAGCCCGTCCTGAACTGCCACCACGTTCTGGAGACTCGTGTCTGCACAAGACAGGCTTTGTGAGCGGGGTGAGCTCTGGCACATCTTGGGAAGATGAAGAGAATTACAAAGGCTGAGCATCGTTTTCCTGCCAAGTAGCAGGAAAACATGTGGCAACATAAAGCATCTTTTAGGAGCACGAGTCCCACAGGGCAGACATCCACACAAGCTGAGCTGATTCTGTGAGCCAAGTTGCCTTAAAACCAAGGTCCCGTGGGGACTGGGAAGTGAAGTGATGGTAGTAACTTTGCTTCTCTTTAAGCCATGAAGGAAAATAGAAAGTATTTTGTGTATTTTTAAACATCCTAAGTAGAAACAATAGATTAATTCCTGCAGGAAATCCAACAATTAACCTTTAATATGCTTGCACATCAAGTCATGTTTCTTGTGCTGAATAAACCACAGCAAGCTACTGCAGCTAAAAAGGGCAAAAAGAAAATCTAGGGACTTCTGTTTTTGCTTTTACTCTTTTAAAAGCCAAAATCTAAACTATTCCATTCTGTTTGGTTTAATAACACAAATGGTCTCTCTCCTGCACTTCTTAGAAGAGGAGTCTGCAAAAGAGGATCAGGGAAATAGGTCTTGCACACAACTAACGTCTGTTCCTCTGACTTACAACAACTTCTCATTGTACAAACTGAATTAGAAAAAGCAGCAAAGAAATACAATTACATTTCAGAATACAACAACCATTTTAGTAACAGTACTTTGCCTGTGTAGGAAATGGTTTCTTAAAGTGAAGAAATCATTTTGCCATGTGGAAACCTTGAACAGGTTAGTAACTCACTACTGTACCAGAGATTGATTTATGCAGTCAGGTTTGTATCTTCAAATTCACTGAGGTGGGGATTTACTGCAAGAAAAACAGAGAAAACCACTGGAAGGATATGTTGCAAGTGGAGCAGGGTAAAAGGAAAACTAACACAGAGAAGACAATATTCTTGGATTTTCAGTGCAACCTTCACTGATTTATTCCAAGAGAGCTTGTGTTTCCAGTCTAAATTAACGTGGCTACTACTATAACATATCTCACAGATATAAGATTTGGTGAAGAGTAAAGTTTTGCAGTATGTTCTCTGGATGAGTTTTCTTAGAAATAGCTCAAAATAACTTGAAGAATTATCATCTTAATGACATGCTTACCCTTGAGGGGAAATTTTGAGCCCTTCAGCAGAAAGCAACCTCACTGCAAGCAGGATTTTAATGGCTCTGAGTTACTGTTTATGCAGCGGGAGCCCTCTTTACATCAAACATGTTTAAAAGTGTCCTTGTTCTGAAGTTGCCTGTACTGGGCATCCCATCACAAATTTATGCCTTCATGGTTTGCAAAGCAGTTATGTCCACAGACCCACAAAAGATGTCTGTGAGCAACATGGAATCTTCCACCTGGCTAATCTTCCCAATTTACATATAAAACTTAAGTGCCTCATAGTCCTCGTGTGTGGAAACCCAAATGTGCAACATTTTCTGTCTGTAAGGTATGTATAAAACACATGTGTGATGAGAAAATGTACACTAATTGATTATGACAAAGAACCACCACAAAGCAGTCCATCATCATAATGAAATGCTTACAGTAATCTCTATCAAATTATAGTCTTGACCTTTGGTGATGTGGAAAACAGTATTTATTCCCTACTTCAAAAACAAAGAACACTTGCTGCAATCTCTTGCTTGAAAGTTCAAAACTGAAATTGTTCTCACTTTAGCCCAGCTGACAGCATTAGTTGTGGAGAAGCTCGCTTCCAGAAGATGTGGAATGTAAAAACAAAGTTGCTGTGACCTTAACAATAATCCTGTTTGCATATTACAATACATTTTCCTACAATAACAAGGCAAAGTCCCTCATGTTCCGGTCAGAAAAAGTCATCTTCCAGTAAAAGCATACTGTGATCAATAACATTTTCTTAATATATTATATTATCTCCCACTGAAACACTTTTTCACTTGGCATTTCAGGCTGCCGAGTAGGGGAAATTCATGACAAAACTAAGATGGTAAATGAGATACTGCAAACTAATTCCATCCAAGAGCAATCTTTTCATTCGTGAGCAATTTGACAAGCCAGTGTTGTCTGACTTCAGCAGAAGCTTTCTCAGCTTTCAAATACACATGAAACAGAAGAATCTGCTCCACTTCTGTACCCAACTTCAGCCTGCATAATTTTGTGTTAAAATACATTAGAGTTTCAACAGCCAACTCTGAGACCAGAATTAGTGGGGCATACTTTAACTACTAGTTTATAAAATAGACTGAGAAGTCTGTCACATCAATCCTGTGAAATCCTGTTTTCAATTTACAGCCCAGAACATGGCAGGGCACAGGAATTCTGCACTTCCTTAGAGGATTTGCCACAAACTCAGCGCAACCCAGTCCTGGCCCAAGTGATCACAATGCCAGGTGAAGCATCTCAATTTGGTACTGGAAAATTTCTCAGACAGCTTTATCACAGTGGGTATTACAGTAAAGTGCTTCTCCATCTGCACATCTGAACTCTCTTTTGCTATGATGAATAGCAGCTTTATTGCCCCCTTGGAGTTATTGTCCTTCTGCAGGCTGAAAGGGTGACCTGGTGGCACACATCCAGGAGCAGAGCCCATCATCATTTCAGCAACAGCAGTTGTGGATTTACTGAGAGCAATTGGTGTTCAGCATGGTCCAGGAAGGCGTGATCCCCGAAGAAGGCTGGGGTGTGTGCAGGATACCGGGATATTGTCAGTAGGATTACTTGCACACACCTGATCTCGGCACGATTAGGTGAAGAATCACTGCTGTATTAATATTTCAGCATAAGGAATAAGGGGCAGGCAGCTGTTGAATATTCATGCCATAGCAATGCTCTCTGTATGAATTCTCTAGCAGGAACATGTAAAGGCTGCACCATTACCCCAAAGAGTTTACCATCCAAAACCCCAATTAAAGAGATACTTTAGCAGGTACCCTGTTTTAAGCTCACAGGGCAGGCTCACTGATTAATTGTATTCTTACAGTGAAGGATGTGCTCCATTTTTTTATTAACTCAAGACTCATGTTGAAAACAACATAAAAGGAGTGGGAGAAAACAGATGAAAAATTAATTTACATCTGCAAATCCCAACACATCATGAGATCAGAAACATGTAAAGGGCCAAACAACTAATCTACCCAAGAAGTCATTCATAAAAGATAAACATCCTTTTTAAATGTGGAGGAAATTCATGCAGGGAAGATGTACAGTACTCAACTATAAAATAATTCTAAGAAGCTTCACCTACATTTCTGAGAAAGAGGAGGCAAAATTAAGATTGGTGCCACTGATAAGGAGCACAGATGATATTTTAAGCAAACTAGATGAGAAGGACAAAATCAGGGTTTTGAAGGACAGGACTACGTTTGTGCAGGTTCCTGGTTGTGGGGTTTTGTGGTTTCTTTGAACTTTTTTTTTTTAACAAAATAAATTAGGCAGCAAATCTTCATGTAAATGAGCACTTAAAAAAGAGCCTTTCTAGGTGAATAATTTCTTTTACGATTAATAAAATCTGCAATCAGAGCAACAACATTCTGATGACTTTTTGCCATTTGCAATTATCGCTCATCCCAGCACCAAAAAGCTCATTATTATTAAAGCTCACAGAAAGAATACTTAACTGCTTTTATGAAAGAACTTACTTTTTAAAAGAATCAAGTTTCTAAGCTTTGTTTCTACTTCCAAATCTTCTGTGTGAAAAAAAGGCTATCCTAACAACCCCTGTGTGTGTCACCTTTGATTTCCAACACATAATTTGGATAAAAGCATCCAATTTGTACAGTAACACAACGCATTACAGAATAACACCTCTTAGGTTTAAAAAAGCCAACAAAAGACTATGGAGTTAGCATAAACCTGTGCAAGTAAAAACATATAGTTTATACCATAAAAAACACATATTTTAACCTTTTTTTATAGCAGTTTTCTCCTAAGTAACCAAAAGCATTTAAGTTACTATAGTGACTTGTAGCGTTCTGTGAATAAGAGTGCATAATCTCTATTTTAAAGGCATGGAAGTTGAGGCAGAGCTATTACTAGGACAGCTGTTGAAGAGATAGGAACAGGAACCATATCCAACTCAAAGCTCTGTAACTAAATCCACGTCTATTTGACATGTATTATCCATAGGCAGAAACAAACACAGGTCTTTTTGTTTTGGCACCTACAGAGATGTTACAGTGAGTGTTGTCTGTGCCTCACTCCATCCTTGCTCCTGACATAACAGCACAGTAAAATCGGAGTCCTCTTTCAAAAAAAAAAAACCAAAACAAACCACAAAAAACCAAACCATCTCCCTGAAAAAAAAGAAACAAAAAAACCCAAACCAACCAACCAACTCCCTAAAAAACCCCCAAACCCCAACACAGATGCTGTTAAATGGATGCAAACTCAAAAAATACTGCCTGATTCATAGGTGCTTGGGAAGCACTGATCTGAGCTTTTTATAATCATACGTCTCCAGTTTGTGATTATTTAGTGGATGGTTTTAGGTATGGAGCATGTGGTGAGCCAGAATCTTCCTGGAGTGTGCAGTGAGAGAGGCAACAGGTGCAAGCTGCATCAAGGGAAAATCTGGTAAGGGATAAGGAAGAATTCAGAGCAGGTGCTTAAGCAGCAGAATGGCTGTGTGGGGAGGCTGCAGAGCCCTCATCCTCAGGGGTATTAAAGGACTTGCTTGGACATGGACACAGCCCTGAACAACCTGCCCTGCCTCTGCAGTTTGCCTGATTTGTGCAGGAGCTTGGGCAAGAGAATCCCTCCAAGGTCATTCCCAAACTTAATTGTTCTGTGAATACCATCCCAAAGACAAGTGAGGCTGCCATTTGGTTTCTCTGCCACATCTCAAAGCTTATCACAGATTCACCCAAGAAGTGTGACCCCAGATTTCTGCTACTAACTTTTTTGGCTTGCTCCTTCTCCTGAAAAGGATAAAATGGAACAAATCCAAATCTTTGCTTTCACCCATTTGAAAACTGTGAAAAATGAAAAGCAAAACACAATCACTGTGTTCAAGCTCACACACGGTCATTTGAGGTCTTGCTTAGAGTTTGCACACCTCCCTGACCTCTCCTCTTAGGAAACACTCAAAAAAAAAAAAAAAAAAAAAAAAAAAAAATCAGTCTGCTGTGCAGGGAGGCCCACAGTTATTAAAATAAGTTCATCACCAAAATAGCTCTCAACATCATTTCAGATTCCTCCACACCACCCGCACTATCATAAGAGGTGCTGCATATGGTGAAAATTAATTCAGTTTGAACCAGAAAACACTGGGGTTAAGTACTTCTTCAACTGGAATACAAGAACTGCAACCACACGTGACTGGCAGGATATACAGGGCTACAGTCAACAACCAGAAATACTATTTATATCCTTCAGAAAAACTGAGTTAAAAGGCCTTTCAAGGGGAACAGCTGAGCTAGGAATATCCAAAAACAGTGAGACAGACAAGTGTGCAACTCCTACGTGCAGCTCACTACCAGAGGGAGATAGGAAGAGTCCATCCTGGAACTCACAGCCTTTTCCAACAATTTCTCACATGTCTCTAAGGGGAAGCCTGGACACACCTCGCTTCTCATTTCCAAATTACTAGTTTTTTAATTCTCTTGTTACATATATGTTGTATAACCAGATCACAGCCACCGTGGCAGAAATGCCCATGGGCATCCCACAGCACAACGGAATCACTTTGCAGTAACTGGATATTCAGCCTAAGATTATCCCAGACATTTCATACTGATGTGACTAGGCAATGCGGCAACTTATCACAAGCCAGATTTACTAGACATTCCCCACCACAGAAAGTGAATTAAACTGTCACTCATCACCGTATGAGCTGCACTAGTGTAACTACTTCTTCACAAGTTGGACAACACTTCTCTGAATTAATACCAACACACTTTGTCGCAAGCTGAAGTCTTTATCCTCCTCTCTGCACACTTTCTTTTCCTTTCCACTTCTATTATTTTCTGCTCAATTGTTTTTTCCCCTGACTTAGGATGTTTAGCCTTCTTTGCTCCACTTGCCACTCCAGTTCATTCCTTTGTTCTCCTTGGCGGATATAAACAGAGGGATTTGTACAGGAGCTCCAGCCACCCTGGCCAAACTAGTAATGATGATCTCAGCACCGGACTATTAATGCCCTCTTGGTCCTTCCCCTGAGGGATCAGACAGCAAAGCTTCCAGGACCACAGGACTACTACATCTCTTTTCTCCAAAAACCATCTGATCATCATGTCAAGCTAAGGCTGAGACTATTCCTGAGTGTTTCTCTGGTACATCTCCCAGCATACATGCTCTATTAAAATACAGGAAAAGCAGAGGCATTACTCATTGTGGGGGCCACCAAAAAAAGAAAAAGAGGAGAACGTTTGATTTAACCACCACTACAATTACAGTTGTTGGCATCTGCAATTTGTAGCATCACACACACATGCAGGGACAAACATAAAGAAGGCATATAAAATACATCTTGTTCATAACTCAGACTCAATTTCCAGCAAGTTTCATATATGTATTGTTATTATATACAATATTTATGGCTGTGTACTGGCAGTACAGAAAAAAAAATATTAAATACTCTCTCTCATGCACACTTGTACACACCCAAGCATACACACAATTTCCTGACCTATTGTGAATATACTAATGACAGGAATTGAAAAAGAATTTTAAATTATCAAAGCTACATGGAAAGGTTTAAGCTAGCTGCTCATGGAAATCAGTTTCCAAGAGTGTTTCACTATTTCCAAAGTGTAGCTCATGCACATTTATGGGAAGAGGTTGCCAGAAACATTATGATGAAGGTGCACTGAGGGTACTGAGGTGCTCAGTAAGGAATCCTGTGAAGAAAGAGCAAACGCTGGAAGTAAGGAATGCATGACAGTGTATGAGAAAGATTAAACAAACTGAAAATATGAAAAATAAAATGGGACTTGGTGGTCTTGACAGACAGCAGGTACAATCTGAGCCAGCAACATGCCCTTGAAACAAACCCAAGTGTGTCCATTCTGAGCTGTGTTGGTGAGAGCACAGCCAGCAGGGCCAGGGAGGCAACCCTCCCCTTCCCTGTGGAGTTAGTGAGCCCTCCAGGACAAGAAGGCTTTGACATACTGGAGGAAGTCCAGTGGAGGACAGTGTTGGCTAGAACAGAGGTCTCCCCAAGATCTCACTGTGTTTTCCAATTCCCCAAAGGGAAGGGCAAAGAGAACAGAGTGAACCCATTCTTGAAAGGGCAGTGATATGACAAGAACAAAGAAGCTGCAACAATGAAAATTCAGGCTGTAACTGAAGAAAACATCCTTCACAAGGTGAAACATGGTAACAGGTTTCTAACAAAGTTTTGGAATCTGCATCCTTGGAGATATTCAAAACCCAACTGTATATGGTCCCCAGCAACCTGCTTTAAAAATGACCTTGATCTAAGCAGGAGGCTGGACTACACAACTGTACAGGTGTTTTCCAGCCTGAATCATCCCCAGAAATCATGTATTTGGATGGAAGAAGACAGAAAACTGGTCAAAGGAGGATAAGAAACAGCATAAAGGCATAGGATTAGCTCCACAATGAAAAAGCAGAGAAAAGTACAAAAAGAAGCTAGAAAAGAGAATAAGCAAGAAAAATAGCAGGTGGGATCAAGACTGAGGAAGAGGCAGAAAAAATAAAAAATCAAATCTCTGTTCACAAAAGCAAACTTTCCTCCTATGGGCAGGAGGTGAAAAATTCCACAAGAGTGATTCAACAATGAAGTCAAGTATTTAAGTTTCTACTGTAAATGTGTATGGTAGATTTGGATAAGAGAGGGAATCAGTTCTTTCTTTTCCCTCCCCACACCCCCAAGAAACCAACTAACCTTTAATTTCCCTTTTCCCAAATATTTGAACTCAATCTTGCAAACTTCACAGATATTTTAACTATTTACATTACAAAAAATGTTCTTTTGTAATATAAAAATATATGCCCTTTTATCAGCTTAAAACTCAAACTTCACTACACCCAAATAAGCCTCTTACAGCTTTTTACAGTTTTGTAAGATATGGCCCCATCAGTCTAGGCCTATCTACACAAAAAGTTTGCTCCCTCTTGGAGCTAACACCACCAAATTCAAATACTCCTGATCAGGTTTACAGCATTAGCATTTATCATATTTCAATATCTTTCTATTATAACACAGATGCTCAGTTGCATGTGCTGCCATAGGGACTGGCTGCAGCCACTGAAAGGAGAGCAATCCCCTAAACTGTGTTTGTGTAAGCAAGGATAAAACCATGAAAGAAAAACCACAAGAAAAAAAAAAAAAAAAAAAAAAAAAAAGAGACATCTGCACACTTACCTTGCGATATCCACAATCTGAATCCAAATCAGCCTCAGGCGTAACAGTCAGTAAACAGGACAGCAAACCCTTGCATTTAGCAGAAGATTTCTGGGAAGCCAGATTACCTAGAAAGAGTTGAAAAGAGTTACTTTAACACACAAAGATGAAATCATCTATGTGTAATGAGAATAGGCTTCAAATAAATGACAGCATCAGAAAAAAAAGGAAAAAAAAAAAAGGAAAAAGCTGCTTAATGGGAGACCACCATGATCAGCAGAGAGAACTTAAACCCCAGAAAGCGACAGAAATTTGTTACAAAGCACAGAGAGTCAGATCCTGGTAGGCGCTCAGGGCTTAGCAAAGAACATCTAATACCCAAGACAACATGGTGTTAACCCTCTAATCAAGGATGTGGAGGAGACCAGAAAGAGCACGATATTTTGCTTAATTAGTTGCTATCAAAGAGAGAATGAGTTCAAGCACTTGCAAAAACAAGGCAATCTAAGACTATTTAAAAGTTTAATAGTGTTCTAGAGTCTTTGGTAACACAGAGTTTGCCCATGAAATCAAAATAATCCCTGGAGATAAATTTAAAGGAATATATCTCATTTTAATGCACAGAGTAAAATGACTATTCATTAAAGCAAAGCAGTTTTATCCCTACATTCTCCATCTCAGATGCAATACATATTGAAGTAATCTTTATGACAGGAAGTGGCATGTAATCCTGCAAGAATGAACTGCTGTCGTTATCTGCAAATCAATACAATTTTTTTTAAGTGGATATAACTGTGCCTATTGATTTCATGTTTTTAGCACTAGAGTTTCAGTTTCTATCAAGAAGATTCTTACAATGACAAGATTACTGCATACATGTAATTGAGTTGATACAATCTGAATCTGAAGTTTACAGTGCACTTCTCTCTGCAATGCAATCAGGGCTTCTGTCCCACTACTTCAGCTTAAGCCTTTTTTCATTTTATATAAACTTTCTTTTTTGGTATTTATAATAATTTTGAAGCAGTAGAGTAACACTTCACTAATCCAACCTGCTAGCTATGGAAAGTTTAGCATGTAAGACATCCCCTTGGAAGTTACTTCCCTACCTTGCTAGGATATTATTTCAGAATATTTGTATGACTTTTACTATGTTTAAATAGCCTGACCAAATAATTTCCCTTGTGAAAGCCTGAAACTGGTTCAGTGCTGAACATTTACAGCCCAAAGAGGTGTGGTGAAGGCGAGGATGGTAAGGGTACAAGCACACAGAAAAACTGAATGACTTATCCAAGGTCACTTTGTGGATCAGTCAGGCAATGAGCTCCATTAAGAGTTTTATTAAACTGCTAAATTCCTACTATATTTCTGCAAATGAAGCATATAGCAACTTTGGTTTGACTAGCTGACCAAATGGCTCATACTGCAATGAATGATCTGTAATGAGAGCTGGCTGAGAGGCACAATGCACCATCAACCTGAGAAACAAGGGAAAAAAGAAAAAAAAAGATCAAATCACGAAAAATAAATTTGAAGGATGAGATTAGGGCCAGATGAATGACATCCCAAATCAGGTTAGGAAAGCTGAAGTGCTGATAGAACTAAATCTGGCCAAGGACATTGAGAGCAACAACAAATGCTTCTATACGTAGTTTTGTGACATCAGGAAATGTCAACTTGTGAAAATGTTGGCCCTCTCCAGAAGGAAATGGGAAGCAAGCCTAGTTACTTGGGATATGGAGAACATTTAAGATACCCAATGACTTTTTTGCCTCAGTGTTCAGTCACAGGTGCTCCATCCACACTGCCCCAGTCGCAGGCAGGGACTGGGGAAATGAAGACCCACCCACTATGGGAGGAGATCAGAGTCAAGACCATTTAGGGACCTGAAGGTGTTCAAGGCCACCTTTGGGCTGGAAGGAACTTTAAAGGTCATATAGTTCCAAGCCCCCTGCTATGGGCAGAGCACCTTCCACTAGAGAGGTTGCTTAACCAACATCCAACCCAAACCATTCTATGATTCAGTAAAACACAAAGAACATTTATGTGCAGAAGAAACGCTGTGCTGTCTAACCACTAGCCAGCTGCAGGTGAGTTTCTTAAAAACCTCAGATGACAGAAGAGGAAGCACATGAAAGGCTATGGAGAATGTGGAAATGTAAACCATCTTGTCCACATTATCCTTCATCACTACAGTTCATCAAACAGAGCTCCAAGCTTTTCTTGAGCCTGTCTTCTTTACAGGTCTAGATTCATTTTGGAGCTAAAGCTTTTCTAATAGCTGGTCTACTTATTTATCTATTTAACAATTCTTGAATGCATTGTTGTGACTTTTTAATTGAGTATTTCTCACTTTCAAAGGATGATTAAGGAATATACCATGGACTGCTTAAAAATGCTGAAACAAAAAGGTAATCTTCTCTTTGTTTTGCTTTTAGTTTGTTGAGAAGAGCACTGTTTTCATAAGGCAGTTTATGGAAAGAAAAAAGGGGAAATTACTCAAGGGAGTAATTTCTGTTTTGCATAGTGACTCATCATATCATAGTTACCCCATCATCTCCAAGGGCAACACTGGGCCAGAGCTACTCTGAGAGATTTCCTTAGGGAATCACACACTTCTCAAAGCCATCTCGGGACTCTTGTTCCAGAACTTTACAGAACAGGAAAAAAAAACCAAAACATTTGAGACTAATAAAAATAAAATGTGTTTCAGATAGGGAAGAAGCCTGAGAAGCCAATGACAGTTTTACACGAAGAAAACCTTTTTCTCCCTCACCTCAATAACGAAAGACATGAAGAATATTCACAAAGCACATTGCAGGCTCTAGACAGCAGTGTGATATAGAAAGGCAAAACAGAACTCACAGCTGGATATGGGACATCTGAAGAAAGAGGAATCAGAAGGAAATGAAAGAACAAGAAAAGCAGTTACCTGTCACCATGATAATGGTACACAGATGGGCCAAAGTTCAAAATGTGTTTGCTTACTCTTGGACACACAGTACAAGAAGTGTAAAAAAGTAGGGGAAATACCAAGAGACTTATTGGTCTTTAACATACTGCAACTTACATGATCTACTGGCATTTGGGTGAGTTTTCTTTCCCCTGCTTTAGAAAATCTTTGCTGCTTATAAGAAAGGATTTTAAGCTTATCAAAACTTTACTGCAGTTACCATTGTGGAGGAGCAACACCTGCCAGGCAGTTCTGAACCACTAAAATAAAATATTGAAACTGGAAAAGGCAGAAACACAGCAAGGAGCTTTCAACAGCAAACCCAGGCTGTCTCTCATCATAGTGTACTACCCTGCACAGAGGTAAAACCTGTATTCCCTGTATTAATCCTCATGAAGTTGAAGGTGCCTTACAGGAGCCTACAGCAGCAGCCTTATCTCTCCTTTGGGAGCCTAACCACTGCAAAATGGACAGGTTAAGGATTCTGTCCTGTATCTATGATTCTAAATTAAGATACTTGAAGCAACTGGATCTAAAGCTCTCTCTTCCTTCCTGAAGGAGAGAGCTCTTTCCCTAGGTTAAATCAGCTGCAGAACATGGTATGAAAAGTTGGTGTCAGCTCATCTCTCATCAACATGAGTATCTTCATGAAGGGATGGAATAATCAGAAGTGCCTTTGGCATGAAAGACCTGGTCAGTGATAAGCAGGTCTGGATTTCTGTAGAGAGGAGCTGTATCAGTTGGATTCCCCTCTATGGTTCTGGTTCGGCCAAAGAAGAGTTCAGCTGCACCAGCAAAAAATGAGATATGGTGACAGCACAAAAAGTAAGCAGAAAGCTCAGCTTTAAGTAGTAAATTAGAAAAAAAGCTTCCAAAAAGGCAAGAGAGGTTGAGACAATGATTTCATACTATGTCAAGCCAAAACAGCAATTTTCTTATGCAGCAATACAGTTTCAGAGCTTCTGTCACAGACAAAGTATCCAAAAGCCATATAGCAGATCTGGAAAAGGCAAGGAGCAGGCAGCAGCATTTGGCAACTCAGTACTGCCATGAGGGACTCATCGTTCCAGAGGCTCCCTGAATAAGAGATCATTTAAAGCAGAGCTGCACAACATGGACCTCAGTGAGGAAGCAATGCTCCATGCAATGCCTTCCCATGTCTCACCTGTGCTTGACAAAATTATTTGGAAAAGAAGGATGAAGCCAAGGATGTGGACACAGTTATTGTAGGTTAATTGCCCAGAAAAAGTTTAACACAAACATAGAATATGAAAGCCTGCCTGTGCAGACAAGCCATAAATCAACTCTGAAGCACAAAGTGCTTTAAAAATGCCCTTTACAAGATGCTCTGCCCTGCAAACAACCTCTCCTAAGCCAGTACCACAGCCTGGGGCAGGGGCTGAAGAACAGGAGTGAAATACCAGACACAGAACATCCTCTCTTTGCAAATAAACAAGGCAAAGGAAAGCAAATCAGATGGAGGGGGAAGAAACTGACTCAAACAAAGTATGAACACTTCTAGGCAAGGCTAAATGGAAGCTTTACAGGCAGCAGAAGGGTGCTATAGGCAATGAATTTGCCAATCAAATTAGTCACTGCAGACAGCTGAGCTCAGCACAGAAGTTGTATGGACAGGGGAGGTAAGTACAGACCAACACACCAAAGGTATCAATGCTGGGAACAACCATGTGCTGCTATCTTTATCTGTTATCTTTAGCATGTTTAGCATGAAAAGCCTCACAATGTCTGGTGTGACCTGTTGTCCTACTGCTGCCAGAAGCCAAACAAGTGGTCTGAGAAGGGAGTAATTACAGATCCCACAAGAAGCTACACAGGCTCTGAAGTTCAGCAGAGCTGCAGCCAAGAGTTGCAGGCTGGGATAGAAACAATAAAACAGAGCTGGAAATGAAGGATGGATCCATTTTCACAGTCCCACCTGACTTTATGGTAAGGAGTGACTGCTCTGCACCACAATGTCTGCAGAATACTATTGTTATGTTTACCCTAATATATTATTTATTACAGAATTTACAGCTCTCTCTTTTCCCCAACTGACAACCAGCCAACTACTAATTTGCAAGCTAAAATGCTGTGAGGTCTGCAGCTCCCAGGGCATTTGCAAACCATAAGGATTCTGAAATGCTTGGGAAAAGCCTGGCAATACTGCCAGCCCTCACTGAGGTCCAAAGCATTTAAGTCACAGCCACCTAAACTAAGGAACTACCTGAGAAAAAATGACTAGAGAAGGATGTCTGCACAAAGACAGAATGTTCAAATATTTATAGAAAACTTTTTAGCAGCAACAAATGAGAACATCACTGTACCCTCAGCACTGTGTTTGAAATGATAATTGCTAGATACCTAAGGCTACTTGGTATGTTTAACTGAGTTTCTCACAATCCCACTCATCTCTCTGAAAACAGGCTGGGAACTATCAACATCTCTTCATCAAAGATTTAGAACACACAGTAACCCCTGAGGTCACTCTGTGCAATAGCTGAAGTCCCCTAAAATCAAATGTTGGCCTGTGTTTCAAAGGGTTAATAAGTGGAAAGGGAAGGGGCAAATAATATTCACTCAGTATTCCCCGTTCCATTACACCGACAAATTAACTCCTCCTGTGACATCACATAACTTTTGAGAAAACATTTGTGGTTTCAAACTGGCTGTTGAGTTTGTATTCCTGCCTGGATAATCACTTCTTTAAAAGGAAGTATACATCAATAATATTCATGGGGAGCTTCATAAGAGCTTGGCAAACAGTTCTGACAAAACAAAAACCTCAAACATAAGGATTACTCATAAAATGCTACATCAACAACTCTTTTGACAGACATCTGGATTATGCTGCTCTTTAAAGGGGAAAAACAAAGATGTCACTTCGAAGTTTAAATGGAAACAGTGAAATATGCCATTAAAAATACCACATCATAAACAGAGCTATTTCTGCAAACTCAAACGCAATGAGCAATTATGACAAAGTTTGCCAAGATAATTTACAGATGCTTTTTTATTTAAAAAATGCTTTCAAAACACTAAAAAAAAGTACAGATATTACAAGTTAGTAATGAGTTTACAGACCTAGAAGATCAGCAAGACAGCATTAATCATCTGTCAAGGCCCAACAGTTTCTTTAAATGGCCTTTAGTTGATGCTGTAAATGAAGTTGAAGCATACACACCAAACTAGCTGAACAAAGTTCCAGAAAGAAATGCAGACAGGCACTTTAGGAACCCATCCTTAGAGTATGTAATTCATTATTCCTCCCCCAAACCACGTTAAACATAGAATTGCTTTATCCAGATGACATTAAGTTCTGTAGTATGCTGTAGTTTAGACTCAAAATGAGATCACTGTTAGGATGCAAGTAAAAACTTCTAACTCATTCCCAGTTTATTTACTTTTAAATTCCCATTAAAAGCTCAAGAAAAGCAGCTGATATGTCTGGGCTTCAAAAAAAGATAGGTAAAATATTCCCATGCAAAAATAAAGCACTGAAAAGACTTTATTCTTTTTATTCAAAAACTACAGAGCTCTAATGGATCATAAGCGTTCAGTTTAAAATGCTGAACCCTAATAGTGAGGGTTCTTGGAGGACAGATACATACAGTCTGGTGAAAAATTAGATTGCCTTAAAGTAGACTCAACTCCAGAATTCATTGAAGTCCACTGGATTTGCTGGAGATTGGATGAAGGTCACAGAATAACAAAATTGTTTGCGCAGAAGGGTCCTTAAAAATCATCTTGCCACACCCCCTGCCATGGGCAGGGACACCTTCCACTAGATCAGGCTGCTCAGAGCCCCATCCAACCTGGCCTTGAACGCTTCCAGGGATGGGACAGCCACAACTTCTCTGGGCAACCTGTGCCAGTATTGCACTACCCTCACAATAAAAAATTTCCTTCTAACACTTAATCCAAATCTGCTCTTCCAGTTTAAAAGCATAGCCCTTTGTCCTATCACTGCATGCCCCTGTATGAAGTCCCTCTCCAGCTTTCTTACTGCTGCCTTCCAGTACCTAAAGAGGGCCTACAAGGTCTTCCTGGAACCTTCTCTTCTCCAGGCTAAACAACCCCAATTCTCTCAGTCTTTCTTCATAGGTGATGCTCCAACCCTCTGATCATCTTCACGGCCCTAAGAAGAAGATCCTTGGTGACTCTGCAAGTGCACATTGTTGGGTCCTGTCCAGCCTCTCATCCACAAGCACCCCCCACTCCTTCTCTGCAGGGCTGCTCTCAACCCATTCTCCACCCAGTATTTGTGCTTGGGATTGCCCTGATCCAGGTGCAGGATCTTGTGCTTGGCCTTGCTGAACTTCACCAGGTTCCCACAGTCCCACCTCTCAAGCCTGTCCAGGCCCCTGAGGATGGCATCTCTTCCCTCCAGCGTGTCACCACACTGATCAATGTCACCAGCAAACCTGCTGAGGATGCCTCAGTCCCACTGTCCATGTTGCCAACAAAGATGTCCAACAGCACTGGTCCCAAAACTGATCCCTGAGGAATGCAGCTCATCACTGCTCTCCATTTGGACACTGATGTATTGACCCAAAATCTGAGCACCACCAACCAGCCAATTTTTTATCCTCCAAGTGGTCCAGCCATCATATTCACGTCTCCACGGTTTAGAGGCAAAAATGTCACATGGAACAGCATCAAATGCTTTGCACAAGTCCAGGTAGATTACATCAGTTGTGCTTCCCTCACCCACCAGTGCTCTTAACCCCATCATTATAAGGTCACCAGATTTGTCAGGCATGACTTGCCCTCAGTGAAGTCATGCTGGCTGTCACCAGTCATCTCGTGATTTTCCATGTGCCTTAGCATAGTTTCCAGCAGAATCTGCTCCACGACCTTGCCATGCACTGAGATAAGACTGACTGGTTTATAGTTCCTCATGTCTTCCTTTTTCAATTGGAGCTATGTTTCCTCTTTTGCAGTCAGCGGGAACTTCATGATACTGACACAACTTATCAAACACGATGGATAATTGTTTAGTGATGTCATCCACCAGTTCCCTAAGAACCCACAGAGACATTTTCATGAGGTCCCATGGACTCGTGCCCCTGCAGCTTCCTTAGACATTCTCAAACTCACCATCTCCTACAGCAGGCAGTTCTTTCCCAATCACACTCAGGCAGTGGGGATGGAACAGCTGTCAGTGAAGACTAAGGCAGAAAAATCACCTGTTCCTTTAATCCTATCCCGTAAGTTCTCAGTCAACTTCTCATCAATCCCCAAGCAGAACTCCATGCACTTCAGCTGGCCACTAACACTTCTTCCTCATTTCTACCTCCTGCACTTCCTGAAGAGCCTACATCCTTTTATTCCAACACTCCAGTCACAGGAGCCATCCTGGCACGTCTCCACAAGATCAAAGCCCTGCAGGCATGCAAATCTCTAACTTCTTGTTAATTCCCCATGCCACATTTGCACAGTGACATTAAGTTTCCTGAGGAAGCTAGGTTGGATTCAGGTGCTCTCCTGCAGACTTGCAGTTCCCTCTCCAGGCTCTGGGCATCTCTTGCTGGCACTGCCATCAAACAGATAGGAGTGGGATGGATTGAGGTTCCCCTCCACTGGCAACTTTAGTTTAAAGCCCTCTAAACTTTTAGTTTAAAGGCAGCAGGCAAGGAAGTACATTTGTTGAAGCATCTTTTATTTCTTTGTTGAAGCAAAGACCAGCAAAGATACCTTGTTCTGAAATAGTTTGAAAGCACTGAGATTAAAAGACTGAAAGTTTTAGGACAGCTTGACTAACATATTTTCTCGATGTCAATGCCTCACTGAAGCAGCTGGAGAGACTCACATTCAAAGCACTGAAACATTTGAGACTGGGAAGACCTCAACTTCTTTGACACCATGAACTGACTTTCTGCAGTTCAACGTCTTTTCCAGATATTTGTCAAAAGTCAGAAGCAGAACAAAACCCATTGGTTTGCCATTTCCTGATGGTTTTTAATACAAAGCCCTACCCTTCTAGTAAGACTCCCAGAGATTGCTGGGGAGTCAGGTAACAACCAACTACAGGTGATGTAAGAGCAGCCAGATCATGCCTTTTATAGTGTGGGAGAAATGCTATTGGGAAGCTGGAGAGCAGCAGGATAGGATCAGGCTGCTGCAAAAAAAACTAAGGATGGTGGCAAAGTACGTACTTGGCTCTTCAGAGTCTTTGTGTCCCTCCTCGTCTTATCTGAAGCCTTGCACAATGCCAAGAAACCAAGCAGGAACTGCACTTGGTTCATGATGTACCAGAGACATGAGGGTTGATGACAGCTCATTCTGTTGGGTCTGATGCTACAAAAAGGAAGGGGAGAGCACAGTACCATAGCTTGGAAACAACAGCCTGTGCTCAGAAGGGCAAAGGCAACCATTTCTCTTATGATCTGAACTAACACTGCCATACACCAGGGGAATGCAACATCCCTATGCAAATAAGGCTCTGAGAGCCTGACCAGAACAGGGAAAACCATATCCTCTTCACAGGGACCAACATACTTTTGACAGACTGCATAGTCATAGCAGTCCTTTTCTGACCTCAGTCTGATTCTCTTGTGCATTATAAGGCACATGACTTAATTTGTTGTGTTTTTCAGGAAGAAAAAAACCCCAAACTGCCACAGTTACCGAAGTTCTAGTGATGCCTTCTGGGTCCTGGCAAAAGATTTTAGTGTTTAATTATTCTGGCTGTCAACCCCCTTTTTTTTTTTTTATTTATTTTGAATTTTCCTGGCTTTCATTTCTAGACAACGAATCTTGTTATATTTTTGTTAAACAGACTGAAGACTCTTCCTTTCTTAAACTTTCCTAAATAGAAAAGCTAATAAATTCTTTCTTTCTCTTGGATTAGGGTAATGAATGTCTGCAAGAAATCCCAGTGCCTGTAAGGTGTGCTTTTCCACCCTTAACCATCAGCATCACCCTTCATCTAATCTACTGACTATCTCATCCAACTCCTAGAGGTGCAGACAGACCTGAGCACAACATTCTGGGAGTGTCTGCAGTATGGGCAGACCCAGATTTGGCACAGCCTCCCTGAACTTCTCTTATGGATCTACACAGAGATTGTTGACATGGTTAACAAGAGCTTTGTCCTACAAGCTCATATTTCCCTACTGTCAACTCGGGGTAGAGGAATGGCCCTCTCTCCTCCCCAGTGACTGCAGAAGGAGTCCAGGACAACTGGCTTAGGAGAGGGTGCAAAACTGAAAATGGATGAATTTGGGCAAGTTCAGTTCCCATCCTTCACACCTGTAAAATCAAATTATATCTATGTTTCTATACTGTTCTTATTTCTTAATCAAAATGGTGCCACCAAATCAAATGCCTGGTAGAAGCCATCAATTTCAAACTTGCAATCACATTAAAAACACTTCATGGGCACCAGCTTAGCTTGACAGGATCTATTTTCCAGAAGCTCTTGTTGACTGGCATTAATTGTAATGCTCTTAGTCAACCCTTTACAAGCTGTCCCATTTATTACATCCCAATTCACTATTAAAAGGACAAGAGTCAAACCATCACACCATTGAGGCACAGATCTTGGCCACTCTTCCAAAGGAATGAACCAAAGTTTCAAAGCTGACTGCCAGTAGCACATCAGAGTAACAGACCCCTAAATCCCCTCTCTCCACCTCCCAATGGCAACACTAAAAAAAGACTTGTGGCTTAATTTGTCATCCCCAAAGAAAAAGCAGAACAAACAGATCAGTTACAAAAGATCCCCTCTAGAGAAAAGAAAACAAGCAAAGATAGAAGAGGAAGTGTGGGAGGTGTGCAGGTTACTGTCAATCAAACTTTGGATTCCTTGAGAATAACTGGAAAAAGAAGCAATTCCTTCACAGTGAGAATTTGTTCTCCTGATGCAAATTGTTGAATTTAGCACGTATGACCACCAAAGAATTCATTCAATTGTGTAAGGAGATCATGCTGTTAAAATTGAGCTGCTAGATTTAATTTAAGAATTAGGTTATATAAAAACATAGGGTTTTAGGCTTTTTACATATGGTGCCAAGAAACTTTCAGCAGTGGGTAGCCTGAGCACTAACCTTCCCTAAGGAGAGTCAGCACTGCTTGCAGTCATCCAGATGCTTACGTACAAGATAAGTGGAGAAAAATAATTTTCCTAGAAGATTTATATTATCCTGACCATCACGTATTTTCAGTTGCATCTGGCAATGGGCAACACATCACTGCTACCTCCAGCACCTCACAACTAGCAAGTGTCCTCAGGACGACAGTCTCCACACAACTACTTTGAATTGAGGCATTACAACAAATAATTTTCCATCACTGAACTACTGCCATCCTCCTCATGCTTTGCCATATCTATGGACACAAAGTGTAGTGCCTCCCTTAACACTCCAGTTTACAGCTCTGCCTAAAACACGGGCAAGTTCAGCAGCTGCACAGAGAGCAGAGAGCTTGCCTGTGTCTAACAAACCAGCACTGGCACAGGCAGGAAGGTACTCATTTTTACAAGTCAGATAGCACCCATGGAGAAGACTACTGTTATTTGTCTTACAGCCTCAGGCAGTGTCCTGCAGCCTGTCATCAAAGGCTTTGAATGAGACTACCACACTCCCATTTATTGACATAAAGAATATGCTGATGACAGAGAGAATGTACGATGATCATGCTCCAGCACCAGAGATGCTGCTGTTTACATCCTCATTTTTTAACTCATGGCCTAACAGCAAAGTCAGGATTAGTAAAAAAGCCTTCTCTCCCCAGCTCTCTGGTGATGTACTTTTTCGGTGCAAGCTCTTCATCTCATCTGTCACCTTCATCCAAATGATCCTCACTCAGTGTCCTCTCTTACAGTCCACATTTGTCATATGCATAATTTAGAGACTCTCAAAACACTCCCTGCCTTCATGTGACTAGTACAGATAATTCTCTGGTCCAAGACCACTTCCACAAATGCCATGCTAGAGGTACACACTGTTGAGGAGAAAGTCTATCAAAACTGTTTTGCTGAGCTGCAGGGCTTCTGCAATAACTAGGATTCAGAGATGTGCAAAACAATGAATTTCCTAACAGTCCACAGATGTTTTCTATTCTCCAAAGAACTTCAAATATGCTAGTCTCTCATGACCCATCAAACAGGGAAATCCAGTTACTAGTATGAGAGAAAATGCTTCCTGTCTCATTTTTAAACAATTCTTCTATCCTTCACATTAAATCCCACTTTGTGTGTCAATCCATCAGTTACTAACTCCTGATGACATTACTGCAATTCCTTTTGAAACACGGACATGACCTCAAACCTAACGGAAAGAAGTCAATTTATCTCTGATGTCTCAAGCACAGAACTTACAGTTTGACTCCAGGCTCTTAACTGAGATGCAGTGTGAGCAAGCACCACCCATCACCTTCAGAGAAAAACGCTATTGCTCCAAATTCCAGAACAGTGACTGAAAAAATGGTCATTTTAATCAAAATATCAGGAACAGTGCAGGATCTTAATCTATAGCTCAGTTTATAGAGATCTCTGTGACTCACTCGTTTCTTTGGACTCTTTCTCCCAAACTGCAGTAGACAGCCTCAGAATTAATCTTTTTGATTGCAAGGCTAAGTTCTTACCAGGAGAACAGTGTGGCCATGGGTTATTAATGAGAGTCCTGATCAAGTGCATATTCAGTTCAAATCACTTGCTAAAAAGTTATCCTCCTATAGGCTATATAAATACATAATACATCTACATTAACCTGGGTGACACTGGAGCAGCCTTTCCAGCAATCTGGACTACTTTATCTCCAAAGTAGACTCTTATACCTCATTTGAGTGAGCGAGCACACATTTTAAATAATGACGAGAGACTCCAATTTTCACATTTTCATGGATGCAGTGTCAAATCTATTTGTAATAGGATCATCTATTATCTGTCAGAACTGAGCAAACTAGGTGAGAAAATAATGGTTAGTAGCATATTATCTGGAATCTTGATGAAAATTAGCAGGAGGTAAGTGAAGTTGCTGAAAACAAAAGTGTTATTTGTTGATTACTTAATGCAGCCTGACTTGACTTAAGGTATTTCTAATAGAAGATCAGAAGTCACTGCGGTTTTTTTTTGTTCAGCAGAAGTTAATTTTCTCCGCCCATTCAATTTTAAACATGGAATATTTCATCTACTGAAGCACTCTTGCTCTTCACACAGCAGATCTGTCTCAAGCAAAACTTAGACCAGTGCCAGAGAGGAAGAAATGCTGCTACCAACTCATTAGAGAAGTACTGAAACTGTGAGTTTCACCCATTTCATTCCACCTTTGTGGCCTCCATGTGGACAGAAACACTACTCTTTAGCCAGACTCCCCATAGGTTAACAGAACTGGAAGGCTGGAGTATCTCCTTGTTCATTTTCTAATCTCCAGCACTGGAAAAGCTGCTGGGAACTAACATGGACTGAGTAATTGGGATTTGCTTCCCTCCATCCACTCAAAGCTTGTCCTGGCCAATGGAAAGAGGGTGAGGACAGGTCTCCTGCTGAAGTTACAGGTTCAAACAGTGGAAAAAGGACCTGACTACACCCACATGGTCTTTTCTTCACTTTGATCACAACGTAGTCAAGAGTGGGGAGAAAAAAAAAAAAGTAACCAAAAGAAAAACTGAATAGCAAATGGAAACATCCTGCTTTGGAACTGATATGAAATTTTAATGGATTTTTTTTGTCAGGGACATTAAAACAATCCTTTGAGTTATGCAAAAAATACTTTTACTTTTAGTGGCTATAAATTAAACAGTCCACTAAATGGAAATACTGTTACAAGTCAGTAAAATGATTTTTCCCTTAAGAAAGCATAATGAAATTCATACTAAGTTGTATTAAAACAAATATGTCTCGGTTACATGATATTAAAATGTAATAATTTCAAATTTAATTTAAAAAACAAAGTATTAAAACTTTGGTTTAATATAAGAGTTTAAATAGACTAAGGTTTAAAGAAAATTTTATTGGATGTGTTAGATGATCTTTAAAGTCCCTACAATGCAAACCATTCTATTATTCTGTATCAGTGAATTCTCTTCAGATTATGAGCAAAAAGATAACAACTTGAAATTATACACCCAAAGTCAACTCAAGCATGTTTGTGTATTAAAAAGTTAAGTATGTTACTTTTATAACTGCAAATATACTGTTCTTTCTCTTTGGTAATCTTTCTCAAAAAGCCTGTTTTTTTTCAGCCTTGGCTGTCCATAAGCACATTTTTATTTTGTTTCAACACAGCCAGCTGTTATTACTCAAAGTATTTTCTTTACTGGGACCAATTCACTGAATGTATGGAAAGTTAATTTCTCAGTCATGGGCTGAAAAAAGGGAACTAAGTGGGTAATGTATTAGAGCTTAATATCAAAGCTTTACAGGCATGAATTCCTATAATAACCAGTTTAGGTCCCTAGAACTACATGCAAACATTTTTTTTTTTTAATCTCACTACAGCATCTTATTGCACAGACGCCAGAAGTTTACATAAATGCAATTCTCTGAAATCAATGAAACTTAACTCTAAGCCTAGAAACACATAGGCCATGGGGGAGGTTTTGATCCAAGGAGGACACTGGTATCTAACACACAATTTTGGCAAGTTTTTATGAGCTTTTTTGAGTTTCTATCCATGGTAACTACAGTTCTCATCCCTTTCGAGTATTCCAGAAGCAGAGGTGAGACCCTGGCCTGTGGTGTGGTGCCATAACCATCCTGTCCTGTGAGTAATAACCACCACTTCCTCTTTGATCTGCATCTCTCCCATCTCTACTCAAAAGAGTTTCACACACTGTAGCTGTACAAAAAAAAAAAAAAAAAAAAAAAAAAAAGGCTTGTCATAGATTAACCTGTTAAAATTTAATAAAGGTACATTATTTGTTACTTTGAGAATATAAAGCCTTAAAACGTAATAGTGTGCAGAGATAAAAGCATATTATTACAATTAGCAAAGAGTGGTAAAAATTTAAGGTATTTAGCTGCAATTCATAACACTTCAATTATTACTAACTGGAGTATATTATGAAAATAAGTTATATGCAATACAGCACAAAAAGAAATCAATTACTTCTATGAGTATTTCTTTGTTTGAACCCTAAATAATTTAAATCCTTAAGACTGCAGTAGCTTTGATTTAGAGCATTTCACCCTGACATACATTTGGCATTAAAAAAGAGAGGTGTAGTAAATCAAGTCTAAAATAACTGGGTATATCAGGACAGAGAGAGAAAGGAACTATGCTAGAGATAAAAAACACTTCAAGAAAATATCAAGGCAAAGAAGAAAAAGCTGGACAGGACGTCAATAAGAAGCAGCTTCATGCCAAGAAGTACAGGAGTACCTTAATCAGTGAAGCAAGAGTGGGAAGGAAAGATGATTCTGGGTGAGTTGCACTGGAGCACATGTGCCCTGTGTCATATTCCTGGGGTCCATCACCCTCTTAATGACCCACCAGAGAGGAACAAAATGTGCTTCTGCTGAGTGCACACCACAACTGACAGGTGAATGGAGGTCTGCAACTTTATTCTGAATGTTTACTTGAACGCTTAATGGGTTGGAAAAAAAGCCATTCACGGAGTTCAGCATTATTCAGTAATTTCTCTAATTATAAAGTGATTTCAAGCACTGCTATTGTTGCAACCAGTCTTTTCCTATTAGGGCCCATTGTTTAAGAAGCTGTGTGTGAGCACTGAGAACCCCCACACGCTGAAGTGAGCATCTCCTGCATGTCACTTCCACCCAACCATCACTCCTCCAGCAGGTAACACGCGCATTATCTACGCTGACCTCTCCTTAATTTATAGCACCTCCATGTCATAAAACAATTATCCGCATTTGACACCAGCGGCACTCAGTAGCTTGAAAAGCAATTAAAATGTAGGAGCTGTCTCTTGCCACAAAAAGGCATTCGGAGAAGTAGCACTTCAGGAAAGTTGCAGCACGCCAGCCATCAGTCTGATTCTGCCTCCATCAATCACGCGAGGCCTCGCTCAACAGCAAAGCGCCGGCAAGCAAACAGCAAATGTTTACGAGGTGCAGCTGGTGGTACTTACGTTAACAGCAAAAGCAGCATCGGTTAAATTAACGTTCTTCATTCTTTCATTGCTCATTATGGTTTGACAGACATACCCGCAGTCCACATAAATGACTTAGAGCAAGAGAGCTGTCTAGCATCCTGCCATGAAACAAGACCACCTAATGGGAGCAGCCAGTGTAATTAAAACTCTGAAAACCAAGATTTATACCAGTTTAAGGATGCAGTGGTGGGTATTATGACCTACTTTAAATTTATTAAAGGAATTGTGAAAGCCTGAGCCGTTAGTCAAGTGAAAAGTTAAGAGCCAACCATTTATGATATTTGTCCGATAAAAGGGACTCAAGCGGTCTTTTGATCTCAGAATCGTTTCTGTTGTTTCAGGTCTGGAGATGCAGGGGGAGAGGAAAGAAAAATATATTACTCAAGTATTAACTAATCAGCTTCCCCTGGAGAACGCTCTCTGTAAGTCTTACTTGTTCAAGTCCACAAGATTTTCTTTGATGGAGAATTGCAGCAACTGGTTCTGCTTAAAAATTTACAGCCACATTTAATCTCTTGGATCAAGAAAAGTTAATTTCATCAACTTAAGGCTGTATTTCATGGAACTCTGTCAGATATTAATACCATACCAGAAAAAGGGGGTGAAAATTCACCAGCATTTTTTAAAAGCACCCCTGAAGCACCAGAATGGGATTTGACCAAGTAAAAGAATCAGCTCAGAGCACTGGCACTCAAGACCATTAAGAAGGAATTAACATAAACATCAGGAAAAGTACATTTTAAAAAAATAAAACCCACATTGATCTGTAGTTATACAGCACCTTTAAAATAGGAGAATGAAACTTAATACTCTTAGCTATTAAAACAGATTAGATCACCAAAGATGATTCAGTGTTTGCAGAAAGTGAGAAGCAGTGAGGAACTTGCCTTGTGGCAGAGCAATGCTCCACTCCCTGCCAGACACACCATGAACCACCATGTGAGGCACAGCAGGGCAGGGCTTGCACAACACGGGGTCCTGGGTGGCCAGGAGACTAGCATAAGCCCAGGAAATACTATAGAGAGGAATAAATAATGAAATCTGGCCCTTTGAAGGTAGACAAAACCCTCACTTCCGTTTCCCAGGAGTGATCTTCCTACTGGAATTTGCTCTGTTTTATCTCCCTTACCCTCTGCCATTAGCAATAAAAAGTGGAGCTTTTTGCCTTTTCCCCTTAAGCAGACAGAAAGCATTGTTCCCTTTCCCTTCAATGCCTCAGTGGTTAAAGCACTTGCCTTAAACACAGACATCTGTGCTTCAAACCTCTCCACTGCCTGAGACCTGAAATCCCACCTGAAATCTGAAATCAGCCCCAGGAGGCAGCTACAACCACCAGGCTATCAAAGCATGGTATGGGATGTGAGCGTGCATGTAAAACTCTTTCCACTTCTCCCAGCAGGGAGGAAAGCAAACCTGCTCCCCACCACAGCACTCCCACACGGGGCAGGAACAGCTCTGCCATTTCATATCACACACCTGTATGTACATACACATGCTTGTGAGCTCCAGGCATCAAAAAAAAAAAAAAAAAACCAAAAAAAAACCAAACCCTAAACAGAACATCAAAAAGGCTCTTGACTTTAATAAATATATATGACACCAGTAAGATGCATTTAGCAGGTCAGGGCCAATTCTCTGGTACACTGTAGCCACCACTCCAGCTGCCCAAACTCCCCTCCAGAATGCATTTCTGTCCAGGCTGTTTCCACAGATGTGCTCACACCTGGGCTTGATTTAGGGAAAGCCTTCATCCAAAACCTGGCCCAAGAGCATGTGAACATCACCCAAATACACAAGTACACTTGAGCCTGTGCCTTGGCCCTGCTTAGTTTACTAATATAGATACAGCTATACAGAATCAAGCTAAATTAAAATTACAGCATTTAAAGCAACCTCAGGAATACAGAGCCTAAAGAGGACTGCAACAGCAAACATCTGGATGGCCTAAGTCACAAGTCATTAAGGTTGGAAAAGACCTCTAAGATCGTGGAGTCCAACCCTTAACCCACCACTGCCAGGTATATCACTAAACCTAAGGACACCTACATTTTTTTTTTTTTTTTTTTAATACTTTCAGGGATGGTGAGTCCACCACCTCCCTGGGAGCTTGTTCCAATGCCTGCCCACCCTTTCAGTGAATAATTTTTTCCTAGTAATCAGTCTAGACATTCCCCAGTTTGAGCCCCTTTTCTCTTGCACTATTGCTTGTTAATCAGGAGAAGATGAACCCCCACCTGGCTACAGTCTCTTTCAGGGACTTGTAGAGAATAATAAGGTCCTCCCGAGCCTCCTCTTCTCCAGGCAAAATACCCCCAGCTCCTCCTCATAAAACCTGTGCTCCAGTTTAATGAGGCCAGTACTGGGTGAGGAGCAAAACCCCTCAAACCCCACATTTGCTGTGACAGCTGCTTTATTTCCTGTGAAATATTCCCACTTCTTGCAAGACATACTAGCCAGGGAATTACATAAGAGCCTACCTGTGTTTAAGAGCTCTTCTGCAAGGACCCCATTGCCTTCTCCTCTGGCCCAGCTGCTCCTCACCCAGCAGACTGGTTTACAACACCACCTTCCTTACGCAGGAGGGCTGAGCAAAAGCCCCTCTGGGAACTTGTTAGCACTAATCTTGTTTTCTTCCTTGGTATCTCCAAACTGCTGGGCAAAGGCTCTGGTTGCCCCAAGGGAGAACACACAGCATCTCCCCAGCACTAGGGTGACAGTCTCTTATGCCTAGATGGAATTCCCAGCTAACCTCCACATAAAATACATGCAACTTAATTCACCAAGAAAAGCTTTCTTTTTTTCATTTCCCCAGGGAAGTTCAGCAAGTTCTGGGAAGTTTCTTGCAGTATTTGCCTGAGGGCTGCAGAGAATGGATCTGGAGTGACTTGCTCCCACTCATTTCACTGAAATCCCATCATCAGGGACTTTGCTGCATGGGAGTATAGTGTTGCTTTACCACAATGAAATGACATGAGTATCTACAGATGAATGCCATTTGGGACAAACACAGGGAGAATGGCTGGAAAATACAGAAGTTTGTGTTAGTTTTGCAATATAGCTCATCCATAATTTAATACAGGTAATTCTGTTAGAAGAATGTTGCCTGTCACAGAAAGATATGAAGAAACAGTGCTCTCCATCTGTTTTATTACATTGTTGTGGTTTGCTTTTTTTCCCCCAAGAGATGGTTAGGAAGAACTTAACCTGAACAACTAACATAGTACAACTCCTGTTGTATATTCCTCAGCCAGAACAGATATACTCTGCTTCCTAAAAACATGTTTACTCAGTGCTGGAACATGGAAATGCTACTTACTGTCAACCAGAAGACTAAGTACAGACTCATATACGTAAACTCTGGGGATTTATGTTTTCTCCAGATGACACATTAAAATTTCAGGAGTCATGTGCTAGAAAGCCATTCCATTTTCTTTTCCCTCTCCACATCAATTTGTAATATTAGAGTTTCCCCAAATTTTGCCTTGCTGACATCTTAGAAGCTCATGGAGATACTACCAAGAATCCTATATAAAGTCAATATATTTTCTATTAGTAAAATTAATAACCCAAATTGAGTGGTGGGGTGGGTGGTAGGGAACAAGCAGAACACAGGCCAAGTTGTTAAATCACTTCATTATTTCTAGCATCATAGGACCTAATCCAAATTTCCCAAACATAAAACACCTTTCTCACTGATTTTAAGGAATGTTTGATTCAGCTTTAACAGTCCTTTTTTTTGTCCGTAGAACAGTTCCTAGGAAGGACCTCAATAACTGCTTCATGGATATTCAAAGTTGATTTAATAAACCAAGTTCCAATCAAACAATTAACTGATTACAGCTACAAAGATCCTCCAGCCAGCAAGCTTCATTTCATACCAAAAATCCTCACAACCTACAGTGGCACCTCATCTTCTGCCTTCCATTTGTGACAAACCTCCATCATTACTGTTTAAAAGAAAGAAGATACCTGCATTTTAAATTTCTCCAGATTATTTAATTTAGTGACACACAAGCACAACAAAACAAGTTCCAGCTTCTTGCAGAGGCAAAGTACTGAGCACCTCAGCAGAGAGCAGGAATCAGCTATTCAAACTGAACCTCATAACCCAAGAGACAAAGCAGCACATGCTGCTTTTTTTTCTTTTTTTTTTGTAACCAGGTGCGAGCTTGTGGAAATGTGTTATTGTGTTGCTAATAGCAATCACCAACTGGGATTTCACGAAAGGACAACTAGGCTTAGCCTACCCCAGAAAGAGAGTCATGAAAAAACAGGCTAAGGAAAGAAAAAGCGCTCAATGTAACAAACAACAAGAGATTATCCCCTGCAGCAGAATCTCAACCTGTGATTACACGTGTTATCACTAATCTGTAACACTGTCCAACATCCCAAGGAAAGCTGGAGATGCATGCCTGCACATTTTTTCCACTGCAATTCCCTGTTACATAAATGAAAAAGACATTCAAATAATACTCCTGCTACATTCAGGAGACACTCTTAAATTTTTATATATATGACACATATATAGTTTTATATGTATTTACAGATTTAGAATGACAGCCAAGAAACCTATGTGTGGTACTGGATGGAAGATCAGCATCCCATACTACATAGCAGCAAGTCAAGTATCATTTCTGACTTCCTTAATAGACAAATTTCACACCTACAATATAAACAGGTATTTTCCTGCCATGCACACAAAGATGGATCTAAAAATAATAATAATAAAATATCAAAATTTTGCAGTCATGGCCACTCTCAAAAGTGCCTACTTTTTGTATAAAAATGACTGAGCACAACCAGGAATGGGAAAGCATCTGTCTCTAAGAAGAGAAAGACGTAATTTAGAATTTAGCCTCATTCAAGCCAGTGGTATTTTCCTGAGGATCTACATGTGGATATGGCAGAAAAGACCATAGAACATCATGGGAACCTTGCAAGCTATACCAAGAGCTGCAACTTTCTCCAAGACAGGCTAACCCAAGCCAGGCAGGTCAAGAAGAGCACAAAAGCAAGTAATTTTCTGTGTTTCAGACCCACCAACTTCCAATCCCCCTCAGGAATGAGCTGACCTCACAAGCCAACAGAAGTACCCAGGCAGAGCAGGTTAACTCAATAAGCCAAACAAGGTTGGCTCTACAACAAATGGTGCTACAAGAGCATCTCAAGGCTTGAGCCTTTAGAGAAATTATCTGGATAAGGAGGCTCTGACAAGTCTGTTGTGCCTGTGGAAATTCACAAGCAGCTGAAGACACCTACTACGCTCTGCCACTCATAATAGTTACCTGTCAAGTAATGTTTTCATCTCTACTGCACTTTGGATCCTCTCCTTGCCTGGGTTAGTCAAATCCCTTTCAATGACTTCTCAGGCAAGGCTGGCTGACAAAACTGGATGCTGGAGTGCTCCCATCTCCCCTTTTACTTGCAGCACAACACCACACAGCTGGGGAAGGCACAGAGGAGTGGCAGTAACATATTCTAAATGCAACAGCAATTTCCAAAATGAGCGGTTCTCTACCAGCTACAATTATAGTTCTCTGGGATACTAGAAATCAGCAAGGTCAAAAGCTATACAAGGAACAGAAAACAGATGAGTGTGTTCTCAAAATCCACAGCTTATGTTGAGGAGTAGGTTAAAAGATATAGCTAAATATAAGAATTCATTATAGACATGATGAAACAAGATGGGAAAATGGTTCTCCCTCCCTGCAGAAAGAACATTTAACTAGGAGTTCTAATGCTGAAATGCTGCTGGAGGACTGGGAGCCAATTAACAGCCAATTTCTGCATTTCACATGTTATACAGGAAAATAACAATTACAGGACTTCACACACTGAAAAACAACTGTGCTGGAGAAACTTGCTGCAAACTGTCACAGGGTCCAAGCCATGACACCTGCCTACATTAGAGAGGCCTGACAACTACCAGCATAAAATTCATAAGCATGCTTGGAAATAAATAAGTAAATAAATAAAAATAATAATTTTAAAAATCATGACGGCAAAAGACTGACAGAATCGCTCTGGGGTTTCTTGTTGGTGGAATATTTATTCTGCTAGTAAGATATCTACCCATAGATCAGATTAAAAACCTGTCTACTGGAATGAAAACGTAGCTCAACTTATCCAGGATATTAAAGTGTGTAGTGCAGCTGACATCTGATCTGATTACTTTTCATGCAAAGCAAGAACAAAACCCAAACTTTAAAACGGCAAAATAAAAAGTACTGAGAGAAATCCACGTTGGAGGACTAAATACGATTACAGCAGCAATTTCAGATCAATATCAATAAAAGATTTTATGGACTGCAAGATGCATATCCAACACAATTCAGAATTGACATGTTTTAGGCTGTACACCAATCACTTCCCACAATGGAAATGAATTTTGGAGACACAGAAATCAGAGGCAAGAGATATCTCTGCAGGAAAGATGATACAACACATTCAAATTCTCACATACAGGTTCAGAAAAATCAGCAGCTGACACAAGGAATAAATTGAAAAGGAAAAAAAAAAGTCTGAAAAAAAGAATTATGTAGTTAACTATACTAAACTGGTAGTTTTTGCAAGAAGCTAAAAGAAAATGCCTTCTATATTCAGGAGCCTGACCCAGAAATCTGCTGTCACCTAGAAAGAAGAAAGCCTGCACCAAAAGAGTGAAGGGAAGATGTCCACTAACTTTGGAGAGGTGCTAAGGAGGCCAAGTCTATTCAAAAACATCAGCTTTAACAGAGAAATTAAACAGTCATGGCTAAGCTGCTTAACATTTCACAACACAGACAATGGCACAAAAGATACAATAACAGCAGCTTAAGGGAAAGCTGCCAGTGGAAACCAACTGGAGAAAATGTTGAAACTCTGGGATAAAGAGATGACTGATTAAAAAAAAAGATCCCCAAATTCTTCCAGATCTGGAAAAGCACACAGAGGAAAAAACAGGAAAATTAAATTACACTCAAAATATCAACCCAAGATGACTTAAAGACATTTCAGGCTCCTTCCATTCAGTAAACAAGAAGTTTCCTGCAGCATCATCTTAACCACTGAAAAAGGAAGCAGAAACCCATAGTTAATCTACACTCTTCCAGCTCAAAATCTAACAAGTGCCTATCAAATGGAAAACTCTCTCTCTTCTGCAGCCACAGAGGCCAGATAACCCCTCCTGATGCCCTCATGTTGTTGCAACACAAAACAAAAGTAGAACACCACAGTCTGCATTTATCCTGTATGGTTAAACCAAACTCAAACAAATGGTGTCAACACAGCTGCTACTGCCAAATTCCAACATCCAACCAGCCCCAACACCCCCTTCTCCCACCAGAAAGGCACTATTTACCCCAGACCTCACTCCAAAATGTATGAATAATTATCCACTACTGCACCTCAATAACACCCTGAGTGAGGCCCTGGCACAGGTTTGCCCAGCAAAGCTGTGACTGCCCCATCCCTGAAAGTGTCCAAGGCCAGGGTGGATGGGGCTCTGAGCAACCTGGGATAGTGGGAGGTGCTCATGGCAGAAGGGTTGCACTAAATTATCCTTAAAGGTCCCTTCAAACACAAACCAATCTGCGATTCTGATCAGAAGAATGCAATTTACTCACAAACGTATCTTCTCTGAGAAATAGCTCAGCCAGTGCAGAAGTGAAGACTGAAGTGTGCAGGGAAGAGGAACCCATCCAGCATTAAGTATTAACTGGAATTGTTTTTGCATTTGAATTTTGAATATTTTTTTTAACATTAACTGGCTGCAAAATGCAATGATCAGTCCCAAGTCAAACATTTTGAAAGAAAGGAGAAGAACACAAATGCACAAACAATTCATCAAGAACAAACAAACCCTTGCAGCACAGATAGGACACATGCTGGCATGATGTGATCACTGGAGGAGGGGTAAGGGTGATGACTTTAGAGTTATTTCCAGCTTACTGTCTGGCAATGAAAGCAAAATCTGAAACTACAGCTGGACATTTGAATACCTTCAAAACAAATCCCCTGGAAAGGATCAAGTATTAAAATAAGTGAAGTTAATGAATAAACAGGAGTGACCAAAATTGGTATTTCCCAGGAATAGATGAAAGTATTTAAAATCTGTCATATTGATAAGGCCACAACATCTGCCAGTATCTAAATGGATGGCTAAGCCACATGTAGACATGGCTGATAAAAATTCTGTGGTACCTGAAAAGTGATTGTTATATGGCAAATTGAGACCAGATCACATCAAGGACTGCTGGCCTTTGTGGCACAGGAAAGAAGCAAGCTTAGATAACCTAGAATGTAAGGCAATAAATAGATTCACATCAGAAAGATGTATAGGGAGCTTTAGGTATGTGGTGGATTTCTGGTTCCCTTCTCCATACTTTTAATTTGCCCATTTGAGGAAGGATGGCCCTCAGGAACTTGAGCTGGAGAAGGAATGGACAGCTGGACTCAATGTTGACTGTGGCTCCAAACTGCTTTTGTGATATACCCCAAAACAATGGCTCTTTGATGAAAAAGCAGTAGATTCCAGTATTTACAGTTCACATGTACACTGAAAGAGAATCTAAGAACACATCTACTTTAGCATAACTTATTTTAAGCTGTCTACAACAGGGAAAATATAAAGAGTACTCCTTTGCTTCCAGGAATCTCTTTATAATTAATGAGCAGATCAAATGTAGTAACTTTCTCCTAAGATTGATGCAACCCTCAGCATTTCCAAAGGTTTCCATTCCTATCAGGGTATTTTTGCCAAAACATACTTTGTTTTCATGTTAATGTAAGAAAGTTTTACTTTTTAAGAACATCCTGGGCTGTTTCCTAACTAAATGGAAGACGCTGAGGCCAGATAACGCCTCTCTTCACTGAGCTACACCAAGTAGTAAATGAGAATGACAGATTGCTCAGTGAAATTACTGTTGCGTCAGAAGAAAGTCAGCTGTGAGGAAGTGTGAGCTCTGCAACCTCTCAGATACTGGGTATGCGTTTTTTCAGGAAAAGAAATCAACAGAAAAGTACTTTCTTTTCTGCTTTAACCCACACCCTTCCCCTCCCTTCTTCCTGTACCATGGTTATTACATTGGAACACTGGGGCTGAGCTGCAAGGAGGTGCATCCTGCACCATGCAGAGCCCAGCAGCTCACGCTCCACTCCACATTCATTGATTGTTATTCAGTGGCATCAGTGACAGGACTCCATTTCCAGTCTGTGATTATTTGTTACTGCTGAAAATTATTTTCAAAAAAGGACAGGTAAAGCACAGACCCAAGTGTTGTCTGATGAAATGATTGCTTATAAAAATGGATCAAAAGTTGAAAAAAAAAGTAGTTATCTGTGACAACACAGTGGCCCATTTCTACAATTTATATAAGCTCTTCCAAAGGTTTTCCTCTGAGCATCTCATTAAATCTAGGTTCTAAAGCTAGAATTGAGTGCATTTATATATTTCAGCTGTTGAATGCTGTCAGCATTCAAAGATAAACTACTTTTTCCAGACAATTTAGATTTTATAATATTTGTTGTCTTCACCAAAGATGAAAGACAGTTGTTGTTTTAAATCATTGCTTTGTACAATCTGGTTTGCATACATTTAACACAGAACCATTTACAGTCTCATCAATGTTTGGAGTGTGGCAAGAAAAAAGTAAGCTGCAACTGGGTACTTAATGAAACATGAGCTTGATTTTCAGACAATCTTGGTTTTCTTGAATTTTTTCCTGAATTTGATTATTTGGAAGAAGGGAGGATTTTCTTTTAGAGTTCCTTGCACATCTGCTTTACTGAGGGTATGCTTCAACCCATCCATTTTTCAGTACCATAAACTTTTACTTTAAAGCACTCTTAGCAGGTACCAGAAAAACTCCACCACATAAAACCAGAGCTCTTCCTCTACAAAACAGCATTTCAGGCCAAAACCAACCCATCAACATACCACTTGCACTCATTTAAATAGCAAGTGAGAGGCAAAATTAATCGCTTTTCAAAGAATTTCAAGTCTGCTCCATCTACTCCATTCACCCAATTCACTTCCCAACTACAGATGTTTTTGAGGCATCTCTGTGCTGAACTACTCATGCCTCAAGTCAGGCAAGAGGAAAACAAGCCATAGAGTACCAAACATTTTCCTTCTGTCCCTCCAAAGGAAAAAGCAGTGAAAGTGCAGACTTGATACTGTCTCAACAACCCCTCTTAATGACACTGATGTGAAATGAAACAAAGGTGAGGAAAACCCCTCTGCTTTCCCACCTCTCACATTGAACACCACCTTTCTCCAAACATCAGCTTTCCAAGCACTCTGCCCTTGCTCGTATCTGTTCCCTACAACTGCCAGAGACAAATCACAGCATCCAACTGCAGGACACAGAAGACATCTTCCTTCTCTGTATGAGAGGCCTGAAAGCTGGGCTGGTGGCCAAATTCCTACCAGCTGTCTTGCTTTTCCTGAGGAGCACACCTAGGGCTGGACTGAGGCAAAACTCAAGAAAAGCCTCTTGTGTGGCCCATCCTACCAGGACACCTGCAGGGCGTTCTCTCTACAGCCAGCTCCAAGGCTGCAGCATTCCACCTGGGCACCTCCATGTCCAGCATCCCCTTGTTTGGGAAAGATGAGGAAACATAGCCATACCAGTGCCTCGTCTGGCCTGACTGAGTGTTCCCTGGGCTGACAGAGTCATAAAACCCCAGAGAATGTCTCTCCAGGCCCCTGAAAACCAATACCAGCAGCTCCCAGTCACTAACGAGCACCTACCCAAGAGCCAAAATGTAATGTTTGATAGCCTGTGAGAGCAGAGAGATTAACTTCTTCATTTGACCAGGTGCCACTGAGGGACTTTCTGTACTCAGCTGAATGCTTATCTAGGCCAGTTTCTAACATTCTTTTTTGATACTGCACAACTTTTGTATAAACAATCAAAAAAACCCCAAACTTATTAATTTTTAACAGCTTCTGTCAAGCCATTTCCAGCTTTTAAAAAGCTTCTTTTCAGCTATAGGAAAATTATATCCATTTTTACATCCACAAGTCTTCTTTTTTTTTATCCTTGCAAATCTGTCAGTATTGTGATATCGGTATGCCTGGATGGCATCTGCAGCTCTTCAGTCCCAAAGATCTGGTTGTCCACTGAAAAGCTACAGTGCCTTTTTTGGTGGACAACAGAACTTTTATTTTCCTTTCTAGTTTATTCTATTTAAATTCAAAAATATTCCAAAAAGCCTTAATCTTCCCACTTGTACTTTACTTCAATGGTTACTTCTCCTCTTTCATAGAAAATCTTACTGGTTCATTCACAGAGTCTAATGTGGCACTACACTGCATTTCATATATTTTAATTAATAGCTTAACAGAGCTACTTGATTTTTAATACTGTGAGAAGCTACAACTTTCCTTCTTTCATAACTGTTGCTATGATATTTACAGTACATTTGAAGGCAACTTCCAACATCCTTCTTCCTATGACCTAAATATTATCCTTTCTCTATAAAATTCTAGGAACTAGCTCACTAAAAATAGCTGGAGGAAAGAACAATTTTCCCATTTCAAAAATGAAGAAAAGTCCAGACATTAAATTACAAAGAGTCTGTCTTTGAAAGAATTATGTCAAAATTTCTTAAAAAAAAACAAACTAAACAAACCAAACCCATGATTCTTTTCAGTGCAATGCATTCATTTCAGCTTCCACTTCAGGTGAGAAGTTGCTCTCTCTCCCCATCACATATATCAAGAAAAATATACATTAAATTAGCATTATTTGAATCAGAAAGATCAGTAAAAGGTTACTACTCCTAAAACAATGCCCATCTAAAACACTGAAGTCAAAGACTGGACTTAAGACCTCCACTGATTCTGCTGCAATGTCCTTACGCATAAAATCCAGTCCTAGAGAAAAGAACCATACCCAGCAACCAGTCAGGCTGACTGTACATTAACTACCTACATTTCCACTCAGACTTCATGCCAGACAGATGGGGTGTTCATAGACCCAGCAGGATCACTCTCAACAGCCACAGCAACAAGAAACCTAAACAACAAGCATCTGGACAAAGTTAAATTATCAAATTAAACAGGGGATTTGCAGGACCTCCCCAGTGACCTTGCAGCTGAGTAGGAGAAGTTGAATTGAAAGGTGGCAAACATCACCTGAGAGGAACTGCCTCTTGTTCTTTTATGGGTATTTAGATTTTAGTTAGCACTCTGCACTTACTATTTTTATGTTAAAATCATTTGGGACAAACCACTGTCATAGCTTTATCCGCAATGCACAACTGGCACTGCCTGCACTGTAAAGCCCATCAAAATAGCAGAGATGGCAGCAGGTGCAGAAAGAGAGGCAAACCCTACAAAAAAAAAAAAAAAAAAAAAACAAAAACAAAAACAAAACAAAAAAAAAAAAAAAAAAAAAAAAAAAAAAAAAAAAAACAAAAACAAAAAAAAAAAAAAACACCTGGCAACAAGCTTTATGTGGGTGATGTAATTTTTTTAATCCTGTTTAATTTTGTCTTGATGCTTCTGAGGCAAAGAAAAAAAAATGGGAGGAAAAACTGACAAGACAGAGAGGATGAGGGAAGGTCTAAAACCCATGTTAATGAAGGAGCCAGCAAAGGACACTGTGTGGAAAGACAGGAAAGGGCTCCAGAGAAACATCCTCTTCCCAACCCACAGCTTCCAGGCAGCTTCCCATTAGCCCTTGCTGAGAAAGACAACCCCCAGGATATTTCCTCTATCCACAACCTCCACACTTTTCTATGGGACAGTGAACATCATGTAGATCTTGGTCCTTTTTCTCTCTTCTTCCAAGGACCTTGCTGCAGCATCCTTGGAACAAGTGCTTCCCCTGGGCTGCTCCTTGGGTAGGATTTAAAGCCGTGGAACCCTTCCCAGAGTTTCCTCTGGAAGGGATTATGAACTTTCACAGCTTCAAAGGCAGACAGACAGAAAAGTTAATGAATTATCATAGGCAGTGGTGGATTAAGACTCATGAGCTAATGTCTCAGCTCTGTGCTCATTCCATTAAAATGCAGAGTCCTGTTTAATATTAGAACCAGTCACGGCCAGAGATTTATGGTCACCATCACATCTGGAGGTGGGTTATGGAGGAAGACCACGCACTCATTCTCATTTAATACCATTATCCCCTCCCATAGGCACTATGCTTAGGGCTGCCATTCGTTGAAATAGCATCACACAACTCTAGGAAGAGCAGTATATGTTACTTTACTTCTGTAAGAAGAGTTCAGTAGAATTAGTTTCATTGCTTACACTCTGGTTTCATGTTCCACCCCAACTCCCAAAAATTAAGTTGCCCACCTAACCACAGCCTAAGGTAGAAATATAAGCAGGTAGCACCTGCACAGAGCAAGCCCTGAGGAATCCTGCCTGACCACTCATTTTGGACAGAAGCAGCATTGACTTCCCAAGCTTTACCACACCTCCCATAATGTTCTACACAGAATGACCAAAGAGACCACTTCTCACACTCCTGAAAATTATTATGAGTCCCCAGACAGTGGAATCATCAATAGGTTTTTTTTAAAAAAAAAACTTTAACAGAAGAAGAAGACTGTTAAAAATCCCATGTTCACAACAACACTGTTCTGACTCAGGTCTTTGGGTGCTCTTCTGCAACCTGTAGGATTCCATTACTGCAGGTTAAAATTAAAAAATAAACCCACTTGTAATTGCTACAATGAATATTGGTAATTTAATGAAACAATTAAATGAGATGATGGAATCTAGCAAAATAGTCTCTTTTAAAAAATACTAGCTATTAAATAAACCAAATGTTTTCCTTTATTTTTTTAATACAATTTGGGGCATTTATTGTCAAAATATTGCAAACATCTATCAACCATCACAGCTTGAGAACATGTTCTTTTTTCCATTTGAAATGTGGGCTTTCAAAGCCTCTGTTTATGCTTCCATTTTGGCAGGTTCTGCAGGATTATTTTATTTCCCCAGTTACCACAGCAGTAAAATTATTCCAACTTAAGAAAAAATTTCCTATGCTTTGGCTGAAGAGAAAGTCCTTCAACCTTCCCGTGACATTTTAAATGAACAACCACAAAATTTCCAAGTAATGACTTAAAAATAGGATGCTACAAACTAAACTTCACCTATCAAGGGGGAGATGGGGCACGAAAGGGCATCCAAGACAGAGGTAAATACAGCAATAAATACATATTGAAGGCTGTGGTCCCTCTGCCAGCTGTCTGCAGACCCTTAAAATTACAACCTACGGGCTCAACTTCTTTGTTACCTTGAGAATCTCAGCTCAGTTCGATGACATTCTTTTCTTGTCCTAAAGTTGTGTCCTACTTAAAAACTACTTGGTTTTGCCCCAGAGACATCTGTATTTCAGTTTTCTGGCTAATGACCACAGGGACTAGGTTGTGTTGTATGACCTCCATTTGTATCCTGCAAAGTGCTTTGGGCTTGTTTAGAATAGGCAAAAAAAATAAAAGGATGAAGGGGCCTGTGTTTATTTGCTATGTCTGGGTTTTCAAAATTCCAGTATTTAATTGGATGGTTGGATTTCTTTTTATTCCTTTTTTTTTTTTTTTTGCTTCTTCAGGGAGAAGCCTTTAAGGCACAAAATGGCCTGAATTCACAGAGAACTTGTTCTGCAGCCTTATCAGTTGGAGGCAATTTTCACAAAATGGAACATTCCACACAGAAGAAACCAGAGCCTCAGCTCTTTTCTTATTCTCTTCCCATAGCCCAAGCAACCAGCTCTCTTCCAAGTGTACTGAAAACAAGATTTCATTTGAGTGTATATGGACAAGGAGGTAAAAAGACTTTAAGAGGCTACGTGATATTCCAGATTTACCGCGCTTCCAGGCTTCTATCTCAAGTCTCAGTTTACAAGAAAAAGATGCTCTCTCTTAATACTCCCACAACACACTCCTGAGTAATGCTGGACTCTTTTCTCATTGCCCATCCATCCCAGTGCCCATGCCTGGGGACACCTGCACATCGCTGTCCCCGCGCGGCTCACGCAGCTGCCGGCCAGGCACAGCTTGGCAAAGCCATCGGAAATTCCAACTCCTGCACCTGCCAGCCCCTTGGATCAGAGCTGTGCTGGCTCTGCAGAAACAACAGGAGCAGAAGCATGCATCAGGAGGAAGGGGGAGAAGAAAGGAAGAAAAACTGACTCTGAAATACAGGCTAGAAACAGACCCACTGAGCAAGACTGCACCTTTTTACAGTCCCTTTCCTGACAGCAGTTATGTTAACACTTATTTTCCACTTTTTAGAAACTAAAGCTACTTTTTTGTTTGTTTGTTTCTGAGTTATCAGCTAAGGAATTTTACCAAAGTCCTTTATTTTTTTTATTTTGCAACTTGAACGCATACTTATGCTACATTTTCTGTGCATTACTGGGTCTTCACTACATACATATTCACTCTGCTTAGATTTATCAAAGCTGAATAGTATTTCATGTACAGTAAAGCTAACTTTAAGAGTCCTTCATAGGTCAGCAGGTAAAATCCTGCTTTGATGGAAGTAAACAACAGTACACTTAAAGCTATTTCTGCCTTTAAGGCAGTAACTGAATTATGTATCAGGAGAAGAGATAGACCAAAATTACAGAACAGGAATATATTTTGATACCAACCAAATGAATACAATTTTTTGCAAAATTGCTCAAACTAAAATATCTATAAAGGAATAAAGCCCCACAACTAGCACCAGTTTCACACCACTTACAAAAATATTATTAGCTTTGCAGTATAAATGACTTAATTTCTCCAATCACACAGATTCATGATCAAGTCACCACAGGGTAGCAAGAGACATTTCCAGCTGTATCCTCTTAGCTTACAGGGAGTAAGGTAAGTCTCTAATGGCTGTCTTCTGAGTCTAATTCTCTTGATTGTGCAGAGAGTTGCACATGGAACTGTCACAGACAAGATGCTCCTGCTGCCAGGCCTGGGTAACAGCCAGGATCACCTGAACCATGTCAGGACCAAAGAATATCCATGGTGGCTCAAAGCCATGTTCCTCTACACACTGGAGATGTTGTACATCCTGTTTCCAACCAGCTTGGGAGGAAACAGAATTCACAGGACTGGGTTCTCACTGCCTCTTTTACCAGGGTCTCTGGGATTTTGGGCCAGGCCACAGTGTCCCTGCTGGCCTCAAATTCAATTAGTAACAGAAATACTTCCTTAACACCTCAAAGGAGAGCTGATGTGCTGATACACTTAGCAATGCCAACCTATAAATAAAAGCATGCTAAAAGTTTCTATCATCCAAACATCTAGTATTTCCTTCCACATAAATACACATTTTTAAGGCAAATCAGATCAAATACTTCTCTAGACATTACATTCTATGTTACATTTAAAGAGACGCTGCTCTTTAGAGTCTGTGGTAAGGATAGGAAATGGAAATCACTAGTGTATCATCTTCTGAAACCAAAGGACTGGAGGAGACAGTCTAATATATTGCAGAGATACCAGCCTGCCAAAATACAAATATTTGCAAGTTGCTGTATTTGGGTTCCTCATTAGCTAAATTGATATAATTTCCCGCAATAAGGAGAGGGGGAAAGTTGGAAGCAGTGATCCTATTAGGTTGTCCTACTGGCACGTAACAACATAGTGTGGTAACATTTTTTGTGAAGACAAAACACTGATGTTAATTCACACTGCAGACAGAGGCATGAGCCAGAGGAAGTATTTATATACACACTCTCTCATATTGCATTCAAAACAGAAGCTCTGGAAACTGATATTTTTGTTTAAAACGAAATGTCAAGCTTTTACCCTGCCGAGAACACCAAGAAGGCTTGCTGGAAGCAAGAGGCACCACAGAGGCAGCCAGAGAAAGTTTCATGCTGAATTTGTATCAAATGCAGCAGCACCCCTACATCCAGTGCAACCACAGACTGACACCAGAGTGGTTTTCTCTAAACCACCCTTTATATTTTCTTTTCCCCATCTGAATCAATTTTTGTCTTCCCTTAATTGCAATCTAAATCTACCCTCCTTCAGCTTGAAGCTGTTACACCTTGTCCTGCCACTACAGACCTTGGTAAAAAGCCTCACTCCAGTTTTCTCATACATCCTTTAAACACTGAAACACCACAATAAGATCTCAGAACCTTCTCTGCTCTTAGGAACCCCAAGTGTCTCAGCTTGCCCTCACAGGAAAACCCTTCCAGCCCTCTGACCATTTTCATGTCCCTCCTCTGGAGCTACTCCAACCTGTCTGTTTTGTACCCAGGATCCCAGGGCTGGACACAGAACTCCAGAGAGAGCAGAAGGGCAAAATCCCCTCCCTGGACCTGCTGCCTTTGATGCAGCCCAGGACACAATGGGCTTTCTGGGCTGCAAGAACATGTTGCTGAGTCACCTCCAGTTTTTCATCAACCAACACCCCCACTCTGCACTGACACCAGTGATGGCCCTGACCCATGTACTCGACCTTGCACTTGGCCTCGATGCATTCCATGAGGTGAACAATAGGGAACAGTAACATCAGCACAAACTGGCCAAGAGAGAGACACTAACCCCAGCTTAAGCTCAGCACCAACACATTCCCAACAGGCACACAGTCAGGGCAATCTATTTGTTTCTCCAGTCCACACAGGCACCCTGGGGCAAGGAGCTTAAACTTAGATGTCTGAGGTAAGGGGAGACAAATCCCACCCTCACTGACTCAAATACAAACAGCTTTTATTTTAAGAAAGGTGATCAGTGCTAGAATGTGCTTAAGTCATTCTCGCAATCCAAGGCCACCTCTCAAATTCTCCTCCAGACCTCCAGCTTTAGGACAGGCTCCTCCAGCCTGTCTGTGCTTCCTACCAAATTATCACTGCCCTGTACATCCCTGTGACCACCCCTGCTTTAACAGGACAAACTATCTGCAGCTAGGGCAGAATGTCAGAAGAACATTTCTTTTTTAAATGTATTTTTATTTCTGATCTGTCAGCTACAAAACTGTAAGCATCATTTATGCAGAGTGTTTACCAGAGACAGGAGAGCAAAGGAGCAGGCCCTCACAGATAGACAATTTTGAAGCACATTATTTAGCACTAATGATAGCTTTGTTCCTTGCAGAAGTTTAATTTCTTTTCCCATTACAGAGAAATACACACTTTACCCAGGCAGGGCCTGATAATCTGCACTTGTGGTGCAAACCATGGCTATGTGAAAGACTCTGCTCCATAATAATATTAGTGAGATCAGTCAGGATGACCTGCAAGACTTCATTCATGCAGAAATCATTCACTATTGAGGAATATACTTCAGGTACCTTAATTTCTCCAGGTATATTACCAAACTGGCTCTCAAAAGCCAAATAGGGCATATACAGGCTTGCTCCTACTGCTGTGAAGGTTTTGGTCAGCAGAAGCCAAACAGGAGAACAGGTGCTGTGTTGCAGATGTTATAAAAATGAAAAGTAGCAAGAATTCTTATTGATACTTAGAACAGAACTAGCCTGAAAAAAATAGCTAAAATCTAGTCAGAGCAGGCTGTATAGCCAGTGGGTCACCCTGCCTGGGCAAGGTGAGTGCATCTGAACCAGCTTTCTGCAGGCTCTTGCACCAGAGCTGTGCCTCCATCAGGAGCAGCACAGCACACTTGTATTTATACATTCTACTGACCCTCAATTACAACACTGACACACCTGCATTGCTTTCTGTGCCACTACATTCCCTCAGCAGCCAGCCTTTTCCTGTTGTAATCCTCACTCTTTGCAGGTATTTCTGAATATTTCTTCCAGCTTCACACCACTGGCAGGGGGGCAGGGGGAAGGAGATTAGGGAATAAATCTGCAACCTAAATTGCGACTGAGTGAAGAGGACACTCCAGTTTGGATTGCTTTTACCACTTAGGAAGCTCCATGGCAGGTGGAGCTGTCATTAATCACACACAATGACAAGCTGCTACTCTCAATCATGCTTTGTGATCAAATTCTGCACTAATCAGGAGCTTCAGAGCAAGCTGGCTGTTCAGCAAGGTTAAAAATTCAGATGATATTTTCCTTAAGATTCCTCTAACATTTAGTAACAGAATCACAGAGACAAAAAAAAAATGAAAAAAGCCCAAACAACCCCCCGTTGACAAACATCCTACATGTGAAGAGGAACAGCTACACCTCATGCTTTCAGCTGGACTGTTTTCTATCATGCACACAAAGTTCTTAAATGGACCAAAATTTGTCTTGTAGTTTTAAGGGAAATCAACAATCCTCTTTCAAAACAGTTTTACAGCTGCACTTGGAGAATAAACAGGTTTACTTTAAAATATCTTTGAAAAAATGCCATGTTCTTATAAATAAAAATTAGAACCAAAACATTTTTTTTGTCAAGTCAGTATAAAGGGACCTTTATCTATAATTTCAAGGTAATTAGGTATGTCAGGAATCATGTGTAACACAATGCACAAATACAAAGTTAGCAAGTTACCTGTCAAAAGGTATTTATTTGTCTCGAGAGGGAGAACATGCTGTTCTCAATGGAGGGCCACTTTCTAGTGGATGAGCTGCTGGCAGGAGCAGCCCTGTTCAGATTTCCCATCACAGGCAGTTTACAAAAACTCAGACTATACAGGTTTTTGAAAGATCAATAGCTAAGTTTCAGAAATAGCTAGAGTAAAAAGCAAAAAAACAGTATCTAGGTATCTTCACTTGGGGGAAGGATTCTCTGACAAAACCCCTCTGAAAGTGCCTGCTTTGTTGACTGTGCCAACCAGGAGCCTGCATGTGCCAAATGACTGTGGTTAGCTAAGCCTTCAGAGAAAACAAAACTTCACTAAATAAACACAGAGAATAAGGGCTCAGAATGGCAACACGGACATGCATGCCATGACACCACTGCTGCTGAAGTAATCTTGTAGGTAGGGAGATCACTTAACTCGCCCTTTTTCAATTCTTCTCTCTGCCACTGAATTTGAGTCCACCATTGATGCAAAACAGGAGGAAACTAATGTCTCATAAATGCTCTACCCATCTATGTAAAGGGCATCCTGCCATTGCTGAGCCTCTGTTACCCACACAACTCAAACACGAATAACAGAAAACTTGCAGCTTAAAGAATTTTTCTTCTAATTTTCTGAGAGAACACAGCTGAGTCACAACAAGACTTACAACAAACACTACCAATATTTCAACTATTTATTATCTCTAATTTAACAGAAAAGTCAGAAATTGAGTGACTTACAATTCATTAACAGCTTACTTATATAATTTAATTTTGGCTACTTACTGCTACATAGGGAACACAGTAACATAATTCAAACATATGACCACAGTGATTGCAAAAGGCTGCCTGCCCAGCTGGGGTTTTTACCAAGTAACACTAACTAGTTGTAGGTTAAAACCCACTGCAAGATCTTAAGTGACCACTCAGTGACTCTCTTTTACCAAGTAATTAAATTAAAGCCCTCCTCCCACAGAGGGGGGAAAAGCAAAACAAAAACATCACAGGCAGTAATGTCATGAGATCATTTACCTCAGCAGCCAGTTACTGTCAGCTAACACAGCATACAGAGGACTAAAGGGGAAATAAAACCCTCTAGCAATGAAACTGCCAGCACTTCAAAACAACAAAAAATAATAGAGAAAGGACTGTGACTTCATTTAACACAACACTCATCCCTCTGATTTGCAAAGCCATTGCTGGTCACATCCTGCTGGTTTTGCTCTTTATTTTCAGCTACCAAATTGCATTTAGAGACTGACTTAGCATGCTTTCTTGTTTGTGCATCCTCAGGAATTACTGACACACATCCACAGATGGAAGGGGAACAGAACAGGACTTCAAAGATAAAGATCTTACACTACAAGCATGGAGAGAAAAAAATTACAGGAACATAGTGTAGAGAGGAAGACACCACAAAAAAGGCCAGGTTGGATGAAGCTCTGATTTTGAAGTGTCTCTTCCAACCTAAATCATTCTATGACTCTGTGATAGGAACAAGCATACAGCAACATAGAAAAACAAGACAGAAATATGAGGATATAAACACCTTCAGGAATCTGGTTCCACTAAAATGAGTTGATTTTATTTAATTATATTCTTTTTGCCCCAATAACAGTGACCACTGAATTCCTAAGACCCAGACAGCTTTTTATTCATGCAGGTCTTACTGCTGGTAAGACTTGGTAAGCCTGTGTTATCCAAACCGCAGTAGCTTGAGAGTCCTGCTGGGGGAGAGAATTCCAGGGAAACAGGGCAGAATGCAGGAGCCAGCCTGAATGTGTCCTCTTGGAGAGATAAACACTCATTTGCACATGCTGCATACACAGCTCTTACACAAGGGATTTTCATCTTATGAGTAGGTACTGCTAACTTGCATTTTCAGACAACCTTAATTCTACTTCAGACGTTTAGATTTTCCTTCTATTTTGGGGGGAAGTTTGCTACAGATTGTTTTTTTAAGACATAGAAAAGGGATAAACAGCAAAAAAAAAAATATGGTACTACACACAGAAGGGACAGTAACAATGACATTGCTGAAATGCCCAAGGGAGTTCTAAGCCAACCAGATACCAAGAGATGCCATAAAAGATAGAGGAGTAAAGTGTCCTAAAACTCATCTTTATGACAAAGTTTCCTTAGGCCTCCTGTAAACTGTTCTTGGGATCATCAACAATGCAACACCAATGCAAGGCTCTACGTGAAGTCCCTGAAATATATTCAGGCTCCCTTCCGCTCTGCAGAACTCCAATTAGTGTCTAATCAATAAGTTTATTTGCCTGCCTAAAAGTAAGATCCAACTTCTGGTTTACGCGGGAAGCATTTTTAATGAGGCAGAGGCTGATGCAGGTACTCTTTCTGGAAGGTAAATTGTTCTTGGAAGCTTTCCATTAAGAGACAGCGGAAACTCCACCACTAACTCTTAATTAAGTGCTCTATTGCTTTGGGTTTGTTTTTAATTATTTTTCTTTGTAGATAAGTCATTAATAATTGAGTATCTGCTTGCCTGAGTCATGACACTGTGAATGTACGAAGAAGAAAACCAGTGGCAGTTGTCCATCCAAGCAGCAAGTCAGTAGAGCTTTAAAGTGATCTAGAAGGCTTCTGTTCCTCCACACTAATTTTAATCAGTTTTTCCCCATCCCCCAAAAATAAGCAGAATGGAGAGGCTTCTGCTTTTTGGAAACAAACTCACCTTGTCAAGCAATGCACAGTGCCACAACTGTGTGTTTATTTTTGCCTCTATACGACAACAGGCATCCACAAGCTGTCGAGATGCTTTGAAGACAGATGTGCACACAGTGACATCCCATGTCAGCCACCTGAGAGAGTTGTACCCACAGGATGAAGCATGTGCTACTGCTGCATGAATGAAACTGCACCTTGCTCATATGGCACCACTTCCCTTGCTATCTAGATTAAAAAAAAATAAAAACCTCTACTTAGGACCTAAGCATCTAGGCAAGAAAAACATTTCTTCTCTTTAATAACCTACTTCCAGATATTAGTCTATGCAGGATTGTACATCCAGGACTTGATCACAAAATTGCTGTGCAGCAGAAATGGGGATGCTCTCCCTTTGTAAAGGACAAAATGGATTTCAGGAATCACTGCTTTTCAAAATTAATATTCTCCTACGAGTAAAACAGTCTCAACCTCCAACAGATGGAAAAAAAAATAATCTTTTCACATCCCCTCTTCCGGTCAGCCCTACTAAGCTGTTGATGCTAATGATTTTAAATGGACTCATGGAGTCAAACCTGCAGGGCTGGTTAGGGCAGGGGGAAGATGCTGCTTCAGTCACTTTATAGTGGCTGTATCATTTGACACACAGTTAGTCAAAATGCTATCTATTCAACACAGTGTGCAGCTAATCTAATCTAAAGCAGCACGCCGGCACTGCTGTGCTATGGAAACATTCAACAATGCAAACATGATTAGCCACATAGGTGGAGCTTTACATGCAGTTGTTTTGGGAGAGAGATTTAACACTGCCACAGTGACAACATGGCCTCCCTCTTCACATCTGTCTTATCAAGACTCACTTCAGACTAGACTTTAACCTTGCCAGCTGCAATTTTCCTCTACTTCTTCCTAAGGTGCTCACCTTGCATCAATTATGGCAATTTAATAAATAGGAAAAATATTAATAAAAGCATTTAGCGCTTGTTATGTTTTTGGCCAGTCAGGTTGCACTAAAGAGTGCTTAGATTGTATTAGGAAGCTATAAAGTACACATACTAAAAAAAAACCAAAACAAAACAAAAAACTTTTGTCCCATAAAAACAAACACAAATTGAAAAAACAGTAACCCACAACTCAAAACCTCAATCAGACCTATAAGTTAAACCAGTATGCTAAATAAAACACTCAAGCCTCTGAGTCAGGAATGCCCCAGAGGTATGGGAGAAGTGAAAGATTTCCTTCCAAAAAGTTTGACTGTGGTAAGGCAAAACCCAAGGATTTCCAAACTCAGAACTGATAAGAACGAATGTTCCTTCTGTAAGTTTACCTGCCACCATTCTGAGATGCGCCCATCTCTGTCAGCTCCCATGTTCTCTCAAATTACTTTTGTAAATAGCATCCAAAGGGTAGGGTGGCCTTTAGCTCAGTCCACTTCAGCCCAGTTAAGGCAATGATGCTAGTCAACCCCAAACTGCCAGTAATAAGCCTTTTTGGCACATCCACTGGGTATTTCCAGAAGTATCAGCAGCTTTATACAAGGTGAATGTGCTTGTACTAAGGGTTGTTCCTGAGGTCCAGCCAACCTCTACCCCCAGGGCTGGCTAATCATGCCACAGTCCAGATCTCAATCATCACAAAACAGGCTGTGCGCACCTTCCCAAAATGCAAGTCTCCCTGCAGTGGTGAGCAGTCCTGTGCTGCAAACTGACTGGAAAATATTAAATAAAAAAGATTAAAAGTTCCCAAAGAGGATTTAAATACAGGCAGCAAGTCAGCACTTCACTTCCTACAATCCCTTCCAAGAGAGATTAGGGCACAAGGGCTCAATACCTTGAAAGTAAAATAGCTACAAAGAATGTTGATTTTCTTTCCTAGAACAGTGGCCGCAGAAGATAAGAGGCACAAGTACTTATGTTTTAAAACTGAATATGGAAGTATTTAAGAGATACTGCCAGTGAAAGCATTAAAGTGACACCATCAACTTCACACCTAGATCCTTAAAAAATATTAAAACTTCCAAATGCAATTTGGGCCTTTTTTAATTTAACATTAATTTTGCATGCCTTCAGTGTATATATATACACCCATACATATATGTAAGTGTATATATAAGCATGCAAATACATGCACACACACAAGCTGGTATCAATGATATCTCCAAAATGTAAAATAAAGTAAAATACAATTTCAAAGATATCAGTATCTACTACTTTATTATTGTTGCTTATTAAAAAAAATAAAAGGCAGAAATAAAAGGCAGCCTATCTTCTTACAGATTAAATGGGACATCTGTCTAACACAGGAGACTACAGTAGTCCCTGCATGTCCAGTGAAAACAGTTGAAAATATTTGCAGAGTTCTGCCAACCCAGCATTAATACTGAAGCAGAGCACTCTTTTATTACTCCCAATCCTCCCTTGAAACCTCTGCTATTTGGACAGCCCCATTCACTATCCTTTTATGCCAACAGACCCACAGGAAGGGCAGCTTTAAAAAAAAGGCGACCTAAAACATCTTTCCCATTTTATCCCTCTGCACTTGCACAACGCCCCAGCAGCAACTCCAGTGGCCCCATCCCCTGAACTGTGTCATCAGATCTCCAACCCCCTTCCTCACTTGTGCCACAAATAAAATAAAGCAGGAATTACACGTTCCCTCTGCCATCAGACTAAGCCTGCGGCAAAGAAGTTCTAAGATACCTTAATCCTTTTGGCTGCCTTCCGTCATGCTGTGCCTCCTAGATGCTCACAGCTCTCCCCTATCACTCTATAATAGTGCCAGCTGGCCTCTCTTAGCCAGCCTTTTTTTTTTAATAAAAAAACCTCACAAATTAAAAAAAAAGTGCAGAAAAAGAAACCTTTGAATATAGTATTTTATTCATGGGTTGATTCTTACCAAGTTGTGACTTGTATAATTAATCATAATTTACAGCAGCATAGCATAGGAACAATTATTTAAACATTTAAAAACAAAGTGGGTTGCTGGCTCTTTACAATGCTGACATATTTAACACCCAAAACAAATCCTTTTACTGCTGTCTTTAAAACAAAGGCACACATTTTTCTGCAAATGAGATCTCATTTTGCAGCACTTTCCATCCTCCTGCAGGAAGCAGCTACTTTCAGAATTTCCCAATTATAAAAGTGGTTTTACTGGGTGAAAAAGAAAAAACATAGTTGCACACCCAGTTGTTCACAACCCCCTTGTGCCATTGAATGAGAGTTTTCCAATAAAGGAAGGGGAGGTATAGAAAATTGATAAATATTTCCCTTTTACCCACTACACAACTTTAGAAAAGGGCAGACTTACTTTTAGCTGATTTTCTTCTACTACCAATAGTTCCTTGAACACATTTCCTAGTGGTTAAACTACCATTACTCCAGCTTCTATGCTCATACTGGCAACTATTTATTTAGGCATTCTGTCACCATGGGAAGAGCAGATCTCTATTCTTCCTTGCACTACAGAGCCTTCTGGAGCAAGCAGGTTTATTTTATATCCCATAGGGCACAATAACGTAGGAATAAAAAGTTATAGGAGGGGGTAGAGGGTAGGAAGGGGAGAACACATCATGTACTCCTGCTGATAAACTCAAAGCACTCAGCAAGATTTAAATGACTATGGAAAAGTCTCAACTTGATATTCCTGGAGCAGAAGTTGAAAGCAAGATTTTAGAAGACCAGAAGCACTATGCTCAATTTCACAGAGTCTAATAATTTCCTTAGAATCAGTTTGGTCTCAGTTTTGGTTTTAATTTACACAGAATAAAGTCAGCTTAAAAAATCCCAGAGACTAGATCAAGACAGGAACTCATGCGCCCCTAGTGAATGGGTTTTAAGAATCCCAACTCCAATAGCTTTTATTAGAATAATCCTAATATAATGTTCTTGCAATTATGCCCTTCTTCAGTGTTTAAGTTTTTAATGACAGGTACAAAAATCAAAGCCCAGCTGAGTCCAAGTAGTGCCAAACGGCTGATGCTACCCTAGTGCACACCCTAGGAGGGCCTCACTTCTCCTTCTCCACTAATCAACTGGACCCTGAGAGGCACTTTCAGTGTCATCACAGCACAATTAGAGAAGTTTAACTGTTCCTACATCCAGTTTATCTCAAGGACCTGAGCTCAGGAATTCTTATGAACTGAGAGGGAGGTGATTCTTCCCCTCCACTCCCCCTCCTTGAGGCCACATCTGCAGTGCTGCATCCAGCTCTGGGGCTCTCAGCACATAAGGACATGGCTAGAGCAGGTCCAGAGGAGGCCACAAAAATGACTGGAGGCATGGAACACCTGTTCTGTTAGGACAAGCTGGGTTGCTCAGGCTGAAGAAGAAAAGGCCCCATGGAGAATTTATTGTGGCCATTCAGTACCTGAATGGGGTCTGTAAGAAAAATGGGTACAAACTTTTTGGCAGGACAAGAAGCAAATAATTTTAAACCAAAAGAGTTGATTCAGATTTGCTATAAAGTTTTTTACAAGGAGGGTGGTGAAATACTAGCACATCTTTCCCTGTGGAGAGGTGGTAGGTACCACATCCTTGGAAATGCTCATGGTCAGACTGCATGGGGCTCTGAGCAATCTGACATAGTTGTAGACATCCTTGACCATGGCAGGTGGATTGAACTAGACTTTAAAGATCCCTTCCAACCCAAACTATTCTGTGATTCCTTGAACTGCATTCAGAATGAAGGTATCTAATTTGAATCTTTGTATTTCAACCATTGGCCATGGACTTGACAGCTCAGCATTCAAACATTCAGCTCTGTGTAACCCAAGATGCTTTGGTTAAGCACTAGCCATCGATCACAGCAAAATAAAAAAACTCATATGGAAATAATGCAAGAAAATTTCTCTTAGGCAAGAATATTAACCTTAACACAGCTCTTGGCTTTGCTGATAAGCCTTGCTAAATGAACCATGTTTCCAGCATGTCTGAAAAAAATCTTCAGCCAGAGACCAGAAGGTCCAAAAAAGTTGCAGCCTGGAGTTGATCCAGATTATTTCCCATGACAACAAAAGGGAAAAAAAAAAAAAAAAAAAAAAAAAAAAAAAAAAAAAAAAAAAAAAAAAATCTATCTCTGCAGAGTTCAGTGATCACAGAATGGCTTGAGATATGACATCATCCTGAGTTCAGTTAGACACTGATGACTCTTCCAGAGAATTATGACACCCCATAGCTCTTCATGCTCTACCCCAAGTTACTCATCGATCCACTTTACCACAGGTTCTGAAATAAACTTGCACCTCCTCTAAAGCCATTGGAAGTACTTCAGCATTTTAGAGTGAGGTTGTAATACCCAGAAAATAAGGAGTTTAGCATCAAAGATACCTATTTGTGATCTTCCAAACTCGTCAGCACTATGTAGATAATACTGCACTGGAGACCAAGTATAGCCAACTCCTTCAACCTGGTTTTGCTCATTGTATTTCTCTAGATAAAGGAATTTCTTCAAAAAAAAAAAAAATCACTAAACGTATATGCCAATCATATTTCTAATAGAAGTAAGTTTGGTGACAAATCTTAGAACATTAGAAGCACACTTCAGGTGAGATTAATTAAGAGTATACAAGAAAACAACAATACCGTGCTAAGTTTACCAGGACAATATAAAGGAATACATCCCTGGCCATAGATGATACAGATATCTATGCCAGGCAGGAGACACTGATCAACAAGTGCTTCAAAGAGAGCAGTTCTTCACCTGCTGCCTAGGATGAAGAAAAAACATTCCGGTATGAGTAAAAATTCCATGACATTCTGAATGTTAAAAACATGAAGGAGCTTCTGCTACATCACCTCATCAGTCTCTTTGCCACTAAACACTAAAGAGGTTTTTTGCTAAAAACCTCTAAGGCTTTTGGCTCAGGATCACTGTACTGATCTCCTCATTCGAGTCCTGCTTGGTGAAGCAAGAATAGCTAAGAGTGGCATGATTCGTGTTCCACTGTTACCCAAAAAGATTTGCTGAGATACCTAGTAAGACATATGGAACTGCAAAGTGCTAACATCTGATTAAAACACAGTCCAATGAATTACGCAGTTTCTTTCCTGTACCTCACTCATAAAAAATTAATCGGGAGAGAAACCTCCTGGATACAGAAGGGGAAGAGCTCCATCCTGCCTAATCATTCTCCAAGAATTAATGCACTTGCCAAAACAGCTCCTCTGCCACCTTCAAACACATGCAGAAGCCTCCTCTGTTGCAGGGATTTGGCTTGTGACTCTGACACGAACCAGCGCCTCGTTCCTCACGTCGGCAGCATGGAAATCCTTCAGACACAGCCATTACCTCTCCCAACAGCAACATGAGAATTTCTTCTACAGTTATTTTCACTAATGGCATTCACAGCCTCAGAGTCAGCAAAGGACTTGGCAAGACTCACCCCAATTTCACTTTGTACCTTCTGGAAAAGCTGTGCATAACAGGAGAAGCAGCTGCAGCTCCAAAGGGTAGAACATGAGAGCAGCTGAGCTGCACTGCTCACCCCCCAGCATAACAGGGCGAGGCAAAGGCCAGACCCTGGTCCAGGCTTGGGCCAAGAGGGTCTGCAACACCTCTGACATCTTCTAAAAAAAAAAAAAAAAAAAAAATCAAACTTGAATCATAGAACAACTTGGCTGTGACAGACAACACAAGTTCACTACCGTCCTGGTGGGCTGCAGGTAGCTGGTTCTCCTGTTCTGAAGGAAAGCTTAAATAATATCTTTAAATTCAAACTAAGTGCTTAGCAGTTTACTGGGCCTGGTCCCAATAACTCATTTCCTTTTCTTTCTCTGTTCTCAAATTTGCCAATAAGTATCACAATAGAATCTAATTAACATTCACTAATGAGTGGGATACCAATTGCTAATCCAAAAGAATTTGGTTATGTGCAAGTAAGCAAACAAGTTAATGTACCATAAACTCTGTTTTGTTCATTTATTTTGACAAATGTAGTTTGCTTTCAATTATGATACTTCCTAGCAAAAGTATCAGACTACTTTGCCTGTCTATTTTGCTGAAGTTTGCTGAACTCCCATTGCTATTATGCTTTTCCTCAGAGCAATTAAAAAAAATCCAAAAAAACAACAAAACAAACACAATAACACAACAACACCACCACCCCAAAACCAACTGATACAGCAAACATTGGCTGCTCCCTCTCATGAGTAATGAACTAGTAAAAGACCTCAAGAAAACTGCTTGACTGATGCTCAACATTTCATGTTTCTGAACTTCCACTGTGGGGAAGGATGCACTACTGATACTTCATTGTTCTGGAGAGGTTTTCATTTCAGGAGTCTTTCCAGTGGGACTAACAGCTCTTTGCAGAACAGATTTGGTATCTACCTGTGCTGCTGATTTTCTTTTCAGGCTAAAGATGTCCAGCTGGCTTCAAAAGGAAATCCCTTTCTGTAAAAGAACACATTTCAACATTTTCTTCTGACTTAAGTAAAGATTTGACCAGTTTAAGTCTTTAAATATTTTAAGCAAGCTCTCCATCAGTGGGAGTTTTCCTACTGCTGCCCTGCTTAGGATATTACTTAACTACTGAACTTGCCAGAAGTGCCCTAAGCTAATAACACACAATTTTTCTGAAAACATTCAGCACTTTCTTTTGTAAGAGTGTAACACGCTTTTTTGGACTGTCCAACATTTTTGTAACCTGCTTAGAGTGTTGAACTCTGGATTTTAATTTGTTGATTTTTTTGGAGTTTTTTTTACATCAAAAGCAAGGAATTCAGTCCATAACCAAAAGCTTTTACAGGTCAGTGTAAACCCTGACTTTTCTCATGTTGAAAGCACAAACCATTGCCTCTTATTTAAGGTGTAGGTGAACGCTTGTATAGACAAATAATTAACATTAGCTATTAGGTGCACTACTTCAAGATTATAAGCCAGGCAGCTGGTAACTACAGGGAACCAGCCCAACTCCAGGGTTTGGCTTCTATTCTACGGAAGGACTGCGGTCTGGACTCTGGAGCTACCAAACACACACATAGTTTGGCATATACAGCTTTGCTGGTTGGGTGAGGTGTCACTGCCACATGAAAGAAGTAGGTCACTCACTTCAAGAAATGCTGCCTATTACAGCCTCAGTCTGGTTCTCAAGTGGCAATCAAACACCAAGAGCCAGAGAGGGAAATGGGACCTCATGACCTCTCCATCCTCAGGTCAGAGCAAGTCCTGCCAGATCTCAGCAGGGTTGGCTTGGTTACATCAAATAAAAAAAGGTGATCTATCCAGTCTTTAAGAAAGAATAACATTCCCCCGAAAGGGTGAAATATTTTAAAATGTTTTCTCCCACAACCACCATTCAAAGTCTGAAGACTTTAAGTATGTTCATGACTGATGGGGAGAAACCTCATCAAGTCAAGAACTGGGAGATAAGGCATATTTAAAGAAAGTAACTAAAGAAAGGGAGGTAACAGGCAACATATTCTCAGGCTGGAAGCAGGCTCAACTTTATGAAAATACAGCTGAAAGGCAGCTGGACAGTAATTCCTTTCTCAGACGGTTTTAAAATATGGAAATAAAACAATTCAAGTAATGCAAAAACTTGACAGGTCTTAGCAACAAGATTAGTTATGAACAATGTCTCTGATTGCTACTTCTTCCTTCCTTGAAACTTTTCAGGATTGCATAAGCAATACAACCTATCTTTAAGTGGAAGTCATCAATTTCATGCAGAAAGGAACATGTAATTGTTCTTCTATTCTCCACAGGCCAAGTTCTTCCTTCTTCCAAAAGAAGTGGGGTTCCCACTTGGGTCATCCATGGCTGCATCCCTCTATCAGCAGCTGGCAGCCACAGGGGCTGGGCTGGGGCATCACTAAGGCAGCAATGCAGCAGGTACCTGGCAGCTGTCACAGCAGATTATCCTCTTAATTCTCTTTTAAGTGCTAACAGGAAAAGCTCTATCATCTCCTTCCTGCACAGCCGACCTTCCTTTAGTGGATGTTTCCCTATCGGACAGTGCTTCAGATTTCCAAGGCTCTATTTGCTCCCATACTCCCACTTACAGCCCTTGTCTCTGCAGCAATATCATATCACCTACTGCTGCTCTGGGGCCTGAGCTCTGTGCTCTAAGGATACCCTCCTGCTGAAGTCTCAGTGCTACCAAGAAAGAGAGAGCTGACAGCTGCTGCTGGTGTCTGGGCACCAGACATCCAGAATGGGTTTTCCCATCTCCTGACTTAGTTTTTACAAGCAAGAATTCCACCTAATGGGCAATACAGAATAATCCCCACAGCCATCCAGCAGCAACGGGATGAGGACTATTCATCAGGACAGCTTCTGACAGACCATGGTCCTGCACACAGTTCCATCAGCTCCATTCATCCCTGTGCCAATGCACAGGCACTGGTGCCAGAGGTGTGATTTTGCACTGTACTGCAGATTACTCACCCATGTTCTTGCAGGTTACCAGAACACTGCTGACTCCTTGCAAGAGGCACCTCTTTTAAGGAACTGAGCAGTTTGGAGTAGCTGCCTCAATTCAACTACTCACACTAGCAAAAATTATCTAAGACAACCAAACCATTTAGGACCCTGTGGCTCTAATCTACGAATCCTGCAAATCCCCAAGCCAAAGACCATGCATTCCCTTTCAGCACGATGACAATTCCAAGGCAATCTTCATCACAGCCTCCTTTGCCAAGCTCAGAAAAACTTGCCTCAGTCACAGCTTTGAAATAATGTTTTTGCCTGCTAGGGCTCAATTCCATAGGTTTTTTGCTACTTCTTTGCATACTGTGTTCAGCAGCTCCCTGGCAAGGTCCCTGGGACTGTCAGCCATCACAGAGGCACACTGGGGCAGACTGAGGGCACTGCTACAGGAGCCTACCACACATCCTACAGCCCAGTGTACAACTGAAATAAGAAACAAGTATTTCACAAAATAAAGTGGCAGAATTCAAGTGTTGAGGCATTGTTGTGACAGCACAAGACAAAGAAGATTCCTCAGATTTTTTTGAGGGGAAGGACCATTTTGCTTCCAGAGAATAAAAAAAAAAATTATAAAATACTATTGTCTTGTCTCTGTCTATCCTATGATGACTAGGATGGACTCGTGCACTAGAAGTAAATTTCATCCTTACAAGGCCAACCAAGTCCTTGGCAGTGGGGCAGATGTGGTTTGATTACCACCACTACAACCTGCTCAAAGCAAAACTTCACCTCCCCACTGCAGCTGAGAGGCACCAACCCACCCCTGAGGGCAGCTCACCTTGAGACTGCCCAGGCACAAACAAACAGCGCTGCCCTCCAGGACAAGAGATTGCTGGAGCCTGGAGAGAAACGAGCAAGTCGCAATTTCTGCCACCAGAACTGGGAGTACATTTGATCTGAGCGCCTCAGGCAAATTTCTTCTCTTCTCTGCATCTCAGCTTCCTTGTTCCCAGGGCTTTGCAGAGCCTGACACCAGACACTGCAGAAATGCAGAAAGTCCTGGAGCAGAAATGCAGAAAGTCGTGGAGCAGAAACGGCACGACAAGGGCCAAACAGATGCAATCACCTCAGATTTTCTGAAGATGGTTATTTATTTATTCTCACAGTGTTTCAGGAGTGCTGAAAGTCTGATGCTGAGAAGCCTTAACTGTGATAAAGGTCCGGTGGCTGCCAACTGAGTATTTGCTTTAACCACATTTGATGTTCTTAAAGCTGCCTGCCAGCTTCTGGAGTCATTCGATTATATACAAGTATTACTTCAAAGCAAACAAGCAATGGATACATTTTTATTTGTTTGTTTCACTGTTTATAAGTTATATTTTCCTAGAATTTGCAGTGTGAAGGAAATGCACAGTACTTATATTTGGATCTAATTTTCACGAAAATTGAATAAAAACCAGAAAAACACCAGCTACAAAAATCATTTCTACCCCCCAGTAATTAAGTTCCCATGAACAGAGGAAAAAAAGAGAGAAACAAAACCTTGCTATTGAGCCAACTTTGTTTAAGATATATTTCATAAATCAGCCGTGTTCAGCTTAAATCAGCACAAATCAACAGAGAAGCAGAAGCCTTGAGGCAACTGTTCAGACACCTGAGAAATGACAGCCAGAAGCCAAAGCCAGAGAGGGAAGTTGGGTATCAAGTTTTTTTAAAGAAATTCAACTTGACTCATTATAAAAGCAACACAGGAAAATAGGTGGGAGGGGGATGAGACATACAAGCAGAGAAGAGCATTGCTCAGCTGGGGGAATCCAACACACACGGAATGTGTAGACCTGGAGGACTCCAACACAAGCCTGTCTGCACTAAAGATACCACTGCTCTGGCCTGAGCTGACAGAAACCTCAGGGACTGCACAGCTTGTCAGACAGAGAGGGCATGCTGTACACTGAGTCATACTGCTCCTTCTTCCCCTCCTCTCCATGATCTGCTCCTGACAGCAAAAACAGAAAGAGACAAAACTTAGTGTCTAATCCTGAGCACAGTAAGGGAACAGCCAGACTTCAGCAAATCACCATCTCCTACTGATGCAGCAAAGCTTGGTAAAGAAAGGAAATCTGTGGAACTGCAGGACCCTTGATACACACATGAAAAATGAGAATTTCTTGACATTAGCCTAGTTCCAAAGATAGAACAAGATCTAATTCAGATTCCCCAAAATGTCCTCATCTGTAAAACCATTCAGAAGAGCCACTGATCTTAGCAAAAGGGAAACTCCTAACCCTAAAAACATCAGTGATAACCTGTTCTAAAATAAACAGAGTAGATCAAGTAATTTTATCTCAAGGAGAGCAATCTGGACTTTCAGTCCTTCAGCTAAATTCCTATGGGCACCATTCCAGAGATGTCACAGAAAACCCTGAAACCACTGCTCAGTGAGGCAGGGAAAACAATACCAAGAAACCTTCAGTGTGTTAGCTTGAGGAATAATGCAGTTTTGAAGTGCCACTATCAAATCAACAGTATTGCTTCCTTACTCTGTGCTAGGCACCCAAATCCATGGGAAATACTGGAGACTCAGAGAAGGCTCAGAGGACCATAACAGTATTTTGGATGTGGAAAAGCTTATTTGAAGGCAGACTGAAACTGGATAGCAGACTTTAGGGATGAAATAAAAATGTAAAATCATGACTAGCAGAGAGAAATCATATCTTCAGTTTCTCTCTTCTTGGTTGCATAACAAAGGGAAATTCAATAAAAGCTACAAGTTACAGAAGAGATAAAAATAAGATAGTCTCTAAAATATCTAACCAGACTGCAGAGCTTGAAGCCAGAAGTTGTCAAGGCCAAAAAAAGCAAGAATTGCCCCACAGCAGACACATATGATTAAGAACATCAATAGATTTAAGAGTGTAGGATAAAACAAATCTTGGTACAAGGTATTAAACTTCTGGGATAACCCCTGAAAGGTATTGTGAAACAAAGATAATTACAACAGCCCAAATCAAAATACCATTTCTCCTTTTATAAATGGTGGCCCTTGGGAACTGCTGGAAGTAGGTATTTGATTAAATGGACCTGAAGTCTGGCAGCTCCATGGTCAGTCTGTTTTTAAGCTTCATCTGGACACAACACACTTAGCCCTTTAAAAGCATTGAGTATTTTTTCCTGAAAAATACTAAGTATTTTTTTTTAAAGGAGTATCACAAACTTGAATTCAGACAAAAAACCGTATCATATTTCCCATCTTTCTGAGGTCACAACTGGACCAGTAAGATCCATGCAATAAACAAGTTCATGCCTAATGTGTATCAGTTAACTACCTTAGCTGCTCAAGAAGGTACAAAAACTGTAATATTTAAAATTATGTCCTCAAAACATATCCAGTTCTCCAGAAGCAGGTCTTACTTGCTGTTTCCTAAAATAACAGCTTATTTTAGCAGTACTAAACCCTGCCAAATTCCTATAATACTTATAATAACAAACAATACATGCAATCACCACCATATAAAGTTAGTTACTCTCAGTGTAGAAGCTACAAATCAACCTATGTAAAAAATTCTTGCGTTGAGTTTTTGGTTGAGTTTTGCTTACTTTTTGTTGTTTTATTGCTTCTTACATTAATTTGAGGGTATTCTCATTAGCTACACCAAACAGTTTTCCATTTGCAAAAGAAGATAAAAAAAAAAAGAAGTTCAGATTAAGCACTAGGAAGAGGTTCTTCACTGAGAGAGGGTGGCTGAGCACTATAAAACAGGCTTCCCCAAGGAAGCTGTCACAGCACCAAGCCTGACAAGAGTCCAAGCAGCTCACCTTCTGCACCACCAGCAGGCTCTCCTGCTCCCTAAAGAGATGCTGGTCAGACAAAATGCTGGAAACAGCTGGTTTGGTAATTAAAAACACATGGATTTTATCCCATTCTGTTCAAAGCTGAAGGTCCTGAAAATATTCAGGTTTCTTACCCAGAGACATGCTGCCAAGTCCTCAGTTCATTAGTGGACAGGCTGCCTCAAAGCACAATAACAAAACAACAATAACAAAAATAACAAACTTGTTTTTTCTCTTGCTTTTTTTTGGAGTTCACTAAATGCAAAGACAGTCCTTTGCTGCTTAGAAATAGATTTCAAGCAAAGCAGTCACCTGGCTCCAAGGAAAGCGTTTCCTCCCTCCCACCCCCCTCCAGAGGTGCCTTAAATCAGTGTTTGACATCGGACTGAGAAAAGCAGCAAAGTAAGCAGAAGGTGGCAAGTAGTTCTTTTTAATATGTAAGGCTTCTGCTGAGGTGCATTAAAATACTAATTCAAATGCAGAATAATCAGCATCTTTGTAAGATTTCAGTCTGATATTGTCTACTTCTGTCAAAAAAACACTATTGGCTATGTGGTCCTACTAACAGAACAAGTAACTCAGAACTTGGCCACAGACCTACATGCCTCAATGAAGACGTGCTGAAGTTAATCTGTCTTTGACCACACTTTGGAAGCAAAGGAATTGCTTCCGATACAATAACAATAGTGCTAACAAGTCAGCACCAAGATACAAACAGTAGTCAGGTCAAATCCTTAAGTCACTCTGTAGGAAATCTAGATATGAGCTTGTTTTAGCTCAGAGGTACACTGAGACCTCATATGGTCCTTACTAATGAAATGGGAAGAAGCAGTAGTATCTACCCCCAACGTAACAGCAGGGAAACCAGACTGCAAGGTTCTTTTGCTAATATGAGTTACTATCGTGTTGCGGGAGCTCTGCACTGTTGCAATAATTGCAGATTAAACAGGCCTTTTCATCTTTCTCACCTTCAAATTCTCTCTCCTTCAGAGCAGCTTAGTGCTGCCATCTACTTCTTTTTTTTCACCCTAACAGGTCTGGGGTTTTTTATGCTAACAAAGTTCTTAGCAGACTAACTCACCCACTATGACAACACTCCCTCACTTAAGTCTTCACAACTGGGTCCCACATTTATAAGTGGTTCAGCTCATCACCACAAAATTATATTAAAATTAAATTTAATAGCAAAACTAAAACCCAAGGAAACAAAATACAAAATCACATCCAAAATCCTTTTAACACTGATTCACACTTGAGCCCTCAAATATTAATAAAACCCTACAACTCCCTCAACTCTTAACCACAAGATATCTTTTACAAGCCTTGGAGATATTAAGTTACTAAATTCAGGGATGACAAGGTGGCAAAGACATAGGTCTTTATCAAATCATCTGGACAGTTCCAGAAAGCAAATTTATCTAGCTAAAAATGTTATTCAAAGTTTTAGACCTAGAGAATTAATAAAACTCTTTTATAGGTCATTTATTTGCACAGACACTAACACTGCTAGAAAAAAAAATATTTCCTGGCTAAAGGATATATAATCTGAAAAAGAAGCTGAAAAACATTGGTAGTTTAGTAGAAGACTGCCTGCTGCTGCTGAGGCAGAGCTAGCCTTGATTAATCCTTCATTTTCATTACAATCATTTTAAGGTCTGAGCAATTGTTTCCACATGGCCCCTCAACCACCACTTGTTGAGGGTCTTCACTGTGTTTTGCACAGAAGAATGTTCAGACCAGAGCACCACAAAACCCCTGGAATAAGGGGAAGCCAAGAGCACCTTCCGCCTTCCCACCAGCAGCACACAAAACAGTGCACCCATCCCTACTGCAGGCATCTGCCCAGAGGTTGTGCTCCAAAGAACTATGCTCCTGCCTTGTATCTTTGCCTCCCTTCATTCCAAATAAGATCACTATTCTCTGTTGGTAAGGACCAGATTCTCAAAGATCACAAAGTCTCCAAATCCCCAACAAAATCTTTCAGAGCACATCCCACCCAGATGCAGAGAATGTCCTGCAAAAAGAAAGGCTTTTACCACTGCTCTGCCTACATGTCACTGCCCAGGTTTGCAGCTTGGTCTCAGATGACCCCAGGCCTCTGCTGAGACTGCAAACAAGTCACAGGGGCTCTGCTGGAGAGAATATATTTATCCATAGGGAATCGAAGGGAATTAATCACATTTTATGTGCTGTATCAGGCCGACGAAGGTCACACATCTGAACTAGGGCAGCCCAACCTTCAGCACAGATGTCAGCTTCATGAGGAAACACCCTGAAAACTGGCCAGAAAAGGTATTTTCAGGAGCAGATTTTTTTCCTTCCTTCCTGCAGAGCTTTATTTCATAATGGATGAGTAAAAAAAGCAAAAACCAAAAATCAAAACACAGTTTTTAGAATAAAAATTCATTTCCTAGCTGTCATCCTTGGATTTTGCATATCATGCCTTAGCATTAACTGCTGCCAAACACAAGATGTCAGGTCCATCTGGCAGATGTACACTTCCCCAGCTGCCAAGTGCTTCCTTTAGATCCAGGGGCTTCGCTATTAACTATATTCACAAATTCCAGCCTCCTGAAAGAGTAGGGCTTCTGAACAGCAGCCTCTGCTTCCCAGTGCCCTGGAAAGGGGGAGCAAGGCTGCACTGCAATCATCCAGAGAATCTGCTGCACTTGTGTGGCGGGGAGGGCAGTGTCCTGGTAACCGATGGCTACACCAGCTGTGGGAGAGCTTTAAGGAATTCCTTTCTCCCCAGATTATCCCTAAATAAAATTAGAAAGTATTTAGAAAGCAGAGGAAACCCAACCATTCAAGCCAACATCGTTACTTATTTACATATAAATACAGCCAGGAAATAAGCATATGTATTTATATATAAACAAAAAAGCTATCTGCACAATGTTTCATACATTGCTTTCCCGTCCAATATTTACTACTTTATTCATGACTTAAGGAAAAAAACTTTTTCCCCAAGAAACTGGTGATAAAATGCCCTCTGGTGGGCGTGACTGTGGACCTCTACATCAACAACCACCTCCGAAATAGTTTGGAGCCTTCGATATATTCCTGGGATTACTATTTTTAATGAAGTGAGACAAAGCACATACTTGCCTTCCAGAAGAAACAGACACACTCCTGACTAAAAAGCTTGTTTTGCTGCTCACTATCTCAGGATTAGAATCATCTTAATTTTTTTTTAAAAATCCTATTAAAATAGTTTTAGGAATCACAACATTCTGTAATGTTCATTTTACTTCTCTAGGATGTATTTTCACCTTAAAAAATAAGCAATTAAGAGAAACAGAAAAGCGGCATTAAGTTCTGCTTTGCCTCAGCATAACAGAATCTTTGTTGACTAAACTGGATAAAGGAGGGGTGGAGAATAACAGCATTTTCAGAGCTCATGAATCATTTTTGTCCTGTTAAAGCACCAGGCACAACTAGGGAGGCAGCTCTAACTGTACAGGCAAAAAATAACAGCCCTTGTTCCAGAAGAGTTTATTGCCTAAAAAGAAAAATCAAAGATTGAAAACAAAACCCCTCAAATATAAATTGAAGTTAACACGATGTGTTTTATCCTTCAGATGCTCAATAAATGTGGGTGGTGCTTTCATTAATCTGAAACTATGTAAGTCTAAAAAAAGAGAGTTGAGGGTTTAAAATGCAGTGACAGAAGAGATAATGCAGCAACTTGGGGGCAGAGTACATGCACAGCTACTCTGAGAATATATATACATATAGATGTAAATCAGACTGGTTTGGCAAACCAGCCACACTGGAAGAGGAGAGCTACCAGGCAGATGGGACTGCACAAGCCTGACCCCAAAGCAGCCAAAAAAAGCTGCAGTTACACACAGAACTCAAGATGACCCCACATAGTTTCTAGGGATTTTTTTGTGTGTGTGTGTGCAACAGCAAAGCTTCAGAGTGGCAGCTAAATAAAAAACCAGAATAGAACACTGAGGTCACATGAAGGAAAATGGAAGAACTCCATTGCTTTCCAGAGTTTCCTGGAAGGTATTTGTGCTTCCATTTCTTACAGAATGTGGCACTTTCTTGGTTCATCAGGATGGTTAGATACTTGTTTCCAGCTTCCACGGTACAATTTGCAGTTAATTGTTGCTTTATGCCAAAAACATTTGCAACTTTCCGCTATACACGGAATGTGAAGCATTTCTGTCTTTTTATAGATGTTTCTGGGCAACAAAACTTTGCTTATGAAGTTGTTCTGGGGTATAAAGAAATTATGTGATTTAACATTCATGCCCTCCTTTTGCCCTCAGAAAGAAAAACAAGAAACTGTCAAAACCCACTCATTTCTTTGACACATGCCTTCATCCAAATCCTGCATCCCTGCTCTGTATAAAGCTCCTTCCCTCTCAAGTGGCAGAAAGGTCAGACACCAATGCTTAGAGCCTGCTCTGGGCTTGGCTAAGATCAGAAACTTTTAGTTTAAAATTCTTTTTGGCCAACAGCCCACACAGAAATTCAGGGTTACATTTACCCTTTTTTCTGAAGACAGAGGCCATGGGTTTCACAGAGCAATGCTGTTTCTTGGTGTTCTCCTGTATGAGCTTTCTGATCATCATTCTTGTAAGCATCTCTGGACATTATGTTGACTGCAGATACAGTGAAACATATTTGTTTTATTAAATATAACAAGCCAAGATTAAATGGTCTATTTGTGCATATAATAGTTATACACACAATGCCCAGGCATTAATCCTAAATTTTTGCCTAAAATTAGAAGTAACATTATCTAGGTAAAATGAGCACTGACATTTCTTGGATCTTATCCTGGTAGTTAATCTTGAGGTTTTTTAATCTTTCAATTTTCTAATCAAGAAGATAGCCCAAGGCTGAATAGTTCTGGTTGTTGTTAATTTTCCAATCTTTTTACATAAAAGTAAGGGTTTCATGGTTTGTTTCTAGAGTGAAGCTACCCTCTTAAGCCAACCCTGAAGTGTCTATAGTCAAATTCAAGAGATGACTGGTCTCCCGAAAGCCATGAACTGACAGAGTTTAATTTTACAAGATAATATTTAGACAGGAAAAAATTATACTAAGTTATATGTGATGCCATTTCATTAAATATCCTGAGGAAATCTGAGCCTGTTCATGTTTTCTTAAAGTTGAATAATTGTCTGATAAACAGTACAGCCTAAAAAAAGGCAAAAAATGGTTAAGGAGGACTTCCACTGGATAACAGAAGTCTAACCAGCCCCCTGGCTTCCTGAGATGAGTGCCTGATGATGCCCTGGTTAACCATCACCTCAAGCAGGAGATGCTTGGGCTCAAGCTGCACCTGCACTTCCATCATAAATTAGTGTTTAAGCTTCTCAACCTAACCCAGCTGGGTGTCATTCCTGATCTCCAGCCCACTCTGCCTTAACTTTGCCATCAGGGTACTGCAGCTGTATGCAGTCCTCTGAATAAAGATGCCAGCATGGCACAAAGGTTGGGTTTTTTGTTTTACTTGTATTATCCTTGAAATACAATACTTCAGTAACTTAGCTGCTGCAACAACAATATTTGTCTAAGAATAGTTTTTAGAAGGCTTGAAGGATGCTGCTGTGAACTGTTCAAGTGTGATATTGAAACAGTGAATTTAAGGAAAACTTGCTTCAATTTCTTTCTTAGCAAGAACATACCCTACACACACACAAATGGGCTTTCAAAATTTCTCTCTGAGACAGAGGAAAAACAAATAAACCAAAATAAAGAGTATTAGGGCAATCACAATTCTCCTCTTCATCTCTGGGTGCAGTTCTGTATCAAGTACCACTTTTATAGACAATCTCACATTTTAGGGACTTTAGACAAGCCTTATTATCTCCTTAATTCCTATACCATTTCTATGCTTTTTTTTTTCCTCCTCCAAGTAACTCAAATACTGGCCACAACTTCACATTGCCTTTTAGTTCCCAGAGAGATAAGGCTGTGATGTTGCAAAACTCTAACTGCCCAGAAGTTTAATCATAAAACTATACACTTTTCTTCCAAAAAGGAAAAATGTACTATGAAATAGGCTTTGCTTCAGAGATTCAATAAACCTAAAGAATGGGTAGAACATTTATCTAATGTTTTCAGGGTACCAAATGTAACTCCATTTGATGGCACAGATCTGGGCTAAGGACAAATCTGGCGCATTTTATATAATAGAGAACTGAGGGGAAAGATGAAAAGATACTGAAGCACCTGGACCATACAAACCAGAAACAAGCAAATATTTCCTTCCCTCTCTCGCATTTGCTGTCATCTACTGAGATTTGCAGGCTTTTTCTTCAACCTCAAGACCTTCACAGTTGAATTTCACAAGTGATTTGTTCCTCAGGGTAGAGAAGCACTGTGCAACATCAGATACATATTGGAATATGTCAGCTCCACAGGTGTTAACTAGATCAGGATTTGGTCCACAGTTCAGCAGCTCTTGTGACAATTCACACATCAAGATCAACTGAGAGGTTCTGCAGGAGGTCCCAGGCAGCCACAGCCCACACTCTTACGTGCTACAGGCAGCTTTTAATCACATCTCATTACATTTGTTTGCAGTCTTTAGGCTCAGACCTCGGAAAGCAAGCGGGAGGTTCTTACTTTCAGTCTCATACAAAGACCATAAGGGATAAAACATTGGCACAAACAGCCAAAGCCTCACGAATTATGAATTTGAGAATGGGCATTCAATCCAGCCTGCAGAAAATGCAGACTAGCATCAGGGTAAAAGAGATAAGAGTTAACTCACCAAAGATCAAACCCAACTTTCATTTACGCCTATACAACATTGATTTCTGTTAACTACATGTGTGTAACCGGGGGCAACATTTGATCTGAAGCCTAGTACCTTGATGCCCAGCTATTGTAAAACAGAAGCAAAAAGGTAACTACAAACATTTGACTGATGTTGCCTGCAAGCAGGGCATTGCAGACAGCTCTACCAGCAATACATATTGACAAAATTAAGATAGGGCACAGCAAACCTCACAACTAGAAGTAATTGCACAAATATTTGGAGTGTTCTTAAAAAAAAAAAAAAAAAGAAAATATGACACTGGGGAAAGGCAACACAAAGCCACAGACCAAGAAATAAGCTACTACATGCAAATACATGCAAGCTTCTCCCAAGTTAATTCTCCTCTTAATGGAATATTGATTGGTATGCTCAATGTTTAGAAAAGTGAAACAGTGTGGGGGAGAGAAGGAAAAGAAGCCACTCAAAGCAGTGACTTTTGTTTAAATGATACATACTTTCCTCATATGACCAGCCAAAAATAGCATAATAAAGAGGTCAGTGCAGTACATTTAACATTTTGCCTTGCATTTTATTAGCAAGTCTTCAGATGACCTGGGAGTGTCAGTCACACACTTTTTGTGCCCCTCTACAGGAAGGGAGCACAGCATTTTTCATAACCTCTCATCACACAACATCCTTAGTGTATCTGGAATTTCTCTACTCTGAGTAGGATGGATTGCAAAGTGTCTGTGGTAGTAGAGAGGTTTTTCATATGCAATCTCTTGAACTGTTTGCACAACTGAAGAGAAACCCACTGTCTGGAAGGAAAGCAGGGCAGTCCACTGGCATGAAGAACATCTGGCTAAGCTTTGTTGCATCTACTCCTACTATCCCCAACTGAGACGAGAGGATGGGAAAGAAACAAGTTGCATCTGTGAAGCAGATATTTATATGATCCAGTTTTAAAATAAAACCTTTAAAATCTAACTAGTATCTCATAATTAAGCAGCCATTTACTCCAGCCTTCCAGAAATTTCTCCCTACTCCAGTGACTACCAGTAAAATTTTAGGAAAAGTGTTTTTCTATTCTTTTCTTTCTTTCATTCATGGAGTCTTCAGAGATATCCCTTAGAGCCTCCAATTTCTTTCACTAAAAGGCCACTTAATAAGAGAGCAAAAGTTAAAAAAACAAAAAAAACCCCACAAAACAAAACAAACAAAAAAAAACAACAACACACACACACACAAAAAAAACAAAAAAAAAACAAAAAAAAAACAAAAAAAAAAACAAAAAAAAAACAAAAAAAAAAAACAAAAAAAAAAACACCACCTTCAACCAGAAGAACCAACTTTCACTGCCATTAGAGTTCCTGGCCCTGATAATCCAAGGAAAAACATCATGCCAAATAGCTCTGCTGAGCCATCCCATATTAAGGATACACTTAGGAATACAGGCACTGTCAAGGACCCATTTCATTGTCTATAGGTCAACACAACTGAAATAGTTTATACATTTCACATACATGTATATTTTTGTGCCCTACTACTTGTATTAGAATATAAGAAACTTCATACAGAATTAGCAGCTTCTCTGCCACTGCTTTTCCAAACTTTATGAAGAGTTAATAAGCTCAAAAAGATACTGCTTCACTTCATTCTGCAGTATTTCATATAGCTTCAAAAGTATTTTCCAGACATTTATATACCCAACAACATTTTGTAATGTGAAGTGTTCCAGCTTGGCATTGTTCCACCCTTGGCAGGCAAGAGACAATAAAAAAAAAATCAAGAGAAAGTGAAAAATAAAGTTTCTGAAGTATACAATATGTTAGGAATCATCTAATGAATTCAGGTGCTCAACAAGCTACAAATCAACCGAACTTTGCAATACATATAGATTTCAAAGCACAGGTAAACACAGCTGCATCCACTTTAAAGTTATTCCATGTCGTGTGATTACTACAATGAACTTCCTGAACTCTTTCACCTCTCCTTTTGATCTGGGGTTTACCTGTGGCTGGAAAAACTAACGGCATTTAAATTCTTCTCCCTCTAATTAAGGGAAAAAGCACGTTTAAGCCTCAGACTGAGAAAATAAACCTTCCTCTGAGTAGCTACAGCATGCTGCGATCTGCAAATCCACTAACGTTGCTTTTGCAGACCAAAAACAAAATCCTACAACAAGGTCTGACAAAGCAGATCTTAGAGCAGAATTATCCAATTTAAATATTAATTACTCATCAGCATGGACTTTAAGTAGTGTCTGAAGCAAAAGGCCTTAAATCACACTTTAAACCCAGGATTTCTTAAGTCTGCATTGTCATGCAGATCTTGGTTTTGGGGTGAGGTTTTTGGGTTTGCCTGGGGGGGCCTTCAAAAAACCCAAAAAAACAACAAGAGTGAAGATTGATAATGAGTCTCTCTCCAAGATTCACAAATATGAAGAGACATATGAATAGAGTCCAGCTCAAGGAATTAGGCACATCTTGAATTTGAGTCCTGCTACCAAACACTGCTATTGCCTCAGATACCTCTGTATCAACTTGCAGGATTCTTCACAGTATCTCTCAACTGCACTGACAGTCCAAGAAACACTCCTGCCATAGCACACTTAACAGTTTTCAGTTAACAGCAATGCTGCAGAGCAATTTTATCAGTGGCAGATTTTCTTGCAAACTGCTGCACTGAACGAGTTCCAACGCACACCTTGAGATATAATCTGCTTCCCAATCCAACTGCATACTACCTGTAGTTATGTAGAGCTCTAAAGGTGGAGATCAATCCAAGAAAAACCAAACCTGAACAGAAATCCCAGCATTTAACATCACACACCACATAGCTTATCGTAATGGATGGCAGCGAACTAAACAAAAACACAAATCACAGAATGCTACAAAAGGAACACTGGGTTCATTTTAAAATAAGTCTTTGTCTATAGCTTCAGCAGATTGTTTCACAGAATCAGTAGTATCATTGCAAGCTAGCAATACATTACCTGAAATTTAAGGCCACCAAAAAAACCCTGTGTTTTTCTGAAGTTAATGCCAGTTATGGCCAGAACACAGTTGTGAATATCTGAAAACCCAAACCTAAGCATCATAGATTAAAAAAGAAAAAAAAGAAAGCAGCACATAAAAATTAGACAAAATGGTCCCATGTTCCACATATCCTAATCCACAACATAAAATTATTTATGGAAGAGTGTGACTAGGAATTCAGTTACTGTCATTTATCAGATGGTCAAGACAGCACAGAGGTAACTGGCTGCATAATAACACACCGGGAAGGCTTCTGGGCACTGCTTGTACCAGCTCTGGTTTCACCACACCAGGTACACGATGCATATTCACACCCTGGGAAGCCCTGTTGACTTGCAAAAACCTGACAGAAAGGCGTTCCCATAAGAGATTTCTAATCTATTTCCTTTTAATGTCTTTCTTTATAGCTGAGGAGGAGTTCTTTGTACTTCTGGTAACAAAGGAAACACAGAAGTGACAGAAGCATGTCAAAGCTTTTTATGTTTCATACAGCCTCACACTCGGATTTGCTGTTGGCAGTTTACTTCTTGGGAAGAGCACCTTAAGCCTCGACATAGGTGCTCCATCTTCCTACAAGTAACTTTATGGAAGAGTTAACTGCAGAGAGGGATGATGAAACCGTTCTCCACAGTGGGTAAGCCAATATAAAATGAGATTTTTTTTTTTTAAGTGTGACAAAGGGTTAATGCCGTAGTTCAGTTACCTGCAGGTATATTCAACATTATCTAATTTGTATGTTTATGGGCTTTAAGATATAGGTTTCATACTGTCTTTCTTCTGCAGAGAGGTGAGTACAATAAGGAAGTGATTAAATTCACAAATTAATCACAGAACCTAATGATACTATGCCACATTTAAGGTTACTGAATCAGCTCACTGTGCAAAATAGAAGATCTGGAGGGAAAACCAAAAAAGCAGAAGGACCAAGTAAGTCACTAACCCATGCTGAGATTTTCAGCTAGCTGAAAGTCTCGACTGCGGCACAAAGAGTTAGTGATCTGAAAATGATGTAGACTTCAGTGCCGCACTATAAAGTTGAGGCTCTGCAAACAGAGCAGTTTGGGATAAGGCCCTCAGCTCTCTGGGCTTCCTGGTCCAGAGCCTACGGCAGCAAATCCAAGTGATCGATGGAGTTGAGTGGACAAGTCATTACAAGAACTCAAGTAAGACCATGCTCAACCTAAGGAAGGGATGATAGATAACCTCAACAAAAATATTAAAAGAGACCAAAACTTCAAAGTGCAAAATAAAACTCCAATGAGTTTTAAGATTAAAAAATAAACCACACAAAAGGGGTATGATGCAAGTTACAAGGGTTAAACAAGGTGGGACAGCCTGGAATTTCTCTCTCCATTTACAGATCATGGGGTACTTTTTCCACCCTAACACTGTGTGTGAGGTTCCACCACAGCACAAAGAGGCAAGAAAGGAAGGAAAAAAAGAATTCTTTTGGCCCTTTTTTTTTTTTCTTTCCCCTGTGCTTCAGAAGAACTAGGTCCATCAGGTATCGGAACTAAATTAAAAGGTCAGGAAAACAAGGAGGCATGGACAAGACTGAATTGCAGATGAGCACAGAAAAGGAGAGACACGGTACTGGGATAAGCGCCAACAACTGCAAACAGTCACAGTCCCGATGCTGGTGGCTGCCAGGGCACTCCAAACCTGAGCAGCTCCCAGGGACACCACGGATCACTACCTGGCAGAGGAGGACGTGTGGGAGCAGAACAACATCACCAGAGAGACCATCACAGCAAACCTGGGCATAATGAATTCCCCTCGCAAACAGGCGCCTGAAGTGATAGCACCAGATGCAGGGCTCAGTGCACTCAAAAATCGCATCTAATTCCTAGATCCATGCCTTCCTCTCCTTTCATTGAGAAGATTTCCAGTCAACATACACACTATATACTTTTTATTATTGTGTGAAGAAGAGCAGCAACCCTGGCAGCATGCTAATCTAGAAGCCAAGACAAAACAGAGCTGGTTACTTTCCTCCCACAAGATTTCTGCTTCAAAAAACCAAATGAACAAGGGTTTGTTCCTGCACACCACCACTTTTTGTTTCATTTCAGCAAGACTTTGACAAAATCTAATTCACTGTGCTGCGTATCTACTACATTGGGTATCTGAAGTATGACCATCACTCATTAGAAACATAATTAAAAAGTGACAAAACTAGATCCCCCCTCCCCAGCATGCAGATGAAAACCAGTAACCCTGCCTCTATTTGTAACCATGACAACTATAGAATATTTTATTTCGGTAATATAATTCACACTGAACATTTGCTCATAGGTTTTGTTGTTAAGGGAAAGGTTGACACACTGTACACACATTTCATAAGCTACTGGAGACAACAAATGCAGGAAAGTCAGGCAGTTCGAGATCAAGAGCCCAGTTTGTATTTCAGAGTTCATTTAAGACCCTTTATTGTAAGCAAAATGAACACAAAAAAAAATTCATCCAAATTAAGTGTTACAGGTCATTACTTGCAATACAACTACTTGGTATGACAGGATGTTTTTCCATTTTAAAATATATCACAGTGATACTCTCCATTTTTAAAAGAGTTAGTTATTCAAACACCAAACATTAATTTTCAATTAAAATACCACAGGCATTATTAGGAAATATCAACATGAATGTTACAGGAAAAAAACAGCTTTGCAAAACAAGGCAATGGAAAGCACAGTTTACATATGCAGGCTAAGTCTCATTCTGGTTGGGTCACTAAATTATTTGCATAGCTCCAATATTTCATCCTAAACTGAAGACAACTTCCAGAAACACACACAATAAGAGCAGGTTATAAGAATAAACAAAAAGCCACAATTCTGAACATTACTCCAAGAAGATTAAACAACCTCCTGAGCATAACTAAAGTTTGACGCAGATAAATGTCAGAGTAAAATATTGCTGCACTTGATTTTTCTCCACATGGGAAAAAAAAAATAATAAAGCCATTAGCAGTTTAAGCCAGAATACGACAATAATAGACACACTGTTGCTTTGGTTTGGAGGCAAACAATAATAAAAAAACAATAAAGCTTATGGAACACTACCCCTCTTCTCACACAGATCCTATCTTTCAAGAAGGATTTAAAGTTTCAGCAGATTGCTAATTATAAGAAACAATAATACTGTTATCTGCAGTCACCTTAAAGCTACAGTAGTTTGGGTTTTTGAAAGTACCTCAAAAGAAGAGCCTGATAGACATGTTTGAATCGGTGCAAGAGACTCACACGTGCCTACACACACACAACACACACACACTTGCTCAGTTGTTTTCGAGACTACCAGGAAAAAGAAAGTTTCTTCATTTATCGGAAATATGCTTTATATAATCTTCCATTTAAACAAGTAATAAGCCTGCAGCAAACATGCATGGCTTTTTCCTTCATTGACGGAAAAGTGATTAAATCCCCCTTAATCTAGTTACCAGAATGCTGTATTTTTTTTCTATGCAGTTTTCATATACAGTAACAAAAGATAAGCAGCCAACTACACGGCCAGGGCTCCATCATTTTTGGTTGTGGTGGGGAGATAAATCTGTCTCCAGCGTTCAAGGGATATTTTCAGTTTAATGAATGAGACGAGAGGAGGAAAAATAAAATAATCTTGGAGACGATGAGCACACACTGTTTATGAAGTGTATGACAAACGCCACCATCCATCTCCAGAAGTCCCTTCCTCCAGATCTTTCGCCACCCTCCGGGGAGGCACAGAGACCTGAACCCAAAATCCCGGGGATCACACACCTGCATCCTCACACGACAAGGACAGCTCGCCACGTCCACTCAATGTCAAAACAGAAAGTAGCTTTTCCCTCCCAGCCTAAGCCAGACCTTCCCGAAAAGCAGCACCCCAGGGATGCACCTCTGTTCTCCCTCCGAACGGCACCAGGCTGCACTTGGGTTCGGAGATAAGTTACAGGGAAACAACCTTCGGGGGAAAAATAAAAGGGGAAAAAAAAAAAAAAAAAAAAAAAAAAAAAAAAAAAAAAAAAAAAAAAGGAAAGCATCAATGGAAAAGCACAGCAGCAGCAGCCAAACAAACCTCACACTGGCGAGGACATATCATCGGCATGGGAATCGTACGAAATGTTTTAATATGTACATATACACACACACACACATATTTAACCAATATTGCGCTGAAAAGTTCCTCGTATGCATCACCCGCGGGGATGTGCAGAAGCGAGAAGGGGACGGGAATGCAGGGCAGGCTCAGAGAGAGGACGGGCTGGCCGAGGCGTTGGGAGGCAGGCAGCAGGCAGGCAGGGAGGGAAGCAGGCTGCTGCCGGCGGGGAGCGCGCCGAGCCGAGCCCAGCCGAGCCCGGCACTTCCGCGGGAGCGGGCCCGGGGATGGGATGGGATGAGGATCCGCCGGGACAGCCGCCCGCACAGGGACGGGGCTCTGCGGGGACACCGCCGCCCCCGGGACTGGAGAGGGAGGGGGGAACAGGAATTGCGCGGCCGCCGCCGCTCCCCGAGCGAACGCCTGAAGTTGTGGGTGCGCGGCGGGGGCGGAGATCCCCACGCCAAGATGAATAAAAACCCTGGGAAATAAAAAGCCCCAAACCATCACAGCAACATCCCGAGGGCCCGCCGGCCCCACGCGGCACCCCCCAGGCGGCGGGAGGCACGCAGGAAGTTTTTAATGCGGGCGGCGAGCGCAGGCGCAGGGCAGCCCCAGCCCCGCGGTGCCCGGCGCGGCGGGCGGGCGGCGGCGGGGGCTCGGCGGGCTCCGGGCACCGCTTACCTCCCTCCGCGGGGGCGCAGGCGGCCGCGTCCTCAGGCGGCGGGAGGATGCGCGGCGGCGGGAGGAGGAGGCGGCGGCGGTTTGTGCATCGCAGCCCCCGCCGCTAACGCAGAGCCCCGCGCGGCTGCGGGCGCCGGGAGCCGCGCTGGAGGCCGGGCAGGGAGGCGCGGCGCGGCGGCGGAGGCTGCTGCGGAGCCGCGACCATGCTCCCGTCTGGCCGCCTTCCCCTCACCTACTGCCCGCTTTAGCCGGGGAGGGAGGTGGCCTGGGCGCCGGGGCGAGGGGCGGGCCGGGCCAATCACCGCGGCGGCGGGAGGCGGCGGAGCCCGGCCCGGCCCGCCCCGTCCGCCGCGCCGCCCCCGCGGGAGGGAGGAAGGGCGGGAGGGAAGGAGGGAGGATGGAGGAGCCCCGGTCCCGCCGCCGCCCCCCGGGGCCGCCCCGCCGCGTTCCCGCCGCGCTGCCCCGGCCGGCGCAGGTGCCCCGGAGCCCCCGGCGCTGCCGCCGGGCCGTGAGGGGCCGAGAGGGGCCATGAGGGGACGGCGCGTCCCAGAGGTCACCGCGCTCCCGCCGCCTGCGGGAAACTACCGGGGACTTGGAAAGAAATAAATACTGCCCCGCTTTGTGAAATCACCGCTCCCCGCAGGCGTGAGCCCAGGCCTCTCCAGGTCCGCAGGAGTGTTGGAATACGTTGGTGCCATTCTTACCCAACAACGCGACTTTTTTTTTTTTTTTTTTTTTTTTTTTTTTTTTTTAATATCCATCGCGTTCGGAGTCACTAGAGATTTTCCGCGTGGAAATCTGCATCTGTCTCTCTTCTGTATAATCTTGTATCTGCGTGTGCTGCTTTGTAGGGATCTCTCTGATGTGCACACAAGCTGCATATGCTGTAGTTTTAAACATAGAACACTTTGTCTTTTATATTTCCTGTAAGCATAAAAATAAGCTTAATCAAATTCTTTTCTCCTTACTTTGCTGGTTAAAAAAAAAAAAAAAATGCATCTATGCTCAATGTGTTGGAAGTAAGGCAGTTGTGCCAAATGCCAGCAAAGGGAAGGGAGGGAAGCACACAACCCACAGAAACAGGCAAATGATGTTTTTATTGGAAAGGGGACACAGGCTGCCCAGTGCCTGGAGGAACCAGGGTGCAGCACTAACAGACCAATTTCATTTTCTCTCTTCCCAACCTCATAAACAAATGAAAATTATTGCAGTGGACTAAAACAGTTCTAAACCCAGCCATCATCATTAATATTAGAATGCTTTTAGCCGAATGTGGCCTCGCTCTGGAACAGGCAGGCTTCATACATTTTTTGTCTTTAACATATCATGGACTAGCACTGAAACCCCCAGTCCTGTACATCACAGCGGCGTGTGAGGGTCACAAGTTCAGAACAGTTTAAAACTGAATTATTTAGCACATGCACACACGACACACCATTCTGGTTTTCCACACAGGTTTTTTCCCCCCTCGGTTTTCTCCCTCCCGAGGAGGAGAGCCCTGCCCGGTGTTATTTGCCCTGCTGGAGCGGTATTTGCCCAGCACATGTGGTTGGCCCAGAATCTGAGGAAGCCGAAGAGAACAAGTCTCAATGGGACTGTTGACCTAACAAGTAGCATGTCAGTCTCCCGATGGCATTTGAATGTTCTCGCAGCGAATGCTCCGAGACAGGAGAGAGCATAAAGCAGGGGTTCTTTGGAATCCTTAATTAGACACAGTGATTTTGGAGTACTGGCTTCTGCTGCTATCCTCCACTGCTTAGTACTTTGTTTTGTGACCTTGAGGTTAAGGATACCAACCAGCCCTGTTTATTTTTAATGAAATCTTACAGTTTTATGAGACAGTTCTAGCTTTTATTTATTTTTAGCATAAGTGCTTCCATCTTATCAGCCGTGCAGGTTCATAGTAGGGATTTAGCTAATATTTGGCTGGCACTTTTAAGCTATGAAGCTATATATGTCTATTATACTGACCATTTTCTGCATTTCTCATTTTTAGGAAGGTACTTTCATACTCCTTCACTTCAGGAAGATAGAGTTCAAATCTTGACTAGTTTTCTCATCAAATTTTGTCAAATACCTGATTTACAAATGCTGACATAGGGTCAGATTCTGCATTCAGTTACAGGTAATGAATTTCAAAGAATTTCTTGATCCTCTGTGACTTTACTCTAGATCTAAACCAGTTCCACTCAGAATTAGCATCACAATTTCATATTCATGAAGAATAAGCATTTGATTACATTGAATATACCATTATACTTTAATTTTCTTGCTCCAATTTTATTTTAGTAACTTCAGTAATTTAAGAAGAAACTGCTTCCTTTTAAATTATTTTTTTTAATTCCTTTTTTTCTCTGCTCTGATTCTGAGAAAAAAGCTGGCAAGTTTTGTAGAGAAAATCAGGGGGCTGTAAAGTTATTTGGGGGCGTCCTGCTCCTAGTGAAGTGAAGCAACAGTCTACAAGTTTTTTAAAAATTAAGATTAATACCTGGATCTGGAGAAATTCCCCAGTGCTTGGCATGCTATTCCTGGCACTGGAAAAGATCCACTGCTGCTCACATCCTTTCTCAGAATTTGGGAAGTCCTGTCCTCCTCTTATATAGTTCTTGTTTTAAGGGAAGCAAACCTTTGTCCACATAATAACACTGAAAATAAGGATCCTTCAAATGCTAATGAAACAAAAGATCTATTTCCAGAAAACCAGATATTCTGGGGTGAGGGGTTTATTTGGATGGGACTGTGTTTTTTTTAAATAGAATCTGTTACAGGGTTGTGCTTGACAGGCTGAGGATTATTTGAAAGAATCCCAGTTTTGGATTAGGCAGCTGATAGCCTGCAAGACTTTGGTGTCTGCTAAAGCTTGCTCCTCTGAAAGAAGAGATTTCCTCTTTTAGCAATAGATCATTATGTTACAAGGCGTGTATTAGAATGAGAATAATACAACTTCCCCTGTCTTTGCTGATCATATCAAAACTAATGGCAACTTGAATTGTCAGAGCATCAAGTCCATCTTCTGATAAAATATTAGAAGACACACAGATCTATTCATCTTATTGGAGATTTCATTTTAGTCTGAAAAATATTTGATGGCAATGCCATTAGATTAGCTATGGGTATGTATCACAGGGGCCAGCATAGGAGCTGAGTACTAGGGTTTTGCTAAGGGGTTCCTATAAATATTTCCTACTTTGTGGTAAAACTTATCCCCTAGGTTTGTACATGCTTAAGAGAGTGAAATTCTTGTTTATTTTAAGGGATTTAAAATATAATTCATTAGATTGCTAATAAAAATTCTTGATTTTTTTTTTTTTTTTAATGCAGGTTAAGCCATTTCAAAGGTAATGAAATTTCATCTCCAGAATTGTTGCCTGAGATTTTTTTAAGCCATTGCCGAAGAGGAACGTCTGCTACGCAGACTTTAACTGGAAGGTTTCACTTCTGCTTTCAGCTAATGAAGATCTCCTTAATTACAGGTTTACAACATAGATTCTAATGCCAATGCATTAATTTTCTGCTTTCTGAAAATGTTAATAGATCTGGTAGAATATATAGAAAATACAGTAGTAGATATTTTGTATATTCACAGGGTTTAGGGGTTCTGAAAAAGTCGGTGGAGATTTGAAAGATATCTTAGGGGTTTTTTCAATCATCTATTTTTATTTATTTGAAGTATAAAGACTGTTTGCTTCTGCTTCAGCATTCATATGTACATATCTGTTACAATTATCCTTAGCACTTAACAGAAAGATAATGCCCAAAGGAAGCAGGAAACGACATTTAAAGTAATTTTAATACGTGCAGCTTGAGTTAATTGCCAAAATATGAATTTAAGATGGATTAAAAGCACTAACCTGTGCAATTTATTTAGAAAAATAATTGACTTCTATGGGCACACCATGGTAAATGAAATACCTCCTTCCCTGAGCAAATCTTTTATGTTCTGCTGAGCAATCAAAGCTGCTCTCAGGGGTGGGAAGGCAGAGATGGCAGGTACAATGTCCTATCACTGGGAGCTGGTTAGAAAAGGATTCTGTCCTTCATACATCCCAAACCATGCCCACCTCCATATCATTTACAGAGTAGTCATCAAGGCAGGCAACTACTCTTGTGAAAAGAATCAACCTCCAGACAAGAAAAGGAGTGTTAGATCATCACTGTTTGGTTGATGACCTACTGAGGGACTGAAATTATTGTAACAAGAGATGAGGAAGATAATTGATCATCCCCCTAAGAGCTGACCATATTCCTGTATTTTTTCACAAGAGGATTTTATTCTAACTCCAGCTTTACATATCCCTGATTTCCTCAGGCATTTAGCTCTTTAACCTGACCACAAACTGTTTGCAGGCACACACACGTCTCTGCAGGCAGAGGTTATGAAGTCATTTGCTTGGAATTGGTGAAATAAAGATTTGTGTGATTTTAGGCGTGCGAGCCAAAACGTCCTTGTCCCTGACTTGTCAAGGGAATGAGAAGAGTCTGATCCTCTAAGAGCAAGGAGTATATTGAGTTGATTTCTCTTAGCTATGACAGAACCATTTGCTAAAACTTCCCCCAGAAGACAGAAGTGGGTTCTGCTGGAGTTGTGATTGTGATTTCTGATGGGCAGTAATAAAAGTAAGATCTATTTCACTATGCTGGCAGAGTCTAGAGCACTGTCGTGAATTATTTGGAAATCTCTAATGGTTAGAGATAGCAGAGAAGTCAGGTTTTTGTTGGACTTTTTGAAAGTTTATGAAGGTTCTGTTTAACAACTTTATTTCCAGTCACCTCTAGTCCCACTCAGTCACATGGAGAGGCGTTTTCATTGCCATTGAAGTCATTGCATCAGCTGCTTGAGTTTTATCGGAGTAACTCCACTACACTGGTTTATGAGGGAGGATGTGGGAGGAATTGGACTTTGAAGGTGATTTTAGAGGGAGTTGTGTTGTTTGATTTGTTTGTCTAAAAAGTAACAATATGTTTCCACCTTTTCCTCATAATTTTACAGGGAGAACTAAAATACATGCCATTTTGAACTGAATGTCTGTATTAAATTGGTTTGATTTCTATTTTCTGCCATCTGTGGCATAACTAGAACAGAGAGTGAGAACAAAAAATATAAATGACTCAGTCACATTTCCTTTAGGAGAGGCATCATGCCCCCCATTCTTGTCAATTCCAACTCAGAATATTCTGTGATTCTGGTAATTTTAATTGTAAATAATTCATTTCAGCTCTGAATGAAGCAGTGGTATGACACCCTGGGCACAGAGAAGAGATGTTGCTGTTCTGCCATTTAATAGAGGGACCAAAATATATGCTATAATATTTTGGTTCAGCATCTACACATAATTTTTCTGTATATTTAGATGGCCTACCAAACAATCTCAGCAAAATGCTGAGATGTAATTCAGCTTAATTAAATCTGTAAATGTTAAGTACCTCATAAACTTGACTGTGGAAAGAACCAGAAGCAGGTTCACAGAGAGGAAAATAAGACAAGTAGGTACTGCTGAAGCCTCTCAGAAGACTTAGTGGCCACCAGCTTTAGTTGCCACTGATAACACAGGAAATCATATCCAGGCTCTGGAGCGAGATAGAGACAGTGCTACACTCCACATTTTTCGTTTTCCTTCTATCCAGACTGACTAGAGAAGGTCCCTTCAGACCCACAGAAAACTTGATAGGGGAAGGTTGATGATATGTTGGGCTTTCCTGGGAATAGAGCTGAGGTACAGCCAGTCATGCCAGCATACCTTGGAGCCTGGAGGCACTCAAAGGTGTCACATACCTATAGACACCTATTTTAGGAGGCCTGATTTACCCTGAAGTTTACACATGAGGTAGGTGTTTGAGGCAAACAGATTGTCCCTTTAGTACCCTACAGGCATTAGGGGAGTTTGTCTCCACAACACCCTGGAAATGGGTGGCATCATTGCTCTGACTGTAACAAGAAATTTTCCTTCTTTATACTTAATGTCTTGTAAAAGTCAGTTTGAAATGACAATGATGCTTCTGGTTTTTATTTGGTTAATATTTTTCACAGATTCTGAACATTTATATAAAACTCTTTTTTAATGGATTCCTTTGAGAATCAAGTTTTGAACAAAGACCAAGTGTTTCTATCACTTATCAAAGAAATTATACAGAATCACGTTTACACATATCACAGGTTAATGGTGAACAAATGGAAGAATAAGTAATAAAGGGGCAAATTATTATTGCTGAGTGACCTGAAGTGCTTAATCATAGACTCATAGAATGGTTTGTATTGGAAGGGGCCTTATAGATGATCTAGTTCCAGTTCCCCTGCCATGGGCAGGGAACCTTCCATTAGATCAGGCTGTGCAAAGCCACATCCCTGGCCTTGAATAGTTCCAGAGATGGGGCAGCCACGGCTTCTCTGGGCAGCCTGTGCCAGTGCCTCACAACACTCACAGTAAAGAATACCTTTCTAATATCTAATTTAAACTTACCCTGTTTCAGTTTATGAAGAGGTCAAAATAAAATGAAAAAATTCTGAACATTAGGTTAGCACAAGGCAGTGTAATAAAGCATGGAGACAAGAGGCTGTGCAGGGCAGGGGCTCTTTTTGGAAAACAAGGACATTGAAAAAGATTTTGGATTCTTTTTGAATAAGCACCTCAAAATGAAATCTCACTGTAATTCTGTGGGTAAAAGGGCAATGCAATCCTGAGATGTAGAAAAGAGTAATATCAAGCAGATAAGAGGATTTGATATTGCTCACATGCACAACAGTGGTAAGGCTACAGTTAGGAACCATGTCCAGTTTTGGTGTTTGCAGTTCAAAAGCAATGTGGAAATAGTAAGGGAAGTTCAAAGGAAAGGTATGAAAAAGGATTCGGAAAAGAAGCGTGACAACACGAGGCATAAGCAGCTCAACTTATTTAGCTCATCAGGGAAGAGGCTGAGAAGTGACTTGGTCACTGCAGGTAGGTACTGACCCATGGAAAAGATACCCAAGAATGAGGAGCCACTTTATCTACCTGACAAAGGCATTACAGGACCCCGTGTTTGCCAACTTAAGTCAGACAAATCCACTCGTGAAAGAAGAAATGTTTTCCTAGCCCGCAGAGCCCTAAATAATAACACTGCCCTGTAAAAGCTGTCACAGGTAGCAATGTTTAGGAGGATGTTAAATATGTATTTTTAAATACTTCCTTTCATATGCTTTGTGGGCAAATCTGTACATCTTTCTGTGAGTGTGTGAGTGGGAGCCCTGTCAGGATGCTGGTGGCGGTTCCTTGTCTCGCACTCTGAGAACCTGTTTTTCCTCCTATTCCTCAGTCCCCTGTGAGGCTCCAGGGGCCAGCACTGCCAGGGCTACTCTCACCATCCTCATAGCACCTGCAGTTTCAAAGGAGAATAATTATTGGCACTGTCGCATTTTGTGGCTTTAGTAAGGTCTTGTGAACTGTCAGGAAGGATTTATTTTTTCTCTTGGATGAAACTGGCCACGTATTATCTTGGCTATTTGGGAATTGTTTCATTTTTCTGCATTCATCTGGAGCATCAGAGATGAATGGGTGGCCTTGGATGGCTTTTTATCACTGTTCTGCACTGGTGCAGACCCACCCTCCTCTCATTATACATGTCTCAGTGCTGTATTTTCCTTTCATATTTATGGTAAAATTAATTCCAGTAGTTAAACTGATTAGGTCTTATGTCTCATGTCAGATTGGCAGGAGTCCTGAAGGTTACATGGTGTCTCCAGTGCATAAGGCACACTGTTCACACTGGGATCACCTAGAGGTTTCTCATTTAGTCCATTTGTGCTTTTGCAGAGGTCTTGAGATTGTTGACAGGTTCTTTTTGTTTCATACATAAATGTACTCTCCCAAAGACTAAACTGCTGTGTTTTAATTTAGGGGTTTAAAATAGGGATAAAACATATTGCTTGCAGATATATAGGAAATCAGGCTCTCAGCTCTGTTTTTAAATGCTGGGAAACTTTCTATAAATGGTTTGTATAGTCAATAAGGGTATGATTAACAATGTTGTGATGAATATTCTGCACAAAATTTTTGCATTCAGAGGTTTTTGTATCCAGAAAGAGTGATGTGATGATCTTTCTGCCTTCTTTCTTTGAACAGTCTATAGAATTTCCCCTGGTAGTTCTTGCATGGAGCATAAATCTTACAGATGAGCTAATGAGAACATTTACAAACAAACAAATGCAAACACTCAAATCTTGCTTCTCTTATAGTATTTCCTGGAAACTCTGTTGCATTCCTGTCTCAGTTATTTGGAGTAATAATTAGCCAGGTTGATTTTCATAATGTTCTCTAGGACTAATCACAGCCCCGTGAGCATAGACTAAAATCCTGGCACCAGCTGAGCTGTATGAGGGTTTGGTTATGAATAACCCTATTCAGTTATATCCCTTGTGCAGAGCATGGGTTAGTAAGCTGGGGTATGTACACAGCTACACACATGTAAATAGTGAGAACGGTGCCAGGGAAGTAGAATTCCTCAGTATTTAGGAGAGAAAAACATTAGCAAGAGGATTTTTTTTTTCCTGCCTACCTTTTTTGAAGCTTTGTTTCATGGTAGCCAGAGGGAGAAAAAAAACACATTATATGAGTAAATTGTCTGGAGAATGTAACCAGGGCCCCAAGTAAGCACTGAGAATGAAAACCCATGCGAGTGTGTATTCAAGCAAGTATGTGCAAATATAGTGTTTTCCGTGAACGCTCTCTTGGATGAAAATTCTGTTCTGTAACTAAATAACTGGGGAGAAGTCGGGGTTTGGCTGAACTGCCTTGTGTTGCACGGCAGGGGACAGCAAGGTCCCCTGACTTGCCCCTTTCATTTCTCTTCCCCTCTGCCCCAGCATAATGTGTGTGGTTGTGGCCAATACCCTGAAAAAATTCAGATGAAATCTGAGATCCCTGATGTCCAACACTGATTTCCAAACAATCAGACTGAGGCTGTGTGATTTTGGAGTGGTAGAGCTGGGATATTTTAAATTCTATTCTGTCAAAGAATGATTAGTACATTAATTTGGGCCATATTAGTACATCTCCCCTGTGTTGATGGGAGGATAGACCCCTTTTCATGTTTAATCTAAAGAGGGATTGATGACTGGCGAGGTTGTCTCACATAGGGACATCTGCCACTGAAATAAATGATGAGCTCAGAGAGTGAAAATGTTTAGGCTGCACTCTATAAATGTGGATTCCTTCTGTGCCGAAGGCAATGAAAGCCCTTAGGTAGCAGCTCTGTAGATTTTTCTCATTGTGGGCAAAAATAAGGGTTTTTTTATTATTTGTTAGCCCAAGGCTTCTGTCTTGAAGTTGCTACGGGTTGTTGATGCTGATTTCACGTTTCATAAACAGCCAAGTCATGTTCAAGAAGCAGAAAACTGACCTCAGAGATGACATAACCACTGGAGGCAGAGGAAAACGGCGGCATTGCCACTGAACGACGGTGAAAGAAAAGGGCACCTTTCCTGAGAGTTTGCCAGCAACTTTTGCTTGATGTGTGAGTTTAGTGCTTCTGTGTTAGAAGAACAGTAAAGTACCTTTGAATTAGAACAGACTAGAAAAGTTGCTTAATGTGCTTTTTTTCACTCTCTTACTTTTAACCCACCACTGCAAAATTCCTTCTACCTGTAACGAATAATTTAATTTGGAAAGGCAAATAAGAGCTCATTAGCTGATGCACTGCTACAAGTAAGTGAGCAGGTTTTATGCCTAGGGACAAACTTTTACAACCATTTTGAAATGGCACAATACACTGCAATAAATCCCATAGCCAGTTCAGTGAAGAAGAGGGGAACAACCTCCTTCCTGTTTTATATGGACAGAATTTTTTTGCATTTTGAAACCCTTTGTAATTGAATATTGGGGAAATGGATATATTCCAGGGGATCACATACAGATAAATTAAACATGAATTCTGCCAACAAGTAGTCCTGTCTGTTGTGTTTTCCATTAAATTCTCTGTGGGTTGTGGCTGGACAGACTCACTCTATCTGAATGTTCTCCATCATACGCCTCAAAAAAGAGACAGTAGTATTTCTGCAAAGTATTTTTATTTATATCTCATTCTATGTCTGGATATTTTAGGAGATGTTTCCTTCTGTCTCAAAAAGATGGTTTGTTACTAGTCTCACTGTTTTAGACTGAGTGTTTAATATAAATCTGTCTTTTTGTCTCTATAATAGACATTAGAAGAAGCAGACAATAATAACACATCTAATACGCATTGAAAGAATTTCTTTACTGTGAGGGTAGTGAGGGCCTGATACAGGTTGCCCAGAGAAACTATGGATGCCCCATCACTGGAAGTGTTCAAAGCCTCGTGGGATGGGAATTTGAGCAACCTGGTCTAGTGCAGGGTGTCCCTGCTTATGACACAGGGAGGTTGGAAAGAGATGATCTTTAAGGTCCCTTTCAACCCAAACTATTTTATGATTGTATGATTATTTTCCACAAGGAAACTGTCCTTTGTCTCAAATATCTTAGTGATTTTCAGCAGTAATCTAAATTATTTTTTTTAACACCCACCTTAGTTTCTGGCAATGATTGCATGTAGATGTGAAGGCAGAAAACTCTCAATAATGACTGGAAATCACAGGTCAGGACTCTCAGTATTTTACAGCATCAGGTCTGTATATGTTAAGACTAAAATTTCAGTGCTCAAAGAATAGATCTAGAAGGTATCTAGAGGCTCAGAAATCATATCAGTGTCTTCTAAATGTTGCTTTTAATATAAGTTTTGATTCAGTAATGCATGAATTATTCAAACTACAGTAACTTACTACTCATTGGCAGTGGCTGAAATTGTGGCAGTTTCCACCTTCAGTGGTTGTTTTACTGTTGCTCTAGATCTACATGAACAAAGCAGATTTATGACTTGTGAATCAAATATTAGCATGGAGCACATCAGGCACTTGGTGCAGCTTGGAGCAGGTTTTCCTCTGCTTGGGAAGCCAGACAGGTATCATGGCAGGCATGACTGTGCTCACAGGTGTTGTCCCTTTGGCCTGAATGGGAAGTTTGGTGTATGAGCAGGTGTTTGCTGGCTGGAGCCCAAGGAAGAACCTCTGGGAAGAACCTCCCTCTAGCCCTGGGGTTGTAGGCTTGCAGACCCTCACTCAGCATTAAGAAATAACTTATTGCTGAAAATGGAGCACGTTTGGCTGCTCTGGCAGGCGTCATGGCTGGCAGCATTTCCAGGCATGTGCCAGCATTACCTCTGCACTGGAGGCCAGCACAGGCAAAAGCAGGCACCAGCTTCAAAACAGCCCGAGGGAGCTCAGCTCATGATTTGTACTGGCCAGCCTCTCAATGCAGGACATGCACAGCACCGAGTGTGCTGAATGCCAGGAGTTTGTGTGGGTTCAGACAGGGCTCAGATGAATTTCCAAAGGCAAAATGTCCTTGGGGAGATGCTGAACACAGAAGCACTGTCGCTGGCCTAGGAAATCCAAGTGCTGCAATTAGCTGGACTGAGGGAAGGCATGCTAGTGAGGTACTCCTGCATAAGCTCCGTGTCTTACATTCTTCTCAAGGCATCCTCCCTTGGCCCCTGCCATGCAGGGGACAGACAGGCTTCTGATTTTAGATGGTAACCTAAACTTGAGGAAAGCTTTTGGTGGTTGGACTCTTCTGGGGAAAATATAACTTTACAGCCCAGTTATGGATGCCCCATCCTTAGAAATGTTCAAGACCAGATTGGATGGAGCAACTTGGTTGAGTGGAAGGTGCCACTTTCCCATGACATGAGATTGGAACTAGATAACCTTTAAGGTCCCTTCCAACCCAAATCATTCTGTGATTTTATGACTCTCTAGTCTTTCTACCAGCATTCCTCAAGGACAGTACAGGTTGTCTGAGGCTGCAGGTGAGGCAGTAGGTCTCCACTGCAGGGACATGGGATGTAGACATTTCAGCAAGACACATCAGGGAGTGAGGATTTTTCCTAGCTGAGATGCTTGGCAGCTCTAGAAAAATTCTAATTCGTGGAGCCGACTTGTACTTCTGGGAGAGGACTATTACCACCTCTAAAGACATCTCATGAATTCTTAGTGGCAGAGATGGCCCTTTCAGAGACACTGACATTTTCTTGCACAAATCCCTCTAGCACAAATTGTAACTTTTCTAGAGATTCTGAAGCATAAGAAACTGACACTTAATTCCACCTATATTAGGCTATCAAAATTTATTCCAGAAAAAAACCAATGAGGAATATCTTGAGTTTTATCCTTACTTTAAGGTCATGCCTTCAATGTATTTTTAACTGTGGGGAAAAAAAACACCTTCAGTTTATTTCCCTTTCTCCGAGAAACTCAGCATATGAATAACGTACTTAAATTACTGAGTAAATGCAGCTAGGGACATACTAGAATAACTGCTTTGAATGTGATTTGATTGGAGTTACACAGTGATTCTAGTTTGAAAAGACAACTTTAGCACAGTTGGTGAAGGAAAAAAGATCACCTACTTTGATATTTGTCCTATGTCAAAATCTTATTTCCTTTCTCTTCTGCTCCTCTGTGACTTCTTCCCGTGCACCTTGGCATCACACGATTGCCAAGTAATCCACATCATTTTCAAAAACTGTTTTAAAATGGGAATGCTCAACTCACTATTGAATTGTGAACTCACAATTTGAGGCTGAATCTGCAGACCTTAACAGAGATAAAATCCGTATTGACTCCAGGCCCTTTGATGGCATATGGCAAATGTCACTCGAGTTATTAACAGCCAAACAATAATGGGCTCTGTTCCATATTTGAGGAAGCCTTTACCAATGAATTGGAGGAGATTTCTTCCTAATCCCAGATGCCAATTAGTTTATATTCTGATCCACACAGTTTGCTAACCTTTATGATTTTTATACTAGCTAAAATGAGTGCAGAAGGTGTTATTCAGCCTATAAATGGCTAATAATTTTTAAAATTTAGGATTAGAAATGTACATTAATATGTTGAATTTAAATCTAATCATCTGTTCACTCATCAGCACAGACTATTTCAAGCTATTTGTTGCTACACAGAAAAAAATCCTTGTCTCTCTCAGAACTGGCATTTATATTTCCTATTCCTGTGCACCAATGACTGTTTTAAAGAGCAATATCTTGTTAGGCACTAGGGATGAAACCTAATCTTTTTGTCCTGTGAAGCTGGGATTCCTTTGTGTCAGAAACCTTCAGCCAGAAAAGCACACGTTTGTCACTTGAGTTTCAGGAGTAATCCCTTGGTCTTTGGCTACTCATGTGGAGTTAGGCACATGGGTTAGCCTGTCCAGGGCTGGAGTCCCAAAATTAATTGCTTCCAGCTTCTGCTTTTCATGGGACAGTGGTGTTGGTAAAAGTGAGGTGCTAACATGATACTTTCTCCAACATGAAGCAGAGAGAAAGGGAAACATTTTGGATCAGTGAAAAATACTGTGTTTTCTCTTCCTTGTGACATTAATTATTCATCAAGACTCCAAATCAGGCTCATCAGGGTTTTTACCTTTAACACAGCCATTCCCTTCCTGCCTGGTATCGGGGCTGCTGTCATGGGAACTGCATTACCTGTGCCCCTGAGCTGTTCAGTCATTCACCCAAACCTTTGGGTTTTCTGCCAGTTCCCAGTACTATTTTGGTAGTCATTAATAAAAATGTTTTACAAACCTGTGTGTTTCAGTGCAGTGTATTCTGATGGTGCCCATGTGAGGAGGACAGGGCACCTCATGGTCAGCTGTGAAATGTGAGATTGATTTGAGCAGAGACAGTAGATCCTGTAGACAAATATCAGGTCCCTGAGCTCTAAGTGGTCTTCTGAGCAGAGATGAGGGGACAGTGGTTGCAGGGGAGGAACTTCATGTGTGTCTCAAGTGCATGTGTTGCCCTCCCAGTGGCATCCCACCCTCCAGCAGGTCAGATTTTTAGCAGAAATTCCCAGCATCTCTGTTAGTGTACCTTGGCAGAATGCTGTGTTTGCCAGGGTGTGCAAGGGGTTAACCCTAGAGGAAAGACCATTTATCTGTAGAACCCTTTGGTGGATGGGAATCCCTGAGGTGAAGCCATTCTGTGAGAGGGTCAGCAGGAATCCCTGAGGTAAGTTACGTTTGTGCAGTGGATTGTAGATCTTGTATAATTGTATCTGATATACAGAGCGTTTTTCCATCGTTCTTCTTTGAACCCACCGTGCGCACGATCCTGCCATGTGAGGTAGAAATAGACTTGTTCTTTCTCTGAACAGCAGGATGTGAAATGCTTTTGTGATCTCCCTTCCATAATGGACAAATGCCCTGCATAGAGTTTCAGGAGCCTCTCATTCCTTCAAAGTAGTCTACTGGGGGTGGGAAAAAAGAAAAACCTGCTGGAGGTACTGGGTTATAAAATATATTAAAACCAGAGAATTAATTAAAATGAGTGTTTAAAAAAAATAGAAACATCTCTGTGCTTTCAAGATGTTTTCTGCCAGATTCCAGTGAATCCAGAAGGAATAATTTGGTAGTAAATTGTATTCACAAAACAATAACAAAATGTTGGGTCGTTACATTCAAGGAAAGCCAGATGTAATCTGGACCAAAGTGTGGCCTGATCCAAGTCCTGAATAATCTAGCCTTCCTTAGTTGTATTCCTGCTTTCCATAGAAGTTTTGACTGCTGGAAAATTCTCTTAGGTGCAAATTTTATTTTTTTTTAATAAGAATAATCGTGGAAGGCTTTCAAATTTATGCAGGTATTTAAGTTTCTAATCAAATAATTTGTATCTAAATCAAAGATGAAAAATCCAATAACTGTAAACTAAAAATAAGCTGCTGAAAAGTGATTTAAATACATGCATCTATAAAGCTTCATAGATGGATTTCTGGCCCAGCTTTCTGTACTCCAAAAAATCCCTCTCTTTCCTCTATGTGTTATCCCATCTTATGTCTGTCACAGAGCGCTGGGCTGAGTCAGGTGCTGGGATCCTCCCTATAGACACAAACAATAAAAGCACTAATATTTGACCTTTTTTTTTCTTTTTATTAAGCCTCCAAAGTCACAGAAAGTCTGGTGACTGATGAGTAAGTGCATGGTTCCAAAGATGGTTTGTTTTAAAATACTTCCCTGTCTTTATTGGCAGTTTAGAATTTAAACATGTTTGCTACTGAAAACAATTTTTGACAGAAAAATGCAGTTTGAAGTGAATGGGAAAGCATCTTTTTTTGTCAAAACTTTTCTCTCCCCCCCAACCCCCCACCCCAGTTTTAAGCATTGACAGACATGGAAAATTGAAAGTATGTACTAAAAGACAGGTTTTCTTTTCCTTTGGTATTTTTCATCTGCTGAAATATGCTGTGTATCTCAACTCCTTTGAAGTCAATGGGAGCCTTTTCATTGATTTTAATGGCAGCTGGATCAGACCTTTAGTGAAAAGCAATGTACAAAGGCACTGTGCTAACATCAGACTAGAGACAAATCCTTTCAGGTGAGTAGCACCTAATGGTAGCCTGGGCTTTGCCTGGGGAGGATGATGCCTCCTGGGGCATGATTTGTTTCCACTTTCAGTGCTGCACTATATGCAACCAACTTTTTGCTACCCAGACCCTGCTTATTTAGGATGGGAGATAGAAAAGACTATTTTTTTACAGCAAGTTGAGAGTGAGGCTTGAAATAAAATAGATGCAGGACACTAGGAGGGTTATGGTGAGGCTGGCTGTATGGGGAGAGGCTGTCTATAATTGAGAAAGCTTTGCCACATTTGATTCTATGAAGGGTGTTCTTTCAATGTGGTGTGTTTTGATAAGCAGTATGAGAATTTTTAAAGTCAATAACTTGGTTTATAAACTTCAGCTCAGCTGGACTTAATCCTGCAGCTAGCAAATCCACAGACCAAGTAGCCCAGCTGTGTCCTCATTTGTTAAGATCTTAAAACCCAAGAAGATGTCTGGGATGCTGAATTTTTTTTTTTCCTTCACATTTATAAAAAGCTTAATAAAGGCAGAAAGAAATAAGATGTGTGGCACACCCAGCTCTTTCAGCAAAAAGAGGGAGAGGAAAGAGAAAGATGCATTTGAATAATATTTAGGTTGGCCCAAATTTGGGACCTGTGTCTGTAAAGCTTATCTCTGCCTCAGGAAAAATATAGCAATCAGGCTGATTTGTGGAACCACAAAAGCACATGCCTACAGCTTCTTGTCTTAGGTGTATTTTCCTAAACAGGGGTACTTTACTGGTTTAAATCCTCTGCCACATCATCGTATTTTACAGAATGAGACTCTCACCCTGTCACTCCTGAGCAAAATCTTTGGGGATAAATCCCAGGGCTTCTGTGGTTCTCTGTTAAATGAAACTGTGCAAATTTGAGCACACACACAACCCATGACAGGGCTAGGGCTGTAATGAAATCTTTCTTCTTATTAGAGTGAAAAAAAAAAAAATCAATAATTTAAATTATTTTATAGTGCTGTCTATGTTGTTAATATTACATATTATTTGCTACAATATATTAATAAAGGCAATAATCACTAAAAAAAGAGTCTCAACATGGACCTATTTAAGAAAGTCACATATAGTGCAGCTGTAACTTTCTTTTAAAAGCCATCCATTATTTGTAGCACCTTTTAAAACTGTTTATCACTTTCTATTTAGAAAATGCTGGTATATCCTTCTCTCCTGTTTCCAGTTATGTTAATATGGCATTTTTTGTTTACTTCAGTGCAGATGGTGAAATGTAGAAGGACAGCTTATACACAGAGCCTACTCTGGTTCCGTGTGAGATCCATATGAATTTTGACCACTGACTACAATGACAGCAGAAGTGGACCTGGCATGAGAGATTGCAGTATTGTTTAGCATGTAAAAGAGAGACTATATACAGATATTTATGATTACAGAGAACATAAATAAAACTGGAGCAGCTATTTTATATTTTTACCCCCACTCTTTTCCCAAGGGGAAGAGAAAAATAAGTGTATTTCATTGAAATAGGTTGCATATAAATTTTAAGTCAATGGAAGGAAATGTTTCCTCATGGTGCACTGTAGACAGGCTGTTCAAGATAATGGCTGCTGTGGGTCAGAGACCCAAAGTAATTTGCAAAAGTATTCAGTAATTTTGAGGCTCATAGTCCCAAATAGTCAGGTCTCAGACTGAAGAGCCCTGAATAATTCCTCTGGCGGTAGTACAGTCTTTCTTTACTTTCAGAAGGGACAGTACACACTTCTTCAGGAACTTAGGGTGAAACCTGGCTCCCAGACAGGTGGAAAATTCCCTTATTTTCCAAGGGATAACACTTTCATTCCCAAAAGTTGCTGTTGCAGGTTAGAGTGATACCAGCATAATTTGTTAGAAAAAAGCAGCAAACCATGAACCAGGCAGTTATGGATGATTTAGGATTTCTGTCTGAAGCTGTAGGGATCACCTCATGAACTTATCCAATAGATAGGCAATTAGCTCTTTGCTGACTGAATGTGCTTCCACCAGACTAGGGACTGTAATACAGCATTAATTATTGCTAGCCAGGTGCAGGCAGGTGCAGGTGTTTGGTGAGCTGTAACTCTCCAAAGGCATGATGAAAACTAAAATTCTGGCTGAGCTCTTGGAGTATGCTGCTGGAATGAGTCAACAAAGCTGTGCAGAGCCTTGGTTGTAAGGTGTTTTAGTCAACTTGGCTGATAATCTATCTCATCTGGCCAACTTGGTCAATGATCTCTTTTGGCCAACTTGACCAAGGCTTGAATAGCTGGTTGTTACTCATCTCCTGCAGCTCGTAAACCTGTGGGTTAGAGTGTATCCATATGGGGAATGAGGCAGGCAGAGCTGCCCAGACAAGGCAGGTGGAAAATGATAGAGCAAACTGGCTTTCAGCAAGGACCAGTGGGTTAAAAAAGAATATTTGGGTTTAGCTGGAGAATCCAGTACTCAATATATGCTGCCCCACTGCCTTCAAACACCAGGCTTTGAACATTTCGAACTGACATCACTGGTATTTGTTAGAAATTGTACTCTTCATTGCCTACATCTGGAAAATCATTGGAGTCAGAATAATTTTGGGGTAAAAGGTTGGGATTAACATTTTTGCTAACTTCTGTCACAGGGAGAAAGGGGGGTGAGCAAGTGAGCACACTTCATTTATTGTCTGTGCATTTGGTCACTTTAGAAGGCCAGCAAAAAAAAAAACAAACCCTAGTGAGTTTATAAAGAAGGGAGGGGGAAATAGAGATTGCAGCACACTGTTGGTCAGATTATAGATATTTATTCAAGTAGGTCAAATTTTGCGACTTATCTGCTTATCAGTGCCTCTCAAAAAATTAAGCAGAGCTTTAAAAGTTACAGTATTTATGCTAATGTAAAAGTGACTGGGAGATCACCAGCTTTTATTTCACCTCGCAGAAATGATAATTGCCACAAAACCCTGCTGTCTCAACAAGTCCTTCCAGTATCTTGTTACCCTGTTCTCAGTATGGCCACAAGTGATGCTCAGACAGCTCTCCTGGGAGGCCTTGCTGAAATCCATGTTTGTGCAGGAGTTCACGCACAGGGAGCTCATTGTAGGTCTGGGGTCTGAAGCCTCATTATATTTAAAAAAATCTGAGGTGTTATGCTATTAAATATCAACAGAATAAGACTCAGCTATATTTCCCAGGATAAATGAGCACATTTGCTTTAATATTACCATGTTCACATTTAGATTTTCTTTCTGCAGTTTTATTCACTTATTTTCTAATTCAGAAAATGCACTAATTTGCAGGTTTGCCCATTCCTGGTATGAATTAGGGTGCTTTTACTGTGTAGTAAAATTAAAAACCACAGACTAGCAATAATATCTGTCCTGCAAAACACCCTCCTTAATTAAGCAATAGGACATGAAAGGCTGTGTATTTCTGAGTCATTATGGCACACCTCATGTTGTTTTATAAGGCATGAAATCTAATGCAGAGTGACCACCCAAGAATTGTAGTAATTGCCCTAAAAACACTGCCTGGAGTGCCTGGTTTCTATTGTGAAATGCAATCAAGATGTAAAAATAAGGATTAAAGAGAGACCTGTGCATGAAAAGAACCCTCTCGGCATGGCTGTTGCCCTCCACCACAGCCTCTCCCTCCAGACCTGTCTTGTGGAAAGTTTTAAAGACTGTAACTGAATGGTGTAAGTGCAATTCAAGATTTGTAAATTCCTTGTAAACAGCAAGGTGTTCTTGATATCAAATTGTTTAAGGGAATTAAACCCCCTCATAGACAGGATCTCACATGCTCGCCTGAATTCTTTAGGTTTTTGTTTAGCTTTTTACAGACCCTCCTTGTTTTCAAGTTTTAGCTATGGGGGTTTTTTTTGTTGTTGTTGTTGTGGTGTTTTTTTTTTTTTTTTTTTTTTTTTGTTTTTGTTTTGTTTTGTTTTGTTTTTTGTTTTTTGTTTGGTTTTTTTTTTTTTTTTGGCATTTATTTAATTACTTCTACATAAACAATAATTAAATGGCCATCACCTTGGAAACTGGCTGCAATGTTAATCTTGAACTCAAATATAGGGTCTGGTACTGCCAATAAAGCAATTAACCCAATTTGTTCAGACCATAAATACAAAAGATAAAACATTAAAAATATCAAACTTTAAATCAAACTTAAGCCAAATTTTTCAAGCAGTTGTGTTCTCTGCCAGTCCAGGGAGTGCTCTGGTTTTTTATGTTCATGTGTAAAAAGTAATCAGTAAACACCCATTCTGCTGGGCTGTTCAGTTTAGAAAAGGATATGTGGAGTGCTGTGTAGTTGTGGTGGGTACCATGGGGTGTTTGAACCAGACTAGGAGTTAGGAAAAATAGTGATTACAGCCTGCTATGGATGGAATAACTACTTTCGATATGTCCTAGTAGCATCCTGCAGTGATGCAGCCAAGGGGGAATACAGGTAAATGTAGTTTATTCCCTTCTAACTTGGGCAGTGCTGAGTTTATACCAAATGGGTAAGGATATCTATTTTTTTATTTATTACTACACCACTGGAATGATGCCATTAGGATTCCTCCCAAAAATTCTGCAAAACATGTCAGTTTAAATGGATGCTTTAGACTTCCCTTCAGGAGACAGGAAGAAAAAAGAGAAGGTGACAGACAGCCATAAATACCCTTGCTGGAAACTTTCAAGCCAGCCTTTTTTCTTCTTTCTTCCTTCTCCATTTTAGTTTTGAATTTTCTTTAATTGAAACCTCTGTGGCAATTCTAGCCTTCATTGAGCATTGAAATGCCAATAGAGCTGCTCTATAATGGAGGGCTCTGTAGCAAGACTGTACAATAATATCCTGGTGCAATATAACAGTAGGTAGCTGGGGAATGTAATCGATTTCCAAAAGAACTGGAATGACCCTCCTCACAGACATGCACTTCTCCCAAACTCCACTGACTCCAGCTCCGATCAGTTCTGGTTCACTTCCTTCCTTAAGAGAAAGATGTTTAATCTTATCGAGAGCCAGCATGCAGCAGTTTTCCCTCCCTTTCTGCTTTAAATAGTGTGTGCACCATTATGTCATCATCTTTATTTACCTGCCACACTTCACCCAAATGCTTTCTTGGGGCATATTTATATAGAGTTGTAAATGTCAATACTGGAATTATTTCTTTGGGAGTTGTGATTGTGGTATAACACCAGATGCCTTCAGTTCACAGAGGGGAGAATGAAGCAGATACTGAAAAGGGAAATGAGTGAATGTAAGAGGATTCAGGATTTCTGCCACACACATCCTGCATTTCTGTACACAGGAGTTCCTATCAGGAGAGCTGCGCTTCCACTAGGAAAGGTCCATGGTTGTGCATTAACTTTTAACCTCACTGTGTATAAGCAACAGCTATGAAATGATTCTGCTTGGGTTTTAATACATCTTTCAATTTTTAAGAACTTTCCTTCTGAGATGCACTTGCTGTGGGAGACACACACATATGAATATTTACAGTCCTGAAATGATATTTTTTGTCTTTGTATGTATCCATATATAGAATCAGGATTTAAGTAAAATAAAGGGACTATGCTTTTGTTGTTTTTTTGATTTTTGGAACTCTACACAACCTAAAAAGGTCTTTGAATAGGCCGCACAAAATAGGGCTTGATGTTCAGAAAAACTTGACAGACCTTAAAATGTATTTAAAAATATTTCTTATTTGAATTATGGGTAGCAATGCAAAGTATCAGGGTGGTCAACATTCTCACCTTGTAAATATCTCTTGTTTTATAGCAATATAGCACCGTCTGTATTTAGAGACTTTATGGAACAGGGCTCTTGATTTAGCAAAGATTTTGCTCTCACTTTCTGTTTCATAAACATGATCTTCAGGTCTCTGAAATCTCCCCTTACAGGCATAAATGCTGTCAGTTCCCTTTTATAAACAGTTAAATATATTTTAATTTCAGATAAAACTGTCAGACAAACCAAACCCTCCTCTTTAGAGCCTCTTATGCTGCTGCCTGTGATAAATACAGGGTTTATTATTTCCTCATTTTTTGTTTGTTTTCTCATTTCATGTGACAGTCACCACTGCCTGTGTCTGGACTCTGCTCGCTTAACCTCTGCTACATTCAGTGACAGTTAGATGGCACTTTTATAAAGCCCATTTCAGTCGCAGACTCGAAATTCAAAAGCACAAACTTTAAGTGATCAAGAGGAGCACCGTTTGCCTTAATTTGGCTTCCTCGATACAACTTACAGTCCTACAGAAGTATGAAAATAAAAGTATTCGTGTTTTTTACAATTTGGAGCCATTTCAGAGTGTGTGCAAAGCTCGCGTTTTGACGAAGAAAAGAGCGAAGTAGTGAGTAAACAGAGGGAGAGCGGCCCTTGGCGCTGTTGGGCTCCGCTCTCCCCCTGCCCGCGCCGAGCCCCCTGAGCCGCGCTCTGCACTGCGGGACAAGGCCGCCAGAGGGCGCGCGCCGCGCTGCTGCCGGCCCGTGCGGGGCTGCCGTGAGCTGTCTGTCCCTTCCGCTGTCCGCTGTCTGTCCCTTCCGCTGTCCGCTGTCTGTCCCTGTCTGTCCGCTGTCTGTCCGGCCTTGTCTGTCCGCTGTCTGTCCCTGCCCGCTGTCCATCCCTGTCTGTCTGCTGTCTGTCCCTGGCCGCTGTCCGTCCGTGCCCTCTGTCTGTCCCTGTCCGCTATGTGTCCCTTCCTGCTGTCCGTCCTTGTCTGCTGTCCGTCTCTGCCCTCTGTCCATCCCTGCCCACTGTCCATCTCTGCCTGCTTTCCATCCCTGTCTGCTGTTCGTCCCTGTCCCGTCTGTCACTGTCCGCTGTTCATCCCTGTCCACCCTGTCTGCTCTCCATCCCTGTCTGCTGTCCATACTTGTCCTCTGTCCATCCCTATCCGCTGTCCATCTCTGCCATCTGTCCATCCTTCTCCCCATCCATCCCTGCCCGCTGCACTGCTGCTGTCCACTATCCATCCCTGTCCTCTGAGCATCCCTACCCGCTGTCCATCCCTGCCCTCTGTCCATCCCTGTCTGCTGCTCTGCTGCTGTCCACTATCTGTCCCTGTCCTCTGTCCATCTCTGCCTGCCCACTGCCCATGCTTGCCTGCCCCTGTCCACTGTGCCTGCCTGCTCTCCATCCAGAGGGCTGCTGCCTGCCCTCTGTCCTCTGTCCTTTGTCCATCCCTGCCTGCCCTCTCTCTCTCCTCTGTCCACTGTCTATCCCTTCCTGCCCTCTATCCTGTCTGCTGTCCATCCCTGCCTGCCCACTGTCCATCCATGCCTGCTCTCCATCCCTTACTGCCCACTGTCTTCTGTCCATCCCTCCCTGCCCTGTCCATCCCTGCCTGCTGCCTGCTGCTTGCTGCCCATTGCCCACGGGTGCTGATCTCAGCGTGTCCCGTGCCAGGTTCAGTGTTAGGGGTGTGAACCCACCCCTCAGATCATTCCAGTGACACCCCGAGCCTCCCTCCCCCCTGCCCCGCTGTCCATCAGGCACTGATGGGTTCACAGTGTGTTTTTTCCATACTAAATAAAGTGTTCAGGGACTAAGGACCTTTGCAAACCTCATCACCTCCCATTTTCCTGGGTACCTGCTTCTTTCACCTGCCTTCTCCAAAATAAGAATGGACAATTGTATCAATCTTCTCCTTTCTCCTGTGAAAATCCCAAGTCCTTTTAAAACAAAATGTTATGCTGCACACACAGTTCACCTTAATAACAAGAAGGAGAAGATGAATGATACCTGAGAAGTATTTATCATGTCACTGGTAGTGCTATTGGTGAGCAAGGGGCACTACAAAACTACCTTGACTAGAACAGAATTAAAATGTGCCAATTTCTCTTTGTTTAGGGAAATGGGGAGCATGAGGGAGCTTCTGGAGAGTGTTTTAGAATCTGTTTGCAAACAACTGTTAGAACTGCAGGTACATATTTAGTAGCTTTTAATTCAGTCTTTGACTCTCCCAGGATTCGTAGGTCAGTTAATAAGGTACTCTGTGTTTATCTTCAGAATTAAACCTGAATACTGGGATTTGGGCACTTCTGTATGGAATGGTCCCAGTCTGGCACCCAGCTCATTGGAATTGGACGTTCAGAGCTTGACAAATGTTGTTATATAGGTCTTTACCAATGATCTTTGTGCTACAAACCCAGGGTTTCAGTCCCAAATATCAGTATTGTTCAAATCTTCCTTTCTTTCTTTCTTTGGGGGGCCAACACTCTGTTTTCTGTTTTTCTGTCTTCTCCATCCAGAGATGGCCTTGTGGGTATAAATCATGTAAAGCTTTTTTTGGAAATGAACATCGTTATGCAAATTGTTGCTTGAAAGAGAGCACAGACCTGTGCAGTGCAGGTTCAGACTGAGCTCCCAGAGATCAGCTGTAATGCTTTTCTAAATACCAGGAGAGTTTGCAGAACTGGACAGGTATGCTGCATTTATTGATATAAGCTTTTGGAGACCAAAGGATGAATTTTGGCATGTCAAATGGCAGTGGAACCATTTCTGTCTGTCACAAATTCTTCTTTGGATTTAAATTATTTCTGTTTAGCTTGCCCAAGTCCCTTTTCAACCTGCTGGAGCCCCTAGGTTAGCTGGCCACTAGGATGTGGTCACTACAATGTAGCCACTAGAAAGGACAGACTTGTTGGAGTGGATCCAGAGGAATCATAAAAATCAGAAGGCTGGAGCACCTCCCCTGTGAGGGAAGGCTGAGAGAGTTGGGATTGTTCAGCCTGAGGAAGTCAGGCTTCAGGGAGACTTTATAGAAGTCTTTATAGAAGGTAAAGCACCTAAAAGGAGCTGACAAGAAATCTGCAGAACTTTTTACAGGGGCATGGAGTGGTAGGACCAGGGGGAGTGGCTTTAAACTGACAGAGAGCAGGTTTAGATTAGGTGTTAGGAAGAAACTCTTACTGTGAGGGTGTGAGGCACTGAAACTGCCCACAGAAGCTGTGGTTTCCCCATGCTTGGAAGTGTTCAAGTCCAGGTTCAGTGGGGCTTTTGGCAGCCTGGTCTAATGGAAGGTGTCCCTGTCCATGGCAGGGAGTTGGAATGAGATGATCTTTAAAATCCCTTCCAGCCCAAATCATTCTATGATTCTCTGTGAAGAATTATATCTCCAGGTAAGAGGAGTCTTAGCCTCATGGGACAAAAAGGACATAAAAAGTTTCTGATGTTATTAAACTAAGCAGCCTTAGTCATCATGTGGCCGGCAAGCACCTGCAGGAATTGAGTTTTGAAAGAAAACAAGGTTAATAAAAAACATTTGAGGTAGGACATACAAAAGGGTAGAGGTTATATGAATTAGAGGTGCCTATAATCTTGTATCAGTGCACTCAGAGGAAAGGACTGGCTTTCATATTTCTTCTGCTGAAGTAATCAAAAAAGTAGAGCATCAGTCAGTGGTATAGCTGCAGTAGGCTGAAAATCATGTTTGTATCCTAAAGGTGCTGCCCAGTGACTTTTGTGAAAGCACGTCTGCTTAAAATGATGAAGAAAACAATGTTGTTTGGGGAAACGTAAAAATTTGGTGCAACAAAACCTTAAAATACTGTGCTTCTGGCCCCATTAATTTACACATTATCTCTTCTCTGAGTCATAATTTTTATTAACAGTCCAGGTGCTAATTTTATCTGGATAGAAAGAGTTGCCACGAAACAGGCTGTCCTGTTTAAGGTACAGGGTCTGATGTAGTACAGGCCAGGACTATGTTGGCCAGAGAATGCCTAAAGCATGGATAGGCACTGAGACTGGATTTTCCTTAGCAGTCTAACTAAAATGATTAGTTACTCACTTCTAAAACAAGCTTGCAAAGGACAGTTCCTGAATATTGCAACAGGTTGCTCAGCAAAAATATTGAAGTAGTTTTAAGGACATTAGGTGGCTGCATATAGGAAACCTTCTGTGAGGGTGGAGTAGGTCTGCTTTTTGTGGGCTGCTGGATATATTGCCATTTACAGTAGTTGATATAGCTGATTTCCATGGTTACCACACAGAAGGATTATTCACCTTGTTTATAATTTTGGTTGCATGTTTAGAGAAAGAGAGAGGGAGGGATAAAAAGCATATTTGAGAAGTGTAGCCTGTACTTAACTCATAGGGGTCTTGTAAGGTTGAATTAGCTAATATTTTCTGCTTTGCTTTGGAGATGTAAAAACTACTTATGCTTTATTACTGTTATTTTATATTTTTTATGTGGACAAATCTTGCCAGGTTTAAGAAATCACATTTCCTAAATAGCTTAACCTTTTAGACCTGCAGGAAGAATTTTATATGGCGGAAAAAACCTTTGCTTCTAAAGAGAATACAAGACAGATGATCCAGTAATTAAGGTGCTGAGCTGCACCTTAAAAAATCCCAGGTAATTTTCTGGCTGTGAGGAATCCTTTTTCACAGTAAGTCACTTTATGTCAGACTCAGTTTACCCTCAGTGGAGGGTAACATTTTCTTTTCTCATCTGGTCTACTTAGATTGTGAACTCAGAGCCCAGAGTCCACCCTCAACTACCTGTTCACATCTAGTGTGGCTGTACTGAGAACCTGATCTTACCTTGAAGATTGAAGAATGAACAATTTAAGGATGAGATAACTATTTTGCATAAGGTGTTTAGCTTCCTTCAGTGGACAGTGAATAAGGCAAAGGAGATGCCATTGTAAATGAGCTACTTTTTCTGACTTGAGCTGTACAAACACTCATAGTCAATGGACTGCAGTTTTATTACAGAGTCATGGGAGCTATTTTACTCTGGAATCTTTAAATTAACCAAGGTGTTAACTAGGGTAGTAAAGATAATGACTCTTTTAGGCTTTCTGAAGCTCTGTGCAGACTGGGAAGCCAGACCCTCTGCTTACAAATGCTCGTGAAGCAACAGTGTCATCACTTTCCACCATCCAGACAACTGGCTCAGCATCCTGATATTAAAGGATAGATTCCCACTTCAAAACCTCAAGCAAAGTGGAGAAGGGATGTCTCAATTACTCTGATTCATCTTGAAGTTGGGAATTGGAAGATTCATGAAAGCTTTTGTAGATGTGAATGGGAAGGTGTGTAGAGAAGTAAGGTTTTTTTTTCAATTCCTTTTGTGACAGAGTTATTTTAGAGGGCCACAAACCCTTATTCTATCTTGGAGATGCTGGGCAGGATTGATATGAAACATTAGGAATACAGTGTGTCCCAATTCCACAGGACTTGCTTATGCTGAGCTCTAAAAGGTAAAATATAGTCAGAATATAAGCCAGCAGCTCAGGGTACAAATTTTAGGCACATGGGACAAACTGGAAAGCATGTGAACTCCCTCTGCCATGCAGAAGGGTTAAAAGTATCACACAAATCTAAGATGAATGCTGGAAGCCTCTTCTTTCTTTTTCTCCTAAGCAGATCTCTGGTAAAAAAAAAAATAAAAATTCTATGCCACCAGAGAGCTCCAGAAAAAAAATTACTCTAAAGACTGATCTGGTTAAATGTATTATTTCTTGGAAATATTTAAAAAATATGTTTTTATTTGATCTTATTGAAGTAATGTGAAAGTACCAAGTGCTTTTTGTCTCTGGTATTTAACCTTGCCTCTAGACTGTGCTGACCAGGTCTACAAAACAAAGAGAAATACATCCATGTGATCTCTCTAAAAAGCATGAATGTATTATCCCTGATGCAAGTTATTCCAAAAAAAATTATCTTTTTTTCTCATGTTAATAGGTATAACATTATGTATGGCACTCCTAGTAAGAGTTTCTGAAATAGCTATGCTGCATAAAAAGGTGAGAAGGATGAATAAACAGGTCTAGACAAAGAAGAAGTCTTTAAAAACATTCATCTTAGAGCTGTTTCACAAAATAAATGACATCCCAGTTTTAATTTGTCAGCAAACTGGACACCCGGATGCCAAGGGATCACTCTCAAAGAATATGGGTAGTCCAGCTGCCTTTCCCTGCACACACTGCAGTGAAATTTCTTTTTTTCTCCCTGCTAAAGATGAATTTAAGTCTTTGTTTCAATTACATTATTTAAAATTAATCATGCTTTTGAAGTTCTGTAGACAAGAAACAGAGGATAATCTGCAAACCCCATGAATGAAGATATTAATATTCTGCATAAATATGCCCAGCCCTGTGCTGAGCAGAAGGTACCTGATCAGAGTGTTTCCTTGGACTGGAAAAAGAATTCCAGGCCTCTTCTCAGTGGAGTGGTGACTGATGATTTGGCTTTGATGTCTTTAGTTGTATCTCAGGAAAGAGGTGCCAGTAGGTGAGGTAGGGCTGAGAGCAGAGAGAGGCTGTTTGGGGTCCTCTTGTTCTAACTGGAGACTGATCCTGCCCATTTGCCATACAAAGCCATGGTTTTATGTTGAGTTCCAGGACGTGTGGGGCAGCAGGGCAGTGGAAAGGATGACTGTCCCTGGCTGGTGTGGCTGCAGTGATGTTGCTGGTACTCCCCTGTGTAGCCCAGCTCCCCTTGTCCCTTAGCTCAGACAGCTGTGCCACCTTGGGCACAGAGGGGTAGAGGCAATTCCAGCTTGTGCTGGATGCCTGTGGTGTGTTTTCTGTGTTTTAGTCCAAACTATGTCACACTAAGGGTCCCCTCCTAAACACTGAATTAGGTGGACTTTTTCAGAACTTCATGGGTGATAGCTCTGGAAGTAGAAAGTCTTCATGACTCACTGAGTATTGTCTGTGAGGAATGATTGAAGCCATCTACTTGCAATCCCACTAATCCCTGCCATGTCCCCGAGACAGGACATCAGAATTCCTCTGACAACTGTATCAAATGCCATGCTCAAGTCCTGCACAAGGAGTTATTTTTCAGAGTTCCGATAAAGGAAAATGTAGGTTATTATGAGAAATGGATATAAATTTAATAACAAGGTCTGATATAAGCAGGAAGGTTTTTTACATTGTCTGTTCTCCTAAGATTACGGACAGCCTCTATAATGTGATGTGCCAGCAAAGCAGAAAAATGCTCTTTGCTATTACAGCCTGGTGTTAGGAGTGTGAATCTTCCCTTTTCAGTAATTCAAGTGTAGTGGAGAGATATTTGTGTGCAAATAGCAGAAACAAGCAAACACAAATTCAATAGCTGGGAAAATCTTTGGATACTGTAACTGTTTTCCCAGAGAAGCTGGTAAAGTGTGTCAAAGAAAATTCTCCAAAAACCTAACTGTCCTTTTTGAGTTAATTCAGGAATTTCACTGATTTAAATAGAAACCTCAATAGGTAGGACATGGCCTCTTAATATAGGGCTTGAGAAGTTTACTATCTGTGAACGTTTGCAGCTGTGATGAAGTTATTGACAGCAAGAGAAACAGATCCTGTTGGAGTGTTTGTACAATCGGCTGTTTTTGAGGAAGAAATACTGTTGAAGTAAGAGGGAATAGCACTCCTTTTGTGAAAAGGGTGATTTACATTTAAATCAGTAGCCTTTGCGCTGATGATTGCTACAGAACATAAATGTAGCAGTTCTGCTGAGTGTAGAATTATTTAGCAAAATCTTTCAAGGTTCTGTGGTATCAGACCATTGTTCCTGATTTGAATTCAATGGATTCTGCAACAGAACACAGCTGGGTTCAGTAGAGGAATGAATAAACCTCAAGAACACCACAAAAATGATGACCAGACTTCAAGCAAGGAGATTAGATGGGAGACCTTTGATAAATATGTGGAGAGACCTCCCTTCCTGTTGTACAATGAGTTGGGTTTTGTGACCACCTGAAAGAAACAATGACAGAACATTATGCAATTTCATAGCAGAGGAACATCCCAGGGTATCTCAAAAGAATGTGAAGACAGCAAGGTGAGGTAGCCACCATTTTGAGCTGGCAGCACTGTCCCTTCACTCCTTGTTTTTATTATATCATGCTCTCTTCCAACCAGACCCATTTTTCAGAGTGTGCCAAGAAGTGCACAAGTCACTAAATTGAGGAGCCTGGTCCATAAGTGTATCCTCAATGTGCAGGCTAAGGTCCCCATCTCATGTACTGAACACTAGTCAAATATTGTTTCAGTGTTTTCCCTGCCTTATAGAGGGATGCTTGTCACCATCGTGTCTGCGGGCCTGATGTATGTTGACAATTTTACCCTTTCCACGTCCCAGCGAGCGCAGGATGTGGTATTAAGAGTATTTCATATATGAAGGACACAGACAGTGAGAAGGGAAGTGATTTATGTGAGTCCATTCAGGAAGTCGGCAGCAAAGTTGGAAAAAAAAATACCACTGTGGCTGTGTTTACATTAGCAAGTAGTGGGGCACTGCAGGAGTGGGCTGCAACATTGACAGCGGCAGTGCTCAGGACCTGTCATCCACACTAAAATTGGTTTGGAGGCTTTACTTTGGGCTGGATCTACTCTCACCCAGGGAAATGAACTCTCGTTGGCAGCTGGAATGCACCTGGTACACATCCTTTGGTTTAATCCAACCATCCAGGAGTCCAGTTTGCCTCCTCTGAGACTGGTTCTTTACTTAACAGCTTTACTTCTAGCACACAGTCCTGACTGGAGCTAAAGTAGCTCTGTAGAAACACCCTCTCATGTCTCCTTCCATGCTCAGTTCCTCTACAGTATTTAAGGTGAATCCCAGGAGGCACCTCCCATAGTGTAGACATGACGTGTAGAATCAGGCAATTACTTGCAGATTATTGATACTGTCCTTGGCTCACTTTTCTCATTTAAAACCCTCTCTCAGTGAGCTTGCTGCCTCACATGGCTTCAGCTATCTGCTTTGCATCAATGACTTACAAATCTACCTGTTCTCTCCTGACCTCCCTGCCTCCATCAAGCCCAGCACCTTGTCGTGTTTCTCTCTGAAATTTCCCTCTGAATGTCTTGCCCTCCATTTAAACTTCATGTGGCAAAAACATCATAGCTCAGTGAGCTGCTTGAAGTCATTATAGCAGGAGCCCAGACAGCCATTAAGCATAATAAAATTTTACATATGTCTTAGGCTAGTGGTAGAAAGAAAAATGTTTCAGCTAATTGAGCTAATTTTTTATTAGGTATTTTATTACAGTATTGTACTATATAAGTGTACTTCAGTAACTTTTCTTAAAGTGTTTCATAAATGATAGAACTGAGTTTATGTGATATAATGTTTAGTTCAGTTTCTGAAATAGATTTCTCAAGTATCACAAAAGGCAAATATCCATTCTCATACTTGTGGATCCCTCTGTTGTGTTTGATGTTGGCCACAAGCTGCATTTGCTTGTTTCAGGGAGGCTGTGAGCCCCAGGGTAATGATATTAAATAGTGTGAGACCTACTGCAAGGCTCAGTTGCAGCAGGCACTGACAGGAAACAGCACTACTGTCAGGAGACCTCTGATGTGATCCCACCCAGATTCCTCTCTCTCTCAATAGTATTATTAGTGATTTAGGTAGCTCTGAATCTGGGATCTGGGGTGACTAAATCCGCATTCCTGCAATGCTGACCAAGGTCATGTTGCCATAAAAAATCTGTGGATAGCTTTTCACCAGAGAGCAGGGCCATTAAATGACTAAAATGGAGTTATGTATCGTGATGCTGTCAATGGTAAAAGTCACATCTGGGGCAACAGCAGCAGTTCTGTGACTCACTAAGAGCCTGGAATGTGGATCAGGAAGGAGGAAACAATGCAGAAGAAGCAGTGCTATGTCCTGGGACAGCAGCTATACCCAGCCACCCAACTCTCCTGCCTCCACAGGGAGCCCTGCCAGAACCTCCCAGACCCACATCCCTTACTGCCCGTACTGGGAGTTGTGCAGAAGGTGTATTTCAGGAATTACTGATCCTGCACAGGCCTTGTCTGCTCTGCTGGCCATTGTATTTAGGCCCTGAGAAATCCATATGTTACTGATATATTCTGTAAGTCATATTTGGGGCAGGAAATCTCTATATGGATCAAGGAGTGGGTGGAATATATAGATCTTGACTGGGAGACAGTTGCATGTTGTGGTTGTTGGTGACCCACGCAGCAGTTGCCTGAGCTGTGCCATGCTGCCTGTGCTGCACACCCAGGGTGGCCTCCAGGATGTGTTGTGCTGCACAAACCTCCTGGTCACAGGGCAGCCTCAGCCAGGTGACTGTGAGTGATGCCACAGGCAGCTCCCCCCGGTACCAGCAATTACACTGCTTGCTCAGCCTTGCCTTTATCAAAAAGTACAGTGAGAAGCTGTCCTGCAAAAGTCCTTTGTGAATAGTGTGGTTTTCTATTAAATTACATATTAGCTGAAATGACCAAAGTGGTGATATTTATTTCCCTGGATGGGATCCACTCCACACAGTGGGCTATGGCAAATTCCAGCCAAGGTGTATGTGATGCTGCACAAACACAGAGTGCTGGGACAAAAGGGATATAAGATTTATTTGTTATCTGTATTCCTCCTCTTATTCTGTCTTATTAAAGCAGTTATTGATCTGCTTTACCCAGCAGCCTGATGATCACTGAAGAGCTGGCCATGGGAATGTGAGCTGTCACCCACATCGTGCAGTGTCAGGATTGTCAGTTTTGGACAACTTCTGTAATGAAAGATTTCAGGCAACTTTTCCCAGTTTCTGAATAAAATGTCCCCAGACCCTCACAACATGACCAGTTAAAGCAGTTTCACTTCATCTCAGGAGGCAGCACAGAGGTTCCCCACCAGCCCCCAGGAGACATCCCTTGTCCAAGTACCCCAGGCAAGGTGTGTCTCTGGGTACTTCTGTTTTTCAGTCCCTCAACTTGCTGGGCTTTGCCTCAGTAAGAGAATGTCTGCCGAGATTAGTACAGAGAAGAGTGTAAAAATCTCTGATTTGGCAGAAGTCCTCCTTGATTGATTTCCAGATCACAAAAGACAACCAGCTGCCAAGTCTCTGGAGCACTCCAAGTCAATATTCACACAAGCAGACACCACACGTTTGACAGATGTTAGTCACATTGCTTAATGCTCCACTAGATGCTACAGATGTGAGTGTGGTATAAGAACCTACAGAGGAAAAAAGAGGATAGGAAAAATCACCAAATGACAATTTCCCTTAAGAGATCGTTTCCACACTTCCTCGTCTAGATTTTCAATTCAGGTTCTGTTGTATAATTAATGGCATATCACCTTTATTCCCATAGCAGTCTTATACCTTACAGACTGTCATCTGAAAACATAGGCAGAGATTTTGTGCTGTGCTAGGTTTTAGCTTGGAAAAGGTTATGGGAGTATGTTAGAGTAAGGTAGAGAATTTTAATTCCAAATTATTAACTTGTATATTCATACATGTGTATGTGTGTGTGTGTGTGTGTGTGTGTGTGTGTGTGTGTGTGTCTAAGGCTCACCTGACCCATGGTCCTCTCTTTGCCTGGGAGAGGCACCCATAATGATTTCCCTTAGCTACAGGTAGGGAGGTCAAGGAAGGCAGGAGCAGATTGTGTCTAGTTTGGTTAACAGAGTTATATGGCAAGAAGGCTCAGCCATGGGAAATGGGTCTTTACCCATATGTGATGGGGCTGGCCCTAGATGGACACCGGGTGCCACCAGAGTCACTCCATCACTGCTCTCCTCAGCTGGGCAGGGCAGAGAAAAATAAAACAAATGTTTGTGAATTATGGGCAGGGAGTGTTGTGGGCAAAACAGACTTGACTTGGGCAAATTGCTTTAATTTATTACCAATCAAACCAGAGTAAGATAATGAGAAATAATCCAAATCTTAAAGCACATTCCCACTCCTTTCTTTTGAGGCTTCACTCCTGATTTCCTCTACCTCCTTCCCCTCAACAGCTCAAAGGGACTGAGAATGGGGGCTGTGGTCAGTTGTCTCTGTGGCTCATTCTCCTCAGGGCAGAACTCACATTCTTTCTCTGCTTCAGTGTGGGGTCTCTCCCAGAGGAAAGGTCCTCTATTAAGTCCTCTGAGTCCTTTCCAAATGCTGCAGCTCCTGATGAACTGCTCCATGGGGTGCAATTCTTCAGAACATGCTGCTCCATCATTTGACCCCCGCAGAGTCACAGGTCCTGCCAGCAAACTTGGTCTAGTGGGGCTTTCTTCTCCAGGGGTCCACAGGTCCCTGCCAGAAACCTGCTCCAGCATGGCTTCCCATGGGGTCAGACCCTCTTTTGGGCATCCTTCTGCTCCTTTGTGGGGTTTTCCAGGGGCTGCAGGTGGATCTCTGCTCCCCTGTGGGCCTCCATGAGCTGCAAGAGCACAGCTGCCCCACCATGGGTGGCACCAGGGACTGCAGGGGAATCTCAGCTCTGACACCTGGACCATCTCCTGTCCCTCCTTCTGCACCAATGTGGATGTTTGCAGGGCTGTTGCTCACACATTCTCACTTCCCTCTCTGGCTGCAACTGAACAGTTGCTTTTTGTCCCCTTTCTTAACTCTGTTATCCCAGAGGTGCTGCCTTTGTCTCTATTGGGCTTGGCCATGGCCAGCAGTGGGTCCATCCTGGCACTGGCTCTGTTAGAATGGAGGGATCTTCCATCAGCTTCCCATAGAAGCCACCCCTGTAGAACTCCCATTAGTAAAAGCTCTGTTATGTAAACCCAATACAACTGGTATCCTGTCCTGGGATTTCTTTGAAGCTCCACACCACAATTTATATTCCTAAAATCATGAGAAAACACTGTCTTTCCTGAAGACAGCTCTTGGTGTTCTCCGGTTGCACTTGCCGTACCTCAGGACAAGCACGAGCTGTGAACCCTGTCATGCAGGACAGACATTTCAGATGTTGGTATCCAGCTGTCTCCTACATCCTTTTCTTTATGAACTGAGAAAAAGGTCTCTAACAACATAGCCCAGGATGTCTGGAAGGAAGGATGACTGATGTTGCATGTTCAAAAGATTAACAGGTTTGGGAACATAAGTTCTGTTGTACAAGTATTCCTCGGGGCTGAACACATCCCTAAATTTTTTACCTCATACCATCATTACAAAACACAGTGAAATCTCAGTGTTAAATATTTTGCTCTTTTATCTGCATTACATAGGGCTCTGGAATAAAGTCTCAATTTAACTCGCTTGTGTGTACAGAGCAGTAAACACATACAAATTCAAAAGGAAAAGGAGAAAAAAATGCCCTCAAGAAAAGTATGAATGAGCTTGAAAAGGGCAAATAAATAGCAGAGACATTTATATTGGTCTCTCCTACTGCTCTGAACAAAACAATTATGAGATAAGAGAGGCAAGAATGGGAGGAAATTCTTTCATTTTTCACGTTGGAAGTCCGAAGGATCCAATAGCCTGTTTATGAAGAGCAATAAAGAAGATACATGAACTCGGTAAAGATGTTGTTACAAATATATTGGCCTGTTTGGAAAGGCCAGGAGTTTGGGTTTTTGGGGACTTTTTTTTTTTTTTTTTTTTTTTTTTTTTTTTTTTTTTTGTAGTGTTGTTGCTTTTTATAAAGAGCTATCAGCTAAGGTTTTAAGGATGGGGATTTTTTATTGATAGAGAATAACTGACAAGAATTGTGTTTTATAACTAGCAGAGAGGACCAATGCTTTAATTTAGGATTTGAAAATAGTATGAAAAAAAGCAGATGGAAACTGGAATTTAATGAAGCTTACATAAGCAAATATAACCTTGGCCAGCTTTTAAACAAAGTTTAAACCAGCTATTCCTTGTTTCTAATGTGAAGGTTTAAAAACCAGAATGCATTTGCCTGGTACAATAAAAAATGATGACTGGTACTCAGAAGGGAGATTTATCACTTTCCTTGCTTTCTAGTCTGAAATGTGTGTTCTTTTGTAATGGTGTGGAGAAGCCCATCTTTCTACCAGTTAGGAGATGATGTTCACAGCATTATGGCACTTCAAAAGCAATAAAATTAGTGTACATATATTTTTTCCCTCTCTTGTTTAAAAATAATGAAATAATGTATGCCAGCAGAAATGTGAATTTGTTACCAGCCTGCTAGTGACTGCATTATCCTTTGGAAGAAAATCCAAGCTTAGGAACAATAGTAAGGTCTCTGCTACTCTTCTGTTCCCTCTACCAATAAGCTTTTTTACTTAGCAAAGTCTAGCAGTATAAATAATGTGAGTGCTGCTATAACTTTTACTGGTGCTGTATTTCTCTATCATAATTAGACATAAAAAATGTTTAGACCAGAAATCTCTCCAAGTCAAGAAATAAAAAATTAAATAATTCCATAATCTTTAAAAATTATTATTGGTGTAATAACCCCCTCTGAGGATTAACCACCATTGAAAAGCCTGTGATTAAAGTTTCTTAGTCCTTATCATTTTTGAGTTCTGTTTTTAGTGGTTTATAAGTTTGCCAGACTGTAATAACTTGGATTAAAACTTTCAAAAAATGTGAAAAGCGCCTGTGTTTAGCTGAATATTTTAGGAAGCTTTAAAAAAATGAATCAGCACTTTTTAAAACTGGGTCAGGGAAAATATGTTTTCTGCCAATATTAAAACAAAAATCTTACAGTTGTTTTATTAGCAAGTTTTTGCCTGTTCTGCTTTTAGCTGTTAATTCAGGCAAGGACTTGGAGTCTGGCAGATAGATTGCCTGTGTGTCAGGGAAGTGCTGTCCTTGCATACAGCTGCCTCCATTTGGCCAAACTGTTAGTTTCTGAAAAATATTTATATGCTTTTTTTTTTTTTTTTTTTTTTTTGGTCACTGGAGAGTTATTCTGCATCCAAGATTTCAATCCTGGTGAGCACGCTGGGTGAAAATGTGGGGCAAGCTGGGATCTGCTGCAGCATGAACAGCTGGGACATGAAGAGCAGCAGGAGGAGGAAAACAAACATGGCCAGTGGTTGGGATTGGGAGCTCAGAGGTGGGTCTGTGTTTTGAAAGTGGAGAAAAGTAGAAAAATACTGGTAAAAAAAAAAAAGGGGAAGATATGTGAACAACACCCAGAATCAGCAGAGGAGCACTGGGGGAGGTATTTTATAGAATTGTGGAATCACAAAATCATAGAATGGTTAGGGATGGGAGAGAGCTTAAAAATCCTTTTATTCCAATTCCCCCACCAGCCAAGGACACCTTCCACTAGGCCAGGGTGTTCCGAGCCCCTTTGAAGCCCCTTTGCACAAGGACAGCCTGTTCTGCCTGCAGGTCAGTGCCAGGGCACATGGAGTACTGCAGTTTATTTTGTTATATTGGACCCTGGTGCAGTTTTGGCCTGCATGAATCATCACACTCCCAAATGCTGCTCAAGTCCAGTGTTAGTCTGTGTCAGGAACTGTTTGCAAGATGTGTTTTTGTGTCGGCCCCTTGGTTTGGGGGGGTGGGGAAGGTGTGCTCTTTTGAAATGAACCATCTCATTCCACCTGTCTTTGATTGTAAACCACACTGGAAAACAAACAAATTTCATTTATTGCCCTTCATCTGCACCTAGAGGATGTAAACCAGGGGCTATTGTCAGCTGCTGTCTTGCCTGTGCTGGCAGCTCTACAGAGCAGATCTTGAGGTTTCTGCCAGGCTGGAAGAGAGTTCAGGAGTGGATGTGATGCTGTGTTGTTTTACAGTTCTTTTAGAGACTCGAGTTCACAAATGCTTCAGAAGTTACACACAAAAAGAGCAACCCACAGGAAAAGAGTATTTGGCTGCAAAAGGGAGGTGATGTGGCAGGAGAGAGTGAAGGAGGAGGCCGTGCCAAGCCAGGGATGGCTCTGATTCTCTCCTCTCTGCCATTTAGTCAGAGTTGCCCTAGGACAGCAGAGGTAGGCCAATTCTTGTGTGCTTTTGTGAGCTGCAGCCCTCAGGAGACATCCTGAGAAGTCTGATGGGTGTGTTGGCCACCAGCCCTTTACTCCTGCCTGGAACAGACCCAGACTCAGGGAGCTCCCTGGGCTCCATGCTTTTTGTTGGATTGCTGGCATGGGCTCACAACCTCCTGGCAGGGCTTACTTCAGCCACTGAGTGAATGGACCACAAAAGGGTAGCCAATAAATAAGAGAAAGTGGGTTGGTACTTGGTTACTAGCTAGCTTGGCATCTTCTGCAAAACCCTTCCCCAGGCTGCACATAGATCAACAATTGATTGTGCATGCACATGTAAATAACATGGTTGGGAACTGACCCAAAGAGGTGCTACCCTAGGAGTCTTTTGGCTCATTATATTATTGAAATACCCATGAGGAGAGATGTTATATTTCAAAATTTCTGAGCAGTCCAAATGAGTGTTTGTCTAGTTTAAGGAGAACTAGCTTTGAGTGCTAAAACAGGGGTGGCCCAGGATGGATTGCATGGTGTGAATCAATGTTTTTATAAACTTTATTAACTGTAAGGTGTTTCCACATAGAAGTCTCTGAAGCCAGAGATGAATTTCAGCTTTGCTTAGGGACAAGTTATTTGGGTTTTTTTTTCTTTTCCTTTACAAAAATCCCAGCAGATATTCCAGTCAAGCTGTAGGTTAATCTATTCCGTGTATGCCCAAAGACAGAACCTTTTCCACTTTGGTGCATGTGTTTGTTTTGTGGATAGTTTGTGGCAAAATTTGCTATGGTCCCTAAGAACAGTGTATCCAATAAAAAAAAACCCAGAATCCAATAAAAGCTGACAGAGGAGATGAAGCAAGGAGGCAGGAATAGAGATCCTGTTGCTCGCAGTGATGGGTGGAAATTAAAGGGTTTGGACAGCAGGTGCTTCAAGAGGTAAGACCTTATTCCTTCACTTTCCTTAGATGTTTGTGAACAAGATAACATTGTTGTGGACAAGGTTGGAGTATAAGCAAAGCGAATGAAATACTTTTATTTTTGGTGATGATTGAATAGGTCTTATTTCCAACAAAGTGTGAAGATATCACACAGATATAGAATGGTTTTGTGTATTGATAACATATGTGTCCTAGTAGTGCCAGCATTGCTTTGGGTAAATTTTACCTGTTGGTGGAGTTTATGTCTCCTCTGACAAAACAGGGACAGCAATGTCATTCCCATCTGTTTTATCTGTTTGGATTTTTAATTTTAAATTATTAACTCAGGTCTTGGGTGCCTGCTGTGTGTGTGCGTGTGCATGCCTGTGCCAACACATCTGACCATCTTTCGTACCAAATCAGAAATCAGAAAACTTCTGAATTATTTAAGATTAAAGTACAGTAGCAATATTTTTTAAAATGTAGTTGTGCATAGAAAGGACTACAGTGCCAGAAGTGACAGCAGAAGAATTAATGCTTTCTCCAGGCCCTTTTTATCTTAGAAATGATTGACAAAGTAATTTTCTTCTTGTACTTTAATACAAGTGTATACATTATACACACCAACAAATCCTCACTGGGCCAATTACACATCATATGACTTATCTTGTCACAGCACCTAATATCCAAACAATAAATTAAAAGGTATGCTTTATATGCAAATTTGCATATGAGGATGTTTTCTAGTCCCCAGACTCAATTGTCTTATGAACACTACAACATACAAGAAGAAGAAACAAGCTGGCTAGGATTTGTGACTAATAAAACCTGCCTGGTGGAACGAACTGCATCTGTATGACTTACAAGGATGTGCTGTATAAGTAACATTTGTTTTACATATTGAAATTATATTGGGAGATGAAATACTGAGCAAATATTGAAGCGCTTCCTTTCACACAAGATATTCTGCACACCTGCAAAGGTATATATGTGCAACAAAATATTTTTGATACCTATTCATACCACTCTGCAATGTAAAGGGGCCTTTCCATAAATGAGAATCTCACTTGTTTTTCATTTTCAAGTGAGGATTTTAACGGGAGGTGGAAATGCCAAAATTTACTTGCATCCTGGTGGTTCCTTTTAGAAAGCTTTGATTAGATCTGAATGTATGGTTTCTTAGAATTATTCTGGTCTAAAGGCACAGGCACTGTGCTAGATTTTCCTCAATGAGGGCTATCAGCCTGGTTTGTTCTAAATTAACTGCTTAATAGCACGGAGGCAAAAAGGGGGAATTTGTCTTTATTTCCACTGCGCTAAACACATCTAAACACATTCATTCAAGGCATCTAATGCAACAGGTGCAGCATTCCTCCCATCCTCTGCTATGGAGTGACCATGTATTGCAGAGAGCAACTTCATTGAAGGAATGACCTCCTCACGGACATGGGGAAGTGATGGATTATTGTCATGGTTCTGCATCTCTGCAGGCTTGGACATTGCAAGAGCCTGAGGGGAAAAAAGCTGTTCAAAATAATGGAACTAAGATGGTTGTGCTGGAGGGAAATGGGGAAAAGATTGTGGCCTCTGAAAAACAGTCCATTTCCCTTTCCCCTCTTTGGCAGTGAATTATCCCACTGATCCTCCCCCGAGCTGCTGGTGAAGTTGCAGTTTAGTCCTTTGTGAGTCTGTGAGTAGAATTAACCACTTAGGTGCAGACCTGTTGGTCAGATAGCTTGCCTGAAAGTCAATAACTTCTTGACCAAGTTTTTGGGGTATGCATGAGAGAATTTTGAAAGTATGCAGCCATTTGGTTTTGGAGTTTAGGCTTTGCTGAGGGAACATAAAAGCCCAGCTATCATACCCCCCTTCATATCAATAAGCACTCTAGAGGGCCAACCACAACAGATTAATCTTCTTATTCTTGCCCCTTTAGTTGATCCAGTCTGCTAACTCAGACTCAAAATGGGTTTAGATCACTGAGCCTTGCAGTTGTTTTAGACTGGTGAGATCCATTCTTCTGGGTCTAAATATTTTATTTGAACCACTGCTTTCACAGCTTCAGGCCCTAATCATTTCAGTGCAGAAGGATATAGAAATAATTAGTTGAAATTAGTTGCCCTGGTCAGTTAATTGCTCAACATTCTGTTGTTTCCTCAAAACTGCAATAGATACAGGCTGAGCCTGAGTGATGTATATAAAACCTCACTTTTCATGAATCATATGTCAATGTTGCCTGATCTCTATTTTCACAGAGGCAGCAAAGAAAAATGTAGGCAACTAATAGACCTCCTTCAAGGTGCAAAAGAATATGTGATGCTGGTATTAAAGAAGAAATAAATGAGATGTTGCTTTGTGTGCCATCAGAGAGAAGAAAAAATGGAAAGGGAAAGTGTTAATAAACCCCTGTCTTTTGGCAAGCATTTTAAACAGTGGTGTTTCTATCTAGTTTTAGGCACCAATGTTTGGAGCTTAAGTTATGAGATGAATAACAAGCCTCTTTTGCCAATCAGTAGAGAGTTAGAAATTCCTTCAAAGGATGAATCTCCACAGCAGGTGATTTTAAGTGCTCTTCAGAAAAACCAGTCTTTCTCCAGCATCAAAAGTGAGAGGCTTGGATGACTAGTCTTGTAGCTTGGGCACCTCCAGCAAGGTGTCTGACTTCATGACAAATGAATATCACCAAAGACTTTTCAAGTGTTTAAGGCCAGACTTAAAGAGGAGCTCTGGACATGCATTTCCTACTTGTAATGCCAACCACTGGATCAGAACAACAATCCATGTCAGCTCATACTGACACTAATTTATGATGTTAACTTCCAGCACCTAATTGAGGGCAGTAAATAGAGTTGTATTGGTAACTCTGCAGTGTGTCACTTTCTTATTGCACCATTGACATTGACCATCAGTCAGCACTTCACAGCCTGTTATGAGATGGTGAAATCTCATTCCTTTGTGCTTGGCAAGGATAACATGTTTTTGTTTATTGTGAGAGCACTGTAGAGTTTATGATATCTTTTGCACTTCATTTTCTTGCTTTTAAGGTTTGGTATTTTTATCCAAGTTTCCTAAGGAAATGACTGATGCCATCATGCTGTCTGTCAGCTCCCTCCTTGTAACTTCTGAACCTGGGGGCCAATTTCAGCTTGGTTTGACAGAGGAGTAAATATTTCAAAGATACTACATTCCTACAAATTTTATGAAAATCAACAGCTTTGTAGGTATTTGTATATAATTGCTCCAGCTGAAGTCATGTCAAGATGTTGCAGTAGACCTCAGGTTAGGGATAGAAATGAGATGAGACACACACTCTTGTTCAACAGCCTAAAAAGGTCCCACTTTATTCTTCCTCACATCTTGGCCAACAGACTCCCACTGTAGGCTTCCCCTGCAGACTCTGACTGACCTCACAGCAGACCCCTCACTGTAGCAATTCTCTCTCCTGTTAACCAGCTAACCCACTCTTTCATCACACTCATCCTTACTGGATATAGCTGTGACCTATTAAGGGCAAGGCTGTTTTTGGTAATTAGCACAGCTGTGACTTATCAGGGGCGAGGTTGCCTGTAATCCATTCTGCTACATCAAGGAGCATTCAAGCCATGGTTTATTTGTTCCATCAGGCAATGGCCAATTGGCCATTCCCTGTGCAGAAATGCTGAACTAATCACAGCCCAAGTCAACTTTCACCTGCCTATTAGGCAAGCAAAGTTGAGACAGAGGGTCTGAAGGTGGCTCTGGGGAACTAAAAGGGGTATTTTGCTATAAGAGCTGGTGGGAACTGTGGTAGTGGTATGTTTTGGGAGACAAGGAGGAGCAGCAAATACTCTCATGGAAGGGATTTTGGAACCATGTCACTGTGAAATTCATTATTCAACAAACTTCTCATTCTTCTATGTTTTATATTGTGTAATTAACTGAAGTTATAATATACTGATGGCTTAAAAATGGGATAGGAAGGACAATCACTGGAACAGAACAAGAAGCAAAATTCTAACAGTTGCCTGTTTGTAATAAAAAAACCCCAAAAGTCTTTAAGAATGCATTGCAAGCAAATTTTTACAATGATCCAATGATCTACTAGTCTATCATCTTTTCATTAGCCATAGATGAAATTAATTAGCAAATGATCCATATGGAAAATAATTCCTATTAGGTCTTGCTTATCCTTTTGCCTCCAGTAATGGTGTCCCATAAGTTTTCTAACAGTGGCATGTTAGGATCAGAGGAACAGCAGCACAGAACCTCCTAAATTATTAGTCTGTTCCGGTATCCACACTCCAAAAGCCATCATAATGAGAGACGTCTAGGGAGGATGCAGCTAATCTCCTAATGAATAACTGTAACAACCAGACCTTTGGGGAGATTTCTGCTTAACCCCAAACAGTCAGTGGTGTGCTTGTGCCCTGCAGCAAGAGGGCTTATGTCCATAATGAATCTATATTTCAGTTATTTGGCTATGGACAGTCTCATTAATAATATAAATGCAATAACTCAATGTTGGGATTAAAAAAAGGAGGAGAAAATGTAGGAAAGAAATTTTTAGTGCTCAGTGAGCACAAGGGTGGAAAAACTGGAGTTTGCAGATGTGACAAAAACACCAGCGTCTAATAAAATTGCTTTTATTAGCTTAATTTGCCACATATAGTGCAAATATTTAACTTGAATGAGGCATGAATTAGTGGAAAAATATGTGCTGTGCCATTTAAAGTGCTATACTTGAATAAAATAATGTATATCTTTTCATATGCAGTCCTTGAAGTCACACTACATACATCTTTAATTTCTTCAATTAAGAAAAAAATGAACAAATGGAGTTAGATTTTAATTATTCATAGTTCATTTGAGAAAAATCTTTGTAAATGAGAGGAAGGAGAGTTGTGCTATCTATCACAATGAGAAGAAGAAGAGAGAAAATTCACTCTATGAAGTATTTGACAATACAAAAGCTTCTGCCTTCACTAGGTGCTGCAGTCTGATGTGTAAAGGAAGAAGCATCACAGGAAGGACTATTTAAGAGCCATGTCATGGAAACTGCACCCAAAAATACAAAACTGCTCCTTGTCAAGTTACCACATTGCACATTTGCTAGAATCCTACTGAGGGATGTATGTGCAGGCATGTCCTTTAATCCTATTTTTGAAAGATGAGAATATATTGGACAGCCGGATTAGATCAGACTTAGGATCCATTCAGACTATCTTTGTCTTTGGCAAGGGCCAAAGCCAGCTGAGTCCATGTTCCCCCATGTGGGAATGCTGCAGGAGAGGTGTTCAAGGATGTCCATAATCACCAGAGTTTGAAATAAACCTTGGAATATTCAATCCTTCTAGCATACTTTGTCAAGCTCTTAAAAGGAGGGATATTTTTGTTGTCAGTCAGAAAGCTGGTTCTTCTTTGGGTTTTACTGGACTATTGATCTCATGACTGCTTTGCTGCAGGGAGTTGCACAGTCTTATCATGTAGTGGATGAAAAATTATTACTTTCTATCAGCTTTGAATTGATTATCTTTCATTTTCATTGAATGTCTCCTTGGCAAAGCAGAACAGAGCTAGCAATCTGCCTTTTCGAGCAATTCATTATTTTATATGCTTTTGTGTAGGCTTTCTTGGTCTTCTAATTTGCAGAGTCAACAATCCCAGTCTTTTCATTCTGATTTTACCTAAGTGACCTCTGTGCTCTTAATGATTTTCAACTTGTGTCTGAACAAGTAATTTTTAACAACTTTTTTGAGGTAACAGGGTCTGTTTGGATACAAGATTATAATGGCACATCATTATTTCATATGCTGGTATTAGGAATTTTCTTGTTATTAAATTGCATTTGCTTGTTTAATTGCAAGTGCAGTCTTTGTTATATGGTCACAATTGCAACTGATCTCTTTCCTATCATAGTTTAAAGCAGTGTATGCTGTATAGCCCAATTTCTTTCAGTTTCATGTGTATCACTTCCCATTTTTCAGGGGTGAACTCTTTGGTGTTCATTAAGCCAAAACCTGTATGTTAAATTTCTTTGAGAATCCCTAAAATGATAGCCAGATCTCAGTTATGTAAATAATATATTGTCATTTGCAAATTGAGATACTTCACTATTCCAGGTGTTAACACCAAATTGAGATACTTCACTATTCCAGGTATTAAATAATGCCAGTGCAAACATAAAATCTAAAGGCATCTGCTGTTAAATTTTTAACTTGGCCATTAATTCTAACTTTGTCTTCTGTCTCTTAGCCATTTCTTAATTCACAAAGGTACTTTGCCTTTCTATGACTTTCTAAGTTCAGGAGTACCATGTTGGCAACCCTGTCAAAAACTTTGTGTAATCAAAGGAATATTTTCTCCTTCACCTGCTAATTTATCAACACATTCAAAGAATATTAATAGGGTAGTGAGGCATAATTTCTCTCTGCAGAATTTGTGCTAATTAGATATTGTTTTATCTTGATTTATAAAGAAACGTTATTCTATATGCAATAATTTATTATTCTATATGCAAAAAATTATCAAGATATACCAGTGTGTAAGTCCAGCCTTTTCTAAAGTGTAGGTGCAAGCGTTGTCTGCAATCTCTCAAAAGTGTAATAGAGTAGCTACCTTGAAAGAGAGGTTGAGTATTTTGCTATTAGCTCAGCTATTTTATTCCTAAAATCCTTGGAAGATTTGAACTATAACCTCCTTTTTCCAGGAAGTCAATCAGTACAAAGAGAGAATAAGTACAAAAAGGGGTTTACAGCAATGGTTCCCAAAAAGCAAAATGCACCTAAAATACAGCTGAGGTCTTGAGTAAAGCCCAAGACAACAAAACCATTTCCTCATGAGATGAGTGTGATCATTCCTCTGATACATCCAAGGAATCAGCCACCTTAAGGAGGGGTGATTGTGGCATCTCCTGTGGGAGCAGCTGGGAATGATCTGGAAATGCACAAGTCCACTTAGCTGGAGACTGTGCACTGCTGCCCTTCAGACTGCCAGGCTCCTACCCTCTGCCAAGGAGAAGTCAGAACACTGGTGCCAACAGCACAGCACTCACCTGTTTCCTTGGGAGAATATTTTCTCCTCACCTTCCCTGAACCAGGCAATGGGGGTAGCAATGAAGTTTCATCTGGATGGAGCACTGTATTTGCTGTTTTTTGCCAGAAATGCTTTGGTCTCCTCTTTGGCTCAGATTTTCTAATCTGCTTGACCTCCTGCACTGGTGTTTGTCCTGGAGAGCCCCAAGAGCTGTAGTTGGTGTGAATGGTATTTTTGAGGAATGTTTTAAAATGGCCTGCTGGACCCTGATATTTGGTCCAATCAAAAGAATTTTTGTTGAATTACTTTTTAATCTTTCTTTTTGTATTTTAATTAATGTATGTGGTGCCTAGAGCAAAGGAGGCCAGGCCCTTCCAATTAAATTAAATTTATTAATAAAAAAAGATACAGAAGAGGACCGGAATTAAATCAGAAGCATAAAGATTGAAATATATCACATTCCTCTTGGCTTTTTCTTACCATATGTAGAAGTGCAAAGTCCATGTCCAACTCTAAAATATGTCCTGGAACTCAGTCAGTTTTCTGCTAATGGAAAATTGCAGGACTCCCAAACTCTGTGGTGATCCCATAGCCACATTAAACTAGATAATTATGACTTTCTCCAGCTGAGCTAGCCACTTGAAGGAAGGTACAGCTGTGTTTTAAATTTGCCATATAGTGTGTATTTTCTTGAAATTTAGTTTTTTGTCCCTGATGACTTAATTTTTGACACAAAGGATGCTGTTTTCAATCTCATGTTCCTGAGAAGAGCCTCTCTGCCATGAGTGGATCGTCTTGTATGAATAAGAACATCTATTACAATTACTTGTTATATTGCACGCTAAATGTATTGAAGCAACTATTGTTCCTATTTGGAAGAAGTAAAGTAATGGGACAAAAGACTGTTTAAAAATAGGGAACCTTTTGTGTGGAGTATGTGTGCAGAGGGATTATTGCTCCCTTTTACACAGGCTTTGACTTGCACAAACATGTAAACACACAAATGATCACTCACACTGTCATAAACCAGTGGCAATGGGATGCTGAAAAAGACACAAAGAAAAATTAATAATGACACAAAAAAACCCCATAAAGTTTTCAGAACAACAAACTGTGAAAATTGTTTCTCAATAATATAAACTATGAGTCTTCATGCACCAAAGTAAAAGGAAATGTTAATTTTTAGATCAGTGCAATAGAAGTTTTGCACATCTTAAGTAAAAGATGGTGGTGACAGGTGTTACAAAACAGTAACTTATTTTTTAAATGTTCATATCTCACTGCTTGAAATGATAATATGCATCTGTTTTCAGGAATATGGATGCAACTGGTTTTTTTAAAATTTGCTGAATGCATCACACTAAGTGAAGTGTGTCTGTATGTGTGTGCATATGTTTTCCAGAAAAAACTACAGCAGCTCCATGTCCTGAAAGACCATATTCCTTCATGAGGAACATAAATCTCAAATCACCGTTTCTCAAAGCAATGTCAGGGTATGACACTGAGTCCTGCACATACTGGAGCCTGAAAAGGTGAAGCTGGGGAAAGCCTGGAGCAGAGGCAAATGCAGTAGGAGTTGTTTGTAGGTTCTCCGTACTCTAACTGATATTGCAACTATTGGTTTTAGATTTATGTAACTCCATCACAGACTGAGAAAACAAAATGCAAAAATAATAACATACTTTTGGTCTCCTTTATATGTTTTCTATGTGCACACCTCTGAATTTTTTCTGCCTTACTTATGTCCTTTTTCTGTCTTCAAAGCCTTCTTAAAGTCCTTTCATGCTGTCTTAGCAACACAAACATGGGGTTTTCTGTCTCTATAGCTCTTGTCATTTAAAATATCCTTCCTTTGTCTTCTTATTGCTTCACCTAATTGTAAAAATATGTATTTTCTCCAAGCTCAGAAAAGCCCATTGTTCAGCCACCCAGGACAACTTAACAACCAGCTTGGACAAATGTAATTTAATTACTTCTTGCTCACTGGCTAAGGTGCTGAACTGTGTTTAAAGATCCTGTGTGTTCTCCAACCTCATGCTGAAAAGAAAACTAGCTTCCACCTCAGTTTCTTTTAAGTGCTGCCTAACAGCAGGAAAAGAAAGGATGGCTTTGTTCAACCAACCGTTTTCTCAGCTTCTACCTCTGCCTTGTTCACCCAGTGTGTCTGCTTAGCAAAATAATGACAGTGCTGACATATGTCACAGAAGAACCAGGAGAGCTCCAGTTCTTTGCCAGAAAGCAAATTTACAGATTTTTTCTTTGGGAAGATCACCTGAAAAGAACGCACCTGGCTTTTAACTGATCTTTCATTCTCTTTCAAAATGCAGATTACTTCCACAGTTCCATTTAACTCTACAACAGGTTTAAAATCTTCAGCTCCTTCTGGCCCTCTCCATCTCTTGATGGAGTCAGGGACCTTGCCTTGGATTTCAAGGTCTTTTCAACTTCAAGGGAAGAAATTGGTGACCACATCTCCCTTCTCTGTCAAATCTACTAAGGACTCAAAGTTTTCTGCTTCCAGTTCCTGGTCTCTCTGAAAGGAAGACAGCAGTTCCAGGGCACTTATTCCCAAAATTTGTACTCAAGATTTTTTGACAATCAATTTGACAGTCTCTTGAATAAAACATATTCCTAAAATGAAACTTAATTGTGGTAACCACTTCATTTCCAGAAGCTGCAAGACAACTTCTTTGGTCAATTATCATCAAGATGAGAAAAGGATATTTACAAAATATCTGATTCCCTGATTCTGCTTCCCAGAAGGGAAATTATATCTAGAAGGAAAAATAGCTTAGAGCTTGCAGGGTCTGCCTTGGACTTTCTGGAGGAAAAATGGCTTTCCCTGTCAGTAATGTCCTGTGTAGCCTTGGTCAGCCCCTTGGGCTTTGTCAATCCCAGAGCTCACACAGACAATTGCACTCAATCTGGCACAATTTGCAGCTAAAGTGGGTAAGCTATCTCATGTTGTGATCAGATCCAGCTGTAATTTAAAAACACAGATCTGTACCTCAGCCTGGGTTTGTAGGTGTGTTTAAAATTGGCCTTTCTGAAATCAGTGGCATTTAGTTTTCCAAATGACTTGGGCTTGCTGGCTGGCTCCAGGCAGACAGAGAAATGTGCTCTGCAGTGACCCTGGTCCTTCATCCCTCACATCTGGGATCTGGACCATCTGGGATGCCATAGCCCCTTCCAGCCTGCAGGCTGGGATTTCCTTTAGGGTGTGGGCACAGGGGGCAAGGGGCAATGGGACATGCAGGGCTCTTCCCAAGCTGCCAGGCTCCTCTGCTCAGACACAGGTCTCACTGACTGCTGTAAAAGGGCGATGCTAACACTGCCTTCTCAGCCTCACAGCTGGATGGGGAGGAAAAATCCATTAAAGTTTGTGATATACTGATATACTATGGTTCTGGGAGCCACAGAAGTACCTAAGATAGACAGCTAATTGTTACAATTTTGGCAGTACTTCCCATGATGAGGCACACTGCGAGCTCTGCAAAACCTCTTTTTTTAATAGATGATTTACTAAAGCTATTCAAAATAGACAACTTTATTGTTTGGTGCATTCCAGAAGCCTAGAGGCCCAAATTGAGAGCGAGAGCCCATTGAGCTTCATGCTGTCCAAAATGATATTAAGAGATGTTCACATACTGCCCTGATGAGCTGAGTATAATAGCTGAGAACTGAGAGTGGTTTGTCATTGCAGTTTTATTGATGAGCTGAGATGCAGAAATATGAATTTCTGTCCCAGGGTCACAGAGCAGGACTCAGCACAGTTAAGACCTTTATCCACTGCTGTGCCAGATCTGTAGTCAGGCACAAGACTATCTTTCCAGTACTCTTTTATTGTTTTGGGTTTTTTCAATGCAAATAAATAAGTTGTGAATTGCAGTGCTCCCAACTGTTGCCAAAAGTGTACATAATTAATCACTGTTTTTCACTGCATTTTACTGGTTCTTTTGCCTGGAGCATAGTGTGTGATATGTCAAATAGCATTAGAGGGACCTGTGGTCATGTCATGATGACTTCATGATGTGCCTACTGTGAGTGGGCCAGAGCCAATGCTAAGTCCTAAACTAAAAAAATCTGCTTTTTTTTTTTTTTTTTTTTTTTTTTTTTTTTTTTTTTTTTTTTTTTTTTTTTTTGAAAAAGCATGTCATGTACTGTTCAAAGCATATAACAGGACAGCCAGTTGGGCTCTCTGGACTGTTTAATTTAGAAGTACAGATGAAGGCAGTAGGCTGAGTTTGGGTCTCGTAAATACAAATTCTTTTTCTCGTTCATATACACCGTCCTCAGACAACTCCTGTTGTGTTTGTGTACTTTAGATCAACATAATGGCTGATGGGGTGAATACTGAGATTCATCCACATTCTCCAGGTAGCTTTGAAAATCCAACCCAATTCTTGAGACAGAAAAAACAATCTGAAGGGAAAGAATATGACATAATTTCAGACCTTCAGCACTGTGATTGCTTCAAGCAGTGCAAAGCTGTAATGAAAACCTACATTTTCTTATGCTCACACACAGGCATAGGTACACGCAGAGAAAGTATGTAACAGATATATCAAGAAGCCTAGTACTAGTTGGTAAAAAATGTCACATTTCATAGCTTTCACATAATAACCATCTTTTTTGAAACTGAAATACAACATCTAAATGTCAGCCTACTCTGAGTGTCTTCAAATCCCTTTCTGATATTTTTTATGTGCTATTGTTCACTATATTGCATTTTTTAGTTTCCGCTTGCTGTGATACCATGGCATTTGATTTTGTTCTGGCCAAGAGGCCAAAAACTCAGTTCAGTGTCAGGTGTGTCTCACTGGTCCATGGATTTGCCACTGAGACATCATGGATGATTGATAATGCCACTGTCCCACCTTGCATACAACAGGAACCTATAAACCCCACTAGGAACTCATTCTCCACCTGGTTTGGGGCCAGAAGTACAGATCTGTTGTCATGATAATGTCTTCTGACTCTTTGACCCAATGTCTTAGTATATCTTTCTTTGGGTTTTTGGGGGGGTTAGTTTGAGGGGTTTTCCCCCTTAAAGTTTTAAAGAGAGAGGCCTTCTTTAGTACATTTCTTTTATGAAAGGCATGAGGTCCTTATTTATTTTTATGAGGTTTTTCATTTTCATTTTTTAAGAAGTGTCTAGTACCTTTATACAGAAAGCAGTACATCACTCCCCTTTTTCTACCCTTCTTAATGGAAAAGTAAATGGTTATTCTTTCCTTCTACCTGATGTATGCCTTCAAAATGCTATAAAGATATGAAACCGATGGAGTTCCTAAATTATAAAGCAGGAGTTCTTTTATATTACCGTGAATAACAACTGGAAATCCAGTTCTTTATAATAAGTTATTTATTCTCCATTTTGAGGTTTTATCCACACCCCAGGAGGTGGCCATGTATTTTTCAACAGGTGCTGCATCAAGATTGCTATGATACTCTCAAACCATATTAGATTGTATCCAGTGGAAAGAAATGAATTTGAAAGCAAGACTTACAGGCTGATGAAAAACGAAAATCTTTTCTCTTGTTGAATGCAAAATTTTCTATTAGGTTCATAGCTGTTATCAGCATCAGCCTCATGTAAATACATATTTATGATCTAATACAGAGCCTTGACAGTGTGTCTGGGAGAACAAGAATCTATGTGGTGTGCTCTGGCCAGGAAATTTACAGAAGCTTCCCAAATCTTGTGAAAATTGTAACAATAGAGTTCTAAAGGGACAAAGGTGGTGGGCAGGAGTAGACATTGCAGTAGGATCACAACATGCCATGGTTATTTACTTTAAGGAAAAATGAGCACATCTGTTTCAGATTCATGACAAGAAGTCAGGAAGGAGAGAGGCATGAAAAGAAATTATGATCTTTAGAGGAGAGATGGGATGTCATGCCGGAGGAAACTTTTTTCTAGACGGAGTGCTTCTCAATTTCCTGCAAATGCAATGCCCCGAAACCATGACATTGTAAAAAGAAAGTGGTTGTATGTGATTTTCAAACAGTTTCTAATGAGATGTGTGTTAAAGTTTCTGTCTGTGGCTCATGCAACCTGACTTACCAAAGTACAGAAACATTTCATAATCTTCAATGCTCTTTTCCTTTCAAACCCAGGAAAAGCTTTTGTCCTCATCACTGGAGATGAAGCACACAGACAGAAGGGGCTATTTCCATGCAGTGACTTCAGGTGGGGTATCTGATGCCTCTCACTCGTGTCCGTCATCCCTGAGTTCTCTTAGGGTCCCAGATATCTTCTTGTGAAGTATCTCTTTCTCATGTACCCAGAACATGATCTGCAGAAGAAAATTACCTCTTAAAGGGTCTTTTTTCATATAAATCTTTAGCCCATAACATTTATATTTCTATCCAGAAAAGACAAAGCAATGTCTACTTCTGACCCTGCTAGGGCTGAACATATGCACAAACAAATTTGTTGCAGCAGACACACGGAAAGGACTCTTGCAAAATGAAATACCTGGGACCTTTAAGTCCTTCCACCAATACAAGATTTCTTTATCTTTGTTCCTTTATATTTCACTGCTTTTTATACAAACATGTATCCACACACATATAAAATATGAAATATATAATCTAGTTTTGATGTTATTTTTGTAAGTGCAGATGGCTCTGTTTCACAACAGCTAGGATCATAAGAATGATAAAAGTAAAAGCCTCATGTCTCTGTCTGTTTTACAGGGAACAGGAACCAATGTTCCTATAGACCATTTTTTTCAACTCTTTCCCAACAAACTGTATTAAACAGCTGGGGCAGATTTGGAGATTAGGAATCTGAATTTATTCATCTGTAGGCAGACCCTTATAGCTACTAGGCCACCTATAGATACTTGCAACCGATAGATACAGGCTTGATATTCAGAAGAGAGGTAATAATGGGGTCAGTGCAGCCTGCAGAGACATTGAGATGGTCAGCAGCTGGAACTGTGGCACTGTTGTCTGTGCAGTCACCCAGTGCCATCTGAAATGCCTGCAGTGTTTCAGCTGCATGGGAAGGCTGTGAGACTGCTTTGGGTCCTGTGCCAGCCCAGTGAGGTTTTCTTACATGGCTTTAGATGCCCACACATGCCTGTTCAGCTACCTAGGTGTGAGTGTCTGGGGTCATCTCAGGTGTCATGGGCTACCCTGAACTCCTCTTCCTGTCATCCATCTTATGGTGGGAGGGTGTCAGAGTCCAGGGCATTCCTCTGGGCACCTTGGAAGGTCACAGATCTTGGTAGAGAGGCCTGGGACCTGAGAAAGATGGTCTGGGGTCTGTGCAGGGGGTTTGTCTGGCACAGAGCCCAGGAAGACACAGTCTTTGATTTCAGTCCATGAGAAAAACTTCTAACACAGAGAGGAATTGCAAGTCACAAATGTGTAACAGATAGTACTGTAGTTAATTACAGGGTGGAAAATTTGCTAGGTTTGGGTTCTTAGAATTGGGGAACAAGATGAAAGATTTAGGGTGGAACCCTGGGTTCTTCTTGTTCTCCCTTGGCATCCATTTTCTATAGTGATGTGGGCACAGGGTAGTTTGAGGGGATTGGGTCAGAGTAGAGATGACCCTTCTAGTCATTGGTATGAAATTGTAAACAATAGACATGTAATTATCAGTATAAAAGCAAAGCGACACCCCATCACAAGGAGTCGCATCATGTCCGAGCTGCTGTGAACACCTTGGCTGGGCACAGAAAATTGTAAGATACGAATTAATAAACACATGAGAAACCAGGAAGAAACAAGACCTTGAGACTCCTCTTCATTCTCATGCCAAGCACAGACTCAAAGCTTTCAGAGGGCAAAAAAGACCCACCTGAACCACCACCTGAATGTCAGGGAAAGAAAACCAAACCCCAGAGGAGGGTCCTGACCAGCTTAGGTGGTTGCAAGGAGCTGTCTGATAAATAAGGAACACTGCGGCTCCCACCCTTCCCTCAGGAGCCTTCTAGTAGTCTCTTCTTGACCTTTGCTGACCTGTATGATGATGAGCAGCCATGCCTGTGACAGCCATGCCTGTGACTGGCCAGTTGCCCTACCTGCCCTGCAGTCAGTCATCCCTGCTCTCAGATCCCCTTTACTTCCAGGAACAAGGTCAACCCTTGCTGTTCTCTGGTGCATGTGCTGTACTGAATCCCTGGGATGTTTTAGTTGACACCTTGTTTGAACCTCTCCACCTACTTTGGGGTCTGCTAAAGTAGTCTCTAGGTGCCATTGTCTGTTTTGACTTAGGTAAATTTCCATGCCCTTCTGAAGCTGCAGCTGGAGATATTAAGATTTCCAGGCATTTTAAATGGGAGTGGACATTTGTTATGGGCTACTGAAAGAGTCTACAGTGCTAGCTGACCAGGAAGATATTCCAGGTTGTTCAAAGAAGTGAGCAGGCAAGATCAAATGTAGGAAATGGAAGGTGACAAACAGCTGAAGCTTAGAAGTGACTCCCTTAGAGTAAACTGAACATTTTTGAGACACCTTTAAAATTAATTACAATCTTTTGTTCTCTTGCAACACATCTAAGAGACATGATGTAACTTCACATGAATGGTAGGCAGAATCAACTTTTTCTTTGAGTCAAGGAATCTTTTTTCCCTACTTATCTGAAATGTGCACAGTAATAAAATGTGGGATTAATGTGTGTTAATGAAACTTCAGGCATACATATTTATGCATAGATTTTAGCATAATGATATACAAAAGAAATTTTCCAGTGAAATAATAATAATAATAATAATAATATCAGCTAATCTTTGCATTGTTTTTCTTTCCTTCTTTCTTCTTTTTTTTTTCTTACTTTTTTTTCCTGTAACTCGAGGCACTTACCCAGCTATTATTTAAATCTCATGCCTATTAATGTCATTGAGGCTACTCATATGAATAAAATGAAGTGAATAACTAAGTGCTCTTCAGGACTGTTTTCAGTAGCCAGATTCCCAACAGGCATGCATATTTTTTCTGATTCTGAGCATCTGCTCTGTTTGGCCACAGCATCACCCATAACATTTATGGGAAAGGTTTTTTGTTTGCTAAAACACTTGAGGAGAAATAATACTTTTTGAAAGGCTGAGAATCTGTTTTGGTTTTGACAGCTGAACAGTTATCCAAATATGTTTTGAATGACCATACATGTGGAGCTTGTCTGGTTAACAGCAGTGGGCTTAGTAAAGCTTAAAACATGAGGAGGCATGATTGAGACAGTAATGCACATCTGCTTTACCATGAATTACAGCCTCCCTAAGCATCCAAGAGATTGAAATGATGGGATAAAAATACCTGGGGCTTCCTCAATACTAACATTATAGGAAAGTGGCAAGGCGATATTGTCAAAATCCCACCATCCTTTTTAAGGTGCGAAACCAAACACTAGCCTCTTCCCTTTCCATATTGGGAATTGTGGACACCTCCAAAATGCTGTTCTGTTACACGTCATAAAGATTCTGTCCTGTTTTGTACCCCTGTACCCCACATCCTCTTTTGAACACTCTTGTGCCTTTTTGGATACTAGAAAGGTATGAAGAAGAAGCCCAGAAGGAGCCTGCAATGTGAAAAATATTATGCAATGTTTAAAAACCCAGCAAAATCAAGTAGGACCACCAAGCAGCAGGTTTCTAGATAGGTGTGCCCCGTAAAGCAGCAAAGGGAGATGGAAGAAAGCAGAGAATATAAACTGGATGTGGGCACTTGTAATGAACAGTGCAATGTGCAGGTAACAATCAAAGTAAAATTTGGTTAGGGCCTGGAAATTCCCCATTCCTCCTTTATGTAAATACCCAGATCTACATGCAAAGAAAGACAATCATATATAAAGACAGCTGTTATTCACCAGTGACTCTTTTTTTCTTGGGTTAATTAAATTTTTTAAAAAGTTAAAGCCATCCAGTCAGGAAACAGCGTTAAGTGATGTAAGTGCCCTTCAAATCCTGTGAGGAAAGAAATGCAAGTAATCAAGAAGCTACATCAGCTTTCTTCATCTTGGGGATCTTTTTTCACAGGGGTTACTTAGAGAATATTTGCCAATGATGGATATGTTTGCAGGAATCAGGACTCCTTTGCCTGCTGTTAGGAATGATGCTCATGAAACACAAGGATGACTAAATCACAAGGATCCTGATTTCAGTTTGTGGTCTAAGTTGCCTCCCATGAGCTCTGCAAGTGAAGATGATTTACCAGATGCATCCAAAACATAATTCTGAAAACCACTGGAAGGTCTTTTAAGAGCGTTGCTTTGCATTTTATTCAAAGCCCTTTTCAGAAGGCAGGAAAGTACTGTGATAGACTTAGCTGTGCTGTTACACTGGGGCTGTCAGGGTTTAAGCATTGCTGTAATGTATCATAAGGAACACTGTACCACTTGCATTGGATATGTGTCAAAGCTCTTTCTTTCTCTCTCTCTCTTCTTTTTCTTTTTTTTTTTTTTTCTCTTGAGCTGCAGAAGACAGGAGCATTTGTAAGCCATGAAGCACAAAAGACAAAACAAAAGCATTTTTATGACTATAATTGAGAATTTGGAAGAGGGGAGTTAAGTGCTTGTACCTAATTGTACTGCAATTACCCTGTTTAATCCAGCAACAGTCTTCTTTCAAGCCTCATCACTGTACCTGTGTAGAAGAATTTCATTTCACCACTTACAAAGGCTTGTCACTTTGGATATTAACCACAATGAAGCTTCTCATTTTCTCTGCCTCAATTTTCCATAGGGATCATTGGAAAGATAAAGACAGACAATGCAGAATGTGACCTCATTAATGACATTGTACCAGGAATGAATGGGATTCAATGTCTGTAATATTTACAAACTAGTAAGACACAAGTTATTAGTGTCTGATTGTTTACCTTACCTTCACTGCTCATATGTTCATTGCTACTGGTGTAAGCAAACTCTTCATGGGTTTCTCTTCTTGAAATCCCAGCAGAGTGCTGCTATCCCTGATTTATAGATGGAGAAATGGCATTGAGAAAGATTATTTCTGGTCTTTTGAAGATATTGCCTTCTATTTAGTTCAACAAAAACAAGATGCCCATGTTGCTCTGTGCATCTGAGCCCAAAGTCATGTACAAACTGAGTTCCAAGAAAGTCCTTTAATGATGAGTTTGACCCTCCTAGGGATTACTTATACAAGAACTTGTTTCATTTTCGCTCTCTGCCTGAGCAACACAGTCCTCCTACTCTCCCTTGTCTTACATCTGTTTAGGAGTACCTCATATGATCTGTGCTTTTATCCCTTCCTTCTGCATGTGAAGGATCTGACCATTCATGGTTCCATTGATACTCTAGTCAGGTTCTATCACCCTCCTCCCCTGGGCTGTGCAATGTCCTCACTCATGCCCCAGAGGCTGCTCCAAGGGACTCTGAAATACTTTGCTCTCTGTATCATGATACAGGCTGCTGTCTGCTTCTTATTTCTAATGGTTCAAATTATTGTGGCCTCTCAAGATCACAGAGAAACTTGAGGTATAAACAGGGTTTTCTGCTACTCAACTTGAACGGTTTAAACCTTTTCTCTTTGGGCTTAGTCTTCTTGTTAGATAATGTTCTGTTTCAGCCTGATGGGATAAGCTGTGATGTTCCTCAGCACTCTACTCTGGCTCCTCTGCTCTTTAGCATTCATGTGCTGGGATTCCTCTTCCCTGTCTTATAAAAGTTTGATATCACCTAAGTGCTCCTCCCAGCTCAGAAGGCAGTTGAGTCCTTTGTGGTTTTGCTGTGCTGGTATATGCAGGCAGTGTCATCCTTAGAGCTCTTCGATGAAAGCTGTACATTTGAGGCTGCATGTTTGAAAACTGGCTCAAGATCAACTTCCATTAAATGGGGATTTTACTAATAGAAAAAACTCAGTTGTCTGTTGGCAGTTTCTACATTTTAATGATAATTCAGTTCATTACTTTAATGATAATACAAACCCCTGCCTTTTTATAATGGCTTGTTTCCCAAAGGATAAAAAAGCAGTTCATAAACTCAGTCCAATCTAATCCATCTCTTCCCGCAAGAATGGAGTGCAGACTTCTTTGTAGTGGAGAGAAGTGGATATCTAAGAATGCAGAACAATGCTACTGAGGAGTTTGGGATAGGAAGTCTATCTAGGCACATAAATAATTACCATATGCTCATTGCTGTCTTTTGATGGGAGGTGGGAGACACCTGGAGAAGTCACTTGGAGAAGCAGCTGAGGTTTGGTGCTGTTGGTGATGACAACAGTACTGCAGGAGCAAGGGAGGGAACAGCATAATCTGGGAGCAGGAGAGGGGACTGGAGGTAAAGCTGATATCCTGAAGCAGGGACTAGTCATGTGAAATGCCAAATATTGCCAGTATCTGAAGTGAATTTTGGATATGGCAAAATATGCTAGACTAGAGTAATTTGGAATAATTAAATGAAACATCCATTCTCCATTTTGAAAATAAAGTCTGATTTTGTTCAAATTAACTCCAATCCAGTAATTTCCCTCTTATCCTCTTTTCTGGGGGAAAGGTAAACTGTTGTCATTTTATCCTCTTTTCTCTGATCTTTTGCACTGCCGGATACTAACCATACTCAGCCTGTCTGTGTCTAACTCACTTCTGTCAATGCTGTATTTTTACAAAGAAGACCCATAGTGCAGAATTTGGGTAAACAGTGATCTTACACTCATGGTGGAGTGATAAAGCCACAATGTGGTTGGACTGAATTTCACTCTGTAGTTTGCAAACAGTTTTTTCCCCTCACTGTTCCTTAAAGCTCAAGTTGAATACTGTGCATTAGAACTTAATATGTGTGGCTTTTTCTTGCCATATGAAAGAGGTTAATGCATCAGTGAATGATGCTCCAAACTTACGTTTAGAATGTCATTTAGTGTAGCGATAGTTATCTGCCCAAGAAAATATCAACAAGCAAGACAGGTAATCACTATTCACCTTAATTACTGTAATAACACATCCAATATTCAGGAACAGTCTGGCTGTACTGTCCGTTTTTATTTTATTATTGACACAGATCTTTGAAGTTGTGTGATTAATTAATGCTTTTACCAATAACTTCAGTATGTCTATTGGTGAGAAGGGTGGCCCTGAGTTTTTACTTTTAGATTCTGAAATATTTTTATTTTCCTTCTTTATTTTCTTTTTTTTCCAGTTACAGAAAAGCTTTCCAACTTTTCTAAAAATTTCCTTCTCCATTTTGGCATTAGGCAAGAGTCTGTGGTCTGAGACCCAGAAACCACTTGGCATCTTTTACACAAAACGGGCAATGAGGAATTCTGGTGTAGGAAGAGGAGGTGCTGTTGCTTCTGTCTCTCTCAAGGTTGGCTCTAAGGGACAGAGTCCATGAAGGTATGGGGCTTCTGCCCAGCTTACAGGAGCCCTGAATAGTCCATGCAGTCCCAAGTCCATTTTAGATTGCACTTGAGATAGCTCATATCCCCACCCATCTCCCAGGCGGTATAAAATAATTTTTATTCTCTCATCAGCTAACAGAGCATGTAGTCTGCAGGTCTGTAGCCCATCTGCAGTGTGTTTTAGGGGCAGTTAGATAATTTTGCCTTTTCAGACACACTCTCAGTTCCTCCCTTAATGCTTTCAGGTGGTTGTGCATGATGTTAAATGCACTTAGCACTATTCTGTGACCTGGCAGTCAAGTAGAAGAGAACAGACCATGGTTGCACTATTAGACTTTGTAACCACCCAAAGTAAGACCACTCTGTCCAGACAGCTTTCCAGGACTGATTCCTGGTTCCTGCTAATGCCTTCACTATGACCATCAGTTAATGAGCTTGTGAGCCCAAGCCAAAACCATGCAAGCAACCAGTGTAACAATTTAAAAGTATAGATTTAATATCACAGGTAATTATTGTAGACAGTCATTAAGTGCATAGAGATAATGGTCAAGATTTATTAGTATAAATCACTCCATTGCCTCAAACATAATTTGTATCAAGGAACTTGGAGCAAAATAATCTTCTCTGTATTGCCAAAGAGACGAAATATGCAGGAAAGCGAACTTCCTTGAGGATAGTTTGGGTCAAAAGATGGTATTAGCACTCAGGAAAATGTACAGAGGGCTGTGGTAAATGTCACAGGGCATGTGGTTATCCTTATCAGCATCCAAGTAATAGTCCAGGTAAAATTAATTTCTAGTACAGACTGTGCCTAACTGAAGGGATTATCAGTGAAATTAGTTTTTGGAAAGAGGGGTTATTTTGTAATAAAGTCTTGTTTTATCTGAGAAGCTGAGCTTTGTGAGATGGCATAGATAAATGCTGTCAGTCTGCACACGTCCTTCAGTGCTGGTTGATCGCCCCACAGGAGAAGAAAGTAAAGTATCAATGCAGAACAGAAAATGGCACTCATTAGTTTGTAATTAATGACAAGTGAGATAGGATAGCAAATGGAAGTGTGGGAGTGCTCAAGGGAATTCTTCTACAGCTTTTCCAAAATATCATTTAGGTCTTCATGTTTCTGAATTATAGTAGAGCAATTGAATTGGTTAAATCACCAAATTTACCATGATGTTGATAATTCATGATAGGCTGTATTGAAAGAATGATTAGGAGCCTCAACTAAAATTTGTTCCTGTTGTGGTTGGTCTTTTGTGTAGGAAAAGGCAAGGTCAGCAGAAGGGGAAGAAAAACCATTTATTTCCTAATTTTATAGATCCATGAGGAGAGTAATTTAGTTTTCCCAAGGTCAGAAACTCTCTGGAAGTGCTTGAGGGAGTCTTTCTCTTCGGGGACTCATTCAGTCCCTTACCTGTAAGAACATCCTTCTCTCCTACACCAAGGATTGAACACCACAGCCTGTATTTTCAGTGTCATACCAAGACACAGTGACCCAGAAGAGTGAAAAAAATAATAAAGGTGCCTTAGAATGATTGAAGTGAACATTGTCTTTGTCTTGATCAAGGACGAAATGTAAATCTTCACTGAAGGTGTGAATTCTTAGCAACCAACACAGTGAGAAAAACATTCAGGAGATAAATGGAATTTATCTGACAGTGTAAGTTCAAACTAAAATCTAAAGTAATGCAGTGAACAATGTTTAGCAAGATTTCAGTGACTCCTGGTGCCTTTATAATCTGCCTAGCCTTTTGAAAATGTTTCCTTTATAAATGTTTATCCCAGCTGTCTAGTGAGATTAAGAGCTTTTCTCCTTGAGTTCCATGTTCGCCAACAGTTCGGGATTTATTTGCATTGGCAGTTCCTCTGGCATCAAAGGTGTGGTCAGTGCCCCAGGTTGTCATCTTCAAGGGGTCACACAGTCAATTCCCACAGGAACAGCTGAGCCTTATCTCTCCGTTTTGGGAGAGCTAAATCTCAATGCCGATGAAAGCGCCTTTGGTCAGTGGTCAGTCAGCTCTGCTGCCCTTTACAGTTTGTTCACACATTGTGTTTGAATCTTGAGCTACAGAGCTGGTGGCCTTGCATGAGATGTTTTCTGAGACGTCTCACAGCATCCACAGCTCCTGAACGGGCTAACAGGCGTGTTGGAATCCACAGGGAGCCAGTGTCCTTCTGGACTGGCAGGTGGACCCCTCAAATGCCTGTAGGAGCATATGATGTTTATATCCGAGTGGCCCAAGGGCTGGGCATTTCAAGGTCTCTTTAGGCTTCCCTGACTGCACTAAGTAGCAGCATGATTCAGTTATGTAACCAGCCCATATAATGACACACTGAGAGACCATCCTATGTCCTGACTGTTTTCCAGCTGCTTCTCCTGACAAAGGGGGCTCTTGTAGGTCATGTCCAAAGCAAAATCAGGATTTTATCCCAACATTTTCAATATTTGGTTGGACATGGTACTGAGCCATCTTGTCTAGACCATGATTTTGCCAACAAAGTTTGAATCAGATTTGGTTGAGGTGCCTTCCAAACTGCCATTCTGTGATTCAGAATCAAGTCTGAAATGTCCTTTCTACAAATTACTGTGGAGAGACTCCAAAGTTAGACTTAAGCATAGAATTTCATCACTTGCACAGGACACTGGAATTGAGTAAGAAAATTTAGGCTCATCTTGTGGCCAGTTGTCCTCCCCTGCTGTGGCTGGACAGCTAGTATTCAAAAATAAAATACTGTACACCAGAGTTTCACATAATGACTGGAATATCAAATCATAATCAGAAATATAATAATAAAATTGTTTGGGTAGAAAGTAATCTTTTTTAAAAAACGTAGTTAAATCCTCCTGATATGGACAGGGACATGTCCTACTGGACCAAGTTGCTCAGAGCCCCATCCAGCCTGCCTTTGAACACTTTCAGGGAAGTATTTCAGTTTCTCTGGGCAGCCTGTGCCAGTGCATCACCACCCTCAGCACAGATTTCCTTCTTGTGTCCAGTCTAAATCTACTGTCTTTTTAATGTTGGAAGCTTTTTTTTGTCCATGACTGGATGCATCTGTCTCTGAATCAAATCCTTGGCTCAGGTATGAGGTATTGGATCAGGTGCTGAGCTTGTGAGTTAGACTGATATACAGTCTCTTAAGTGGGATGTTGAACTAGATTATTGCTATCATTGCTCTGCTCTAGCTTTGATAGAGGGTAAAATCAATGCCAATGTAGAGTTTTAGCATTGCAGGGGAGAATTTGCCATGCAAATGTAAAATGAAATCAGTTTTAATGATGTGCTTACATGAAGGTAGACACTTAAATGTCAAGGTTTGGTGTTAGCAAAGTGGACAGGAAGACTGCCCATGAGTATCGTAGCAAAAATTGAATTTTAACTCCCAACCACAACAGTTAAGAAAAGACTTAGACAATGCCAACAGCTTGGTAACTTGGAGCATAAATTGATTTATGACCTATATAAAAAGGGGATTCACTGGGGCAGGTTATAACAGCAAAACTATTAAAAGATTTATTTTTTTTCTTCCAAAATTGGTGATGCTGTTTACTGCCATTGGGGAGCCAGGATTAGATGGACTTCTGACTAGATCAGGGCAGTAATTCTTCTATCAGGTATTCAAGATAGAGAAATTTTCCTTAGGCTTTGGAAAGAATTTAACTCTTTAAGTTGAAAATATACTTTTTCTGTGTTATGAGATAGAAATTGACTGCTCCCTTCAGAAATAAGACACTGGTTCATTAATCAATTCTGCTTTGCCCATGGCATTTACAGGGTTAATGTTTTCTGACTACTCCACCTGGTAAAATACTGCTCCTACACTCAGCTCAAACTCAATTTCCTTCCTTCAAGGTTTCAGTAATCGTATCACCAGGCAATAGCTGAGTTGAAGTTTCCTTTGAATCTGAAATTGTATAATTAAACTTTTGAACTGAAGTCCACCCATCACTTTCTTGGTGAGAGATATATTTTTCTTTAGTTTGATGATAGCTGATTACTAAATCCTTGGCTTTTTCTTTACTTTTAATGCACCACATGGTATATTTGTTTGTGATTTTACTTCAATCACAGTAATCTATTATCCATGGTACTACTTCTTGCATTTACAACCCACCTTTCACTGCAGGCTTTCTAAGCACTTGAGAAGCATTAGGCTTGATAAGAGGTCTATAATGAAGATAAACAATTACATTGTTATATGTCTGAGGCAGAGATTGTAATTTTCCATATCTTACCAAGGCACCAAGGATTGCTGAGCTGGTTGGCCTCTAGACACTATTTCTCTAGACACTATTGCTGTATAAGAAACAATAGTGTGTTCACATAAAATAGATGAGGAAACTGAGGCACTAAGAGCCACTACAGAAATTTTCAGAATCCAGAGCTTCACAGATTTCTAAGGATTAAAGTCAACACATGTAAGGAGACAGAGCAGTGTTTGACGTCCTGTATAGACATACTTTCTTTACTCACATAGTACTGTCAAATAAGAAGGGCCTCTCTTGGCCTAGGACAATATACTATATTTAAGCTAACTCTGCAGCAGTTTTGTATCTGTTATCCCACTTTTATTTTTGTTCATCATCTTCCTGTCATTGCCTGTCATTAGGAAGATCAGACTCCCCTGGAAACTGAATAAACTATCTGTCACAGGTAGATTATATTAAACCCTGCTTTTGGTTTCCAGTCCTGTTAGGCACTGTGCTTAAGAAGAGATGTTTTTCTGTTGAGATAGACCATAAAGATGTCTACTTACACAAGTAGGTTCAGATCTCCAAGTAGGGAGCAGGGGGAAGGTTGCCTGACTCACATTCTAGAGCCCAGCCTGGTCCATGTAGTTAGTCACACAGACCAACATCAGAAAGTCTCCCTCAAGCTGTTTTGCAAATGCATTTCATTCTCAAGGAAGAAGAAACACAGAGATCATAGGGAATTGGAGGTTAGGAGCCAGGTGTAATCTCTGGCTGAGCGGATCAGTGCTAATAAATAATGCACATTTTGTTGGTTATAAAAATATTCTGGGCTTATTTGTTTCAAAGCATTTTCAAAACACATCTTCAGTTATCACATGGTTTGCTTGGTTTTTCTCCTGGGTTGTACCTGCTATAGCACACTGAGCACAGGAGAGAGCTGAAAAATGCTGATGATTTCAGCTTCTGCTTGGGGTGTTTTTTTAACACTGCCTGACTACCGTTTATTCAAACATGGCTCTTTACAGCACAGCAATTATTGAAAAGCTTCATCCACAAAGGTTTTGCATATACATAAGGGAGCATGATCAGTGATCAGGTCACCTGTGAGATGAGGGAAGCTATTAATTACAGGACAGAGAGATGACTGTGGAAGAAGTGCCCTTGTATGTGCAGTTGTAGTCACAGAGCCCAGCTACAAAGCAGTAATGGAATGCCAGGGTAAAGGAAGTTACATGACTCTTTAGAGGGAAAAACATCCAAAACCATCAACAAAATTGTTAGCTTATTCAACATGATGCTGCAAATTAAGTTAGAAATGCTTGTCCTACTTTCTTATTTGGATCTACAGTTGTCTTTTCTCACCATCTTTAAAAAAATACATTCATTTTATGGGACTCAATGGGATTGGTGAGCTCCAACCAGCCTCCTCTGACTTAGTCACTGGTGTGATGGTGGTGGTGGCTAACAGATGAACATTTTCTTTTGCTTCTTTAAATTTACTTGAGTCAGATGGAAACCATGAAGTCATCTAAATGAAGAGGAACTCTGCTGATTTCCCAGTGATGATTGCTTTGAATTTGTACAGGTGCACTTAAAACTGTTACCTGGCTTCCGGCTGACTTTGGGGACAGCAGGTGATAAGAAATAAAAGAACAGACAAACAAATCAATCAAAATCAGAACAAAACCCCCTACCACTACCTAAGGAATGTAGCAGGTCATATTTTATTAGCCTTTTTAGGCCTCTAATATTTTTTGGGTAGTATTTGCAAACATAATCTCTTAAGAAGGGACCTAATTTGGCTACTCAAGGCTTTCAATAAATTTCTCAGTACTTTTCTTAGGGTCAGTGGAGAGAATGAGACTGCAGAGCCCAAATGAACACATTCTCAGTCTCTCTTGGGAAAAGCACATTCTAAGCTTTTGTTCTTTGTGCCATTTGTGTGTGTGTGGCACAACATAAAAAGAGCATTGTTCCACTTGTAGTCCTTATATCTGTAGAAGGAGTAGCTAATCCAAATGATCCATTGCATATCATGTGTGCACCCACTTAAATACTTGGGTGTGCAAATAAACCATGGTGCCCTACTAAGATGTCAGAAATGGACTTGATTGTCCTTAAAGAATGCAGCCTTTGGGAAATATTGCTCTATTGGAGCATCATCCTGGCACACCAACAGCTTTAAAAAAAATCTTCTTCCCTTTCTCATTATTATTAAATAGCACACTTTCCTCCCTTGATCAGGGAATAGCCCTCTACATTTGACTCCCTCACCTTTCCGACTTCTGCACTACTGAAGGGCAGAACGGCGAGTTAACCAACTGTATTGGGAATTTTTCTTGCAATTCATGGTGTCCATATTCTGTTCTTTTATGAATATAAATGCCATAGAATATCTGGGTCAATGATGTCTAAAGTTCTTTTGCTCACATCTTTAATTGACTAAACTTAAAACAGGCCCTTTTATGAGCTTCTTCGGGCTCTATTGACAGCAATATCTTTTAAAGAAAATGTCAGGGAATCTTGCTTTCAGGATTGAAAACACTTTATGTCTTATATGTGTCTTAAACCATTTTACTGGAATGGGGCTTGAAATGCACACACTGTTCCATATTTGAATGTTTGGATCTGTTCTTCACTTTGTTTCTCCTAGACTGTGTTTTTAAACTTTTGAAAGAAGAAAAATTTTATGCTCTCTCTCTGGTACCATTTGAATTCATTTATAGACTGCAAGGATCTCACAGAGATTTACAATACTAATTAATTAACTTTCACATTTCCCTTGGGTTGTTGGTAAAGATTATTATCCCCATCTTACAGGGGTCACCAGTGCTCTCTTCTTATTCAACCTTGTGTAAATCAGCAATACCGCCACTAAAATCAATAGCCTTATACCTCAGTAGAATTGATATGGGTTGGGGAGGAATCTGGTCCAGAAAATGTGCAGTCTGAAAATGTACAGTCTGAGCTTAAATGTGCTTAGTTATGTGTTTCCTTCATGAGACTTCAGTACTTGATGGGAGCCTACAAGAAGAGTGGAGAGAAACTATTTGCAAGAGCATGACAGGACGAGGGGAATGGATTCAGACTGAAAGAGGGTGGGTTTAGATTGTATTTAGAAAGAAATTCTTTACTGTGAGAGTGATGGCACACTGGTTGCCCAGAGCAATTGTGGATGACCCATCACTGAAAATGTTCTAGGCCAAGTTGGATGGAGCTTGGAGCAACCTGGGCTAGTGGAAAGTGTCCTTGCCCATGGCAGGGAGGTTGGGAATAGATGAGTTTAAGGTGCCTTCCACCCAGCCTGTTCTATGATTCTATGACTTTGAGAGACTGATAGGGGGGAGGCCTTTGTGGGGGCTATGATGGATGTGGTCTATCAAAGTCTGGAAGAACCCTGAGGAACACCTAGGTCCTACAACATTCCTTGGGAACAGAGGCACGCTTAGCAGTCGCACTGACCAAAGATGCTCCAATCAGCTGTCTGCACATAGCTTGGGTACTTGCAAGCCTTCTAAAGGCTCCATGAGCTGGGATACAAGATCCACAAGCTGAGTGCAGAGAGATAGAAGTGAAGCTGGCAGAGGGATTTTGTAGAAGCCTGGTCCCCTGCCAGGATTTCTGTGCTGTTCGTGCAGATGAGATCTGGGTGTGATCAGCCGGTGCCTACCCGTAGTGATGGTGTGATTCACAACCAGTGCAAATACAGCTTTGAGAACAGATGCCACCCTTTCCATTCATAACAGAGTACTTTGGCAGGCTCTGCCCTGATAAGAAGCACCTTCTCCATGCCTGCAAGAAACAACAGTGTTGGCAAGGCATGTTTCTAATGGCTGTGTTAGTTTGGGAACAGACTGGCCAGTACTTTTCAGATCTAAGTCCAAAATAACTTGTCCAAGGTCAGACAGCAGAACAAGAAATAAATATCGGCTCCCATATGTTGGCTCTTGCTTTTGGATTCTTTCCCTTTCATTTAATGTGCATGGTCTTGAACTATGCCTGGTGGTGGTTTGTTTCTGGACTCTCTATAGCAGCTGTATTTATGGTGGCCCCACAGGCACCTCTTGATCTGTCTCTCCTAGTGGAATTGTCTATCAGCAATTTTTATGTGCATCTTGATTTAGAATATGTATTTTGAACTTGGTGAGCACTCTCTGAACAAAGGCTTGTTTATGGTGCTCACGTCATTCTTAGTTCGGAGTGTTTATGAGCCCAAGTCTCCCTGTCACTATATTACTTTGGAATAATATCAATCTTTTCCTCCTGTGTTCTAGCAATTTCCTAGTCATGCAGGAGACATACCAACTATCCAAGTCTCAACAATTTTCTCATTGAGATATTTTGCACCTTTCTTCACTAAATCTGGCAAGGACAATAAGGCAATTCCTTCGATTTACATGCTGGACATGCATCTGGACATTTTATCTACTTTTTCCATTAAATTACTGTTGCTTTTGCCAGATTATATTGGTGCTATCTCTGACTGCTTGAAAGATAAGGCTGGCAAATAAGATTAAAAATAAACACAATTATTTTTAAAAGCCCTTTGTGCATACATAGTTTTTGAAATCTTGGTACAATTAAGCCCTCTTTTTTCTTCAAAGAATTCCATCTAAGACATATTATCACTGTTACTTGAACTTTACTGTGGGCCATTCTCTCAGCTGGCAGTCCCATGATGCAAGGTGCTGTATGAAGAAAGGAGAAAAGACATCTTGAATAGACAGAGAATGTATTTTGATCATTGTTTTACAGGCAGGGATGTTCCCCAGATTGCCAGGAGACCTGAAGCAAGATAGAAATTGAGAGTCTTCTTGAGTCCCAGTCTAATACCTCAACCATTTGACCAGGCTCCCAGTTGGGAATGTGAGATAAGGGCTTTGGTGGGCCTTGTGCAGGCTACATTCTTGCAGTTGGCATAGCAGATGCTGCCACTTGTTTTTTTGATGTACACAACTTGAATGAATGAGGTGTAGTAATATTTTCTACTTTGTCTCTATGACTGCAGTTTCTCCACTGTCTTGCCTTTGGCTTTGTCAGCTGTACTGCCTTTCTTATTGCTTGTCCACACAGTCCATAGGTCTCCTTGTAATCTTTCCTTTTTGCTTCCTTGTAGAGGAATACATCTTGCAGTCCTTGCCCCACTGTTGCTTTGTGACCCTGTACTTCTGTACAGCAATAAATATCTAGGGAAAAAAATATTACTTCTCTCTGATTATTTCATAATTAACAGCACTACTCTCTCTGCTCATCACTGACATTTTGATCCCTTTTAAGGCAGCTCCTCTATCTGTTGCCTTAATCTCTCATTGCTTGCTCCTTCTACTTTCTTCTGCTCTTAATATTTCTACTCACAGTTCACTCTGTCTGAGGGGAAACTGAGTTAAGGAGACATCAGTCACTGCTGCAAAGCCTGAAGGAGGAAGAGCAGCAGGAGGGATTGTACTGAAATGCACCATTTCAATGGGAAAAGGCATCTCCCAATGCAGCAGGAGCAATACAGGCATCTGCTCTAAGGGCAGTGGCTCTAGGATACAGTGAGTATCCTATACTTTTTGAGGTTGCCTAAAGTTTGGCTTCCTATTGTATTTTACTCACTGACAATCTCTTAATTAATTTTCCAATTTTCCAATCTCTCTTACTGTTCCCACTTAAGCATGCCAACGAAGCTACTTTCCTGCACAGCGAAAACCTCAGGCAAACCAATTGTCTGAAGTTCAGATGATAAAATGATAACTCTTCTGGGCTGGCCAAAATAATTTTGGACAGTGCCCAGCACCATGGAGTCATAATCTGTCATTTTGGCATCTGTGCAGTAGGTCTGTGGCTCATTTCATCTAACTTTTAAGTATCTAAAAACTGGCCAGTAAAATATGACCTAGTCATCCCAGGCTTCCTTTGAGAGACAAGGCAAGTCCTCTTGTCTCCTTTGGAAACCTATCTGCTCTTGGGATAAATCATTATCTTGGATCTCTCCATGTTTTATATTGATGGATACTGGTTTTGTCACTTCTTGGGTGATTATGCCAGACATAGACTTTCTGAAGTCTGTGATGTGCAAGGCATCAAGGTAGAGCAGGATCTAGGGCAGTAACAATTATGACAAAAATGGTGATACTATGTTAGGGATTGGAATAGTTTTAAATTAGAAAGACCAACCCCTCAATAAAAAATAACAGAAAAAAAAAAAAAAAAAAAAGGAAAAACAAAACAAAATAAAACAAATGAAAAGTGTGGCTCAGAGCCTGGGTGCAGGGGACACTAATGAGGTTTCACTGCACAGTGAGACCATTTATTGTAAATGTTCAGAGTTTGATAGTGCTCTGCTCACCAAGTCTCCTCTAAGTGTTAAAAGGTGCTGTTTTGGGTAAATCATTCAGCTGACGAGGCTTTTGGGTGCATCATTAATGCTGTGTGCTGCGTGGTTCATGAAGAGCTAAGCCCATACTAAGGCCTGGGAGAGAACTGAAGTGTTGTGTGATTGAGAATTTTTATGGTGTTTACAAAATATGGCAAAATCGAGAGAAGGTTTTACAGTGCATATTAAGCTGTCTGGTGAAAAGAATGGCACTGCTAAAGCTGTGGTTAAAATAGCTGCTACTCTGGAAAAAAACAAGGAAAAATGAGAAGACTGGAGCAAGTCAGGATTCTAACAGAGTGCTCCTAACAGCCCCCTGCCCAAGCACACTCTGCAAGTTGTGGAAGCTTTACTACTGCTAGAGAGCAACCAAGGAACCTGTCTGGAAATAAGAGGAGGAAGAGAGTGCAGCAGCAAATCTTGCAGCAAGATGGAAATTTGCGGGGAGCTGTGAGCAGGGGCACTGGGACAGCCTAGAAAGGAACCTGCATTTCTTTGCATAACCTTGCTTCCAAATTTGCTGAGAGCTTTATATCCTGCTTTCTGAGAATAAATAACAAACTAGACTTATACTAGTTATCCCAAAAGCTCCAGATCCTCAAGGCTAACTTTCCTTCAGACCTAATGTTGGTTGTGACACATCCATGCCATTCCTGGGCTCTGGAAGTTCTCTTGTTTTTAGAATAGGAAGGCTGCACAGAACCTGAGCCCCTTAGGGAGAAGTAGCTGAGCATGCAGGGATCTCACAAATGATTTAACATCACAGAAAGCTTGGCTCTGACTCCCATACACTGCTGAGTTTCAAGGTGTAGCAAAAGTGATCCCACTGGACTTACTGGAAAAGCAAATCCAAGTGGACAAGTGGCATCGTCCTCGAAGTATTAAATTAGAATGTATCATGGTATTTGAGCAACTGTTGGGACATCTGAAGCCCATGATGACTTTAAGAGATGCAAGAATAACTCCTGTAAAACACAGGGATCAGTGAGACCAATGCTGCCAAGTACTCCCTGGAATGGATTTCTCACTGCCAAAACAGAGACTACCTTGGAGGAAACAGGCTGAGGTTTCAGATAACCATAAACTATCATCTGGTTCTAGGCAAATCCCAGATTTGTTTGTGTAAAGGGGCAAAGAGGAACACAGAAAGAACAATAGGGAAGAGACAAAGCCACCCTGGAAAATATTAGCACCAAAGACCTAGGGAAAAAAAAAATAAAAAAAAAAAATAAAAAAAATATTGAAGTATTGTGGGCAGAAAAGTGTTTAGAACTGTGAACACCAGAGTTGTTCAGGGAAATAGTATGTTGTGTGCTAGCTTTGGAAAAAAACCCAGCCCAAAATATTAGTGCATAAATGGCATGTGATTCACCATCATTTTTGTTCTTAAGGGTTCAGCCCATGTGCCCTGAAATGTGAACTGCTTGAATACAAAATAATATTTTCCGTTCTCTTGACGCAAGGCCTTGACAGAATGTGGTTCCTTCTGTTCCTGGCATGATCAAAAGGAGAACTGAATGAAATGATGTGGCAACTGATAATTATAATTAATGATATAGCAGGTCTTGGCAATTTTTTTTTCTTTTCTTCTTTTTTTTTTTTTTATTTTTTGTCAGGCTTAGGCAACATGTTTCCTAAAATTTGTGTCTTGCATCACCTTCACAGAAATTATGTGCTCTCTAAACACTCCCAAAAATTGTATGTGATGTGATAACATCTTGTTCCTACCAAAACCATCTGAACTTTACCAAGCAGTGGATGCTGGATATTCAAGGAGAGGCAAAAATTCCTGTCTTTACAGCAAATATCCACACTGGTCACAGAACTGACTTTTTGCAGATTTGGTCAGTGGAGAGATGGACCAGAGGAAAAGAGAAGAGATGACACATGGCATAGGAGCACGTACCTGGAAAGTCGAGGCTGTTTAAAGCTAAATCCATGTCTTTTTAATTTTGTATGATGCAATAAATCTGCACCTTTTGGCAAATGGAAGCCTCAGTGCTGCATGTGGTAATGCAGATTTAGTAATAATAATGAAAGAAAAATCGATCCACTTGTGTTGTGAGATTTGGTGGTTTCTGCAAAGATAGGTGTGAAGATTTAAGGATATAAATGCTGAACATTGTTGTTATTTAACAATGAATTCCAACAGGTTTAATAAAACATTTGCTTGTCAGTTTATGACAAAATTTCTTTTAATAATGTGCAGTGAAAAGCCTTGCATTTCAGGGATTTATAATATTTTAGTGTTGTCACGTTTGGAAAACTCAGCATAAACCTGTCTTTAAAATAACTGCATTCCCAGTCTGTCCTCGGTTCTCAGTGAGGACAAATGCCTCTGTCAATTTTGAAAAAATTATGAGAGAAGGAATCATGAGAAATTGAGGAAGCTCCTAACAAGCTGCATAGGATGAACTGACTGGATACATTACTTAGCCTTTGCTTTCTCTGAGCACAGGTATATAAGGAAATATGTTCACTTTTAGCTACATTCAGTATGTAATAAAAAAGAATTTGTTTTTGAGTTGCCTGAATGAAAAATGCATCTTTCACTGTTAAAGGACAAACATATTTTCCTGGTGTAGTCTAACTCAAATACAATTCATCTACCTGCCTGCCCTGCAGTGGTTCACCCTTGTGCTCAGTCAAAGGAGTGAGAAAATGAAGCCCAATAGGAAGGGGATTTTTTAAAAGTTATGAAGGATAAAATAGAGATCAGCAGAGCATTAACTTTGTGGTTAGGACATTGGTGTGAGAGTTGGGAAATTTCTCTTCAGTTCTAAGCCTGGTTACCTCAAGCAAGTGAATTAGTCTTTATCTCTGTTTCCCATCCCCAGCATCCCTCTTTGCTCACTCTTTGGGTATTTTCTATATTTAGGCTGAGGTCAGGTTATTTCTTTTTGTTCAACATTTGTATACTGAGGAGTTATGTCTGTCTTCTCAGTGTTATTTTAATATACCTCAAATAATTGTGATAAGAGTAAGAAAAGTGTAATTCTGCTGGAAACATTCATTCAGGGTCGCTGTTCGTGCTGCTCTTTCCTTGAGTGAGAAACCCCTTCCTGAAGATACCTGGGATTTCAGTTTTGTTGGCTTGTCAGGGAAGTTTATTGCAGTCTTCTGAAAAACAGGGCTTAAAACTTTTTAAGCCAGGTGCTTTCCATTTCTGCCGACTCGTGCTTTTGCAGGTGTCACAAGCCTTGCAGCTCTTTACAGACTGCGGTGGGATCGGATGTGCTCTGCATTATTGGATGTGCTCTGCATCGAGCTCCACACCTGCTGAAAAGCACTGAGAAACAGCAAGATCCTTCTGACAGTTTTATTCTGGGAAGAACTCCAAGAATGGATAGCATGACTTTTGGGATGTATTTTTCCTCTGGCTCCCCAAGTGTTTTAAGGAGCAAAGTTGACCAAGGAGAAGAGTTACATTCTGTGTGCACCACCTTCAATAAGCGCCAAAGGTTTTACCTCCAGAGTTCAGTGCTGCAAAATGATTTGACGTTACAATGGAAATAATGTCAAAATGATTTGACATTACAATGGCACTTTTGGGAAAAAAATCACCAAAATCAGTTTTGATCCTAGAGTAAACCTGAGTAGTTTGAGGGAAAACATCCCCCCTCCCTTGCCTTTTCCATTGCTCATCATCCTTTGTAAAATTAAATCAATAAAAATCTGACTAATGTATGGAATAAAAAAAATGCAAGTGTTCTTTAATAAAACACAAGTCTAGTTCTGAAATGAATGAAGACGATTCCCTTGACTTCATTGATATTAAACTTAATTATAAGAGAATTTTTCATGTGTCTAAAAGGTATATTAATTTCACTGTTAAAAATGAAGTTGTAAGAAGAGATCCTATATGAGGCCTAACTTTATTTACTGTAAAAGCTGCATGTTCACTTCTGAATTAACATGTAAAAGGTGTGCTGTATTTTAAAGTTTTTTCACTAGAACCCCTTTGTCAGATCTGCTAGAAACTAGCTGCCTGTGTTGCTCATTTTCATCTTTATCCCACCTCTGGTCTTTTTACTACCACTAGTATTTCTGAAATAATTTTGTATTGGGCCTGCATGTCCCTCATCCTCTACATGGTAATTTCTGAAGTATACTTAAGTTTTTTCCAAGTCATGGTAACATAAGAGAAATATACCCTAAATTATCACATCACCTGCTTTTAAATGCCCTTTACAAAAAGTGTTTTCTGTGGTGCTGTCACAAAAGGGGATGAAGGTTTGACTTTATTTTCACTAACTCCGTCTTCATTCATAATGAACAACGTTGGCCTTATCATTTTCCTGTGTCCTTTCATCAGAGAACACCCAGCTGCTGTGTCCTGTTTTATATTCTGATTATAACCTCTTTAACACAGGAACTATTACTTTATCACTTCTTTTAAATTATCTGGTACAATTTTCTTCTAGTCTGCAGCTAAGACTCAAGTGTTATGGAAAGAAAATATAGTTATTAAGATGGTTTAAACTTAAAAATAAAATCATAGTTAGGTAGGTGTCTATTTTGAGTGTATTTCAAATCTGACTTTGGATCAAACAGGTTATTATTATGTGTGGGCTTACTGAGAGGATATTGAAAAAAGTCTCTAAACCCCTTTTATTTAGGAGACTTGCAGTCTGATAGAAATTTCCAGGTAATTAAGGTGGATTTGCAAGTACTAGGCTGAGTCATCAACATTCCTAAAATAGTTGACATTACTTCTGTCTTTTTTCTTCAAGATTTCTTTAATTCCATTCCTTGAGTGGCTATTCAGAGAGCTTTTATTATAGCTTCTTTTTTCCCCTCCCCCACCCCTGCAATGGGTGTTTTGTTCACAAGGAAGAAATTGCATACAAAAAGGTACCTACTGACATATGAGATGCCCAGGATACCAGTGCTCATCTCCAGATGATGGGCTGGAAGGGGACAGGTCTCCTGAAGGTGGTAGTCTTAACCTGAAGTGCCTCATCCAGCTCTGGGTGTCTCAGCAATTGAGCCTTGCTCTCAGTGCGCAGTGGCTCTGGTCATGGTCTCTGGTTATATTCTTGTTCATGATCTGTGGTTGCATCTATGTTCATGTAGGCTTACAAAACATCATCCTTTGTGTCTTTCTGACAGAGTCTGCACTTCACGCTACAAAGTGAAACCATGAAAACATCTATTCCATATTTCACAGAATCACAGAAATGTTAGGGTTGGAAAAAAATCTCTAAGATCACCAAGTCAACTGTCAACCACCTTGAATGGTGGTTCACCACTAAATATTCCCCACTAAACCACATCCTCAAGTGCCATAGCCACAGATTTTTGAACACTTCCATGGATGGTGACTCCACTACTCCCATTGGCAGCCTATTCCAGTGCCTGATAACCTTTTCCATTAAGAATTTTTTCAGTATTCAAGCAGTGTCTAAACAACCTCCTGGCTTTTGGATGCATGGTTTAAGTTTCAGACTGCCCTCAAGGAACCAGGAATTGGACTCAATGATCCATGTGGGTCCCTTCCAACTCAGAATGCTCCACTACTCTGTGTTTCTTGTTTACTAGCTGGGATATCTGTTCCCACCATTTGTGTTCTTCCAGGACAAAACCTACTGGACACGCAGGTCCCACCTGGTTACACCTGTCTTTGTGTGCTCTTGGTGCCAGCAACTAACACCCATCCACTGATGATGTACATTGGAATTTCTACAAATGCTTTATATCTCCTAGACTCCTCTATGACTTCAATTTTCAAAAGATTGTATCCTCCCAGCCAAGCTCTGAGAGAAATTTTACTCTGAGCAGCTGTGACGGGGCTCTCAGCTGGCTGTCCCAAGCCAGTTGTTTCCTGCCACTTGGGGGAAATGCCATCAGACTTCTAAGGAAATTTTGCTCATTTTCCATGTAAGAATTCTGCCTCTCATCTTAAAAATGTGTATGTATGTTTTTTCCTCATATCTTCAAAAACAGGTGGTTTATTTCCTTTGAAATGTTTAGTCAGCTGGTTTATTTACTTTGAAATGTTTAGTCAGGGGACGTTGTTTCCTAAACACAAGACCTTCAGTGCTTTTCTACTCCTTTCTTTTCTGTGTCAGCCTGGCAGCATCTGCTCCTTCAAGCAGACCTCGGGGTACAGTGAGCTGCTTCCTCACCAGCCTGTCTCATTTCTTACAGAGCATAAGAAATGTCCTAGGCATCAGAAATGGAAACCAGGATGAAGGTAGTATTTTTATTAACTCATCTGGAAGGGTTATTTACATAACTTTGGGATGTAGCAAATAGAGAAGGCCAAATACTCCCCAAACTTCTTGAAAAGTTGGTTTCCTGCTCATTTTTCACGTTACTCTTAATAATGTCTGGTATACCTGTAACATCAGTGATTGATTGGGATACTATTTTATGAGTGCTAAACCTCTCAGAAACCAGATGGGATTATGTTTTGGTTTATTTGTTGGAAATTTCTGGTAAAAATATAGGCAATGAAATGCGTATGGGAAATAAGTGGTAGAGCTGAGGCATTTTTTGAATTCCCCTGTAATCTTTTCTGATTTAAGGTGTTTCCCCCCCCCCCCTTCCTTTCCTAATAGATATTTCTTGCTCTGCAGCATTTCAGAATGTGGCTCTGATAGGTGGAGTTTGAGAGAGTATTTAAAATTCAACCTTCAGTGAAATTTGTTCATTTTCAATTTCAAATATATTTGATTCATGATTCTTATTGGATGAACATGCAATCAGAAACGCTATATTTAGAAAAAGAAGAAGAGGAGTACATGGTCTGTATGTAGCCTGAGTACCCAATACTTTTTAAAAAAAGAAAGTTTTTATCCAGAGGGCTTGGGATTTTATGCTCCTTTACGTCGAGTGTGTGATCTAAGCAACTGTCTCATGGTGTCCCTCTGAGAGAACTAGCAAAGTTCAGCTATTTATAGTCTGAAATAAAACACACCTTTACTAACTGTCCTTTACAGTAAATGGACTTTCATAAGCACAGGGATATGAAAGAAGAACCATTTTGAAACACTTTTAGTTATTATTTTCAACACAATAAATATCCTTTTAGAGATCTATGTGAATTTCATTTGCATACTTAACAGGAATAAACCTCAAGGCTAAACTCTGTTCTTTTCTTTGCTTGCTTTTAATGTAATTTTTAAAATAATGGCCATGAGCTACTAAAGCAACATAAAACATGCCATGAATAACCCTCAAAACACTTTTGTGTTTAGTGAATTTCTCTAATTTTCCTTTGCCAAGTCAGGACTTGATAAAGCACCTGAGTAACTTGAACGGTGAATCTTTATTTGTCCAGGCTCAATTCTCCCCTGCTGAGTCTTCTGATAATTTACAGCCTTTTGATGGGATGTCAAAGTGGGTGTGAAACAGTGACATTTGGTTTAATCATCTTTTTGATCCAATTTGGTTTCCTTTTATCTGGCTGCAGATGCACAGGCAGGGTGCCTGACAAAAGAGAATGATTATCACATTGGAAAAAAAAAAAAAGGGATTTGCATGCTCCAGATTTGGCAACACCAGGCAGAAAAAAAATAGTGAGTGACTGACCTGAGCATTATCTTGGAAGAAGACCTGGGAATCAGGCTGCATTAGAGCAGTAAAATTGAGAGCTTTCCAGAGGGGATCTATGGCTGGGAGCTGCTCAGGTCCAGCTTGGCCCAGACAGCAAACACTCGACAGGGTGACCTTTTGTTACAGGTCTACCTGACAATTTAGAGCCCGGAAATCAAAATGAGGTGCAGGAAGGCACAGTGGACCAGCTTTTAAACTGACTAGGCTAAAAAAGATGCTTGGAGGGCAGAAAGAATAGTACATTGGCACAAAATTCTCTGGTTTTGAACAGGAGGAGGTGACAGGTACAGGAGTCCGTGCAGCGTTTGTGTGTGAGTGTGTGTGTGGGCTTGGGTTTGAGGTATTATCATTTTGAGGAAAGGGACAATATTTTTGTACACTTTAGTCCTTCTGGCATTTAGATCAATCTGAAATTGCCTCTTAGACACTTTTTGCCTGAGAGCTGAAATTTCCAATTTACCTTATTTAGTTTATGTAAATTATGAACATTACTTTTAAGACACATACACGGATGTTTATGAGAATGCCAAGGTTTTTCTCTCATAAACCAGCCAAAAATGTCTTATATAAATTCTGTGCTGTAGATTGGCTATTACAATTGCAAGATCAAAATTATTCTTGGAGGTGATAGCTAACACAGCAGCCAAAGACCTTTTGTTCTGTTCTGTTTCGTTTTCTTACCAATTATAATACTTAATAGAGGAAGTCAACATGTTTCTACCACTGCAGAAAATGGATTACTGAAAAATTCACAGCTTTGGTGTATATAGGGACTTAAGCTCAAAAGCATGAGCTCTTATATTTTTTCTTTGATTTTTTCTTTTTTTTTTTTTTTTTTCAATTTAGATAAAACACTTCAAACTCCTACAATACCATGTAATTGTAAAATAGAGTCTAATCCTGCAGAACATTTCAGATGGAATTCATTTCAGCTGAGTTTAGCTGTCCAGTGAGTCATCTACAGTCAACTGAAATATAGGTGGGTGGTTCAGTTTCTAAGATAGGTGTCTAGGATAAACAAGATGGATTAGATTCTGGAGGTGCTCTGGAGTGTGTTTAACTTACAGAGATTTCTCTTCCGGGGAGCCAGAGGGTAGAGGGGAAATTCCCAAGTTTTAGGGAGAAAACGACTGTGGTCAGTGCTAGGCCCTGAGACTCTACAGAATCTTCTCATCCTAGGATTTAGGTACAGATGCTCTCTCTTCATTAACCATAGACAGAGCATAAATATAGTCCATCAATAGACTGAATGCTGAAGTTGGCTCTGATGGCCACATTTCACTGCTGAATAAAGTGTTGATTTATTCCGATCACTTCCCTACTCCTGTCCTACTCTTGCGGTCCATCCATGTCCTAGTCCAATATGGAGAAGCTCCACATGAAGTGGTCTGGGGTCTTCTCACTGGATGGCCATGCTTTCTTGGCCTCATCATAGATGAGGATAAGGAGCATCCTCCCTCACGTGGGAGCAAATTTACATTTTTGTTTGCACATTCTGTGTGCTGTATTTATGTGTGTGGGTATGTGTGGGGGGGAAAGTAGATGTACCCTTGGTGTATTGGGCAATGATTTGACTGATTCCAAACATACCTTTAGGGAAAGAATAACAAAAAGGCTTTACAAGTCTGCATATGGACCTGAGTAATTCTTAGGTTTAAGCTTGGGAAAGGCAAAAAATGTCCACTTAGAGGGGCCCAAATATTTACAGCTTTGATAGCATTGCTCAGGAATCTCTAAATAATGTAAGTTGAATGGCCAAGAGTTTTGGGTATGTCTGTAGGGAAGTAGAAGTTCATTGGCAGGAATCTAGACTTATTTTTATTATTCTCCTTCCATGAAGAGGATTTTCCCTTATAGGTGCCTTCCAGTTCCTGAAGGAAGCCTACAAGAAAGATGGAGAGAGACTATCTACAAGTACATTCAGTGATAGTGGTGTAAAATTACTCGAGTCCCTCAAGATGTAAATCAAACTTTGCAACTGTTTTCCGGTGTTAATCAGTAGCTATAGCTGGGCAGTTATGATTAAGCAATTGCATTGTGAACGTTGTTTTAAGGTTAAAAAAAAAGCAATCCCAAGATAAATGGGCTGTCTGGACAACAGCCACCAAGAACTGAACCGTAACTGAGGGCAAGGTAATTCTGGCTGTGGGAGATTGCAACCATCAGCTCATTGACCACCTACTCAGAATGGCCTCCGGACTCAAACCAAGAGAAGAACTGCACCTGTGGGCTAATTAACATGAGAAACAAGAGATGGAACTAGTAAATAGGGCTTTGGAGTACTAATTAATAGAAAAGTTATGTAATTTGTAACCGATGAATGATTATGCCTTTATTAAAATGTATAAATAGTGTAAAATTTTGATAATTAGGGAGCCAGCTGGGTTACCACTATCTCCTGGTATGCCCAAACTGGAATCAAAAATAGAAATACCTTGCCTTGGCGTATGAATTGGTGCTTCAGAGCAGGTAACTGGTTTAAACTGAAAGAGAGTAGGTTTAGATTGGGTAGTAGGACCAAATTATTGACTCTGAGGGTGCTGATGTGCTGGAACGGATTGCCCAGAGAAGTTGTGCCTACCCCACACCTGGAAGTGTTCAAGACCAGGTTGGATGGGGCTTGGCATAACATGGTCTAGTGCAAGGTATCTGTCCATGGCAGGGGGTGGGAATGAGGTGACCTTTAAGGTCCTTTCCAACACAAATAATTCAATTATTCTATGATGATTTTAATTTGACAGCCACAGAGCAGCTGGAGATTGGACTGGCTGTTGGAGAGAGGTCTAGATGCCAGGACTCTGCTAATAAAACTGTATTAACCTCCTACCTGTGTGTTGTGCCTGGATTTACTACTCTAAGAAAATTCACCTATTATACTATTAAGGTCTTCTTTGGTTCTACCTTCATGGCAGCCCTGACAAGACAAGGTTTACCTGTACTTCAGCCTGCTCCATGCTCATTGTTTCTCCTGATGAAAGCAAGAAGGCTTCAGATTTTTCTTTGGAAAAGAGAAGATCTCAGCATGCCTCTAGCTGTAGCTCTGAGAGTTTGTTCAAACTGCTGTGAGGCCTTTCACAACATATGTTTGGAAAAAAAATTAAATAACCCCAGGAGTTGTTTTTTTCTTTGTCCTTCAAGTAGGAAGAGGGCTAAGTTTGCTTTGTGTCAATGACATTGTGAAGCAGTTAGTACTTCATAAAACTAATAGTTAATGCAGATGCTGGTGGTGGGAGGCTGCTTTCACAAACAGGCTTTCAAACAAAGCATCCTGCCAAAGAGAGTCTTTAATAATGGAGTGCTCCGATGGCCAGCTGTCTGTCAAACCTCCCCCTCTGTCTGCTGTAATAAACTCTTTCTCTTTGGTGACAGGCCAGGGAAGTTAGGCTGTGCTCTGCCCCTGTATCTGGCCTGAGTTCCAGTGGGACAGTTTCTTAAAAGCAGTATTTTTCCTAAGTCTCGGGCTGTGTTAGGAGAGAAGGGTTCTTAAAATTCTTACAAAATTGAAAAAGGTGCCCTTTTTCTGTAGGGATTAGAGCTGTAGCTTTACACAGTCTTCTTGCAATTTTATTTTCAGCTTTGGTCATGGCCCACTGGTCTGATTTCACTTGAATGTCCCAGTCTGTAAACAGGATGATTGCAAAATTATGGCATCAGAGTGCAAGCTGGATATTTTTTCCAGGAGTTCTTACTTTTAACAGCTTGCCTGGACCAGTCATTTGGACTCCTTGGTTTTCAGTTCTGAGGAAAAAAAAAAAAAAAAAACCAAAACAAACAAAAAAAAAAAAAAAACAAAACCCAAAAAAAACCCACAAAAAAATCCTAGAAATATCTGCTTTTATTGCGAATGCAGGATTGTAGAATATCAAATTAACAGCAGTCCAAAAAGCAAAAAGCAGCTTTACATAGTACACAAATAAAACCTAGCTGCCTTTTCAGCTTTGTTACAGGCCACTTTAGTAAAAAAAAAGATTTTTAAATGCACACCTATAATTATCAAAACACACATGTAATTGTTAACCAAAATCATTGGTGAGTATGGAGAGATAGTAGAGGACTAAGGAAACGCAGAATGAACCCAGTGGGATACAGGAATGTTTTCAGGCTCCCAGTTGTTCTCTCTTCCCACAGGTGCAAGAGGGAGCAGAAGCAGGTAGTAGCCCTGGTCTGGCATGTCTCCAACAGATTCTTTGCCCCTGGGCTAATACAAAAGGTGCCGTGATTTTCACCTGAGATATGGTCACATCAGTGGGCTTGCCAATAAGCTGACATTAAATCTGTTTTGCCCTCCTGGAGTTTCACAATGCATATTTAAGAGACTGAACATTCAAAACCTTCCACCTCTAACGCTGTGGGCACCTCTAACCTGGTGACTTTAGCATGGGCAGGATGCTGCTCTAATAACCTCTGCTCAGGGGAGGTACAGCAGAAGAGGCTGCAGCACATCCACTGCCTGATCATCAGTCCCAGCCCTGGGAAAGGCTCATGCATCTGTCAAGGTGCCCTGTTGGTGTATTGTATGTTCAGCACTGTAATGATACACAGTCATTGCATCAGTCATATATTTTATACCAATGACCTTAATAAACAACTGCTGTACATATTGAGTCTCCCATAAATACATTTCTATAATTTTAGTGGAGACCTTCACACTTAAATGGTATAACATTTTTTACAGTTAATCAGAGAGCATAAACAACCAATGCAGTGGTGTGTACGTGTGGTGAATACACAGCTCTGTCTCACTTGTGGAAAGAAAAATCCTCCCCCCCAAATCTAGTAATTCAAAACTCTCCAGATATAATAATCAAAATGCCAGTTCTGTTCCTACCTGCCACATCCTCAAGTGCTTCCCTTGCTACATTTCCTCAGTATGTTGCATAGACATGACAGAAAATTGATCTAGGCAACCATTTATCGATTTACCTTCTGGTATGAAAAATTGCGTATTAACCTGAACTGAACTGGTTCATCGTTCCTTTCCTTCTCTCACTGACATTCCAGAGAGAGGGAAGACCTCACCTGGGAAAAGAGATCCCTAAATTTCCATGATACATCGTCTGTTTGTCATTCTTTATCCTGATTTTCTATTGTTTGCATGAAAATGCTGACCAGTGTTGAGCCTGGTTACAGACTGGTGGGAATTTCAAAAGAGATAAGACTCAGCTGCAGTCTGAATTAGGCAAAGGCTCCGGAGTGGCTACAGTCCAAACACAGGAGAAGCCACACGGAAGATTACCTTCTATGCTCCAAAACAGAACAAAGATCTTGGTTGGAACATGCAATTTGTTACACATCAGGAGGTACAACCACAAGACATGATTCCTTAAGGAATAAGGCTTTATTAGTTTTAGTGTTCATAATATTAATAACTAACATTAAAGACAATTGTTAATTATTAAATTTGATTATTAAATAATAAATAATATAATGAAATGGTGCTTGTTGGAAGATGTAGATACTGTAGCCTGAGGGAACTATTTGTCACAGTGACACAAGTGAATAAAGAAGGGGAAAAGTGGAATTAAATTGGGTTTTAACCATTTTTTCAGATGACCCTTTAATTGAAAGTAACATATGAGCAATTAACCTTAGGAGCAAGAAAGATTTAATTGATGTGGAACCCACATAACATCAAAATTTTTGATACATTTTTGGCTGCTCTTTATTTTCTGACTACAATCAACCCATATTAAAGATGCCCATGACAGACTTGAAAAGTTCTGAGAATAGCTCAGACCTTGGCCATTTTAAGAAGACTCTAAGCAGCCAGGGAGGTTTGTTGAGAGACTCTGGGAGGGTTCTCATTGATCCAGGATACGCTTTGGGTGGTGCAGGTGGGATCACTAAACCCAGGCCACCCTGCAATCTCGATGGAGAGATGTGTTGCAAGACAAGGCAAACACATAACTTTGCTGCTTTGGACCTAAAAGAGCTTTCGGGTTGTTTTAATTGTACATCTGGTACCCTTTCAGTAGAATTGGGCTTGGGGGAGGAAAAAAAATATGTGAGTTGCTGCTCATTTTCCTCCTTAACTATGTGGAGTGTAGGCAACAGCATCATGCTCAAAACCACCACCTCACTCTTCATTACTGGTTTGGTAGGACTCCAGAACAGAACTTGCTCTCTGTAGTTCTCCCTGAAGAATAATGATTTTCACAGATTTGAAACCACAGTGGATGAGTTGTTCTGTTTTATCACTATGGGTGCTTAAAATAAATCAGTATCTAAAAGGTAGAGGGAAACAAAAGCTTGATTCTCATCTGATGTAAATTGACTCAACCCCATGGAAATAAATGGAGCTCTGCCAAGCTGCACAAAAGGACAATATTGTCTGAGCCCTGCACATATTCCAATCTCTTGTGAATGTACAAAGAAAAAGAACACTTATATGTCCTTTAAAAGAAAACACTATTTAAAATTATTAAAGGAACCTCATGAAACCTGGGGAATTGTAAATCTAGGTTAGTTTATAACCACAAAATGTTAATTTCCTCAAAGTATTGAGGTTTTCTCACTATAACTACTATTCTCTACATGGCACATAATATAATTATGTATATTACAGTAATTATTATTAGCTATTATGCTGTACATAGTATTATAATAACTTCCAAATTGAAAAGACTTGCAAGCAATGGATCTGGAAACAGAGGCACTGAGCTGGCACAACCAGCCCAAGAACACAGAGCAGATCGTTGACAGAATTGGGAGTAGAAAAATGTCCCCTGGCTGCTGGGCTAGTGATGCTTCATACAGAAGTGTTACTGTAATAATAATAAATAGGGGTGGGATATATATGCCTTTGGCTCTGGGACGTGATTATTTTCCTTGGAAAGGTGAACATCACCTTTAGTACAGCAACTTTTCAGGAGGCAAATGTATCTAATTAAGTAAAGTGATTGTCAAGTGTATTTTAAGTTTAACAAAGCTCACATCATATTTTATTTCCCTTTTACATTCTGTACAGTAATTGTGTAAAGTGCATGATTTACTCTGGCAGCATTACTCAAACTTAATTACAGTGTTAAGAAGCAACCATATCTTGAAAGAAAATAGCTCCTCTGCTGTGGGTATCCACATGGCAGTTCTATTTTTGAAGAAAAATTTTTCTTTTGTAAAGAAAATAAATAGTTTAGAAAAAATTTTTGGCTCCTAAGATCACATTTAAGATCAACTTTCAGTATCCTTCTTAAAGGATTGAAACAGCTACTCTGTCAAGGGATTTCAGATCTTTCTTTCTTTATATCCATCTTGTGATTCATCCCTATATACACACCAGATGTTGTCCAGTCCTAAGGGGTATATTCTCTTATATGTGGGGCTGAATCCTAAGAAGGAAATAAAAGGATTTAAAATATTATTTTATAGCAATAGCAAGATGTCTCTGGTGGATCAATATGTCTGCTCCCTAGAATACGTAGCAGACACCTTTCATTCAAAGTACCACTTTTACACTAACTAGGGAGATAGTTAAAGAGTTTTTACCCAGCTTTTTTTTCCCTTTTAATAGATGAAAATTTTATTTATGAAATTTGAGACCTCCTTTCCCTTAGCCTTCTAAGGTCTGTGCTGTGTAGTAAAGCTCTTATTTGTACTTTGCAGGGTAGATGTTGAAGGGGAGACCAGGACATTGTCCTTGCCCCAGACCCAGAACTAAATTTTCATTCTTTAACATTTTTGGTGTTTGAAATCAATTGAATTTTTGTGAAATTGAGACATTCCTTGTAACTTCAAAAGACCATTTGTTTTCCAAGTATCCTGGGTGGTGCAATGAGATGCTTATGGCTGAGGTAAAGTATAGGCTGCAGAGCCATCTGCAGTTTACAGGCACTGATCCTATGAAATTCAGGACCTTTGCTGCACCTTCCAGATTGCCATCTTCAGGTGTCATAGTTATTAAATCTTTAATGACACAGAGGGTGTAGATGACTTCCTTGATGAGGCCTGTGTTGATGATTATTGGCAATGAGATCTTGGTAGTAGTGTACAGTTACTAATGCTTTCTCCATTTCATTTTGTTGTGATTGAGGGTGCTGGAAAACTGTTCTGGAGTGAATATCCTTTTTGTCCCTTATGAAGTCATATGAAGGGAGGGAATGGGGTCAGCAAAACTGAAACTCAGAAAAGTATGCTTTAATTTGGGCTGTTGCATTTAAGAAAATGTGAAGGGCTATATCTTAAATAAATATTTCTAATATCAAGGGTTAGGTGCATCCATACAATGTCTCATTCCATGATCAGATTTCACTTTTTAGCTGTCCCTGTTCCATCTGATAAGGGATCTTTTTCTGCTTTGGATTTTGCTTATAAGTTATAGCTACTCTCATCTTCTTTGGAGAATGATGACAATGTGGAAATTGATCAAACCCCAGTTTAGGTCAAAGTCATATATCTGCAAAAGGCCATAAAATTCTCTTTTTGAGTTGGGCTGTGCTCATCTCCCATACTTTTCTACCTGCCTGTTTCTGTGAACAGACAAAAAATCTATACTAGTGCATATACAGTGCATTACATGCACTTTCTTGATATAATTAGTTGAATCTTTTTTGGCTTGAGAGAACTTTTTCCCTTGAAGAAAATTGATTTTTTAAGTTATCTGATTTGTATTTAATAGTGTATTCAAATCTCTTCCTCTAGAATCTATAGACCATCTTGCCTAACCTACATCAACAATGAACTTCTCAGAATACATTAATCAAATACAGTTTCCTTGAATTAAATGCATTTTTTATATTTCTTTCTAAAACGAGTGACATTTGGTCTGTTTTTCCATTCAGCTGAAAGTCAAGTTCTCAATTTCTGTTAGTTTAGAAGCTGAAAGGGCAACATAATCACATTATATAGGAAGCAGTTCAATATGCATATACTGTTATATAACTTTTATGTGCATGAAATCTCTCCTTTTGTCTAAGTATGGTGGCCAGACAAACATTAAAGTGAAATGCACCGGTGTTTTCTTGCAGAATCAAAGGTCATTTTTTCGCATTGCAGACACTTATATTCCCAAATTCACAAGGGAGTCTCCACTGCCAGGATGCAGGAACCAGAGCCTCCTGCTACCACTTAAAAATATTTCATTTAAAATAAAGGTTATTACTTTTCTCCCTCCCCACCCAAGTAATACTTCCCCCTCCATCAGTGCTTATGTGAAATGCATATGATACTGATCCTGGAAAAGGATGCTGCTGCCTGGAAAAGTGGCAGAGGGACTGGGTTTATCTGCACCATTTGGAAATCAGTTTTCACAGTGGAGACGGCAGTATCTCAGTGCCACATGCAATGCCCCATGCAACTGCCACACTCCAGACCATTCCAAACCTCTATTCTTAATGACTCTTTTGCATGGTGTTCCTAAGGTGTGGTGGGCATTTCAGTTACTCATGTTCAGCTGTCTAAAGCTTAGGAGTTGAGCCCAAGTCACTTTTCTAGCTTGCTCTTGCAGTCACTAAGGAAAAGCAAGGACATTCAGAGAGTGGAAGAACAAGTAGTCTTTTGACAGAGGTGAGGTGAACTGACTTCTGGTACTGTCAGTCCCTCTCCTTTGGCTGTTGAGGAATGAGATAAGTAGTCTGAACAGGATCTCCAAATCTTTAGGTAACTTAGATGAATTCCATTACCTGTATTACCATCATTTTTCTTATAGCATTTACAGATAAAATATTGCATGTAAGAAGCATTTTCATGTAAAGAGATGTCAATTAGAATTAAAATCTATTTGTTGTCCTCACAGATTAAGCTCTTTACTCTTCTAGTTTTTCCCTATATGCTTAGGTTCCACTTCTTCTGATAACTGCGGGCTATTTGATGCAGCAATGAACTGGTTTTAGCTGGGATATAATTGAAGTTCTTCACTGTAACTTTTAAGGTGCCGTGCTTTGGATTTGTGATTAAGACAGTGTTGGCAAAGAGGAGATGTTTTTGTTACAAGGAGCTGGGAAGGGACACAGGCAGGATCACTGACCTTAACTGACCCAAGGGACATTCCTTACCATATAATTATGTGGTCAGCAATAAAACTCTGTGTGTCTGTGTGCATGTGTGTGTGAAGGTTGGTTGGTTGGGACTGACATTTTCTGGGGACTGGCTGGGCCTTGGTTGGTTGCTGGTGAGTACTTTGGAGTTTTTCGCATCACTTGGTTTTCTTGCTTTTCTTGCTTTTCTTTTCTATTTGTTAACTTGGTTTTATTTATTAGTGATTTTATCTCAAATTTTGAGGCTTCTCACTTTTACCCTTCTGATTCTCTCCCCCATCCTACTGTGGGGTTCTGAGCCTACCAAGATTAAACCACGGCAATCAACAAACCCATCTCCTTCTTCCCTGTATTTCTTCAATGAAACAAAGATTCCCTGATGTCCCTGCTCATGGGACATCAGTTTTCTGATGTCCCATGGGCAGGGACATCAGGGAATCTAGATGATCTTTAAGTTCACTTCCAACTCAAACGATTCTGTGATTCTATGATTCGGTGATTCCAAAGCTGGAGTCATACTAAAGCATTTCGAAAATCAGCCTCTGAAAGTATGATAAACCACTAGACACTGTACATACATTCATTTAAGCCTTCACACAAGTATTCTGAATTCCAGGAGCACCGAGTAATTGGTACTGGCATGTTGTGTGGTCAGCCAAGCTGTGTTGGCTGCATTGGCTCCTTGGAGGAGATGTGGACCTCTGTGGGAGTAACATAGGAGAGGCAAGCCCAAAAAAGCTGAAGATTGTTTTCCATTAACTACTGGCATGTTCTTCAGAGTGGCTTAGTGGAAAGTAACTGTCTGAGAAGTGCTGAGAGGGAACATTGTTTAACCTTCTTCAAGCAGAGAGATTGCAGTGCCTCCTCTATTCATCCTTGAAGTCTAGAGAAGGCACCAAGCCTCCTGTATCCACAGTGTGCTCCTGTAAAAGAGGACAGAGAAAATGCCCTAGATCATCTGCAGGGAAAAGCTAAAGGCAAATGAAAATGACAACCTTGTTCACTTAATATGCAAAGTAATTCAGTGGGTGTTGAATGCATTTGAATAGATATGATGCAGTGTAGACATCTGCTGCAATTGCACCTTGCTTCCTCGTTACATGAATGATTTCTCCTAGTGAGAGCCAAGAACATGCTTCAAAAACCTCTGCTTTGAAGTAGTGGTGATATGAGGCTCCAATACGCAAGAGTTGCTTGTTGAGGAAATATCTTAACATATTTTAAATGCTTTGATGAGAAAAAGAGAATCTTAGAGTGCTGTCACTGTTGTCTGCAGGGCTGCCATTTACATCCAACGTAATGGGTTTCCATTCCCTGTCATGAGGTGCATGTGCAGGATTCATGATTAAACTGGTTTGCACTCGAATTTCTCTGTGCCAAACGAGGTTATCAAGGTGGCTTCTCTTCCTTTTTGATTGTCGTCTCTATTCACTATCAGGGGGTACTGGAGAGAGCAGATAACTTTTAGGTGCCATTTGTGTCTCTCCTTTGCCGCTTTTTTTTTTTTTTTTTTTTTTTTTTTGAGGGGGAGTTATGGCACTGCTGTTCTGCAGTGGTTCAGGGGAATCAATCTGACCACCTGAGAACATCCATCACCTGTTCCATTAGACAATGCAGCCAGTGAGCAGGGAACAGCATTATGTGGCACTCATCTCCTTTTCATGAGTCTCCAAGAAGAGAAGTGCAAGCTGGAAATCAGAATGTGTCAGAGATAATTGGTTCACTTTTCTTGGAAATGATACTGCATAAAACACTTCCATTTTTAGAGCAGAAGTCAGAGAATCTGAAAAATTTGGTTATCAGTGTAGGCCTTCTCTCAAAAAAGAAAATTTCACCTACATTGTAGCATCTATCAAGTTTTGCTGCCAGAATGAAGTCTATTTATATTTAGATTCATGAAGAAATCTTTTAAAAAGGATTTGGATGATTTTTTTTCAAGAACTCAGTACTTGCTCTGTGTTTAGAACTCTGATATTTAAATCAATTAAAAAAATAATTTTGACATGGTTGTCTGAGAAGGTGACAGTGAAGACACCTGTCTCATTAACTATGTAGAAAGGATGGAAAATTAGCTATTTCGCTATTTAAATGATGATTCTGACATTTGAGTTCAGAAATTTTAGTTCCCATTGAAAGCCAAATTCAAATGTGCACACAGTAAACCCAGAAGTCTCTTTTGTGTATATATGAAATTTTTCTGCAATATGAGAATGAAAGGGTGGTGCAGATATATTTTACTGCTGGTTGTTGCTGGTAAATTCACTTTGCATTACATAAAATACTTTTCTTGCTAGTGTTTATGGAACAGACTGTGGCTTTATATCTATTTCAGACATACAGTGCAGGGAAGTATTCAACAATTATCAAAGATTTACTGGCTATTGTTTCTCCTGCAGTTCACATGGAACACATTTTAAGAAGTCATGGAGGAGGTGAGAAACACTTATCCACACAGTTTCTGGCTGTCAGGCTTATGTTTTTGTAGTCCCTGTTACAAATAGGTAATAACAGGGAAATATAGGGAGGGATTCAGTTTTGGTTCCTGATCCTTACACAGGCAACTTTTCTGCCAAAACAGGAGTGTCAGCTGGCAGAGGATTGTGAGGATGAGAAAGAAAATGGTAAAGGACAGTTGAGGATAATGAGGAGAACACATCTCTCCAGCTGACTTCTGCTTTATGTTCCTCTCTTTCTCAGGCTGGGATAAGATAATGAGAAATGCTTCCTTTGAATTATGGACCCTTCACTGAATTAAAAAAAGGTGCAATGGGAGGAAATATGACTAATGAAACCACTGAAAGATGTGCTTTTCTTTGAGTCACTTGGCTCTTTGCACTTTGAAATACTTCAGGCTTTTTCCTTAGCGGATGGTGGCTTGAGGGATTTATTGTGTTCAGCAAAGTATGGCTGAGCCAGCCAATGGAGCTGCAGAAAGAAGAAATGATTTTGTATATTCATCCAACTTTTCATATGCAGCCTTGTTGTAATTGAAGTGAGAGGCAGTGCAGTCTGACAGACACAGTGTGCCCTGGGGTCTGATTAGAGCTTTGGGCATTCAGCATCTGGAAAACCATTGTCCTGTGGGTTTTTTTTTTTTTCTGTCCTTGGATTTTCCATTGTTTTCATTTTTCATAATTTATAATATGGGTGAATCAAAGGTCTTCATGAGAACTGGAATCCCACTGTGCCTAGCAGTAATTAGATGTGCCTGCTTGTGTGTTTGTGTTTGTGTGTGTGGGCACCTGCACATATGGAAGCACCCCTGAGTGGAGGAGTCTGGGTCTAAAAGACACAGGAATAACTGAACAGTAGGGAAGCAGGGAAATGACGTGGGAATTAATCATCTGGCACTGATTAATACACTTACTTAGTTGTATCATGTTTGGTTGTTTGTATTGATATATCTACAACCAGATGGTGAAGTTTAAACATTTGTTTGGTATTTAAAAATGTACCACAATGTTTTGCACAGACAAATGTTGATACCACTCATTCTGGGTGCATTCAGTAAACAGCGAGACTATAGTGAATGACTGAGATGTAAAAGACAAATTTCAGTATCTAATCTCAGTGAAATGGATTTTGACCTGAACATAAAGTTGTGCTGGTTGTGACTGAGATAGAGTTAATTTTCTTCACAGTAGCTGGTATGGGGTTGCATTTTGGAATTTTGCCGGAAACAGGGATGTTTTCATTATTGCTGATCAGTGCTTATGCAACATCGAGGCCTTTTCTGCTCCTCATCCCACCAGCAAGGAGGCTGGGTGTGCACAGGGATTTGGGAGGGGACACAGCTGCAGCAGCTGGCCCCGAGTGATCCAAGGGTTATCTCACACTATGTGGCATCATGCTCAGCAGATAAAGCTGAGGGGAAGAAGAAGGAAAGGGCATGTTCAGAGTAGAAGAAAGGAAGGGCATGTTCAGAGTGGTGGAATTTGTCATGCCAAGTCACTGTGACACGTGAAGGGACCCTGCTCTTCTGAGGGTGGCTGAACACCAGCTGGTCCATGGGAAGGAGTGAGTGAATTCCTTGTTTAGCTTTGCTTATGTGTGGGGCTTTTGCTTACCTATTAATCTGTCTTTATCTCAGCCCCTGAGTTTTCTCACTTTTACCCTTCCTGTTCTATCCCCCCATCTCACTGTTGAGGAGTGAGCAGCTGTGAGGTCTGGGTCACCAGCTGGGGTTGAACTGTGACCAGAGCCCTTTTCCAGTTCCTGGGTTGCCTAGAATTTGCTCTGCTGGGGTCACACTCCCACTTCAACCCCTTTTGCTGCTGCCAACAGCTGATGTTTTGAAGAGCTGCCTCAGAGTAGATGTCTGATCTAGGCTGTAGCTTATCCTGAGAGACTTACCAAGGTTTCCACAGCGATTCTATGGAATATCAAGGATTTAAGTACAATCAATCCAAAAGCATTTAAGTCCCTAACTAGTGCTCTAAGAACTAGAACTGGCTCCTTTGTGCATTCAGTAGATATGGTCCTGTTACCCATTAAACAGACTAAATCAGACTTCTTTCCTGCACTGAATGGTGTCATCCTGGCACCATCTATTCTTTGAAGGGCATTGCTAACTCCTGCTTGCCTCAGGGAAGAAGCAGCTGAGAAATAGAAAGGTGCTTTTTTTTTTCTTAGTCTGCCTTTGGATATTGCACTGAGCAAGCTAAAGGTTGATACAGGTTGTTCTTAGAGCTCTAGAAGGGATATAATCTGCTGAGACATGTCTTTAGTACAAATGTGCACTGTCCCTTGTAAGAACAACAAAGCAAGATAAGCCACAGAGGATGGGCCTAGACAGTCCTAAAGGGTTGAAGTGCCAGCAAGAGTGTCTGCAAACCTGAAACGGGGGACTTAAAATAGAATTAGTATGCTAAATGTTTTATTGCAATATATAAAAGGGCAAAACATGCTTCAGAAACACATGCAGAGCATCATGTATGTGCAGAGAAGTACTTCAGAAAGGCTAGCAGGTTATTTAGACATTACTGGTGGAATAACAACATTCTTCCCCCTCTTTGGAGTACCAAACACAAATTCTGTTTCCCTGGGCAGAAGACCACGGGGTCAGCCTGGGATGCCCCAAAGTAACATTTTTCACCATCATATTGAATCATGTCTCATTGTGATTTGTCTATGAATTGTCACGTGGAGAGTTGAATCTGAGTTCATTTGTCTTAGGTTAAGGACAGTTCCAACTTTGGAGATTTATAGGGCTTTCTCCAAATTTGTTGCAGCTTTTTTTTTCTTCAGTGTTACTGCACTGAGATTGAATAACATGGACACAGTAATCTTTCATAGACCCAAACATTTGCAAAGCTGAATATTCAGTTTCTTTCTACTTTTCAGCTTTGTTTACTAGAGCTGGATAACACAGGCTCTACGCTAACAATACGTCAAGTCATTTTCAAATACTGTTGTGCTCCCGACTTACCAAGGTTGCTTACCCCTTACTGCATATGACATCCTCATCTCTTCATGATGAAGATCAGGCTCAAACAGTGTGCAAAGATCAAGGCTACTTAAAACAATGCTTCTACAGTAAATGTTTTCTGTGGATGCCCACTGATATTATAGTACTGAGGGTTTTTTTAATGCATGATGGCTGTGTAAGTCTCTGGTGGCACTATGTCTTTATGGAAGGTGAAAACTTGGGGATTGTAATCATGACAATGCATAGGAATCACCATATGGGGCAGTGCCACGTCAGATGCTGTGAACATGGAATAAACCTATGGTTGCTGCTTTGAAGCAGGGCTAAAAAAAGCTGGATAAATTAATCTTGTCTCAAATGGGTTGGAAACATGGTAGGAACAAATGCCAGGAAGTGGGTCTGGGTTAACATTTGGAAACTGCATACATGTCTGGAGGGTGATTTAAGAAGCTCTATTTTTGCTTTGAAGGGGAACAGGAGCACTTTCTCTGTCCATTCTCAGCTGACAGGATCACAACTCTTGGAGTGGAGGGGGACGGGAAATGAAGGGTAAGGCTTAGTAGCTTATTAAATTGTTCCAGTTATATCACTCTTTGGATATGGCAGAAAGCTGAATTGGAGGAATTTAGATGCCTTTGAAATTTTTTTTTCTCTTTTTTTTTCCTGGTGTCAAGTGTTTGGGCAGATTTCTGGGCTGATTTACCTTTCAGAGAGGACAGATATTTCATATAGATTCTGATACACAGTTTCCCCTAAGTAGGCTGTTCTTGCCTAATAACACCTTTCCTAAAGGCATGGTTGGGTACAAATTGGGCTGTTTGCTGGCAGTCACCTATCAGCTGTGGATTACAGCAGGATTAAATCCTAGCTGTCAATCTTTGCACCTAAATTCTGCAGAATTTACAAAGATGGTGCTGTTAGATGAGGACATAGGTAGGACTGTGTCTTATATTTATGTGTGTTGTGTTCTACTTTGCTCTCCTCGCAAAAAATTCAGGCATGAAAAGTGTGTTGAGATAACAGAGATGACTGGGTGTTTCATGTGGGCAGAAAACAGAGCTGCTCTACTCCATTTTGGGTAAACGTCAAAGCTCATGGGTCAGCAGTGGGTGTGAGCAGGGATGAGCAAATGCAACATCTCACTGTCGGACACATCCATTCCTTGCTTAACTGAACAAAGTGATTTTTCTACCTACAAGCTGATGGCTTTGGAATAACTTAGTTTTCTTTGAAAACAGTAATTCTGGTGCAAATACTTCTGTCATAGCTATATTAAAGATGCACCACTTTTCTAAGTTCATGGGCAATATCTTTCATGTGGCTGGACTTCACAATATGGTAAACTGTTTCTAACTCTGCTTATGTCACTGTCTCATTTGTAGCAACTGAGGTATTACAAAACAAGGAGTTGCCAAACTTTTTTGGTGAGCAGTCATCTGAATTGGGGTGAAGAGTGTCTTTCTAATTAATTCTCTTGCATTCCTATTAGGCACAAGCTGTTGACTTTACTCCTTCTCAGCTGTAAAGGTAAGATACCTGAATGGGTCTGTGAAATCTATTTTTAATCATATGAGCACAAAGCACCTGATTTAGCTCTTTATGACATTGGTTTAAATTGAAAGGATATCTGTTAAAGTCATTAAAACCTAAGACTATTTGGGTTAAAACCTAAAATATAATGAAACTAGGCTAAAGTCAAAATAGCACAGACTTATGTAATTGCAGACATAATCGTTCCACTGAATTTCCTAAGTCATGAAATGTGCTACTGTCTGAAGTTTTTCTAGAGAAAGGTATCAACACCATATATTATCTGCAACACATTTATTTTTAGAAGGCCATAGTCTTTTTCATTTCTTTGACATAGTGGAAAATCTGGAAGTCTGGGTCAATTTGTCTTAAAATAAAGGCACTGAGCTCAGTCCTAAACTCTGTCTCTCTTTTATTAGGCTAAATAATCCTCCTTCTTCTATAAGTACAAATTTACTTACCTGATTTTCATCCATGCATCCATCCATATGCTAATAAACCTCTCATCAGTGCAGGATTTAAGGGCTCCAGTGGACATTTCTACTAGTCTTCAAAAGGAATGAGCTTTAGTAACCCCATTTGCTGTAATTCAGTGCTTAACTGAACTAGATTCAGCTCTGTGTTTTCTGAAGAAATTTGATCACATCTGGATAAGGGTAATATAAAAGGTACTTTCTCCCCCCCTTGCTTCCCCTACTTATCTGATGCTGTTAAACACTCAGATTTGTTCTCTCTTACTACTTTGTGACTTTGTGGCTGTAGTGGGAAATCACATTATGTTTCACCTTCTCCTTTGGTGTGGCTTTCTGAAGGTTTGCATTCTTCAGAGCTCCTTGTTTTGATCTTTCATAATGCCATGTGACTGAAGGGGAAAATGATAAGCAAGAGACTCTCTTTAAACTGTCCCACTGGTGAATTTCTGCCCATCTACTTTGACATATATGATAGTTATGAATGCCTCTTTGCCTAAAACTTCTGTACCTGTGGGCTTTGTACTACTTTATTTTTATCTATAGCAAGATAGAATTGGATAACATAAAGTAAGATAATAAAATAACATTAAGATGAAACAATAGATGTAGAGAAAATATAAATTATTATTCATTTTTAATGTTATATAAAACCACAGAAAGGAAACACGGGGTTTTCTCACCATATAAAAATGTTACTTTATTTGGTTACTTACCTTGTAAGATGTTTCAGACTCTGACCAATATTTTTGGAGCTGTATGGACATCTAATGGTGCAGCACAGGATTGGTGAGTGTGTTTTTCAGCAATATTCTCTTGTGTTTTAGAAAATACCCATAGATTCTTAAATCTATTTTTAGTAGACTACCTCCCACTCCAAATAAACCATGGCCACCTAATCCACTGAAAAAGTCAATGTAAAGATTGACCACTCTAGATGGGATTCAGGTGTGTTTTTACATGACAGCATATCTGACCTGTGTTCCAGCTGTTTCTCCACTGGGTTGCCCTGTTTGGTCATAAAAGTCTTTTGGTCTAAGAGCCTTTGGTCCTGTGGCATTTCTGTCACACTGCCAGAATCCCCCAGACTCCCTGGGGCACCTGCTATTAGGCAACTGAATTACTGACAGAATTTGCTCTGAATTGCCCTGTGGCCACTTCTCAAAGCCAGGATCATATTTGAGGGACCTTGGGGAATTTTCAGTATCAGCTTTCATGGAGGAACACTATTGCCATAATCCCTAGCCTTCTGATGATAGTTTACATACCTTCCTGCTAAGTCTCTCAAAACAATCTATATTGTTTTCATTCCTCTTGGTGATGGACTTCTGTATTGACCACTGGAGTCAGAGAGGTGTTCATCTCAATGACCAATCCTTGACCAAATCCCAAATACTATATAAACCCTAAATCATAACAAACTGTCCTTCTTTTCCCTGCTTCTACCTGACAGGTGAGTGTGGTTCTTTTCGTGTCCCTAACCATGACAGAACACATCCACAGTTAGGATGAAAAGCACAGTTCTTGAGCTTTCAGTTATGTTGGAGGTAGAGTGGATGTGGGTGCCTTTGTGATCACAGTGACTATACACTGGGTGAAAATCCCACGCAAAGAGTTGCTGACATTTTAATTGTACTTATGAGGTGATATAAAGGAGAACTAAATTCTGCCCTTTGGACTGAAGGAAATACTGGTCTTTATGTACATAAACCCGAGGAGAGAAATTGGCTCTGATGCGCCATCCTGCCTGGCTGAGTAGAAAGAGAAAGCAGCCATATGACTCATAATGTCACTCATCTGCTACTAAGCAGATCTCCCTCTAACATCACAGCGCAGATCAGCCTCTAAAATGGAAGGGAAATCCCTCCCTTGGCATGAATGGCCTCTCATTTAGGTCCTTTATTTCAATACCTTTCTCTGTAGGTTACTCTACCTATAGGGCACAAAGGAATGTTTTAAAGCCATCTACAATCTGAGGAACCATAAGGGGTTTGGTTCCAGGTGCCAGGAAACTTTTCCAGCCTCAAATCTCTCATGACACTGCTGTCTGCTCTGAGAGAAGGTAAATCTCCACTAACTCACTGCCATAGTGGGACACAACAAATGTCACCGGTGGGCATCTACCCCTCTCCCTTGGACAACCCAGTTTTGGATTGCCTGGAATGCTCACACGTGAGGGTGAAGCATGTCCTGCTTAGGACTGTTATTTTGACATGCACAGAGACACCATTCTTAGGTGCTGATGATGCTCAAGAAATTCAATTAAGTCCTTCAAAAGCAACTGTTCCAGGAAAATAACTCTTTAGATATAGCACAGAGCTCAGAGTTTATCTTGCCTCCCTTGTTTCTGCTAGCCACCAGCATTCTGCTTGAGTTTTCATAACAAAGCTGATTTCTTTGTTTCTTGAGCATCATCAAAAGCAGTAACAGCTCTGGTGGACACCTTATATAATAACAACACAATGTACTCAGCACAGCCTTAATGCTGTGCAGTTGTTTATACCTGTGTGAAAAGTGGCTGCAAACTGGCTGTAAAACTCTCCTCTGACCTATACATACCTGTGGGGAATTCTGCCTTGAGAGCTTTTTATATGGTTTTCGTGGAGCGGAGGAAAAGTTCAAGGCAGTTGCGTGTCTGGATTCTCTTCCTCCACAGCGTTACTTTGCATTTAATCATGCAACTCTGTTGTCTTAAAAGCACGAGGGACTCTATAAACAAATGTATTTATGATGCACAAGTACTAATAGATTCATTCCATTCTTTTCACTGTGCTGCCTGTGCAAAGTTGAAGGGAGTGAAAAGCAGCCGACAAGTAGATGCATAATCCCTGAATGCACTAGGAAAGCTATCCATTGAGGAAGAAAGCAACATGTTTGCAGACTCCACACCCCATTATCAGGTGATTTGTTAAAGCTGTCACTGCATACAAATCTCCTGCCATCCTCCTCGAGGATAGGGAGTTTTGAAATAGTTGGCTGTAGACTTTATTGTGTCTGAATGGAGAATATTTTTTTCCTTAAAATAAGCTAAAAGCCAAAATACAGGGAAGTTAAATTTTGGTAGCAAAGAGCCCTAAGACTACATTATTTGCTTCCGTAAATAATTACCTATCTCATTTTTAGTAGCACGACTCTATTATTGATTAGACTGTAATATACAACCCTTACCTTAATGAAGAAAATGCAGATCATTCGTCATTACTTCTGTTAATGCTTGCAGCTGCTGGAATTTGGATTTTGTAATGCTGTACACAGAAAAATATCTATATTCATCTGTCTATGCTGCATTCTGTTTTTTAGCATCAGTAGCCTAAACAAGATTGGAAATAATTTACGTATACATTCCTTTTCAGCTAATCACCTTAAAACAACTCACTAATCATAAGTTAATTTTCACAAGTTTCTGGTGAGTGGGGGAAAGACTTATCCTTACTTCACCCGTGGTATAACTGGGGAATTTGGAAGATGTGATGCTTGCTAAGTCCACAAAGAAAGTCTTGTAGAAATGGGGATGGAATGCAAATGACTGGGCTTTCTGTCCACTTCGTTAAACATAAAACATCACTTCTGCCTAGAGGCAAGACGGTTAATAAATACTCTGAGGTTAATGGCCAAGTGACTGTGTATCATAGTTAAATTGTGAAAAAGATGGATATCACTAAAATATTTGTCAACTGTTGTTTCTCAAAAGGAAAAAAATAAAACCACTCAGCAATTCATCAAGGGCTTCTGGCTTTTCTGTGTAGTTATGTGACATTAATTTTGTTGTTATTGGCTTTAGGGTGTTTCTAAGTGCCTTTGACAGCACAGGTTGTGCACCCTTCTGATCTGTGTTGATATGACAAATCTAGGGAGGATTTCCTGTTGGTGTAAGTCAGAATAGCTCCAGTTGGAATAGCTTGAATACACAGATGTCAATGTGCATGATATTTGGATATTTTCAACGTGTTTTCTCATCCCGCATTTTGTTTCCAGATGCCAACAATTGATGTTATATTTCTAGACAATCTTTTAGAAAGTAGTTTCATTGCTGTATTTTCCTTGAGACTTTTTAATTTTAAAAGAAGGTTGGCAGTCTGAAATTTCATTAAAATAGGAGACAAGGAAAGGGAATGTGTTCTTTTAACAAGTTAGAGAGCAAAGAATCTCCAGACTGATACAGAACTATTGGTTTTTTTTATATAATTGATTGGACCACCTGGTGCCCAAGGGCATCTGCTAAACTATAGAGTTGAGCTAACTTTGATCATGCAAAAGAGAGATTGGACTGTGCCCTTTCCTCCAGTGACTGGAAAATGGTTACCACGAAGGGAGAAATTGGCATATGTGATCTGTTTCTACTGTGCTGCTTGACTAGTTACTGATAATTCAGCAATCTGACAGGCTATGGCTTGGGAGAACCACATAGTCATCTTAGATTACCTCTTTTATCCTAAAATGTAACAAGATGAGATGTAAGAAGTTGTGACTGAAGTGAAAATAAAATAAAATAATAAATGAAAGCATAAATGATATCAGCCTCCTGAAATGAAAAGCTCTTGTCTTTTCATTGTATTTAATTTGTGAAGCATGAGATAAGAAACCTGGGACTGCCAAGTTAGTTCAGGAAAGAAGTGGAAAAATGGATTGAAAATTTCAGAAACCATTTTTTTCCGTGCTGTAGAAAATGACATTTTAAAGAATGACAACAACAACAACAACAACCAAAAAGTCATTTTATGTGCTGTGCAGCCGTGGCTGTGACTAGAACTGGGACCTGAATGATTTTGATTCATTGCTCTCCAGGTTTTGGGGAGCCCTATAGGAACACTTTGGAGGACAGTGCAAAAGCTAAGTCAGTATTATCCTCGCTGACAAATCAAACTTCAAAAAGACAAACTGCTCTCTATAGCACAAGGGTCATTGGTTTGTACTGAGTCATCATTGCAGAGGCAGGAGACAGCTGGTGGCACTGGGAAATAACCAATTCCTTTAACAACTGGCTGCTGTGTGTTTAGTTTGGCGTGCATATATATACACGTAAGTATACACTGCAGTACTTTAAAATCTATGTATGTCTCTGTTGTCTGTGCTTATTACTGTCATCTTGTGAAATCAGTCCTTTCATGAAATAATTAAAGGTTTCAGGCATTTTTGCCAACTGACTGGCATTACAGGTGTTCTGGATCATATGCCTGTTTCACTTGGTTTCATAAAGTGACAGAAGGTGAATCCTGGCATTATCCATGTGCTTTCACACTATGGTTATGTGGGAAATAACGTCTCTAGCCACTTCCTACTATCCAGGGAATTAATAAACAGCAGCAGTGATACGGAGCAAAAGAGCAGTCATGCATTTTCCAGTCCTTTGGAAATTCCCTAGCTATGGGACCACATGCCCTTTTGTTGACTCTCCTTCTGGGAACTTTTTGCACTGAAAATATCTCCAAGTAAGTTGTCTCCTTTTAATATCTGAATTCTTCATAGGTTATTTTTTTTCAATTTGTTCACTGGAGTGTGAAGGAGAAACTGTTCTTCAGGTGGAAGTCTCTTCTTTTTGGTTCCCACATAGCACCAAAATCCTGCTTATATCTAGAGGTGCTTCAGGGCAGTAGTAGGTTCATTTTCAGTTTCAGATCAGGACATATTAGGTTTCAAAAAATTCTAGGAAAGGCTGGGACGCGAGTGACTCTGAGATACTGAGGTGCTGGAGAGTGTCCAGAAAAGGGCAATGAAGCTGATGTCTGGATCACAGATCTGATGAGGAACAGCTAAGGGGTCTGCAGGGCACTCAGCATGGAGGAAATCAGGATCAGGGGGGATGTTCTTGCTCTCTACAACTCCCTGAAAGGAGGTTGTAGGCAGGTGGGATCAACCTCTTCTTCCAGGGAACAAGGGACAGCATGAGAGGAAATGGCCTCAAATAGCACCAGGAGAGGTTGAATAATAAGGAGAATTTCTTAGCTGAAAGACTTGTCAAGCACTGGAACAGTCTACCCAGGATAGTGGTGGGATCATTGTCCCCGAGGGTATTTAAAGGACCTTTAGGTGTGGCACTTAGGTGGACTTTGCAGTGCTGGGTTAATGGCTGGACTTGGTGATATTAGACATCTTTCCCAACCTTAATGCTTCTATGAATTTGTGAGATCATGAGGTTGACCTGATTAAAGCCAACTTACTTTCTCTTTTCCAGATGTGCAGCAAGGTTCCAGGTCACATCTGAAGCTCCCTTTCTTGTCCCTAATCAATTAATAATAAATAATAATAAAAAAGGAATCATAAGGCCTGAAGTCAATCTGCATTGCCGTTGCAGGACCTGTCACTGGATCCACATCTGTTTTCCCTTCACTTCTATTGCAAATAGATTTTCCCTCATTTTGACAGGCGGTGAGTACTCTGCTGTCATAGCAGCCCTCTTCAGAGGTTTTGCAGCTGGGATGGACCATGGTGCCCACCTGATTCAGGTGCTCATTGATGGAGTCCAGAACACCATCAGCTGCTCTCATGGGTTGCTCATTCATGTACTGCTGACAGGAAGCCTTTCCTTTGCAGGTGAGTGTGGGCTGCAAGTCCCAGCACTAGCAAGGGTTAAACTGTCAGGTTATCACTGAAAGCAGAATGCCTTCAGCAAACCTCCTTCTCCTGTAATCTGTTTTAGGGTGTGTTTTTTAAAAGCATTTATTTTTTAAAATGGACTGAAAGAAATCACTTTCTGAAATAGTCTCAATTTTGAAAATAAATATTAGCTCTGTGATGTGTATTGCTATGTAGCTTTAGGCAAAAATATGAATATATGGCTTTAAAAATAAAGATAATAGAAGTATTGTTTCACTTGTCACATGATCCAAGAGAAACTGGCTTTTGGCACGTCCCACAGTGTCTATCTACGATATTTGGTAATTTTCTGAAATAATTGAAAACTTTAGTCATATCTGAGATTGAAACAGGCATTTCATTAAATGACTGAATATTTTAGACATTTTTAAAAATGTCTATTTTACTGTGTGACTACAAAATACACACATACAGATTTATTGAGGAAAGAAGGGGAATCAGTGGTTTCAGTCCTCTGATTACTCCATTTTCTTGTCTCCATCTGCCCCAGCCAGGCTACTCTTCAGTTCTGTGATTCACAGGAGCTTTATTTGGCTTCAGAACAACAAAATGCTGCCACTCTTTGTGGATCTTGTGTTAAGCTCTGCCTCCACTCATACTGAACCTGGGGCCCACGTGCTTTTTGCAGCTTGCTGCTTCTGTGGAGCACCAACCTGTACCTCACTTCTACTTACTTATGTCAGATCTACCTCTGTGCCTCCTCACTGCAGCTGTGTCAGCAGAATGTGCTACCCTGATTATTAATTAATGAAAGTATAGAGACTATTGTACTGAAACAAACAAAAAAAAATTGTGTGATTTGGATCTGGCCCATAGGAATTATTTCAAAATACTCTGCTCTAAGAGGTAGTGTGCCCATAGACAACCAGAGGGCTTGACAGCTTGGGTGAGTTTCACTGTAAGGCTGATCCATCATAGCCCAGGGAGAGATGCTCATGGCCACACCTTTGTTGGACAGACTTTAAATCTGTGGGGTAGGGAATTTAATATTTTTTACCAAATCCACATATCTTTTTAGATTCCCCTTTACTTCAAATATTTTCTCATGGATCCTGGGATGTAGGTGGAATTCAGTTAATTTATCAAGAATTATTTTCCAGACTGAAGTTCTTCTGCCTTAGTCTTGTTTTAATTCTGGATATCCCTCTATTTCGAGCTACAGCCAGATTATATAAGCTTGAGATCTGGACTTAGTAAGTCGTCTCTTGGTTGTATTGATTTTTGCATGAATTTGAAATGCAAATTCAAAGTCTTTCTGGTCCAAACATGAGAAGTTATGATCCTACTTAACTGAAGAAGGAACCATATTTGGCAGCATCTAGGAAGGACAATGTATTCCAGGTAATCAATTCATGCCTCATTGGCTCTTTCCAGTAAGATAATGAATAAAGGTGCAAGCTTTCTCTTCCTTGAAGCTGATTAATTATCTCCACAAAATTTACTTTATTCATGTAGTGATCATCTGAGGTTAAACAAATCCCTAAGTATTCAATGTACTTGTAGTCCATTAAGAACAGATCTATTAAGCATCCATCCACCCTTTTAGAAAAATAGTTATGGTATTGTTGTTGGCAACATTTGGGCTAGAAGCCATTAATCTTGTATTACAAGGCAAGATGAACCTGAGGAAAACAACAAAAAAATATTCATTAAGATATGGCAAGACAAGATCAGTTAGATAAGAACTAATAATCTCTGTACATTTTTACATTAGTCTCTGACTTCTGATACTATACTGCAAATACCTGAGACCAGATCTACAAGGTCATGTAAGTTTGTAATTGGTATTGATTTCAATGGAAGCAGGAAAATCTAAATAAATTTCTGTACGGGAACTTTGGACCTTAAATTATTTTGAGTAGGGACAATCTTTCCTGTGATTGATATAAAAATGGAGTCCAGGTCCAGCCACGCATTGAAGTTGTTGATGTTACCTGGACTGATGATCACCCTTGTCTTTTTTTTTTTAATTTCAGGATAATAAGCACTGTAATGTCTGAATATCTTGGAGAGATGATTAATACAAAAGATTATAATCAGACTAAAACACCCTTCCCAAACAAAAAATATTTTAAAAGCTGATCCATTTTATACAAACAAGTATCTATCTGATATGGACTAATAAGAAAGAGATTGCTGTTCATGGTGGCCAAAGGAGTGTATTGGTATTATGACTAGCTAAGTCTTATATATTATATATTCTTTTTAGTCATAATGCATGCAGAAAATTTAAAGGACAAACTGTGGAAAAGGACTTGCAGTCCTAAAAATCCTTAGGCATTTCTGAAGAGTTATACCAGTTATTAATTTGGCTGCCAACATTTTTGCTATGGTTTTTATATCTGGATTGTCCTTATTACATGCAGTTCTGATAGACCTTTCTTGTGTAAATTATCAGTTAAAGTTTCAACATCTTTTGAAGTCTGAAAGAATCTTGCAGATGGGGTGTGTGAACTTAAATGGACATAGTTGAGTGAAAATCCAGAGGAAGAACCTCTGAGTCTTAGGTTTTTTTAAGTTCACTTGATGCAGACATTAAAAGAACACACCCTTTGGCTATATCTGCAAAGATGCTCAGGCTGAACTTATAAATCTCACGGAAATTCCAGGAATACTAATCTAAAATCCTGTATTAGCTCCTTCATCTGAGGAAATGGCCCCTAGTTGTGCCAGGGGAGGTTTAGATGGGCTATTATAGAAAATTTCTTCACAGAAAGGGTTGAAAAGCATTAGAATGGGCTGCTCAGAGAAGTGTGGAGTCATCAGACTTGGAAGTGTTCAACATCCTGTGTGTATGTACTTAAGGATACGTTTAATGGTGAACATGGTGGTGGTGCTGGGTAAATGATTGAACTTCTTGCACTTAAAGGTAATTTCCAATCTTAATTATTCTATGATTCTGTGAAGGATGAAGTGTCTCTGTGTCTCCATAGAGAGAATCAGGGAATACACCTGGGTCAGTAAAAATTGCCTGGTAGAAATGTTTATGTTCCTCTGATGCTGCTGTGTTAGCACTGATACCTAATGTTAAATAAGGCAAGAGGCATCTGTGCTCCTTTCAGAGACATCTGATATGCGGAGATCCAGATTCCTCCAATCCAAACTTTGGTCACTCTTTCCAAACCATACTGGACTATCCTAGGTTTTGGTTATGGCCAATGGAAATGATACCAGGCTGACCACACCCTGCAGAGGTTCAAACTACACTTTTAAATTGTTGTGGACCAAAGAGGGATATCCTGAGCAACAGGCCTCTTCCGAGTGTCAGAAATTTGGAAGGTTGAATCTGGCCTGAATTACGATGTTTATAATCAGCTAATGGCTAACAATTCTGTTTAGAGAGGCAGTTAAATCCCCTTGAAACCCAACAACAGTGTGAAATTATGACCAGCTTCCCACAATAAGGTGGTCCTTATTATAAATTTATTAAATTGGTTTTTTTGATGCCTTCCTTCTTTGCTGACATGTCTTACATGTATGGCCTGCATGTGTGTAGTAGAGAGTGTCTGAGGATGTGACTTTCCATGGGACTCAACATCCATCTATGTATTTCTATTAAAAGTCACAATCTATACTGTGGAAATTATGAATTTCTGTCAGGTGAGGGAATGGAGGGGGGTGGAACACACACTCTGAACCTCATACAGTAGTACAAAAAGATAATGACATATTCATAATTTAAAGTATTTTAAGTTTTGGAATATGTTATATAGATATTATTGCATCAGAACAAACCACCACTGAGTTCTTAAATCTCCAGATAAAATCCATAGATGACATTTAAACCTCATTAAAATTACCAATAATCTTCTCAGAGAACTAAGATTTTGTACTGTGGGTTTTTCAAATGCTCAGCACCACTCAGATTATGGCCTTTGCATTGAGTTGTCATCAGACTAAGGCATTCTCTCCCGAATATATTCATTATGTCTTTTAAGTGAAATGAGTTTTTAATTTAAAGTATTTTCCTTTGAATTTGAAATAAGGGCCATTGATTTTTTTTCTTCTTTTAGGCTTTGATAGAGAAAAATCAGTAGATAAGGGTTGTGTACCATTAACTACAAGTGAAGGGCTAGTTGACCTCAGCTGAGCCATTGATGAGGGTGAGACTAATGGGAAAAAAATTGATCTCTTCATAATTTGTCAAGTGAAGGGTGGTTAGCTAAAAAATCTCATCATCAACACTGTTCTTGGGAATAATAAAAAAATATCTGTTAAGTCAATTTTATTAAGCTCTTCCTAGGTATAGAAGGAATCTCAGTTTTCAGTCATATATAACCCAAAGTTGCTGACATGTAGGTGCCACACAAAGTGATTGGTGATGTCATTCTCAAGTTCCTGGCAATAGAATAAGTAAATCCATTTTCTCAAAATAAAGAGTTGCAATTTAATAGAGGGCATTAAGGATTACTCTTCAAAGGAGACCTATGAATTAATTTGGGAACTCACATGTTCTTTGGCCTCTCACAAAGTACAACAGGCTTTTACTTTCTTTTTTGGCCATAAAACATTAATCATAGAACTCATTAAAAAATCCTATTAAATTACGTTTCTGTAAGTTGTGTCCCTCATGCACTTGGGAAAACTGTGAAATGTCTTTTCAACTGAAGGCACTCTTGGTTTATATGTGTAATGCCTTCCTGCCTGGGGAAACAAATGATGTCTCCATAGGGTGCCTGGCTCAGCATGGAGGCACGATCTCTGTGTAACCCTGATATGTAGGACACCACTGGAGAGTGTGCCTTGGGTATCAAATGCAAGCCTCTGTTGATTGAAAGGACTTACTTACCCTCCTGCAGGCAGCTACAGCAAAAATATTCTCTATGGATCAAATGAAAGCAAACAGCAAGTCTTGGATGGAGGTAACACTTCTCTATGGCAGAACAGGATGGTTGGGGCTGAGTTGAAGGCTGTCCATGCTGTTAAAAGGTCCCTGGCCACCCCTTTTGTCCTGACCAACTATTGTTATTGCTAACAATTATATGGTCAGAGTTTTAGAACATTCTCCTCATGGTATGGGTTTTGCTGTCATGTTTTAGAAATTAGGGGAGTTTAATGACATGAGGATGGCCAGCCCTGATTGGATGCCCTGCAGGAGCAGTTTTATGCTACCAATAGGAGTAATACATGCAGCCTTTCAATAGAAAAGTGATATTGTTGTCCATACTGTTCTGACTTATCACATCTGAATTCTCATCCTAGCTCAGCTGCTGCTGTTTGGCTTTGGTCAGATCCCTTCAACACCCTTTATTGGGGTGACTTCCTCTGCAATTTTTTGATAACTGAAACTAATGTATTTCTCAGGTATATGAGAAATACATGTTTTATATCTATATCTATTTATATATACATACACATATGCATGAAGGTATATCTGAGATATGATTAGGTATGATAATTGGAATAGTCTGTCACTTCCAGTGTAATTATTATTTTCTCCAATTTTTTATTACAAGCAATAACTCTTTTCTTTATTACATACAGATGTGCCCATGGAGCAGATGCAGGCACCATTTATGCTTAACAGTCTTGAATTGTTCTTAGGAAGCAATGTATTGTCCAAGTTTAGGCTTTTAACACCTTTGAAGAGTTCAAAATAAATTATTTTTTATTAGTTGAAAACACTTAGTAAAGTTTTCATGTGAACGTACGTGAGCTTATGGTTTTACCTCTGATCTGTTCAAATCACATGTAGCTTTAGATATTTGACTCTAACTTGGACAAAGCTGATCACTTACACCACATGGCTTTCTTTCTAAGTTGTATTTGTAAAATTAACTAAAAAGGAAGGGACAGGTGCAATTTGTGGCACAGGGTGGTTTGCAATAAATTGTGTTCTATATGTATTTTATAACTATTCATGTTACTCTCACTATGCCAATATTATTTTAAATAACATCTGTTAAGCTAAATAAGGGATTATCTAAAAGAACTTTCACAGACACCCTTTATTCACTGCTGTAATGAGTGGAGAGAAATAATGAGAATTCCTGCAGAAAGGATGGCATCGCTTCTTGTTCTGTTCACAAAGTGTCCACCAATACTCCCTAAGGGGACTGGTAAAGTTGCTTAAACTCTCTCAAAAGGCAATAAAGGGGATCTCACTTTTAAAACATAGCCTAGGGAAATACAGCAGCACATAAATTCCTTTGGAAATTGCTTGTCAGGTTCATTTGGAATGGTAAAAGCCAGAATGAGCTTCCAGCTAATAATTATTTCTGAGTGGGAGGGTTGTTGGAGCTCTGGGGAAAAACAAAAGATTTGAGTACTAGTAGTGAATTTGTTTCTGGAGTGCTTTGCAAAACAGAAAATTTGTGATTTTTTTTTTTTTTTTACCCCCACCCACACTTTTAAAGTCTGCTGCAGCACTGGCTTGCAGCCACAGGGGACATTATCATTGAGTTGGCAGTGTCCTGGATTAGGCCTGTAGACTCCTCACAGGCAACAAGGGCAAAAAAATCTGATTTTTCAGTTTAAAAGGTGTGTGACTGCTTACAACTGGCTGTTTAAGTACTACATCTATGCAAATGCCATTAAGAAGCAATGCTATGTAATTATCATCATGCAAGGCTTAGTGACCTGGTATAAAAACAAAACAAAATAAATGCACTTACAATTTGGGAGTAGTAAATGCAGCTAAATGCTTCCTTAAGGGGCACTGATTCCCTTTTGTTGCCCAGTGAACTCGGTAGAGTCACAGTTATTTCAGTGGGCTTTGATGGGTGGGATTCATCAGACTAAATGTAGACATGTGCATCTGACTTAGAGCTTACCCTCACTTTATAGTCAGGGATGGTAAAGCATCTTTTTTTTAATGGTTGGGGTAGAAAGCATCTTGGTTTAAGATGCATTTCTTCTCATCCTAATTTAGATGTTTGAGAGAGATTTTGTGAATTCTGTCCTAAAACTACTAATTTATCTCCATTGGCTCTAAATGGAGCCAGAGTGACCAGTTGAGATGGAGATGAATCCCCCTCTCACTGAGTGAAAAGGTCAGCATCTGCTGTTTATACAAGCTGCTCTTTGCTTGAGTTGTGCTATAACCCCACCAGCATGAGATTCTTCTCCTTGCATAAAGTGCCTCTTAGTTCCCCAACAGCATATACAAGGCAAACTAATGCAAATGGACAATTTTCTCCTGTCAAAGTTGTGCCATTCTGGGGTAAATGATTCTTGGAGCACACAGAGGTATTTGAAATTTTAAGCTTTGCTGAAAATCTAAAGCAATTTTTGGACACGTAGAAATAGTTAAACACTGAAAAAAAATTGTGATTTTCCATTTCAAAGTTCCATTTCAGTTGGTAAAATAGCAAACTTTGGTCATTTGAATTTACTTCAAATCAATGAGTAAAGTACCAACATAAAATTTATTCCTTATCTGAAATATCTTTTAATTTTTTAAAAAAATTTATTTTGATGACATTACATTTTGTATTTTTTTCCTCCTCAAACAAACAAACAAAAAAAATGCCCCCCAAAATCAGATCCTCTACTTCCTCAGTGCACAGTAATGTATGTCCTGCCCAACAGGACTCTTTGTCTAAAGTTCACGTATTTGTAAAACCTGTGATGTGTTTGCTTTATCTCCGTATTTCGGCACTTGTGCAGTCTTTGCCTAGGGGCAGGTTTTCATCAAAATTTCTTGAAGTGCTGTAGCAAGGGACTACAGACACAAATGGCTTTTAATGTTACTGTCCTCAGCAGGCTGCTGTAGAACTGGGGCAAACCCACACATGTCAATGAGTTACCTGAACTCAAAACTTATGTAGCAGTTTGTGATATTAAATATGGAGATTTGCACTTAGTTCAAGTGGGGACAGTAAACAGCAGCACATCCACTGCAGTTAACAGAGCCATACTCTGGTAACACTTTGTACTTCTCACTTAGTGGCAGCACAGTTCAGCCTTTTCCACTCCTTATGGCAGGGCCTCCCTCTGATCACACTGTTGGCAGTCAGGGGAAGCTCCTTATTCTGGAGAGAGGATGAGGTCCCCCCTGTTTGCCTTCTGTTCAGCATTGCTCTGTGGAGCATGCAATGACTCTAATGTATTCACTCAAGCAAACTTCCCAGGGAAGCCCATATATCCTTGAAGTCAGGGATTCTTTTTCTTTTTTTTTTTTTTTTTTTTTTTTTTTTTTTTTTTTATTTTTTTTTTTATTTTTTTTTCTTTCTTTCTTTCTTTCTTTCTTTCTTTCTTTCTTTCTTTCTTTCTTTCTTTTCCTCTCTTTTCCTTTCTAGAAATAGATTCATTCTCTGGTAGGCTGAGAACAGCCGTTGACCATTTTCCTGTGCTGTTGAAAAATTACTGTCAGAAGTGTTTGCTGACATCTAATCAAGGCAGGGATGAGGGATTTCTTAAAAACAGTACTTCTGATGCATGTCAGCTTGCTTTGCTTGGTCAGTTGTCACCTCAGTTTTAAAGAATTTTAATTACAGTAGCTGTTATGAACACATTCCCTTAGGGAAATATCATTTTCTTATATTTGAATTAATTTATGTGAGCACAGTTTACCTTCTCCTTAGAGCAACTTGTCTCGTGGTTTGAAATCTGAGCTATCCAAACTTTCCAAATTTGTGAGCAGATGCTACTGGTGGGACTCCCCTGTGTGCCAGTCATTTTTTTCCCCAAAAGGATATATGCACACAGGCAGGCTGTGGGCACACAGCTGTGCATGAGGAGGCTGAATCCAGCCTCAGGAGGAGGCAGCTGGGCGGCTCCAATGCAGCCAGAAGGGAAAAATCTCTTACTGAGTTGTCATCATTGCTCTTAGACAAACCCCAGTGACCTCAGGGCACCTGCTTCATTGTAGAAATTTTGGAATGGAAGTTTTAATGTAAAAAAAATGTAAAAAATTTCATAAAATGCAATCTCTTGTTTGCCTGAATCCCTACTGAAACCAGGAATTTCATCTCCAAGCTCTCTTTGGCACTTCTGAACTGTTTTTGAAAGTCACTACAATCACTGATTTATTTGCAATATGTCAGAGCTGTGTCCCTGTGGAAGTTGCATCAAGTTGTATTGGTGGAAAATTAATGTAAGAGTGCCTTAATTTAAACATTTGGATATTTTCCCTGTACTTCAAGACATTTTGCAATAGTGTTTACTTGGATCCAGAAAGAATGAAAACTTGCTTGATATGGGAATGTGATTTTTCATTTTAAATGCCTTTTTCTCTTCACATCTCTCTCAGATCTCAGTTGCAGATAACTGCCCTCAAAGGAGGCTTTTCCAACAGCTTCATATTCTTTATCTATAGAAGTTGCAGTAGCTCTTTGGTTCTTAAGCCAATGACAATAATAGACTGATTAATTTCTCTTCTGCCATCCTCTACTTTGCACCTTCTATAATGCTTCTATTACCATGATCAGTACTTTTATCTCAGGGGATAGATGAATTTCTTGTATTTATGACTGTTTACTCTACATGGCTTTTTTTTTTTTTTTTTTTCCAGAGAGCAGAGAATTGCATTTCCAGTTTATTCACCTTCTCATACCTTCAAAGCTGTAAGCCATGTTCTATCAACCATAAATACACTTGATTCCTTGGAGTACATGCTCTGAATTTACAACAGTTTGGTACAGAAAAGTCTTTTGAGACATTAATTTTGTAATTCAGTTTATTCTACTTGAATTATGAGCCAAGTAATAAATCTACATTATTTATCTGCACTGGTGATTCCCAGCCAATTGTGTAGGCTACTCTTTGAGGCAGCTGTCTTCAATGCTGTATCTATTAAAAGATATTACAAAGTTTTTCCTTTCCCTGATTGCAGAGCTTATGTTGTTTGACAGGTCTTGTTCAGATTTTCAATTGTATGTATTCCTATAGTGTCTTTAAAATTGTCTAAGCAACTTCTCCATCTCCGAGAAGTGTGCAACTCCTCAAGACAGACTGAAATCTCATTAGAAGTTTGGCTTTTTGAAATCTGAATCTTCTTCAGAAGGGAGAAACACTATAAATGTGGGATTATGAGTGGCTAGGCACAGATTGGAGCAGATCTTAATATAAAGGCTTAGGATTTTGGGCAGCTTTTCCATCAATGTCTATCAAGAAGATTAGACATGAAGAAACATATGGGAAATTCATGGCAGCTAAGGGTTTGTGGAAACAGAAAAGGACAGTTTAGAGGATATTCAAGTTAGATCAGTTGTTCTTGATTAAATCTCCCACATAAGATCTAAGAAATGGCTGTAGTTCTTTGAGCTCTGAGGAGGGTCACTGGAGGATGGGTAAATTATAGGCCAGTCAGTTGGTCATCCATCACCAGGAAGATACTGGTAAAATTCATAGGGCAAGGAATCTAACAGTATGAAAAGTCCTGTGTCAGTATAACTTGAGAAGATCAAATTATGTCAGACAAGAATAATTTGCATGTATAATTAGGGAAAAAACAGTGACCAGGAGAGGAGATGTTATGTAACTTGACTCTAATGAAAATTGATCTTGTCTAACCGGACACTCTTAGTAGCAAATGGGTGTATAAATCTGCCGTGAAGTGAGAGAAAAACTCCTGAGGATAAAATATAAATGAAGGGATTAAGGCCCCACTCTCAAAATGAAAGAAAGACTGCTTGCTCTAGGGATTCTACTGGCTTGGAATGTATGAAATAGTTTCATTAATCACCTTGCAAAGTGGAAGAGGGAGGAGAGCTGTAATATCTGCAGACTCTACCAACATGGAAGGGGATTACAAACTCTTAGGAGGAGAAATCTGAGGGACTGAAAGCAAGATTCAAAAAGATTCATGTGTGTCTTGACATGCTGAAGAAAAAGTCTCAGGGAAAAATAAGACACAACTCCTCAGTGAGGAGAGAACACTATCCTGAGGAATAATTAATTGCATACATATAAGAAAGAGAGCACTCTTGGCAAAGCAGAAGTTAAACAGACGCCACTGAATCCTTAACTGAATGTGAGTGAAGAAACTCATGCTGTGAAAAGTAAGCCACATACTAGAGTATATGGCAGACGTACTCTAAGTTTTACTCCTTCTGCTTTACTCAGCATTCATAAGACCTTGTTCTGTTCCCAGTTTTGAGCAGTGCACAGTAACAGATGGGCCAACTGGAGGGAGTCCAGCAGAGCGAGTGCTGGTAATCCACAGATGTAGAAAACATGACCTTTAAGGTGAGATTGGAGGAATTTGTTTTGCTTAGCCTAAAGATGAGGATATTGAGTAGGACGTGGTAACAGTGCTCTCTAGGACTGCCAGCGAAAGGAAAGAAATAATCAGTTCCCTGTGTCCACAGACATGACAGGAAATAATAGCTTAAAATGTAGCATGGGTTATTGAGGTAAGACAGCAGATAAAATCATGTCACTCTAAAGATAGAACAAGTCTCTGTCTGGAATGATTTAGGTATAGCAGATCCTGACTTTGGACCAGGGCTGGATAAGACAAAATTCTCAGCCAGAGATATGTTCCTTTGTGGTGAAAGCGTTACTGCAGCAAATGAGGCATGAAGCACCTCACTGTCCCAGAAGTCACACACTTGAAATGAGACACAAAATAAAAAGTTGAAAGGCACTGGAATAGTTGATGACAAGGTTCCTTTCAAAGCCATCTTTCTCTGACTTTGGAGCACATCTTTACATAACTTGGTTATGAGAGCTTATCAAACCTGATTTTGTTTTATGACAAGGTAACCCACCTGGCTGATCAAGGAGAGCCAGTTGATGGAATCCTTTTGGATTTCAGTAAAGCTTTCTATACATCTCTCACAGGATCCTTCTGGACAAAATGACCAGCATTCAGCTGGATAAACACATCATGCCATGGGTGAGCAACTGGCTCATGGGTCAGGCACAAATGGTGACACCAGACTGGTGACCTGTCAGAAGTGGGATTCCACAGGGCTCCATCCTTTGCCCTGTGCTCCACAGCTCTTCATTAATGACATGGATGCAGGACTGGAAGGGACACTGAGCAAGTTTGCAGACAACACAAAACTGGGAGGAGCTGTTGACTCCCCTGAGGGCAGGGAGGCCCTGCAGACTGGGGAATGAGATGTAGGAAAGCAGTGCCACAGAAAGGGACCCAAGAGTCTTGGCTGTTCCAAGTTGAACACGAGCCAGCAGTGCCCTGGCAGCCAGGAGGGCCAGCCCTGTCCTGGGGGCATCAGGCTGAGCATCACCAGCCGGGCAAGGGAGGGGATCGTTCTGCTCTGCTCTGGGCTGGGGCAGCATCACCTTTCTTCCTGGAGGCTGTTTTGGGTGCCACAAGATAAGAAAGACATTAAACTGTAAGAGAGCACCCAAAGGGGAGCTAAAAAGATGGTGAAGGGCCTTGAGGAGAAGCCCTATGAGGAGCAGCTGAGGGCACTTGGTCTGTTCAGCCTGGAGGAGACTGAGGGCAGACCTCACTGCAGTTACAACTTCTTTGTTAGGGGAAGAGGAGGAGCAGACATGGATCTCTGCTCTGTGGTGACCAGGGACAAGGCCTAAGGCAATGGCCTGATGTTGTGTCAGGAAAGTTTAGGTTGGACATTAGGAAAAAGTTTTTCACCCATAGAGTGGCTGGGCACTGGAACAGTTCCCCAGGGAAGTGGTCAGAGCATCAGCCTGACAGAATTGAACGAGAGTTTGGACAATGCTCTCAGGTACATGGTGGGATCCTTGGAGTGTACTGTGCAGGGCCAGGAGCTGGACTGGATGATCCTTGTTGATACCTTCCAACAGCATATTCTGTGATTCTGTGAAAAGTGCCACATAAATTAAATAAATAAAACTATTGTGACCATAGACTATACAGACAGAGTGTGTTATCTGGCTGCACATTGCCTTTTACTGAGAAAGAGGGGGATTGGACTTGAATATTTCTTGCTTCTTTCACCTTTAAGTTGTGCTGATTTGGCTCTTTTATGCATTCTAGAAACTTTAATTTTGCTAAACAGATTCAAACCCCAATGATTAGAATCTGACTGTTTTGATTTTTTTCTTTTCAGGATGTGATTGCAGAGGCAGAGTTTTTAAAAATCATATTTTTCAGAAAACATAGAGTGTCACGTGTTAGAAAACACTCCTACTTTGCACACGACTAAATCTTGCCCATTTGAGCCCAAGGATGAGAAATGTAATCCCCAGAATTTTGTAAGAAAGGCTAACATAGAAAGAATATTTTAGAGAGAATATCAACTAACGTAATGTTATTATGCTAGTTGTTATTATGCTATGGTTTTATGATGATATAAACCTTCTGTCCTTAATGCAAATTTTATTAATTTTCTCAACTTTCGTTTAAAGAAAATTATTTATTTTGACTTCTAAATATGCTGATTTCTGTAGGGTTGTGCTGGATAACTACCTAAATTACAGCAAATACTTTAAAGTTGCATATAGCAAAGAAACAGTAAGCCACCATATCCTGTTTGCCAAAATATTATTTTATCCTAGGCAGGAAAAATGTTCACAGTGACTGATGGATGATTCTTCCTTATAAAATTAAAATGTATTTTAATAGATTAATTCTTCATAAATATTTTTGTATAAGGGGAGAACGGTACGTGCACAAACGAAGTGTAATAAAACTACTCTTGGAAATGCTCGGAAATCCAAAGATAGTGCTGTTAATGAGCAAGAATCCCACATAAGAAGAGATCAGGTAACATCAGCAAGTCAAATATTTTCATTAAGTTCATGACTTTTTCTGTTGCATGTGTCTTTTCATATGCCCATGTCTCTCCTGTTCCCCAGACATGGCCTAGGTTATATAAGGTTCGTATGAAAAACCCATTCAGTCCTATATTCATATAAATCAAACTAAATAGCTTTTCTAACGCTTTAAATGAATTGCTGGTAATCTGTGTGTAGTCATTCATATGGGTTTAACATGGATCTCTAACTGTTCAGCTTGCTCCTACATCTGTTTCTGCAATTTAAGGAGAACATCTTCTTGTGCAGTATGTGAAAGTCATTTCCTATAAACAGAATGAGCCATGAGCTCTCTATTATGGGGCATTCATTTGGAGAAGGAAGGAGAAAAGACATAATGGCTTTTAGGTAGTTTCATGGTGTATTCATGAGGAGTCAGTCTCTCATTTCCAAGGCTGTAACTCAGAACAACATCAACACACCTAAGACAGCTCAGATTTTACTTACTATATTGCTCATTTTCTGCCAGTTAAAATCGAGTTGTTTTGTCCCAGAACCTCCAAGGGCAGTATGTATACAATTAAGGGTTGGTTTATGAGAAAATATTACTGGTCCTAGGCTATTTTACTTTCCCAATGGGTTCTTCAAAACACGATCTTCCATGTTGTCTCTGGAACCTATAAGCTGTAACTCTACACTTATTTGCTACTTAGAAATTGAATTTTTCAGAGCATTCCCACTGTGGTGTAGATGTTACTTTTATTCAGCCAGCAGGCTGAGTGAACAAGTAAAATGGGCTTCTACTAATTGAAAGAGCTGTCCCTATTAGAGCAGATTATATTATATTTCTTTATGCAGAAAGATGTCTTTTTCAGTTTCTCTTTTTCTAGACGCACAAAAAAAAAAAAAATCTGTCCAGCAGGTGAGTGATTATTAACTCAGTTTTAAAGAATTCTCCTAATAAATAATGTATTTACACTTGGCAAATACAAAGTCCTGAATCTTTTTTGTTCTATACAATTTTTAAATGCTTCACAGTGGAGTAGTATCACACAAATGGTTCAGAGTCCAGCTTCTGACTGCCTCTGTGTGCTGTTTTGCCAGTGTTGCCAACATATTGCATCGATTTTGAAAAAGCAGAATTCATTCTCCCCAAAATTAGATGTCAGTGCAAATCCTGGGGATGCAAACTAAGAAAGGAGTGATAGCTGGTAGTTGTTATCAATGCTGATATGGGATCATCTCCTTGTGTGCTGTCTGACCAGCTAGACCCAAAGACTGTGGTAGGACACCTGAGTTTTGTTATGCTGGTAAAAAAATCTGAGCTGCTTTAACAGGAACTGATTTTAAGTTCAAGTCGCAGTAACTTACATAAGAAGAATAATACTTGGAGGCACAAGTCCATAATATCATCTGTTTTCTTGAAGAACTTTATTTATTTTGTGCTCAGCCCATTTCCCATTTTTTTTTTCATGCCATCCCATTTTTTTCATGCAGACTCCCATAGCTTGATAGTTTTCCCTTAACAGCCATCTCAGGGCACAGATGATTTTGAACATCTCTGGAATTTTAGCACACAAGTTAGATGGATTTGTTATAACGTTCAGCGGTAAAATAGCTAACAATGCCCCCATTGAAATAGAGGTAGTTGGGTTTCAGACTTAACATTTTTTTTGGAAAGTAAGGGAAAAGCCATATCCTCAGAGCTGTAATTTCAGGTGTTTATCTTTGCAATGTGCCATATTTCACTCTCATGTTTTCACAGTCATGGCGATTACTGGTTTCATAATAATACAAAAGAAAGCTGAAACTCCTCTATACGAATGTATAGCAGAGCATGGCTAATTTTGTGGATGGGGCTCTGCAGAGCATAGCTCAGCCTGGGAACAGATGTACTTTTCTCAGCCCAGCTCTGCTTGTGAGGAGATTACTGTTCATCAGTGCTGACTTGCTCTTATTTTCCAGCAGGACTGATTGTGTGAGTGCTTCTTCACCCATTTCTGTTACAAAAAGTCATATTAGCTTAAGTAATGGGAATAGGTCATGGTTAACCCAGTTTTGTTGTGGGTTTTTTTGGTTTGTTTTTATTCATGTTTTAAATCAAGAACTAACTTTTGGAAGCTGTGACTTTTGCTATAGGAGAGAGGCAGAAGACAGGCAGTGGAAGAACCTGATTTCCAGGGTGTGCATCTGTGTAAAACTTTTGAAAAATTTTGCAGGTGAAAATAGGAGAGCTCCCTATCTGCTTCCCTAGATGCTCTGTCTGCAGCAGGATCAAGAAGTGAAATTTCAGTATAATGTAGTCCCTGCTTGAAACCTCAGGACAGACAAAGAGCATCCACCTTTTTCATCACAGACATGCTGAGCACAGTGCTGAGGAGAATTGAACCATTTCATTCATTTGAATGCTTCAGGACAAATGCTGAGGTTATAATTGAAAAAATTAGGATAGTGAAAATCTTAAAATGAAAATAACATAAAAATGTTAACAAATGAAGTGATGAAAAAAAATTGATACAGCAAGTGAAAATGTGCTCTAACTATAAACAAAATATACAGTTGCTCAAGCCAAAAAACACACATAGTATTTGTAGGGAGCTTTAGCAGAGTCAGAATCCTAAAGGTAGAGTATCCTCAATATCCTGAAGTATAAATACACAGGAAAGTTTGGTTACATGCTTTAGATATTCCTTTGGTAAGTGTGGTGCAATGAAATGATGTGGTTAGGAAAAGAGTCCACATCATAAATCCTTGAAATAGACAATGACAGCTGAATACTTTATTTAAAGCACTGTATTTCCTGACACTTGAGAAACAGACCAACAACACAGGATCTACTTCACAAGCAGTTTTGGATAATAAGACAAAGCAAAGTAATTCCAGACTAGAGTTTTTCAATGAGTAGTAAATCTGCTGAAAAATGGTATTTGTGAGAGACTGAAAAATCATCTAACCAGATAGAATTCCCTTTCAGCCTTTAGCTGAAAAGAATGAAGAAAATTAAACCTGGGGAAGTGCTTTACCCTGATGTTTTGAAATAGAATATCTCCTTGAGGAAAGGGTGATTTTTCCCTACCTTTTGTGTGACAGTTATAAATATGAAGCTCAAATTCATTCTGCAAACATGGTGCAGCTCAGGCCTGTTGCTGTGTGAACCCAGTGCACTTTAGACATGAGTTCCTGGGTGTCCCAGGAACTCCTCATCCAGCTGCACAGATTAGATAATAGGCTGATCTGAATCAGTAGAGAGACTCAAGACAAGGTGAACTTAACCCCAGCCTGGTTCACTACAAAGCATCAGATTATCTGGCACAAAAAGTGTCCAGGTGGGAATTTCAGCCTGTCTTTTCCTGGCAGCTCCAACTGTGCTTGGACCAATCTCTATGCTCAAATGTGTTGATTAACATTGAGAGTGGATGCATCTGACCATTCCTGAAGCTTCTTGAGGTGATTCCTGATGCAGAATTGATCAAATTGGACATTAATAAGACACTTCAAACAGCCAGTGAAAAACTCCTTCAGCAGATGCAGAAATGGTCAGGTGGGAAAATCTCTCGTGTATGGTAAAGATAGATAAGAGATGTCTTTATGTAGTATGACCACAGGTTGAGTGGTAAAATAAGAATTGAGTGTCAGAATGGAGGTTTGGAGAGTTTCATGCTGAATAGCTGAAGGTGACATTACAAGGACCCTCAAAATCCCCTCATCACCATCCAGGCATTGACCATCCATCCTCTTTGAGATGTGTGGTTCCCTTTGTGAACATTACCTTGTTCCAATTGTTCCAATAGTTTCCAGTTCTTTTAAAGATTCTGTCTGTAGGTGTTCAATAATTCCTCATTTATAATTCCATTAAATAGTTGGGAGGAAAAGGAACAAAAAAGCTAAGCAACAGTAGACAAAATATCTTGGTGTTAGTCAAATCCATTTTCTTCCATTTTCTTAGTTTTCTCTCATTTCCCAAAGCCAAACAATTGTAGAACCTCAAATAAAATGAAATCCCAATCATATGGGAATTTTAAAAATTAGGCTCTAATTCCCCATGTCCTGTTTCTGTTTCTGCAGTTTGTGCTCTCTATTAACACACCTCCTGCCAAACTTTCAGATCTTTCTGTTAAACAGCTGAGCTTAAACAGAATGAATTCTACATGCAAAGCTGGGAATTTTATCATAGTTTTTTGTGCTTTTAAGTCCAGTGTCATCCTGTTCACTAAAGGGTGAATAACTGTATCCATATGACACTTTTTAGAAGATCAAGAGGAAGGTCAAGGGCTTCCTCCAGGAAGCCATATATTCATAAACCAGGTATTCATAAACATCACTGTCTTCTGCTACTTTTGTCTCACCATAACCCATCCTAATCATGGTAATTGCAGCACTCGAGAAAATATCCCACAGATGTGACCCATTTCATTGTGAGTTTGTTCTACTCATACAGCATATTACATTTAATGAAGTTGTATAATATAAGTTAACCAGCTGTTGATTATATTTAGTTATATTGAACACCGCAGAAAAAGAATCTATTTCATGGGATGCAGCAGAGGAAATGAGAGAAGGAAGCAGCTAAAATTTGTAGATACCTTCCAAAAACAGGACAGGCTCAACGCAGCTTCTCTGGGGTCCAACACCTTGGTTTCTCAAGGGTACAAAAGCCAGAAAAGGTAACTGCTTGGGATGTGCTGACTACTGCTTTTTACTGACTACAGATACAGCTCTGTCTTCCTGCAGGATCTCTTTTGTGAGCTCTCGTTGCCAACATCTCCTATTTAGGCAGACAGGGAACTGACAGCAGGATACTGGGCAAATGTTTGACCTAGTTGAATTACTCCTAGGGGTTCAAGAATTGTTTAGAGAAAAAGCACATTATCAAGTACAGCAAACCTTTTCAGTCCTACAGAGTCAGCACACAGAAAAAAGCCATATGGACTTTTCAGCTCATGGTGATCTGGAAGGACCTCAGGTACTTATGCTTATAAAACATTCTGGGCTTTGTCTCAGCTTAAATTGCTTAAAAACCATTTGGGCATAGGAGATGAAGACTTCAGTAAGACAGTAAATACAAACAAAAGCCTATTCAGCTTTAAAAATATGCCTCCAAAATAGCAATATACTGAGGCAGCAAAAGGACCCCAGCTTTTAGGCTACAATTCACTCTGCTCTTACCCTAAAGTAACTAAGGCAAAAACCAAAGTCAGATCACATGTAACTACTTTTTTCTTCCCATGTGCTTTGGTTTTATTTGGTTCTTACTCAGAAAGCTGCTGTGAAGAAAGTGAGAGAACAACTTGTGATTTACACCAGGTAATTATAGCTGCTGCCCCACTGTTCTCTGCACAGTGTTTCTCATGCCCTGTGTCGATGGGGAGGAATTCCTTTCTTCCTTGCATTCCTATCCCAGACCTGGCTGTATATCAATGACTGATATTATCTGTGCATAGCTTTCTATTTACATTTATATCCTCTAAAGCCAATGAAAACCTTGAACAATACCAAGTGTACACTCTAATCAGCATGTAAAGTTTGTCGTGTGTCTCAGGATCTTTGGATGAAAAGCTTTCTGTATGCATCATTGCTATTAGTTTTTCCTGCATCATTGTCAAGATAAATACATAGTGTTGTTTAGCACAATGTACTGGAAACTTCTGACTTGCAAATTAATCTGAAATGTAGAACCATATAAAAACATTTTATGCATCTAGCACTGATGATTTAATTTTTGCTCTTGAGAAACAGTCTAAAAAGAAACTTAGCAATACATATACACAAGTTAAAAGAACACATGTAATGAATTAAAAATCATTGCCTTCAGTTAGATGTTGATTGTCACTATGGAGCAGTGACTATGATGGGAATTAAATTAGATTAACACAGCCAACACAAAAAGCCTCTATTACTGATAAAAATAAAAGAACAAGACCTTTCCAAATGCAAAGGCAGATTCAGCCATAAAAATATTGTAGAAATCTAATTCTAGTACTTTTCATGGAGCTGAGCATGTAATGTCTGTTCACATGTAAAGATACCCTTGGGGAGGAAGAGCAGGAGGAGGTGCTTTATGTTTATGCTTTGGGTTGTCTCTGTGGAAGGAAACTGAAGAAGTTATGAGGTTGATTAAACTTAAGTTGTGGTTGGCAGTTATGCACAGATCAGGAATGAAGGTTGATGCTTCAAGGTCTTTCTGGTAGCAGAGATGGTATTTTAAATAATTTTTATATATTCCATTTTACTCAGAAGTGTCACACTGTAATATGTTACACTCTCTCATGCTCTGTTAACATTTTCAGGAGGTCCGCATGAGATAATATGGAAAGAAATCTGAGACACATTATTGTGAGGAATGGCCCTTTAGGCTCTGTGAAATAAAGCAGTTTTGCTCTCTGGGAATTTCTGCAAACTGTTTGCTGTGTTCTTTACTCTATCCCTGTGAACAAAGTCTGAATAAGCTGGAAAACAGCTCTTTTCCAGTTAAGTCCTGCCACTTTCAAATGTCACAGAGATTCTCCACCCTTTTTCTAGCCTTGGCTCCTGATCATAAAAGATGAGCCCCTTGCGCAGCTCTAGTCCAATGTAAACTGATTATGGACCCTAACTATAGCTAGGGAAGAAAAAAAAAAGCAGAATCCTTGTGCATTTCCAGTCACTGTCACTGACTCTGGCCAGGTGGTCTCTTCATGGCCTTCTCTCTGCCCTGGATGAGAAGCACCTGCTGTCCCTGTAAGGGGGTATTTGGTCTGAATATAGACCTTAACATAAAGCAGAAACAATGCCCCAGGGAGACCCCTACAACTACACCCAGTGAAAACGAGATGAAGAGCTGCTGTTTGTGCCTGCTTATCCTTTTTAGGTCAAGCTCTCTGGGGAGATTCAGAGGACATCTGCTGAGTCTGTGCTGAGTGGCCCAAGTGTGGGAACACTTACCCTCAGTCCCCATGGCTGAACACTCCCATTAGCACAGCAAGCCCACATAAAGACTGGACTTGACCTCAGGGGCCACTGTTTAATTTCTCCTTTTTCCTTCCTCTGTCTCAGTGGTTTATTTTCTCATAAATGCTCTGACTGCTGGGGTCAGTAGATAGTCTTACAATTACACAGACTTTGTTCCTTGCTTTAAACAATTGCTAGCCCTTTAGGAGCCAGATTTGTCAATATAAATCGTTGGAGTTAAAAGTTCATGAGAGGGTGGGAAGATCTTTTGTGTGTGTGTTTTTAAGAGAAGGATTTTGCCTCTAAAGTGGAACGAGTAAGAGAATGTGAAAGCTGGAGAAGAGACACCTGTGCTGCTGGCAAGTCTCCTGCCAAGCTCACAGCAAATCTGGCAAGCCCCATTCCCTAAGACAGAGGCTCACTAGTTAACCTCAACAAGGTACCCCAGATGTAAACATCCATTTCACTGATTCTGTTCTTGTGCTCCCATAACTTTAATATTAGCAGGATGTAGTAGTTGTTTGGATCTCCATAAATCCATAGAATGAGTAGTAAATTTTGCAAGTGACTACTTTGATATTAACTTTAATTGTTTAAAACTAGTTTATATTGCAACATAGAAGTCTAGGCCACTCCCTGTATAAGATGACTCATCTTAAAATAGGTGCCTCAAGCCAAGAAAGATGATCCTTGAGTCGCCCTGCAGTGAGCATACAACCTGTGGAGATTGTTTTGAGCAGATCCCTTTTTTTTAGACTACTAAAACTAAGATCTATATTTCACACAGCAGTAATTTCCTATAATTGTCCATTCAACCTCCTTCATTGTTGACATGGAAAGAGCATTAAAAAATGGTAGGATGTTTGTTCCTCCATTCTCTCTCTCTCTTTTTTTTTTTTTTCTTTTTTTTCCATGGAGTGCTAATGAGGAATATGATCCAGTGGCAGTGGTAACATTTGAATACAGTGGTTGCTGGAATAAGATAAGCAAACTCACTTTTCAAAGCCAGCCAGATACATCAGCTGGGAGGAATAGAAGCAATTTATATTCCTTAGATAAAAAATATTCTGTTAAAAACACTTCTGAAAGATATTTATATGAAACTTCTCACTGACAGAATCCTAGTCAAAAGTCTATTCATCTTTCCCTAAGAGAGGTATCTAAGATAGGGCAGATGAATCACCTTCTGGAGGTGCCTGTCTCTGAAGACTCCTATTCAGACATTTTTCTTTGTCTGTGTTGGGTGAGGTAAAGCTCTGGCAACTGCTGACTTTAACCCCAGTAATGAAAGTAGCTGGTGACCAACTAGAAAGAAGAGAGAAAGTAAAAGATGCTTTGTTGCAGGTGACATGAAAACGCCAGAATAAACTTAGAAATAATTAAAAATTAAATGCTACCACCTGGGAAATTATTCAAGAAGAGGTCATAGGTTTTCAGCTTCCTGAAGCAATAAAGCTCACTATTCTGGGAAATCTAATATTAGTAAGAGTTTTAAATGCCAGAAGAAAGATGTCCTTGAAGAACTTCAGAAAAAAGAAACCAAAACCAAAAACCAACAAAACCAAACCCCCAAAAACCCTGCAAAAACCCACTTCAGATTAGATTCTCATTTACACTAAGAAAGTTTTTAGCATATTTGCAGTGTGGACTAACCTTGCAGTAGATGCAATTCCACCTACTTCCCACTAATTAGTAAAATGGTGTCAATTATGTTTTTTGAGGTTGGGCTTTCCTACTTCCCAAATAAGAGGCTGAAACTATGAGCTGAATCTATGAATGAACAAGTATCTATGAAGACTCACAAGAATTGAAATATATTCAGAAATTATAGTTGTCTTTTGCTATTAAATACAAACAAAACTTTTATCAAAGTACAATGTAGTTTAGTCTGTTCAACTTAAGCTGCCATAATGTAAATGTTCCTCATATGGAAACAAATTATTGCAGGTTTCAAATATTTTCATAATTATCTTTAAATAATATAACATTCAACAATATCCAGGATAATGTTTTACTTCTGTGAATTTTAGCCCAAGCAGCCTCAGAGTCCATAAAGAAATAATGGGACACAGGATAAGAAATGAACACAGTTCAGCACTGATTTATTGCCTCCTATTTTTAACCTGGCTTCCTAAGAAATCAATGCCTGTACGTTCATGCTGTGTATGTGTGCAGGTATTAAATTGGGCTTACTGGACAATTTCAACTACACCTGTGTGGAAAGAAATCTCAGCGATAGTCAGGCTAAGAGTAATCTCATGTAACTTTGGATGGCTGAAAGTGTGGATATGTCCCTTTGAACTAAATATCCCAGGCTCCCTTCATAGGCAGTGGAAGTGAATCATCACAGTAGATGGTGATTTATGTTATCTATTCTAGGCTTTTATTCTAGGAAGGGGCACATTTTGCTGTAGAAAGAGGGATGTTCTAAATGTGGCAAAATACAAGCACTGAGGCTTCCTCCTAACATCTGTTTTCTGTGAGGGTTCTCCAATGTGTAATAAGAGCTGAGCTCATACTACATCATTTCAACTGGCATTTTGTGGTTAAATGCAAAACCACTTTGATGTGATTTGGATACATAAACACTTTAATCATAGAGATAAGCAATTTTTACAATTACACAGCTTCCCTGTGATGTGGAAGAGGTGGTGTGGTCCAGGTAAAATGCCAGAAGGGTTAATGTAGTGGTTCCAACTCTGCCATAAAACATTCTGGAGCAGGATTGCAGGTCTTTTTAGATCCCAGTCTCCTCCTGGAGCTGCAAAAATAGTCCCAGATCCTCACTCTATGGACACAGAGTTACTCGTAGTCTGTCTGGTTCCTAAGTCATCCTTCAATATTTTTTACGAGGTTGGAGAATATCTTTCTGTTGATATCCACTGAGGTTTTCTGATTTGCTGTCAGAAAATGTCTATTTCAGTGCTGTTAGTGCTCATGATCTGCTTATTCTGAACATGATTGCCCTTCTTGACTATCAACAAGGTTTGGCTGTCTCCTTGAATGCACTAAAGTTATTCAAATTCCCTTCTGTTCTAAGGTACAGGAAGTTGTTAGACCCATTATATTATTTCATATACTTCTGCCTAAACAAAAGCTTGGTTAAAGTTTGTCCATTCCTACTAAAACACCCATTTGGTTAAAGTTCTACTGTCACAGTTCTGCTAACTAGGTTTTACTCTTGCTATCTGCTACATGATGTTGTGCTGATTTTTTTTCTCCCACCCTTGTACTCACCTGATCACCTTGCTCTCTTGCAGCCCTGCTTCTCATCAGGCTTCATTACCCCAGGTGGCCAGGGGACTATTTGCCCAAGTAGGACAGCTTTAAAAACAAAGTTTTTTGTAGAATACTGGAGGGAAGAGAAAAAGAGCTATCCCCTTTATAAACATTTCTTGCAGCCATTTATACAAAAATGCTGCCAACGTGACTCTACAGGAAGATACAGAGGTACTCTTGTTAATGCTTTTAAATGGTTTTTCATCATACCTGAAATATCTTTTCTCAAAGGCACTTGAATAAAGCTCATGACATTTTGACTCAAAAGCTTACATTATGAGCTAGTAATAAGGGTGCACAGGAGCTCTGTTAAAATCTGTCTCACTGAAATCTAACAATGCAGTAGCTCTTATTTATGGAGGAAGATATTTATGAGATGAGTTGTTTTCATTGGAACTGCCCCAAAATACAACCTTTTCCTAAAGAGGTATTTACCATCATTTATTCATTATCTAGACTGTGACAGGAAATGTCTGATAGATTGTAGAAAGGATGAAACCTTAGGTGTTTCTATGGCAAAACTAAATAGCTTTCTGAAAAATATGTTTTGCTCAGGCTGTTTGAAGAAGCTCTTTGGCCTGGGTGAATGACAGCTGGGAGAAGGATTTGCATTCCCTGATCATGCTTTTATTCTAGGCCTGTGCAGAATTGTATTAAGCCAATGATTACAATCAAAGCTAATGGTTTTTGGACTTTACGTGATTATCTGTAAGAGTCAAGGAGGAATTTTTCCCCTGCTGCCAAGTTTTTAGTCCTTTTTTTTATTTTGGTTTTTTTTTTTTCCCTCTCAGAAGTAACAGAAATAAGCAGCAGCTGGGTATTGGATAGGTCACCGATTTGGTACAGAGAATTCTCACAGGTGTCTGAGTGGTTTATTTTCTCACACACTCAGAGTCATATTTGTTTGGAGATGTGTAGTTGAGAAGGAAATTTGTCCTAGATTATTCTGAAAGGGCCTTTTTGCTTTTCACTTTCTTCTTCACCTGCAGTTATATCTTTTTAGTTGACACACGATCAGTTTTCTTTTTTCATGTGGACCTTGTCCACCTTGATGCTTACACTGTCATACATCTCAGGTTTTTGAGGACTGAAAAATTCATCACAATTAAATATGCAGGCTATTGAGATAAAATATAAATTTCTCAGAGAGATCTGAAATCAGATGAGGTGGCCTAATTGTTCCCTTTCGTTTTTCTCTCTCTTTTTTTTTTTTTTTTTTTCTGTGAATCCATAAACTCTACAGAATGTCTGCATGTTGGGAGTGGATAAATTTAATCAATGCTCAGATTTAGTGGGGAACAATGGTTAATCAGATCTACTGATCTGCAGGAAAGCACTCCAAGTACTTCAGAATCTTGCTATTAAACCAGGAACTGAATTATACCAAATATTCTAAATGAAGACATTTCTTTTGACTCCGTGAATTTTGGACGAGCTCCCAGGTCTTAAAACCCCACAGTGCTATTCCATTATCCTGATCTTTGAAATAGGTAAAGTTTTTAATGATGCCATTTTTGTTCCACATGGCAATTTCTGCTAGAGAACTAGTCTAGAAGAGAAAAACTATTAGAAAAGCTTCTTATTGATGTTACCTTTAGGCCTTGTTTATTTCCACTGAGTCAAAATCCAACAATAATGTGCTCTCAATAGTGTAGCAGGTTCTTGTATTTGGTGTTCCATTTCATTGAAGATACACTAAAATCACTCAATTTTTTCTTTAATGAAAATATTTTAACTACACACACTCAAAACATTACTGGAATAATTTTCCAAATGAATAAATTGTATCTTCTTCCTCGTTGAACTTCAAATTTGAATTTGTATGTTTCTGCAATTTCCTGCCCTTTGTTTCAGTGACCCTCTTTCAACCTATCTTACTCACCATAATTATTTGCCTTATCTGCCAGTGAGAACTCATCTTATTCTCAACCATAATTACTTCATTGAGCATTAAAGTGAAAAGGCCATTTTCCTCTTGTTGTTAATCTTTTTCAGATGTCAAGTTATTTACAAAGCCTTTGAATTAGTAATGTTGTGATGAGAATTTTGGTAAATTATATGTGAGAGAATTAGACCCATTATAATCTTGAATTCTCATTTGTCCTGAAACATTTTTTCTCTTCTCAGTTTTCTAGGCTTTGCAGGAGAGGTTTATTACCGTTTCAGTGTTCTGCCTATGACATTCTGCTTAATGATAGCTGGAGATGTGACCCAGCCAATGGTACATTTTTCTGACAAGCTACTAGGATTTCAAGCGTTTTCATCTCTTTCTTTTTTAAAGACATGAAACTAAATAATTATGAATGTGGCTCTGAATTCTATCACTCTTAACAGCACTTAAATCTTTGATTCCATCCAATAAAAAACAAAAAATGATTTCTTTGAAGATATGCTTCTGAGAAGTATCTGAAATTTACTCAGTTGCATCAATTTTATAAATTTACATTTACTTAGTGAAAAAAAGATTGAATTTTTGTCTCATATCTGTTCATTTTGGATGCTCATTTCTGCCAGTCAGAAAGCTAAAATGTTACTGAAAAATCTGATTTATGTTATTTTAGAGACTGTGATTTTAGTCAGTAGATCTATCCCACTTAATTTTAAGCATGTTGGAGACATGTCTGTCTTATCTCTCTGACTGCTAAGGAAGAGCAGCTGACACCTCAGGTATGAATCTGATCTCAGGTGAGGCAAATTACTCTCTGGAGAAATTGTTTTAATACTGACCATAAAGGGAGCCTACAGCAAGAAGTGTCCCACCTTCTAAACTCTTCTGTGTGCTTGCATCTAGGTGGGATGAGTTTGTATACAATGTAGGAAAAATCCTTACCTCCTCTTTTATTTACTGTTTATCTAGGATTATGAGAAAAATCCTAGGAATTTTCTCTGGAAAACTTAATTGACTCATAGGAATAGTCATGTCCAGAGCAATGAAGAAGGTCCAAAAAGACAAGTTTAATAAAAAAAAAATCCTCTTACTTTTATTTAGCATATATCTATCTATCTATCTATCTATCTATCTATCTATCTATCTATATATATGAATAAATTTCATCTACAGCCAACTAATTGAAAATTACATGGTTCTGGTAATTTCGGTTATTGTCCCAGTGCCACAAGAGATTTTTAATAGTCTTTACACACGTAAGCTGAACCTTAAATTATGGATCTGAGATTGATAAAAGACACCTGGTGTAGAATAAAAGACACCAGCAAGAATTAGGTACACTCACTGAATTTTGTGAAATCAAATGTAATATTGTGTTTTGGTGCTTGAGATACATCCTATCTGTTCTAAACATTTCTTTGATGATCAAAATATTTCTTGCAATGACCAGCTACACCTCAAGAAAAATGTAATTAATTGGCATGAGGGGAATTCTTTTCTTCTAAAATAAAATTGTAAAACCACAGAATATTTTTGGCAGTAAAAGATTTAAATAATTGTGCCCAAAGATGTGCTGTAGCTCTGCTTTGGAGTGAGCTTCGGAAGTGTCCTGCGGCAGTTCCTGTTTCCATTCTTCATTTCTACATGACTAGGAAAGCCCAGTCCCTTAAAAATGCACAGTCTCTCAGAAAAGGGGCCTTTTCTGTCTTTAATGATTTTATAGTGTTCATTTATTATGTTCTGTAACTGCAGAACTGCATTTTACATCTTTAATCAACAGCATAGAACCACTTAGATTAAGTAAAGACAATGATTTTGAAAGCTCTTTATAATTCTCTGAAGGCAAAAGAGCATGGACATTAAGGATGAGACCTATCCAATGGAAAGTCTTTACCAAAGTTCAGTGGAATTACCGGTACTCCAGGGTCTGAGTTTTCATACTGTGTCTTGTGATGGAAGGTCAGGCTAAACCTATACCTCAACAAACACATGCATGAATTACAATATAGCACCTGCCCCATGGTGGTCTGATCTTCAGAGCAATGTGCTAAGCTGCTGCCACTTTTTAACATTTTCATGATTTTCATTCCATCTGTTCCCCTGCTGGTTTTTTCACTGCAGTATCCACTCAGCAACATTTCCTGGAGCAATGTTCTTCTGACGTTCCAATGTTCCATCACAGTCACAAGCACACATCAGGATGTGTCGAACCAGCAAAAAAATCATCAGGCAGCACAGCTGCTGGATTTTCCTGATACGCCTGGAATGTTGCAGAGCAACAAGAGACTTGGAAAGTTGCTTCCATAAATCAGCTTTTGTAACTAAGGCACATGGTTTTGGTATTCTTTTTTTCTTGATTCTTTACTTTGCAGCTTGCTGTGCTGTGCAATCACTTGCTCCGAGGAAATCAATTAGTGCAATCAGCTTGGATTTTCTTTGTTCTGACGATGGATGTTTTTTTTTGAAACTGAGAATTAAACATATGGAAAAAATGCCCTGTTTTATATGAGAACTATGGTGAATCAAATCATGGAATGTTTTTCCATTGTAATTTAAACCTAAAAATTTGAAACAAAATGTAATTGTAATTCTTTTATCTTTTGAACCAAAAAATATCCAACCATGGTGATTTGGACAAGTGACTAATAAAATAGATACTTTTTCTTTTTTCCCAAAGTCCATAGTATTTTCAAGTTCATAAAGAAAGATTATATAATGTTTCCTGATTGAAACAATCAGGGCTCCTAAAAATGTTCATACAGTTGCATAAATGCATAGCCATGCTGAACAAAGTTCCACACTTAACAATGTACCTTAAATATAGAGTTTGAAAACCCAGTCCTAAACTAAAAGAATTATTAGGAGATATTGCTCTTTTTCAATGGCTAACTTTTTGTGTTAAATTAACATAATTTGGTCTTGATGGCACTGTGTTCAAGTGAAAAGGCTTAACCTCTACATAGTACTGATTTCATACCTTGTAATAAAAGTTTAAGAGGAAATAGTAAGCTTTTATGCCAGAAATACAAAATTGGATGGTCTGTGGTGTTGGCTTAGAATTGACACTTGAGATTTTTAATCTCCAGATCGCATGTTGTTTAATTTATACATTAGTGTAATATTGGAGTGGCTTGCCACCACCAAGGGTTCGTAACTTTATAGCTATATTCAGAAAGGGGCAAAAAAAAGAACATTCTCACACTTACAAACTGATTGCTTTCACCACATTTAATTAGTTGCCTTAGCACTTGTATAAAGAATTGTAGCTGGTGTTTAACTGGTTGGGTGGCTTACGCCAACAGTGAGAAAGGACTGCAAAAAGGGAAGGTGCAGCAGCTGCTTGAAATGGAAATATTTAATTCTCTTGTGATAATAAAATAAAGCTCAGCATGTTATTAATTTTTTGAAAAAAGCAGAGTATACTCTTCTGGAATACTTGTGCCATCTGCTTGGGAGTCCCTGTGCTGCTTTCAGGCTGTATTCTGAAGAAGAGACTGAAAAGTTTAAGTGGTCAGATGTTTGCAGGGAGAATTACTGTACAAAAACAATTTGTACTTTTAAACATACAAACTTTTATTACATACATCCATGTCTGTTTATGTTATGGAGCAATGACATTTCCTCAATATCCTGAAGTCCATTTGATGTATGTGGATTGTGAGTATGTACATGGACATACGTACACAGACATAGTCAAAACACTTACTATTATTGCAAATACTAAAATCAATTTAAATGTTAAAATGGCATAATATCCTAATTAAAATCATTTTTTTTTTAATATTTCTTTAAATAGTTCACAAGAGTGAAGAATTCTCTTCCTCATTTCCCCCATGGAGCCAGAGTGAAAATCCTCTTGAGCCATCAGTGAGAAAAGTGAGCTTTCCCAGGAATCTTAAATCCTTTTCTGGCCTCTCCTTGGCTGAATCTGGGCTACAAAACATAATGGGGTATTAAGATGTAAGAATTGCCAGTCAGGATGTCCTTGCCATATATTTCCTGGAGTGCGAAGGAATACTGGGTGCAAAGTTTTATTTTAAATCAGGTTATCTAGACTGGCACTGAAACTTTTGAGTACAGAATCTATTAACCTCATCTAGATGTGGCCTCAGCTGCAGCTATTAATTCTGTTAAGTCAGAAGTAACTTAAGCTTGTAACAATCCAATATTTTCAGAAATGTTGAAATTAGCTTGATGATTGGCAGAAAGGCCTCATAACAGAAAACAAAAACGTAATTGCAGCTGGTCTGGAGAACATATTATGCCTCCATCCATGTAAATTGTTCCTTTATGTCAATATTATAGCATTTTGGTGGAAACCTCTGTGGAATATTCCACTGCTGCTGCCTATGATTTACTTTTTTTTTTTTACATGCATGAAAATAGAGTTGCTCAAGGGCAGAAAATTTGGCATCATTTTATAAACAAGCATTATAAACACAGAGAAAAGGGATAGGTCATTTTATACCAAATTTAGCTGCTCATTTAGGGAGATAAAAAAAAGAGTAAATGCTTATCCATTAAAATCCTTCTCTGTTGTCTCAATCATTTGGGAGAAAGAAGTACAAGAAAACCATTGACTTTGCTGTTTCCTTTGGGAGAAGCACAGATGTGGAAGAACAATTTTTAACACCTAAGTGAGGCAGCTTATGAACTGTGTCTAAGTTCGTTCAAAGCCTTTCAAAATATAGAGTACATTTCCACCCAATTCACATAATAACTCAGGCTATGATTCAACATAGCATTTAAAAATGCAAGTAGTTCCTCATCTGTTTAAAATTATATTTGTGCTGTTCACTGTATTTCTCTGGGGTCTTATTTCAGATTTCACTTTCTCATAATTCTTATATATATATATTTATAAAAACTTCCAGCTTTATTTCATCGCATTACAACTTTCTGTGTGGAGGCTTTGTTTTTGAAAGATGTGATGGCAAAAGGCAATGACAGCATAAGATTTTTCTTACCTTGCTCTACTAGCTGGATTTGTCTGTGTTTAGAAAAGGCTGCCATTCATTCAGGAGACTGATGTGGTCTGATACAGTCTCAGGGCTTGTTGGATTTTGCCCTTTTTACTGAGGTTGTGGATAGTGTTAGCAAACAATGCCATTTTTTCCCATGGTGCTTTTGAGAGCTGCATGTTCCCTTTAGGAAAAGAAAACTCTGAAATGCAGCAGGGTGTCAAAAAAGCCAACTGTGCTCCTGTTCTTTCATGTGGTCTTAACTTCAGAGTCTTTGGTAGTCTCAAGGATGTTAAATTTTTATGCACAGATTTTCAGCCTGCTTTCTACCTCTACTGTAGGAATTGTAAGTGATGTAAATCATGGTAGAGAAAGATTGTAAATCTGAAATATTCCCAAATTGTTGATACCATTCTCCCCTGCCCTTCAACCAGGGTTGACTGCAATAAAATGTAGCAAAAAGTGATTCTGCATAAAAAACCAGAATCACTGCATACTTTAGGATTAAAAAAAAAAAAAAAAAAAAAAAAAAAAAAAAAAAAAAACAAACAAAAAAAACAACAAAAAAAGGTAGTTAGATCCAGTCTTTTCCAGGCACAGGCTGGAAATCATTGCTCTGTTTTAGAGCTGCACCCTTCCTAAAAGTCTGAGATCCAAGCACAATGCAAAGAACACAGTCAAACCCATGGCCACCATCACCATTTCAATACTAAAGCAGGCAAAGAATTCAGATTTCAATAAAACTGAGTTATTAGCACTTCATCCAACATAGTAAGAATCCCACAAGAAGCTGGTAGATCACTGCAGTATACGTTTCCTGCACTGAGGGTTGAGGAAGGACATTTCATAGGGCTGGCATTATGGAAATCATCAGAGGCCCCTGGAATGTGTGTGGAGGCAAAACCATCTGACTTTCATAAAAACCCAAGCAATCAGGCAGCACTGAACTATTTTTGTGGAAATAAAATATTATCCATTTATGAATTCCAGATGGGAAGGGACAGCTGTCGAGCTTATGACATCATTCCCCTTGACACTGGAGGACAGAAGGAAAAAACTGGGAGTCACATGTAAAGTATGTCAACAGTGATGACAGAACCGGGCAAAAGATTGTGGGGATGTTGGGCAAAGCTATTGGCATAATGGCTAAGACAAATAAGGTCAAGTGCACACAAAAATGAAGAGGAAGCAACAGGAAGGAGTCTAAGAAGTTAGTTTGCAGAATATTATCTGTTGTACTTTGTGTGCTAAATACAGAAGCCAAACGTCAGGGTTATTAGGACATTTTATGTAGCAAGAAAATGATTTATGATTTTTTGTTATTTTCAAAAATGCAAAAGTCATTATTCTTCTGTTTCTATAAATTTTGAGAACCTCATCAAGACTTTTTTAGATTACTTTCTAATTCCTCAATATCTAGTTAATTTCTTGATTTTTTGTGGTTCATTTGTGTTTGCAGGTTTTTTTTTTTTTTTTTTTTTTTTTTTTTTTTTGGTGTATCTGTGTGGTTTCTTTTCTTTTTTTAAACCTATTAAAGAAAATAAAGTCTTAAGACTGAAGAAAGCCATACATTTTTGCAGACACAAGGGAATTGTGGAATCTTGTTTGCTCTTAATAGTAATAGATAAAAGATGGTCAAAAATTTGGTCCTGAGATGGTCTCTTAAACTAAAAATGAAGTAGAATTTTATGCGTCATCCTTATCCAATGGTAAAATATTCTGAAGATCCTGGGCATGGTGGAATGTAGGAAAGATTAATATTTCTTCCAATTCAATTATGAGATTGAATAATGTTCTAATTGGCAAGGATTTTCTCTGAATAGCAAGAACTCTTGGACAACTTGTCATTAGTTGTATTTCAATGTCTAATTCCCAAAGACAAGACTGGTGCAGGCCATGATTCAACGGAAACTGCATTTCTGTGGAATAATAAATGAAAGAAAGATAGGGAGAAGAGAAAACTTGGAGAAGATTGCTTTGCTGAATGAATTTTGACTTTGTCACTAAACTTATGTGAGTGGCAGACCTTTTAGAGATAAAACAGTGTGTGAAGGTACCATCTGCAGGAACCGGGAGGTTGGCGGGTGTCTCTTATTGAGCTACAGGCATCAAAAGTGAGGCTGACAGCCCTAGATGCTGAATTTTAAGGAATACTTTTCTCCTGCAGGCACAGACAAATGGTCTCTTGCAAATGCTGTATTGCAGGAAGGCACCTCAGAATGTCAGGCAAATCTTTGAGTTTCTTTCTTTTCTCCTGTCTCACATCTTCCTATCAGCCTTTGGTTAACCCTCTCCACAGCTCACAGGCTACTGTTTTTAGCCTGGAATTGGATGGGATTTCTTATGCTATTATAATGCTATTAGAAAAGCTGTCAGGAAGGTGCTGTGACAGTTTTGTGTTTCATTTTCAGTTTAGAGCCAAGCATAGACAAGAATTATTGTCTTTTTAACAAATATTTCAAAGAATAAATATTGTGTCTATTACATACAAAACATGAATATAGGGCACACATTTCTTAGGTGTTTTCAGATAGATTAGTAAAGAATTTCTTGCTAAACACCCATAGGTTTTGTAAACAGCCAACAATATTATTTAGAAAAACAAAGTAGTGCTTGCTTATGCCCACACTAATTGTAAAGCTGATTAGAACACTTCTGTCAAACACAGAAGATTTTCATCAGCTGGGATACTTGCAGGTTTCAGATCATATAATTTCTTACAGAGGCATGAGTTTTATCCAGTCATCAACCCCATTTCACAAACTCTGTAAATCTGCTAGTGAAGCTCCTTTGTCAACTTGCCATAGACCTTTCTGCTCTGTCCACAACACTGAACCACAGCACAGCTCTGACTGAAGTTCTCACTCACTTTTTTGCTGCCTTAAACCTGGCTGCCATATACTACCACATGCTGGGTCTCATCTCAGGGTGGTGATGGATGGTTCTAGGCACAACTACGATGAACTGTTTGCAATACACTGTCAAGATGGTTGTACTGTTGGTATTGTTGGTGCCCCAGCTTAGCTCACCATATAGATGCTGCCTTCTGGAAGTAAATTGTGCCAAGCTCTCATCAAGCCGTAGCACAAGAGATGTGCTGACAAGCCATGGTGGTGTCACAAGGTGCTGATGGCAAGTCATTGTAAGTAGTAGCATGATATGTCAATATATTGGCTGGTAAATCTGTTTTATTGCCAAATGAGGCATCTAGGACAGTACCAGAACATTTAGGAGGGAAGATGATTACGATAGTCAGAAGAGGAATGATTCCTTCCTCCTTTAGGAATGATTTAATATTGGTGGTGCTGTGCACTAATTATCCTCAGTTGCCAGGATGCTGTGGTCCTACTGTAATAACCATGTTGCTTCTACATGTACCCCCAGCTGACTGAAGGTCATCTGACCCTGCCTGTTTGTCTGGTTTAACACTGGTATGGAGAGCACTGCTGAGAGTTACCTGTTTTGCATTTCAAAATTTGTTTACAGGACAATGAGGGATTCAGATCTCTCTTGTTAAGCCCCTTTCACAAACTACCCAAGGATGCACACCAATTTCTTAGTCATATCCTGGCCCTGTGCTAGTAAGAGAACATCATATGTAAATGCAAAACATTGTATGTAAATGCAAAACAACATATGTAAATACAAAACATGGTATGTAAATGTGAAACATCATATATAAATGCTAAACATCACTCTTTTCTCTACCTTTGCAAGTTCATGCTTCAGCTGCTACTTCTGCCCAAGGATAGAAGAACAGATTTTGGCACCCCTGAATTCAGATTAAAGGTGGAGCTGGGCTGTTCACCTGTTCCCACAGTCAGCTCACACCCTACTGCACAACTTCTCATATCCCAGGAGCAAATGTTTTCTCCAGCCTGTATTCTCCTTATAATATCTCCCACATATATGACACTTTCCTCTAAGAATCTGTTTTTCCTGGGATGTAAATGTTTTACCTGCCAGGACTACTGCAAAGGATAAAGAAGGAACAATATAGTTCTTCCTATCATACACTGAACCCCTAAAACAGATGCAAACTATTGGGCATATAAATACTTTCCTGTTGCTGTGTGTGGAAACTATTTAGTAACAGCACCTGCAAGCAAAATATGTTGAGAAATGAGGCAGGTTATCCAGGTTATGGGTAAGCCCTGAGATCTCGGGGTGTATGTAAGGACACTCCAGGGACCACTTGTTACATGAAGAGACTAATGACCAAGAAAGACTCTGAACAGGAAGGGCAGCTACTCTAAGAGGACCCAGACCTCATTATTTGTGAATCACAGCTAAGAAAACAGTTTCATAGAGTACCTGCTTGTTTCCTGGGACCATCTGGAATCCCTCAGAACCTGCTGAGATTAAACATATCCCCTTTAGACAGTGATGTGTGTCAGGTTTCCTGCAGTAATTGATAGAGAACACAAATGCAGTTCTGGTTTGGCTGTTAAAAGCATCCTGGCTAAAATGTTCCTGGGAGGATGGGACTGGGGATCTGCCTGTTCAGGCATCTGCCCTGCTTAGCCATTTGGGCACAGGGGGAAAAAGGCATTAAATAATGTTCTTGTCTGCCTCCTGCCATGGCCATGGTCACCCCTTAAGTGTGACCCCTTATTTACCCTGCCATTGTCTCCTGTCATGATATGCCTAGATGCAGGTGTTAAAGCATTTTTCTTTCCCTTTTCTTTCCTTCTTCCCCCCTTTTTTTTGAGAGAGAAGGTGGTAACACCCCTTGAGACACCTAATTTCTGAGCCAGGAGTTTACTTCCTCCTCTCCTTCCTCAGATTGCTCTTGATGGCTTTTTATAGGCCTCCTTCAGATTTTTTAACCTCAGTCTTGCACAGTTTTCTAATCTTCCTGTAATTTGTCAGGCAGCAATCTACATCTGTGGGTGTAGATTTTGGAAATATTGCAGATATTATAGTTGCATTTCTGTCTAGAGAGATAAATGCACAGGCATCCTCTGGGGACCAGATCTTTGGTAGGGTGGTATTGCAAATGTGAAATGCTATCAAAGTGTAAATGTGAAAGATTTTTGTTCTGTTTGACTGTTGGCAATTTTGAGGGTCTCTGTGAACTAGGGGAAATTTGGCTTGTGCTAAAGGGTTGATTCATAGCTTTTTAGATAGAGAACCAAAGGGTGACAACTTGTCTGGATGAGGGAACACTCTGGAGGGCACTGTGAGGGCTGGGTGCCTCAGAGATATTGTTCCCTGGCTGGAGAGAGCACTCCCTCTCAAGCCACACTGACAGGCATTCCAAGGAAAATAGAGGATGGGCAACAGAAACAACAAAGAAATGTAGAATATTTCAACTGGTATCGTCATAGAAAGCTTTTTATCTGTGACTGCTTTGTGGCTACCATGAAGCTTGGCAGTAAGAGTTCCCTTGACACCTACAGCCCTGAAAAGCAGTATCAGCTTTGGATTTGCAGAAGCCTGACCAGGAGCCACATTATATGAAAATAAAAACTGTCAACAGCTGTTTAAAGTGAATGTATCTCCCTGTTTTGCCTCTTGATTTTCTTGCTCTTGATTTCAAATAGCTGTTTTATCCTAGAAGACTCTTCATCTTGTTCCTGGACTGATGCAGACATTGCTTTCTTTGTTCCTGACATTATATCTGACTCACACCAGGTCCCTTGCTTTTTTCTCCCCTTAGGGCCGTGACACTCACTGTGAATGAGCAAAGAGTCTATATTGAGAACAAAGGCCTTCTGATAGTTTAGAAAACATTTTTCTTATTGCAAAAGTCAAATGAGTTCTGAGGTTCAAATCTTCCAGGGCCCAGTGACCTTACAGAGGTACTCAAGCCTTGCAGATACCCCCTTGCCCAAGTCCACTTAAGATACTTCTATCAATTAAAATTTCCTATATAATTTCAATTAAAAAATTCCTAGCAACCTGCTGAGAACATCTAATAACTACTGCACTTTATATCTAGATCTTTATAATTGAGTTGCACTGCACTCTGTAGATATATATTGGTAGGGTATTGTTTGCAAAATACATGATTTCCTGCCAGTGCATAGTTTCCTCTTTTAGACTAATCAAAGTCAAATATATCAGAATAGATACAGGGGGTTTCACAAAAGAAGACTTGGTGAGATATGTACAGTTAAATACAAAGGGGAAAAAAATAGAAATGTTCTTTTTTTTTTTTTTTTTTTTTAACCTTAATAATTTGAAATAGCTCTTTTTCTGCTGTTAATTTACTAAAGTTAGCCTGTGGAAAGCAATGAAAATAAAGTCATAGCTCCCTAAGCATTCTTATTTTGCTTTGGACTCATATCTCACATTAATATAACTTTCACAGAATCTGTGTCTCTTTGTGCAAAACTTGCTCACTAAAATAATGAATTCTCCTTGAGTGCAAGATTTGCGTAGCATTTTCATGGTCAATTGCTTTTGGTATTATTAGAACAAAGATGTCTTAGCTGTGCAGGGTACTAGTAGTCACTGAAAAATGCACTGCTTTTCCTTGTCATCATGCTTTTCCTACCCATTTTGTCCAGAGCTAAAGAGAAAAGAAGCAACTGAGTTACGTTCTAGTTCATTCTCTCAGTTCCTCCTCTTTTGAGAAAGACAAGGAAAAAATGCATAAGGACAGAGAATGGTGAAAGATGGTGGCAAACTGGTGACAGGAAATATTTGTAACACAGGGACTCCAAAACAGTAGAAAATTCATCCTTAGCAGTACTGGGTGGACTGAGCTGGGAATAAAGGTTAGGGGAAGGGAAAGGAAGGATGCTTCCTCTTTAAGGTCTGCTCAGGAAAATACTTTATTTTTGTGGTTTGAGTCTTTCTGGTAATGTGCTCCAAAGTGCTTTGATCTTGATCAAACCCCCATAGAAAGGCTCTAGGATCATCACCCTGCCTGCATCATCATGCATTATTTTTATGATTAATACCATATGGCAAATTAGAAAAACAGAAAAGCTTTTTAAAATGTGTATTAGGTAGCATGGACTGAGATGAGTTGGCTGGAGTTAGAATAAAAGCTTTTCTTGCCAGAAATATGTGATATAAAGGGGAGGAGTGGGAAACCCAGAGAGTCTTAATAACAAAGGGCAGCCACTCTTGACAAGCCATTGATTCTTCATTTGTTTTGCACTAGATCAAAACTCTTATACTAGTGTATTAAAAGAAGAGACAGAAAGACAGAAGTTTTTCTACAATCTGAGTCAGAATTGCTATAAATACGGGATTCTGAGATTCTGTATTTGAGCTGAAATACTCCAGCACTGGCAGACAGCATACTGTTAATAGGATAGAATTCCTTTTATATTTATATTTATTTACATGTTTTAGCACTTGCAGTCTCTTGTATCTGACGACTTCTACCCACAGATATTTACCTTAAACCTAAACTCTTATATCTTTCATTTGTTTTCCTGTGAAATGTGTCAACCAGGGTCAAGGTTCAACAGAGGTTTGGATCAGTGTGGAATGCACATTCCCCAAAGGATGTGCCTAAGCAGGCAGTCAGCAGAATGAGGCTGCCTTCTGAACCCCAAAAGACAAAGATTGTCACCCTAGGACCATGAGGTATCAAACTACACTTGAGGCTGGAGGCAGCAAGCACAGGTCTATGAACTAGAGGTGAGATGTTTCCTGTGTCAGGTCCAGATGCTCAGGAAGCCAAGCTGGCTGACTGCAAGCTGCTGTACTTGAGCTTCCACTGGTTTTATGTAATTGGCCGCATGGTAGTCCTTTGGTTATCATCCTGTTATCATGTGGCTATTCTGGATTCTGTGATTAGTTAATTATTTCATTTAAAATCTAAAACATTCAGCACTCAGAGTGAATAACTATTGACTTTCCCAGTTCTGGCCTTATACTAGGCCAGAACACATAACTTTGAATTTTGCTTTTTTATTCTTCTAAACTAATACTTTCTTCTCTGTGAGACACATTTTCTCTGGCTAAGTCAGATCCCAGTATCCCTTGCTGAATAGCTTGCTTAGTCATTTTTGCAACTAAGCAATTTTTCAGATTGTGTGACTGCCTTTCACCCAGTTATTAGTTATAGCACATTGAAGGCAACTAGACTTCTTGCTTTTCCAACCTTCATAGTATTACCTTGCCTGCACACAAGGATATAGGCTGCCAAATCTATTAAAATGTGATGGGATTAAGAAGCATGACTTTTTTAGACTCTTTTGAAAATTCAGGCCATAACTAAGTCATAAGCTGTGTATAACTGAGAGCATTGCTTTCAGACGTAGCAACCTGAATTTTTTTGTCTGCACTGTTATGAAAGAGGGCTTATCTTTCAAAGGTATTGAGCCCCACACAGAAGTTAATTAAAATCTTGACCTATAAAAATAATAATCATCATCATCATTATCATCATCATCTTCATGTTTTTATTTCATTCTGGATTGTTCTAGCAATCATATAAACACACACAAAAGATAGATCTCTCCCCAAACATAATGTCAGTAGCCTCTGCAGATGACAGTTTGCCTGTGTAACTCTGAAAATATATTACTTATATATAAAGTTTAAAAAAGTAATTTTGAGCATTGAAATAATTAGCAATTTCTGCAGCACTACTGAGAAAATGTCTTAAAGCAATACCCAGGTCTCCCCAAGAGAGAAACCTGAACCAAAACACATTTGTATGCAGAGTATTGATAGTCCCCTTGTTATTAATAATACAAACTTCTTCAATATGAATATACTGCATGTAGCTCATTTTCCTTGTCCATTACTCAGGCCAGTTATCACAAATGCATAAAATGTAAACATGATGTATTATATTTTGGTTTGGATGAATAGTGAGGGTTTTTTTGTCCTGTTCGATTTCTCTAATCCAGTACCTCTACTGATGTTGATTTAGCCAGCTTCCTCTGATCCTGTAAGATTGAAAATGAGTGGACGTCTGGAGTAACAGCACAGGTGTTTATAACATGCTGATATTGTGCTGTATTTGGGCCACAGAACCAAATGATTAATTACATCACAAAAAATTCCCAAGAGACCCAAATTATTGGGCTGGATTGGTTTGATCCATAGAAGTTAGACTTGGAGCTAGGTTTCAAGACACTTCAAGGTATAGAGTAGTTCCAGTGTTGGTTTCAACTCCATATTGGCTTCTTAAATCTCAGCTTTTGGTATAAACCAGATTATGCACCGAAAGCCCTGGTTTTGGGCAGGACTGGATACATGGTTGCATGTTTTTCCACTTGCCAAAATAATACCCTTACTCCCTGAATTTTAGGCTTGCCAAAGGGCATCATCAAGGCCGTATGGCTACACCAAGTGCACTAGTGCTCACTTAGGTGGTGGGAGGATAATGTTTCATCTACTTTCTTCTCAGTTCAGAAAAGATTCCTGCCTTCATGAGCACCCCTAAATATTATGCAGCTTTGCACTATCCTAAAAGTTTATGCTTGCTTTGCAGACTCACTTAAGACCTCTACTAATTTCAGGAACAGTTTTCTCATCCCACAATTGAAATACCAGATTTTGCCCTTTGCTTGCATCACATCTCCAACTGAATGAGAGGCAGACGTATGGATTCAGAAAGCCAAATCCTCCAGGTGATGGCTTTTCCTGAAGATGTGGAGAATTGCAGATGCATACCAGTGACTGTACTTATAGCAGGTGAGTGATGCAAGGAGAGCACTGCTGTAGGAAGTTTTCTATGACATACATTTAATGTTATGCTCCAAAGGGCAGTGGAATACTTTAGGTTTGGACACCAAGTAAATGTCTTCAGTTGCTTCTCAATATTCATCTATGACATCTTTCTGCCCAGAAAAGCTGCAAAGATTTTACAGACTATGATATTGTGAAAAGATGTTGTGTGCAATGTCACTTTCTGTATTTCAGTTATAGGGGAAACTGAGGGATGAAGCTCAGATATTCTCTCAGATGTTGCCACTAATGCTAAATGTCCAGCCAAATTTGTCTTTTGCCACCTGAGGTTCTATTTATCATTGCATATATTTAGAGAAAAAGATCTTGATATGAGATAGCCAATAAGAACTTACCTGTTGGGAAAAAAATAAAGTTATTAAGGCCTATAATTATTAAAATAATCACAAACTGCAGGGTAATGGATAAGCATCATATGTATATATTTTCTCTGTAGCTCTACCTCTGTGTATTCATTAGAAGATTAACTGCTGTAAGCAGAAGAGCAGATTTATTTGGTCTAATTGTTTAACACAGAGTATCAAATCCTCTGTGTGCACTCCGCTGGAATTGAGACTACAGATCCATTGACTTGAACTGGGACAGAAATTCAACTATTATTCTTACCACTTTTCTCTCACTCTTTTTTTTTTTTTTTAATGGCTATAAGTTGGTCACTTCTGACACAAGTTGGCACAGAGGGTCTTTCTTGGTTAAAATGTAAATTTTAGTGAGTGGAATAATAATAGAAATGAGACCTTTGTCTCTCGAAATTAAAGTACTGGTAAAGCTAAAGCTGCCTGCTTTGTATATTACAGCCTGAGGAGATAAAATATTGAATCATTTATTTCCTTTTCCTATTCTTTTTGCTCTCTTCAAAAGCACGTTCTATTTCAAGTAATTTCAGTCCAATAATGAGTAAAACACTGACTGACTCACCGTTATACAAGATCTGCTTTGGGATATACTTTATCATGTTTTGCTTCTGTGCTGTCAGAGTACTTAGAAAAATGGAAAAAGTAACTTACCACGTGGTGAGCTTATGCTGCTTCTTGATGCTTTTAAACCACTGGGCCTTTGTGTAAGGAGAAGCCCACCTGTGTGTGCCTAAATGACTCTAATTTTGGCTTCTATCCCTTATTACCTGAAGAAAACAGCTTTCTAATGCTAAGCCTGCACAAGAAAAATTAGTTACATTTAGTGTTCAAATTATTTTTGCTGTGATAGAGGGCTGTCTTGGCTGTCAATATTTTCATTAATAAGTCATTAATAAGTGGTGAAGTAGAAAGTATTTTAGTTAAATGTTTCAGATGGCATTGTACTGTCAGTATGCTACAGGACAGGGTTGCAAATGAAAATGGTACTGCCAAACCTGGACACAGCACAGAAAAATAGATCTTATTGAAGAAATGGAAAATGCTGCATACAGGAAGAAATTAGTTGCACAAAGGCAAGTGTATTCTGACAGGGACAAAATGCTGCTTGGGAGCAGATCTGTGTAATATGGAAAGGGATGGAAAGCTTAAGGTGCATTTTAATATTACTTTAATATTATTGCGTATTCTGAAAAAATGTGCAAGATGAAACACAGCTCAGAAACCTGATTCTTTGACTCTACAGGAGCTCATTAAACTTTAGACAAGAGACTTATTCCAGTTTGAACACTGCAGTTCAAAACAAGAGTTGAGCCAACTGAGCACCATTACAGGAGAGACTGGAAGCCTGTGGAGATACACCAGGAAGAAACAGGGGATGGATATATTTGGGTTTGTTTTAAAATGCTGTATTGTGTTTGAGTGTCAAGGTTTTGTGGTTGGGGTGCAGGCAAAAGGGGTGGCTTCTGTGAGGAGCTTCTGTCCCCTGCTGAGGCACTTGCACAGGAGTGTTATAAAGTGGGGGAGGCATTGTGGCATGCAGGGGGATTTCCTGAGCTCGGGAAACTCCAGGTAAACCTCCAAGAACCCCCAGGAGCTGGCAGCTGTTGAGAGAGCAGATGACAAGATGTGTGTGGGGCCGGGAGTGATGGTGGTGGCCCCCCACTACCATGAAGGACAACACTGAGGAACATGTGGAGAGATCCTAGGACAGGATATCTGTAAGGTCTTTTCCAACTGAAACCATTCCATGATTCTCTGATCTTAAAACAAGTGTGAGCTAATGGGGATTATGAGGAAAAATTAATTGGTGAAATCAGTGTAATTGGCAGTTTTTTTAATGTGGATAAGGACCAGTCTATTGTATATTCTACAGCTGTATAAGATGTAATCCACTTTTGTGGATTGTGCTTGGCCAAGCAAAAGAAAAAACAATACTGGAAGCTGTCATTAATTTGCACATGTGCTAGATTTCCAGTGCTATCCCTCTGCATTGAGAAAAACAGATGTGACATGCTGACTTGATTATTAAATGGACTTATGTTGCTCTTAGTAGCTGAGTGTCACTGATGAGAAGAACAGACAAAACAATGACTTTCAAATTAAATTCTTATATAATAATTCACATATCTTGACTTTAATCAATGTCTAATAGGTTCTGAACCCCATGTTGATAAGGGTGTGAAGGTCTAGATGTGTTTTGCAGTATTACATCTGCACAGAGTAGATGACTATGTTTTTTAGAGCGAGGAAAATGTACAGGGGAACATAGTTCACTTATCACAGGTAAGAGCATGAATTGGGAATGATACCTGCACTGATTTGGAAGAAAGCTTGATTAAAATTTTCCTTAGATTTGAAAAAGGTGAATGCTATTGTTTGACTTGTGAGCATTTTTGTTCATTTCAGAACATGATTGCATACAAAAATGTGTCCCATTTTGATTCAGACTTGTCACATGATCTGTTCCTATAAAAACCTTTCCAATTTACATGCCCAGCTGATGTGAAATAGCAGCCATGAGCAGATTTAGAAAGCAATCTCTGAAAAATCAGCCAACTAGCTTTGCCCTAGAGTGTTATTGAGAGTAATATGAGAACACCATGAAAAGTTACAGCCTTATAAAATATAGTGGACTTTACCTTATTCCATATTTATGAGCTGCTATGTCGATACAGCACTGTTATGAAGTTGAAATGGTACAAACATTCTTAAGGTTTGACCCTGCCAAAAGTGGCTCAATATTCTACTAGTGATTTTAATAATGTACCTGTGTATGTCCAAGATTGGATCTTTAATCTGTATTTTATGTTGTTAGCCACTGGTTAAAAGGAAAGATGCATGTGAAAGGAAGGAATTTAGCAGATATAGTGTTAGTCCAAAGGTGTACTGCACTGGAAAGTTTGAGGAAAATTGGTTCAGCTATTTTTGAGTTAGCCAAGTGTTTTTCAGCTGTTAAGAAAATTGTTTCAGCTATTTCATGCGTGGGTAACTCGGTCTTGTTTAAAAACATCAGACCTGGTGCTCATGTAGCCTTGAAGTAGAAATGGGTATTTTGCATTGCAAGAAGGAAGCTACTTTTGAAATATTAGAGGGAATAATCATGAAAAATTCAGGGAGGAGGTATGATTCCTTCCTATCTTCCTCTAGAAGAAGAGTTCAGCAACATCTCCTCCCTCCAAGCTTTACCTGTCTGAAGGTTGCCTATAGCTCCTGAGGAAACTACCAGTATTTCTTGTTAGTAAATGCAGACCAGAGGAGGATGGATTTCAAAGGTCTGGATGAATTTTCTTTGTTAGACCTGATTTAATATCCTATGAAGGTTAAGTGTTGCTGGACCCAGCCTATTCATGATATCGAGAGCTGCACCAGATATCACAGTGAGTGTGTGACTGTCTTTTGGACAGTGAACCAGTTCTTAAAAGTCTCAAACAGGTCTCAAATATTCAATACAGACTGAACAATCAGAGTTCCTTATAGTTCAGGAAAGAAAGCTATCTTTTATTGATATCATATTTAATAGTATATTTTTTAGGTTGCACATTTTTATAGACAGCTACTATCTTGTAAAACAATTATTTTGTGGGCTAAAACTATTCCTGCTGTGCTGAGCCAGAGGTTACTCTGCTCAGAGCGTATGCAGGAGCTTTGATAGCATTCTTCTGCTTTCCTGGGCTATGCATGCAAATGAATCTTAGGTATTCTAGTGGTGGAATTATTTACTGAAATCCTCTCCTTAGAAGAGAAGTTAGAGAGAAACAATACATTGGTGCAAGAAGAAGGTCAATTTTAATCCTCACTATTCAAGAAATAGGTTTAGGTTTATCACAGGAGTGTTTCCACACAGAAAAGAAAGGTACAAAAGAGGCCAAAGCTATTTGTTATTTTTCTCTTTTCTTCAACCAGCCTCCAGGTATTTTAAGTTCATGGAATTACTTGGGCCTGATATCATTTGTCTACTTAGAATTCATTAGTGGAGTCTTCACTTGAACCTATATATGTACAAGTAACAAATATTTGAGAATTTCAGAAGAATCACCTTCTTTGGGAATAACTATAACTATTTGCTGGCTTTAAACATAATTCTAGCTGATTTCTTTGGTTGACTTCAAGGTCTTTAAATGGCAGTTTCTTATTGGTACATAGACTGTTCTAATCTGCCCTTCCAAGACCAATCATGATATTGTGAGCATGTAAGAAAAAAAAGAGCCTATTCTTCAAAACTATATTGTGAATGAAAAAATTGGTAAATAGGTTGTCTTCATAAGATTGAACTTTTTTTTAACTGTAGACGCACAAAAATAATGTTTGTATTTTGTACATGTGGTGAGTGAGGTTGTAATGCTATACACTCCTAAATGTGTCCAGGCAAAGAAATGCTGTAGTAACTGTAGGAGGTGAAACTTTAATCTTTCAGTTTTGTGCACCTAAACCCTTATTTAGGACTGTCTATAAATTCCTACTGAAATTCATATGGCAATTATTTGTACCATGTATCAGACAAAATTTGTCTATGGGTAAGAGGCTATGGTCTTGGGTCTTTGTCTTTCTGTATTGCATGGTCCACACTGCAAATCTTGTTAATGGTTTTCCCACATCCCACATTTCCCAAAAGGATATGCAACAAAACCAAGGTTTTGGAAAAATTTTGTAGGTATTTGTACCATCTTTGTTGGCACTACACACGATCTGTCTCAGGCACCTGAGTGACCAAAGTTGGTGTTTTTTCTCAATGGAGAGGGATTTTCTGCCTTTCAAGTGACTTTGTTGCATAGGCAGCCAAAGTATTTGCTCTTATGTTGAATTTCAGTTGACTATTTTTGGAGGAAAGATGGGATATCCCTACATAAAATAAGTGGTGTGAAACCCTGTTGTTATTTAAGGAAAATCTTGAGGACTATGGCTTGGGGTTAGAGGGCCTGTAGCCTCCTGTCCTGAGCAAGTATGGGTCTATTACCAGCACGAGGAGGATGTGCCCACGGTGTCATGAATTAGAAGAAACTCTTCCATCCTCACGCTTGAGTCAAGGAACTGACCCTTTACTTGCTTACAAGAAATGAAATATTTTGTGTGGGTGCCCAAGGGAAGACAGTTGTGACTCCCTTTTACAGAGACCAGGTGAAGAATGACATGGTTATCTGAACTGATCTGAGCAGGTCATTCTCATTCTGCTGCACAGGAAGACATCTGCATTTTGCTTCTGAATGCCTCAGAGATGAACTGAGCTACTTTACTCATTCTGGAAAATATGAATGTCCTCGAGCAGCCTTGTAATTTAAATGGGAGTAATCATGAAGGGAGGTACTAATCAGTGGGAATATAAGGTATCAGACTGGCCTTAATCAGTATGGTGGGAGCTGGTAAAAGAAAAATAAAAACAAAACCCTTCAGCCTGAGATTTAACAATGTATAGCCTGTTACAGCATTTTAAAACCAACCATGTGCACTCTTTAGTCAAAAACAAATCAAAACACACTCTCTGTGGGCTTTTTTTTTTCTTCTTCTCTGCCTAGAGTGTAGTCCATATACAGCCAATCTGTGTGGTTACAGACAGCTGAGAAAATTTAGTGCAATTTCAGCTTCAATGCTCAAATTGTTTTTCTATAGGCCAAGTAGTTTAAAACAGCTTTACCTCTGGTCCCAGGTGTTGCTGAGGCAGCAAAGTCTCTGTGAGCCCCCACAAATCAGCAGGGAAAACTGCTGAAGCAAGAAAAATCTTTAATTGTGCAACCAAAAATACTAACAAAAAAATCAAACAAGCAGATTTTTTTTTCCCCAATTAAATATTTCTATGTTCCCATCAATGAACACATGTGAGGGTTTTTGATATTTTTGCTGTGGTACTTGGCTTTTAGAGTGGTTTTCTTGGACCTGTGTTGCAATGAATCTTTACCTGCTTATTAGAAGTAGCATTGTGGGGAATCTTGGATGGAGTGTAAAATTACATATGAAATACATTTTAAATGTCAATTAAATACTTCAATTTTGTGTTACCACTCAATGGGACAGTGAACCAAGACTGTTTTCTGGCACAAGAGCATCCAGATAACAATCTGTCATGGGTTGTAAATGGCATCAGTGAAGAGGCCTGAGATGAGTAAGAAACTTGAATGATGGTGGCAATTCACTAAAGGGTCCATACACGGTGGACACTGGGAGCAAAGGTGAGATAGAGAGAAGGTTATGTCACAAATTCTGTCTCTTCATTGCTCAGTTCAGAAAGAATGAGTCAAGTCCAGTTTCTTTGACTTTAATTTAGCAGTTTATACAAACAATGAATTAACTTCTCTGATCTCTAAGGATGTATTACAGGGAAATTTATGCAAGGTTGCTTTTTTTTAATCATGTCCCACAGTCATGAGGTGAAGGAATGTCATGTCTACTCTTCTTTTTCCAGGGCAATAGGAATCCAGCAAAGTTGGCAGCAGCAAAGATGAAAAATTCCATGTTGGCCAGTGCTGCTGGTCCAGTTCTACAAGACAGCACTTCATTTTATGACAAATATCAGCAGGATGTCATACTGGAGGTGGTCACCTGCATTAGGGACTCTAGTCAGGACTGGAGACAAGGAACTGGCTAAAAATCCATTTCCTGAATTTAAAAAACTTGCCTCTAACCATGCATTAGGAAAAGAAACAAACACTCTCCCTCTTCCTCCTTCTCCTCCAGCCCTCAGTCCTACCCAAGCAGAATTACATGATAGAACTCTTTAACTATCTTCAACTTCCCTGGTTTTCTTGGGGTCATTCCTAATTTCCATAGTAGGTAGTAATGTATCGGTTTGAAGGAGTTTGCCAGCAGAGCAGACCTTCAAGAAGATGTAACTCTGGTGTGAAAATATTACCCACTAAACCTGTGTCAGGCAAAATATAGCAATATATTAAAAATCAGGGTGAATAAAAATAATTGTAGTAAGGTCATATAGATGAATTAGTGTACTCTCTGATGGTGTGGAATCTCATGAAAGCCTACTAAAAGAAAATTAATTTGCAGTGTAATTTATTGACGGTATTTTTTGAGTAAGAGTATGTTTCTGAAGGTGGTGAAAGTGCTTTTAAAATACTTTGATATATTGATTGGTAATTTGTCACCTGCATATTGTTATTTAATGTTGCTGGCTCAGTTAATGTTTTTCCTGAATATGAATATTTAATGGTCTTGTATAGCGATCATTATGTTATTTTAAGCTTAACAAATTGTACAGACCCCTCAAGCCTTTCACAGAGGTGTTTTTGCATGCAGTCATAACAAAAATAAAGTACTGTCTAGCTACTACTCAATCTTGGTATCACTGAAACTGGGTTTCTGAAAGGCATTTCATAAAAAATGGATAACTTTTCAAAGAGGAAGAAAGCTTCTGGGCATCCATCAGCACCAAAAGGTGTAGAAAGGGAGAAAGGTGATGGGGTGACGCCAAGTCTCAGCTGTTCCAAGAGGATTTGGTCATTAAACCAGCTGATACACTTTCTGTACATGAGAATGAGGCAGGCTTTTAAAGGTAAAGTGAACTGTTGGCATATAGTCAAATATGTTATAAATGGGCCATAGATAACTTTGGGTTGGAAATTAGAGAACACTTTTTTTGCCATATGAGGCATGGCTTAAGAGTTTTGATGGGTTTCAAGCTAGATCTTGCTCATTTTGTCACTTTGGACAGCGAAGTGTGGATTCCACACTTGATATTCCTGGTTGTCCTCTCATTTCCATCTTATGATTGAAAGATTTGCATCTGAAGTACTTACATATAATCTCATGTACATGGCAAAAAGTGTTAAAAAAGTTTAAAAAACGTTAAGAGAAAGCATGAGGTCTATAAAAAGAATAATTTTTGAACTCATTTACCAAAATAAACGACAGAAAGTGGGATTAAACTCTCACAGTTTTAGGTGTCATGTGTCTACATATCCTCATACAGACATATATCCATATAGCTACTCTCCCAGTGATCCCTGGAGAGTCAGTGGTGAGAAATAAACAATTGCAGTGTCTCATTTTTCTAACTTATTTTGGTTTTCTGCTATAGAAAGACAGTAATCATATCCTAGAAATAGAAATTTTGCTCTATTTTCTATAACTCTCCATTTGGAGAATTCCGCAAGTTTGTTATTTAGAAATCTAAACTATGGTCAGAGAGAATTTACTTATAATAATTTTTGTCAATATCATCTGGCTTTATATTTTAATGTTATGATCTATGGTTCTGGAGGCCTTTTCCAACCTTAATGATTCTGTAATTCTGGGATCTCCCTTCCTTCATGCAGGAATATTTACTCCATAGCAGCTGCAATCACAGGGTGTCACAACTGTGCCGTTGTTTCCCCTCTCTGATCTTTGGACTTCAGAGAAAATCCCTTCAAAAAACACTTCTAAACCTGCTCCTTTGAAGCTGATTTTCCTTTTCTCAGGGTTACTGTCTTGACATACTCTGTAAGAGTTTGGGATTTCCAGGAGGACAGAACTGGAAGTGATCTCCTACCATAGTGGGGTCTGTACCTTGCCATCGTGAGGAACTAAAGAAAATGGTCACTTTACAAGTCGTTCAATTAACACCAGAAAATATCAATGGAAATGAGTTGGAGGGGAGAACAGTAAGGCTGTGCCTGCAGAACAGTGTAGTGTCAGGTTTTCAAATCTGGCATTTGCACTTAGCATGACTATTTGAAAAGATCTTGAGTGTCTGTTCTATAAATTAAGTTTTTCATAATACATGCATTAGAATTATTTGTAAGGATCAGAGACTGTGTAAACCAGTAGATATCTCTAACTGAAATCAGAGTCTTCTTATTCCTTATGCTTCAGAAACACTGAATGAAACCATGAAAATCTGAAAGCTGCATGAAGGTTTTTTCTGGTTTTACAGGGCTTTGCCCACTGATAAATCGGTGTGTGACATCAACACTCATAATAAGCATTGATAATAATTAGTTGCCATTTTTATGGACAATGAATCTACTTTTTGTGATCTCTTTTTAATGATGACTTGAAATTGTAGCACTTGATACTGTTGTCATCTCTGTGGAAAAAAAAAAAGTTATTTAACTCATATTAAGAAATCAGTTTATTAATTTTTTTTGAAAAGTGCTGTCAAATATGTTCTAGACACAGACCCTTTGAAAGACAAGTGGCTTCTTAAGAGGAAATTCTGTTGCTAGGATACCATAACCAAAAAAGTTTCAGGATAAAGTATTTTTTTATTTTAAATAAGAAATGTTGATCAATGAACATGCTTAACAGGCAAAGAACAAAGTTATCACAGCTATCTCTATTATAATAAAGACCAGTAGAAGCATTCAATGGATATTTTAAGAAGTATAAAGAGGAGGTCTTCAAGGGAAGTCTTGCCAAAGCTAGAGAGAGCCAAGAGGTCCAGAGCACACTGGCTTAACAAAAGTGCCCAAGAATCTGTAGGGAATATTAAATCTCACACTTGAAGTTTTTAAATTTATCTCTGCCAGCAACGAAAATTTGATTCATCTTGTGAAAGATGGATTCTTTCATCTGTATTTTCCAAACAGAAAGGCTTGAATGAATGAAATGGTCTCTTGAGATTTCTTCTGGGCCTGCCCATCTGGATTTTGCAGATTTCTGAAATTTCTCATGCTACTCATCAGTGAAGAGTAAATATTGTCCTAGAGAGTCTTTGGTTTTGATACACTGTGGAAATTCCTAGGAGTGTCAGCAACAGCTACCTGTTTAGAAATATTTAGGATACACATGAATAATTCCAGTCTCATAAAGTATTAGCTGATGGTAACTGAGAGTCCAGTATTGATCATTTTGGTTTCACTGAGTAGCACCTTAACCCACAAAAAGACTACTGAAGTCTCAGAAGGTTTCTTTTGGAAAAAAAGCCCAAGTACAGGCATTAAAATCCTGCCCCACTGGCTCAATATTGATCTAGTTGTTTAATCCCACAGGTCTTGATCTAGTTTACAACTGCTGAAAATTGACTCAATAGTAGACTAATTAATAAGTTCATAATAGTATCAAAGAGCAAGAAATCTTTAAAATGGCTATTTCCGCAAGAAAATCAAATTGCTTTCTGAGAACTAGCAACATGAAACAAAATGCAAATCTCTTCAAAGAGAGTTACATCACTTTCAGCTGCAAAACTTTGTGACTGTGTTTTCTGTAGATGTCCACAAAGGAAATTTTAGAAAAGAATTTTCTCAGCAGGTAAACTTTGGTTTCTTGAACTACTGAAAGATCCTGGTTAGCTAGAACATATCCCAGAACAGAGACAGAGGAAGAGAAGATAGTTATATTAGGAATACTATATATACTATAATACTATATATGGCCACCTTTACAAAAAGCAGCAATTCATCTAGGAATGTTCTGAAACACCAGAAAAAAACCCCACATTTCAACTGCCAGGCATTCTCAATAGCTTTTATTGATAAGGTTTTATTGGGAGACATCTCCCTGGCAATTCACACCTAGTCATCCTCTGCCTGCTGAATCAGTCAGGGTACAAATGTAGAAATTAAGATATAACAGGCAACTGTGGGTCTTGAATGTCTCCATGACACAGGCTGAGCGGTGCCTGTGAAGAGGGACAGTAATTGGAAGTGTTTTGCTGAAAGTTGAGGACCGACCCTCTGTAAACCGCAGCCCTGTGCCTTATTGCTTGTTTGCGGTTAGGGTGGGAAATCCAAGGAATGTTGCAATTCTCCCCAGGCTTTCATGGGAACAAGGGACACACACTGCAGTTTCCTATCACCTCTGGATGAGAAGGCAATATGTGTATATTTCAGCTGAAGTACAGGTATGGGTTGTTTGGAAGGCTTGCATTTGAATATACACAATGTAGAAGTCGGTCATGGATAGAAGATTTACTGTTTGATAGTGTTTGTTTAATGTACAGATACTGTTTACTGTGTTTCAGGCTGGTTACAAGATTTTAAGAATGCCTTAAATTTTTGTTTTACTGAAGCTAATATGTTCTTTTCTGAGAATTATTAACATGTCCTTATCAGAAATTTGCATGAATTAATCCTTTATAATGCTTTGAAAATTTCTGACTACATGAAAGTCTGGCTTGTGATACTACAAAGAGTTAATCTCAAATGCCAGACTGTAGAGAGTAAAGCAGAATTTATGTATCTCTGAGTATATATAATGCCTACATACTGCTATATTTGTATTTCAAAAATGTTGGGCTTTTTTTTTTTCTGTTTTGGAAACCAATGATAAAGTTATACTCTTCATCAAGCGAAAACTGAACGAAAGTGGAGGATTTTATTTTATCTCTCCTCTGTGGAAAAAACCCAAAACCAAACCGGATCAAGAAGTATAAATCTTGCTCTGACAGAGGGGCCTTGATGCTTTACACAAGAACAGGATCATGTTGATCCACAGCAGATTTTTCAGAGAAGAGGACAGACATCCAAATGCTTATTAGCCTGGCATAAAAGAAGCTTAACGACTTCAACCGATTGTTTCCCACAAGGTGTAAAACACCCAAGCAAGTTGGGAATGAGAGCTAAATCAGATTGCTGACTGATAAGGATCCTTCCCAAGGCTAATTACAAAGGTTTACCGCAGGCAAGCAGCGGATTAAGGATTTTAAACCTCTCTATGGCTACCGCTAAGGAATCTGGCGTGCTAATTCTGCAATCTGTGGCTCTTTGGGTTGCTATCAAAAATCGTGATGAAGAAAGCACTTAGACATGAAGGGTAAATGAGGGTTTGGTTCTTCTGGAAGCGGCTGCTGAGGCTGGAGAAGAAAATCCCATTGGTTAAGGTGTAGAGAAGACTACAATGAGCATTAAGGGAGGAGGAGGGACACCCCAGGAGGAGGGGAAGAACTGTTCCCCTTCATGAATGCTTTGCTGTGCAACATGTTTAACTCCTGTTTGGTGGATTAATGGGTCCTTACATAAACTACCTTTAAAAATGATATGGGCTGAGTGTTTGAAAGCTAATTATTTACTTTATAGCTGTGTGTTGCCTGATGCACAGTGGCTGCACAGCTCTGAGCTCTGTCAGGCAGCTGTTTCTGTAGTGAAGCCAAATGCGTGCTATAAAACTTGCTTTTCACAAAGCATTCGAAGGAAATGGAGTTTTCAATGGACTTATGTGATACATCTTCATTTGGGCTTCATTATTTAAGAGATATTTTGAATGACTTGTAGCTTCTCTGTGATAGAGTTTTTCAAATCCAGCTACACTGATTAGACATAATTTAAAATGGAAGGGTGATTGTGGCTCTTTTCCCTTTTAAAAGAATCAACTATTTTGATAGCTAATGAAAGAGAAAAAAAAGGCAGTTATTGGCCCTGTACTTTTCTACATGACCTCTGTCTGAAGAACATCACCTTCCTTCTAATAGTTTGATTTGTGTTTCAAATAAATTATTCAATAATTTCAAGCAGAGAAAGCTCTCTGTCTCTTTTGGAGTGTGACTTCTTTTTTTTTACACCCAACTGAGTTGCAACTAAATGCTTCACTGTGCTCTGAACCAACTTTGCAATTTATTTCTGAATTTCTATTGCTTTCACCACACGTAATGGCATTCTGAGGCAACAGAGGTGGTCCAGCAACCTCGCACAGTCTTCTGCTTCATCTTTTAAGGTAGCAGCAGATAAAAAGGAGGATAGTAAAAAGTTATTCAGAGGTTAGAGAAGGGCAGCGTAGATTAAGAAATAAAATGCTCACAAAGCAAATCCTGCAGTCCCAGTTAATTGAATAGTTAAAATATCTCAGCTTCCATTTGTAAGTCCCAAAATACAGCCTTTTGTGATGGCTTTATTTTTTGCTTCTACAGACTTCTGCTAAGCTTGCAAGTCTGGCAAGCTGTTAGAAAGCTCTGGAAATAAGTGATTTCTGTTCGCCCAATGGATTTTTCCAAGATACCCCGAACTTGCAGTTTTATTCTGCATATAAACCTTAAGTGCAATGGGAATGAAAATAGTGTCTTAGACCTTTTGGATTTTCTTGTGTCAAGAAACACAATAAAGAAGACACCTGTCTGTGCCCGTACCCTGATTTGTCTCCTGCCTGTCACTTTTAAAGTAGCAGTGGTGGAATACTGCCTTCCTCTTGAGAAATTCTCTGGGCTCCTTCCCTGTGGGAAATAGCACAGTATTGTGATGCAGATTTCCTGCCAAATCTCACAAATCCTTCACTGTGGGGATTTCTCTTTTCAGTCGTCTCTCCTCCTGCCTGTAGAGCACTCACATTCAATACAGAAGGCTTATCACTTCCTTTTTAGAACTATAAGAACCAACATCACAGCCTGCAAAAACCCACCTGGTGAGCTAGATCTCATTTATTCAATTTTTGAATCTCACTGAGGACTGCTTTAGAGAGGAAGAGCCTCTGATAAGTTATTTGCAATTTCCTTTAAAATATGCCTGCCTCAACTGAGTTTCAAGAGACTCCTGCTTTCATGCACCAACAGATAGAGCATAATTATATTTGTTGCTAAATGGATAGCTGTGATGTCCAATATTTAATTAGTACCACCTGTCTAACAGGATACATGCAAGACTGCGACCGTAAATTATGTCAGTGCCTCTCAGAGATAAAGAAGGGAAAATCAGGCATAGCTGGTAGGGAAACAGACAGATTCATGGGCTGACTCTGGATTGAAAGGCAGATTCTCACTGATCGTTCAAATTAGTACCCAACCAAAGCACATGGATGTTGACATCCACTGAATACACCCAAGCTTCCCATCTGTGACTTGTGCTTTGTGCAGAGATGCTGGGAGGGTACATGCACAGATTTGGTTGTTCAAAAGTGCTCCTGAATCCACATTTCAGACAGAGGCAAAGCTGTCATTGCAATACATTGGTCTTGCATCACTCTGGAGCTGTTAATAGGACCACCTGTGTGCAAGACAGTGATCTCACTGTGCATCAAAATATTCATATGGAGAATATGCCACATAATGCAGATCAGAACTGAGAGTTAGGCCACTGGGTAATTTTATTTTTTCTTTTTAGTATTTGCCTCTCCTTTTTTTTTATTTTTTTTTAAATTTTTCCCCAGAATTGCAGAAAGTAAGTTGCATAGTTGTAAAAACAGAATGCAGCTGCCTGAGTGTTGTGAGGCAATTGCAATAATATGACAATGAACAATGTAAGCAGTTAAATCCAATAATACACAAATGCATTTACATCCTTTCATACCCAGGAAATAAATTAATACTTTTTGTTAGGATAAACCCTGATTTTGACTGAGAGAAAAATCAGACAAAAACAAACTGAACATAAAATGGCTCATTGTCAATGAACATAGAAAATTTTATTAATAGGCACCACCAAGATGTACTTCATAACATAATTATCCCAGTTGCAGTTTGACCTAGATGCTAAAGATAGACATGAGAATGTCAATGACTTCTTTGCAGACCCCAAACAACCAGGATTTAGACCTTATAATTCATCAGGTAAGCAACAGGGATATGGAGGTCCCATAGTATGACAGACAGAGCTCTGATTCAGCAGAGACCTGGGATGTTTCCTGATAAATTACTGTCATTTGCTAATACCTGTGCAACACCCAGGCAGAGTCTACTGTTGGAATGATTCAGTTCCACCTGGTACATGCTGCAGTTAAAAAAGAAAAGTGATCTGCCAGCAGTAATAACACTGTCATAAATCTGGCAGTCCTAAAGCCTAGTGTTCTATCTTCTGTCTTCTTAAGTTTGCCAAATCATTACTTTTAACACTTAGAGGCATATTAATAGAGCAGGTTTTTATAGGTGGGTCTCTGTTTAAGTGGGCCTAGATAATATGAGAACAGTGTTTTAATTCTGATTAGGGCCTGAGTATCTTTTAGAGGCATTTCAGGCACTTGTGCAGGGATCCCTATTTCAGAAACTGTGTAATTTTTGCTCCACTTCCTTTCCTCTCCTCTTTATAATCAGGCATTTCAAGTTGGTGTGTTTTTTTTTTTTTTTTTTGTTTGGCTGGGGTTTTTTTAGTTTGTTTGTTTGTCAGGGTTTTTTGTGTATGTGGTGGGAGGTGTAATGTTTTTAATTATTACTTTCTTTTTTTCCCCACGGTTCCTACAACTGTGTTAAAAACATTTTCATAGAAGTTGTGACTGAATTTTGAATATGAAAGCTGAGAGTGGCGTGCTGAGGGAGACACTATAGTTTTATTTGTAATGTCTTCAATCTAGAATTATAATCTCACTTTATTTTTACACTGAAGACTGCATAGAAACTTCCCTTTGATAGTCTGTACTATTTGTTGTGGTCCAGACTTTTCTTACAGGGAGGGGAGATAACTGTTTAACTACTTGACCTTTCTGGCAATGGTCTGGTAGAAGATTATAATAATCTTTCAGCCCCCAACAGTGATAAGCTAGTATCCAGGCAGTGTTTTGCACTGTAATATTTATGAATGATCTGTGGCTAAAATTTCTCTAGGAGAGAAACCAACATATTTCCCATCTGACGGATGTACTCAGATGTCATGAATATGTAATAATAACTTATTTTCAAACCAAAGAAGCTCATTTTTACTGTGCTTCTGCCAAGAAAGAATGGATTGGATGATTCTTGAGACACCCTTTCCATCTGATATTCTGTAATTTTGTGATTTTGTTAGCTGGTTTAGTTTGGACCAATAGTGAATAAAGTATAATTTCACCAAAGGTGATCGTTCTGTCAGGCTCCCTAAGCATTTTTTAAACTCAACATTTTTCTTGCATGGTTTTTTTTTTTCTTAGTGGAAAATATCCAGAAAGGTGATATTATAAAGGAAATCAAGTGAACTTCAGCATGATAAAACTCGGGAGTAATTTACACTAAAGGAGACTACTGGAGGTAATGTTCTGGGGCAGGTTAATCTCTTCTGCCCATGCTTTCAGCTCCAAACACAATATAATTTAAGATTACTTGTATTTACCAAACTTTTTTCTACCTATTTCTTCATTTGCTACTTCACAAGAGCTTCTAACAGCCAAAAGTCTATTTTACCTTTGTTTTTTTTAATGTGTTTACACATGTGAATGTTGTGAGATTGTGTTTATACACTGTAACTTTCTGATAGAGCGAATAGAGTTTTGGAGGGAATAAAGAGCTACTTCCACTTAAAAATATCTTCATTTATTCTTAAATCCTTCTTAGCTGCAGTACTTTTCTAGTGTGTCAACAGGTGCCCCTCTGCTGAAATGTTAATTACGAATTTATTCCATGAAAATAAGAACTTCAGACTAAGAAAATTATGATGAATTTGAATATGTGCAAGACTCCATCATGAATAAAGCAGCCTTGTGAATAAGATTTTCTCCATGAATGACATGCTGGAATACTTGGTTTTAATTCGCTTCAGTTAAAACACAATTAAGGCAGTGCACACTGTTATGATCTCTCTCTCTTTTATGAACTTCAACATTGACTGAATTAATTTTTCTGATTTTTAAATAAACACATTTATAGAGAGATATATCTACAGCCTGATTAAAAATTTTCTGAAATCTGAAAGACTTCGATGGATTGCAGTGAGATCTGGATAAGCGGAATTGCCATAACCCTGCAAGATCCTGCAGGCAAGGGAACCTCTTGAAGACTGCCATAAAATTTCAGAGACCATGGTCCTTACTGACAGTTCAGCTTAAACAATTTGAACAATTTAGACATTCTTTAGAAAGTGGGCTGCACTTTTCATACTGAATGTCTCTCTGCTTCTTACATTTGTAAATTAAATATATCATATGCAGCAAATTATTCTTGATATTCTCATGCTTTTATAGGGAGTATTGAAATCCTTAGAAAAGGCTAAATCTTGGAATCCTGGAAATACAGAACTGTTAGCATGGGAAAGAACACACAATTATGGAATGATTGTGTGTGGTGCTTTATTGAGAGCTCTGGGAGCCAGGGATCCAGGACCCAGATCTTGACTCCACCAAAATAGAAAAACAACACAGTTTTTATACTTTTCTTGTTACATAAGGATACATGTTAATCATTAAACCTCATTGTTCCATTGATTCTACTCATGTCTAAACCTGTAACAATGATTCTCGTGATTCTTGCTTAAGATTCTGGTTTAAGAGAATAATCATATTTAGTTATCAAACTAACCTTACAATTAACAATAACCTCATTTATTGTATTGATGATTATACAGGTACAGATCCTCCTGACCTTACTTTATTCTCAAGGCCTAGGTACTTTATTAAGAATCACCATCATCCCCCCCTTCTCCCTCCATTACCTAAGCAAAGTTATACTTGATTTGGTCAAAACAATAGCATGGAATAACGTCCTGGTTGCAGTGAAGCCAACATCCCATTCTTGGGCCCTGCTGCCTCAGAAGTAATTTTAGCCCTATACTATCAGAACTGGAAATAATTTCCTGTTCTTCAAATGCAAGCCCCTGACATGATGGACACAGTGTCACTTTTTAAAGCATTTCAAATAGTGTATTAATAGTAGCTGCATGTTTTATCCCTGGCACTTTACCTGGAAGCTGATTTCAGAATACTGTCTGTTTTGTCTCTCACTGCATTACAATTCAGGTTATGGCTGTTTATGACTGTATAAAACCTTCTCCTTGTGTATAAACAGCGCCTTTATCTCCCATATTTGTGCACTGGTTTACATACAGGCACCAATCACATTTCATTGTGTTGCAAGGTGAAGTTTTCTTGTCTGATTAGCTTCCAGTGCCACTCAATGGATAATGACAGTGATCCTTCTCTATGCCTATTCCATTTCATATCTTCCTTGAAAATAAATGACCAGAACTGTACACACTATTACAATTTAAGTCTCATTGAGGCTTAGTATAGCAGAATTTATTCTTTTCTATCCAAGCTGGAAACACCTTCATTGCTGAATTGTAGGATGGCACTTGAGTTTTTCCATGCCTGCCATCTCTCAATAGCTTTTAGCCATCCTGTGATCAGCTTGTACACCCATGTCTCTCTCTTACCAGTCACCTCTGACTGGCGAGTTCCTATTGAATAGCAGAAATTCTTATTCATAGTCCCTGATGATGTAAGTCTTTTTATTTTAAATTTAATTTAATTTAATTATGCTCACTCATCCTCTGGGCCATGCAGTTCTTTCTGTGAAATACCCTAATCCTCTTCAGTATTGACACTGCCTTTAAGCTTTCCATCTAAAGAATACTTTTTGTTTTTTAATCCACTGTTATTTACACAAAAAATCAACAAAATTGATCCAAGGCCAACCATTTGTTATCTCCTTTTTTTTTTTTTTCCACTTTCAGTACTTTAGATACTTTTGTAGTAGCCAATTCTTTGCTTACCTCACAGTTACAGTATTTTCCATCTTCCTAACCATAGGATATCCTGAGCTGAAAGGGCTCCTTAGGGATAATCAAAGTTCAACTCCTGGACATTAATGATTCCATCATTAATGCTTCTTCATATTTCATTTTATTTACTATATTTATCACATTTACACATGACATCAGCAATTTACTCAACTCTTAATGGATTAAAACTAATATCTCTTCTTTGTTTAGGTGACTTAGCCAAAGCAACATGGGTGACCGAGCCTAGCTGGATCTTTGTTGAAAACAGTTTACATATTATTTTATTTTTTACAGGTTTAATTACAATAGCCTTGAAAATGCATATTGCAAGATTTCATGGCTTTGAGATTGTTGGATACCTTGTTCTCTAAACTTTATCATCCTAAATGCCATGCTGCATATTCAGTAAACATCTTAGTTACACTAGTTAAGCATCATAGGTCAGTGCTCTCAGACCTTTTGTGGGTTCAAAGTAATTCAGCACACAAAGCCCTGGTTTCTTCACCACCTCTTTTGAGATACAAAAGCAAACACAAGGCCTTGAAAAAAAAACATTTAGACTGAAATAATTCTTGAAGTAAAGGATAAACTTAAAACTTTGAGAAATGTTTTTTATACTACAACAGCAGCAGGCCATTTCTCAGGGCACTGGTAATGAGGATTGTACCTAAATGTTTATTCTTTGGAAGCAATCTGTGTATGCTTTTTGAGAAGAGATGAGCATCCTTCATTATCAAACATTGAACAGGATTGGACCAACAGTGAATAAAGTATAATTTCACCAAAGGTAATTGTTCTGTCAGGCTCCTTAACCATTTCTTAAACTCAATATTTTTCTTGAGTAACTCAATTGTTTTGTTTTCAATTAAACGTAATTGTTTTCATAGTGGAAAATTTCCAGAAAGGTGATATTACAAAGGAAAGCAGTGAACTTCAGCATGATAAAACTAGCTTGAAATTCTGTCTTTAATATGTTTAATTTCAGACAGCTTTCAAATTAAAGGTGTGCATACATTCCCAGAGTGTTATTATTCCTTACTGTCCTGGAATATACAGTGTCTCTTTGACAGTGGTACAGCTGAAGTTCATTGTTATTGCCTCTCCTTTTAAATGTGCAAATGCAATTTAAAAACCCCTGAAAAATGATACAGCAAATTTCAATACCTGAAAAAACAATAGGATTTTCAATGGCAAATACTTTGCAATAAATCAGACTGAATAGACAGAAGAAAACAATACTCTCATCAGTATGAACTCGTCTTTCTCTTTTTCCTTTCTTTTATTTAATTTTTTTTACTTTTTCAGAAATGTCCTCAATTACAATATAAACTGAATAAGTATGCAAAAGGTTGGTTCAGAAGCTGGGTTATCAATTTATTACAGAAAGCAATAGTAAAAGCTAATTGATGACATGTATGTGACCTTCACATCGGATTAGTGACCAGTGTAGTATATTGGCAAAATATTGTCCATTGTACTCAGTAACACAATAAGACATTTTTCTTAATATAATAAAAGAAAAAAAAAGCAATACAAATATTAATTCTAGCCTGCCTTATCAGGGATTTCCATGTTGTATTTCTAGCCTGGTCTCTTGCTTAGTGGTTTGGTTTACATAATGGTATAAATGTAAAATGGACTGCACTTTCGAAATGAGAAGGCCTAAGGTAATGAAGGAGAAATAGGGAATGTAAACAAAACAGATGAAAGGGAAATAGGGAAAATTAAAGAAAGAGAGAAGAAAGTGAGACAGGCTATGTCCAAGTAAGAAAGTAAATGGGAGCACATTAAAAAGTAGGAAACATAGAAGAAGAGTTATTAATGGCAGAAGGTAAGCTTATCAGTTCTTATGCCCAAATTTAAAGCTAAGATCCAAAATTCAGTTCTGGCTGAACTGATTTCAGCTCAGGGATTGATGTACGGGCATTAAGATAGCCTTTCCTCGTATTTTCAGCAACTTACTTCTTTGATGGTGGTGGTGAAGAAACCAGGAAAAGTCTTTACAGATAGAAATTAAAGCTGGCGTATCATTTATTATTGGAATTCAGATTCAAGTGCTGACAAGTCAGACTTGCTAACATAAACTTTAGGACTTAATGAAAATCATGCCATATTTTGCTTATGCTTTTGGCTGTTCGAATAAGACAGCATTTATACATTGATAATACATTTATATTAATGCAGGCTGACTACTTCAGTGATTATTTGGAATTACTTATTCTCACTGAGTAGTAGTTTCAACAGTTTAGTGGCCATCTAAAACTAGCCAAATACTTCGAGTTGGCACTACTTTTTCTGAGGGTGTAATTGGACTGATTGCTTGCAGTTTATACGTGCTAACTAAAATGAAACAAACAAAATCTTTGTATATATTTTATTTATGCTTAAGTGGAATTAAAACTGCTTCTGATTAATTTATCTTCTGCATTAAGTCCTCATTCCTCCTGTGCTCATGGACATGAAGTCAATAGATATTAGCTCTTCCTTTTACTGAGGATCAGATTTTGGAGTCAGAGCATTATCATAAAATCATAGCATACATGGATATCTATAAAAAATGGCCCAATGGGTTAATAAATGGGCCACCATCAGTATATTAATCTGTCAATCTACACAAAATCAAAAGCCTTCTCATGCACGTGCATGAGTTTGGCAAAAGAAATGTAGACCTCATATTTGGAGCCTTTCGCAAGTGTGTTCTTCCAAAATGTCTGCTATATGTGAGACAGAGATTGATTGGGTTATAAATGTGCTTATGATGTGGAGGAAAATTATTGCTAGCTAATTAAAAAGTTAAAAACCCAACTGTTGATATGTTAAAACTCAGCTGTTTGCTTATTTTCACAACTGTTCCTCCATATCTGGCTTTCAAGTTGTCTCCCTTTTACAAATGCCAAACAAAAGTCCTCAGTGGTGGGTCCAAGACCTGTGTTACCAACATCTGATCTAAACTCAATGAACTTTTCTAATTGTTTTGCAGAAAAAACCTCCTTACATAAGTACTGGAAAAGGAGCTTCATTAATAAGGCACAATGGCATTTTGCTGTCTGCGACAACTACAGAGGAACCCACTGCACAGAACATTTTAGGCAATTATTTGTGTTAAGCTGATCAGGACTTGGAGCCAGCAATTTTTCTGTTGATTCAGGGAAATCAGTGCTTCATTCCTCCTGTTCAAAAGCATTCTGTTCAATATCAGATAGTACGTGTATAGCCTTGTTAGACTATTTCAGCCCAGTACCAAGCCATCTGCTCTTTAATTGGCCCTGATGGATGTTTATTTATTTTGTACCAGTGATGGTGAGTTGAGAGCTGCCTTCAGTAATCTGTTAAAGTGTGTAACTATTCTTTCAGTTTGAGAGTTTTTCCTAGTATCTTATGCCCCTTGCTGCTATTCAAGTAAATTAATTCTTATCCTGTTTCTAGTGGACATAGAAATCATCTGATTCATTTAATTTTTTGCACCATCTGTTTACATAGTTCAGAACTTAACATGTCTACCTTCAGCAGTCTCTGTTTTGTATTAATTAAGTAAAATAATTTCTGACTCGCTTCAGTAATTTTGGTTTCCAGATTTTTCTTTTTTTTTTCTTCTCTCCCTTAGACCTTTGTGAAAATGAGTGCGGGATCGAAGCCTTTGTCTATGGCAATTGAATACAATGAAAGCAGCACATAATACATCTTATGTATGACACATCAGTTTATCTACCTCAATCTGACAGCTTTCTTTCAGCAGGAAATGTGGAGAACCCAAGTGAGGTTAGAATATCTTACTTCCAAAAGCAAAGCTGTACAAAGACATTAATGGCATTATCACAGTGCTCTGCATGCACTAATTAACCCTGAACTAGCACAGCAAAACTGCTGCTCTTTATTTCACAGTTCACATGAGTATCTCCACATGAGACTGCTTGAAATGGTGTAGAAATAGTTTTTTGTAAGGCTCTGTGCACACTTCAGGAGGGATGGGTAGGCAAGAAGTATCCCAAAAAATGTAGCTACTTATTTTTGTAACTTGAAGTATAAATAAAACTTTATGTCTTTAGAATAATGAATAGTCACTTATTACTCATTAAATGCACTGTCCTCCCCTACCACTTTCTTAATGAATGTGTTGCCAGAGGGTAGATTACAGAGCAGTTTGAAAAATCCCTATTTGCCTAATGAGTTTCACTTATTTCACAGTAGTCCTAAAATTAGGCAGATACTAGTTTTAGTCACAATATTTGTTGATTATCCTGGCTAAAATTTCAGAAGAACTAACATGCTTTCTGGGAGTCAATAGAAAGTAGATACCTAAATCTTTTCAGAATACTTGAGAATTTTACTCAGATTATAATTTATTCAGGGGCCAGTTACATCAAGATCATAGTTTTCATTTCTGTAAATGAAGTAGTTTCAATTAAAAAAAAAAATAATCCCTGAACTTTATTCTATTGCTCATAGACCCAGTTTTAGAAATAACTTTTTCTCCTGAATAATGAACTCTGAAGTAGGGTTCACAGACTTGCTGATACTCCTCCACAAAAGTCTATTTGCATATTGAATATTTCTTTTGTTTCTATTTTTAAATACTGGGTTTCTGCAGAATATTTTGCTTTAATTTTGGCCAATTACTTATGTAGCAAAGGATGTCAATCTTCTGTGTGTCCCTATTCTGCAGGGAAGCATCTCTGAGTGTTAGAGAGAGCTTGGTGTTTCCTAATGAGGGAAAAGTTATCCATTTGTGTATTCACACTTCTGCATTTCATCCTGCAATATAAACAAACCCCATAACAGTAAACTGAACCAGGAACTCCCTCAAGTGTCTGTGATTTTCAATTTTAGGAATGAAAAAATAAATAAGAAAGAGAGGGAAATGGGTATTTTAAAGGTAATTGTTGAAGGCATGTCCTTTACTGTAACAGCATTTTTTTCATGTGGTGTTTGACAAAGGATCTGCCAATGCTTAGCAAGGGCTGCAAAAGTCATTTCCTGCTGCCTGAAGCAGCCCATGCTTCTGGTGAGGTGAGAGCAGAGTTCAGAGTCATCTGTTACAGGAATGAGAAGAGGCACATGGTTCAGGGGGAAAGCAGATGAAGAGGGCTTTCTTTCCACTCCAGTAACTCACAGCAGGTAGTATAGATTTATTTCCCCTTCTCATGTTACTTTCATTTTGCTGGACTGTTTCAAGGCATTGCAGATCCTACAAATAGGGATGTGCTATCTAACTCGGAGAGTAGGAAAAAGACCAGTGGTTGTTACTTCATTCAGACCAGTATTTTCCACTGCAGTATTCACTTCTAGTTAGAGGAAACTGTAGAGACACTACATCACTCCATAGCAAGTAATTTCAAAGTAGCCTCTTGTGACTGTAAGGTTTGTTGGTAGATCTCAAGAAAACCTACAAGGCTCCATATAAATCCTTTTGGTTGAACGTGTAAAACTTCTGCAAGGGGTCTAACACTTATCCACTACCATTTTTTCTTCCATTCTTTCAATTCCATCCCTATTTTTTATCCCAACATATAAGGTCAAGGCTACCTGGTCACATCTGCAAAATCCCTTTGCTGCTCACCTTCAGGCACCCCCTTAAAACCAGGACTGGTCAAAATATGAGTTTTCCCTTTCTGCTTCCACTTCCAGTCCCCTTTACCCTCTGTCAGCTCTTTACTCTGCCTCTCACCATACCCCAATATCTTTTTGTCTCTTACATCCTCTAGAAAGGGGATTGAAGCGAGCTGAGAAAAGAAAATGAGAATCTGGAGGCAGAATATTATTTTGAGGTTAGGAAAGGAGATAAAACAGGGAAGAAACTTGAAAGTAGAGGAGCAAGACGCACAGGAAATTTGTGGTAAATGTTTGCTGAATCAGTTAGACAAAAATTTCTCAGGTAATGGACTATTGACAAACTCATCAACTTTTCATTGGTTTTTATTCACTATTTTTGTGCTATGGTGACAAATATTTTCCTGCTCTTTGGCTGGATGCCTCATGGTTTTTTTAAGCATGGGTATGTAAAAGAATAAGCTTCCAACATCATCCTGTGCACTGGCGGGTTCTGAGTTGCCTCCTGCTTTAGCAGCTACATCAGTGAGAAAATCTATCTGAAGCTGCTTCTATTCCAGCAGGTGCATGTGGGGCTGTTCCTTCACTGGATGGCCAGCAGGCTTGCTTTGGTAGAGTTTGTGCCATTGCATCCTCTTAGCCTCCAAAACAGGGTGCTGACATCCACCTGATCTGTTGGAAATGATTCCTGACCTCAGCATGCTGCCAGTTTGCATCAGCCAGTTTCTTAGAGCTTGGCTGGTTGTCCAGGAGCCACAGTGTCCCAGGGACTGTTCTAGCAATTTAACAGCCTGGGGAACTCCAGGAGTGCTCCAAGCCACTTACTGATCAATTTACTAGTATAGATTTAGTTCAAGACTGTTTATCCTCTAGAGAAAATGAGGAATTCTTTGCTATGAAAGGTCTGGAATTTAAAACTCTACAGATGCCATATCATGCCATAATTTTGTGTTAATTTTTTCAAAAGTGAATAATTTATGGCTGTTCATCTAGAACTCGACATTTTTTCAGTTTTCACAAATAATCATGAAACTTGGACATACCTGAAATTCTCAGCCAGGCTACATTGGCTCCTGTTTAATTTCTCAGATGCCAAGATTCCCTGAAAATGAAAAAAAATTTGAGAAATTGTCAAACATTTTTGTGTACAGCATGAGCTACCTGTAACTGGAGCCTTTACAGTTATTGATTCTATAGAGCTGGAGCAATAATGAGCAATGAGCTTCTTAGAAGAGATCCGAACGTCTGGATATGAGTACTGGATGTGATCAGGCTAAGTTAGCCTGCTCCAGTGTTTCAGATTGTCCAAGCTGCTCCTCAAATCCCATTCAATTAATGAATTTTTACTGCAGAAGTCTCTACAAGGCACTTGTACTCAGTCTGGATTGGTCACTTCTCAAACAGAACATTCTTGTCTCTACAGCTGTTCACTAGATTTTTTTGGTGTTCCTAATAACAACAAGTGGAAAGAAAACCACTTTGTATAACTTATTGGTGGTCATATTCAGAAAAACCCACCCAGATTTACAACTTGGTCAAGAATGAGCCTAGCAAGTGGTAGAGAAAGAAAACCACCCTTGGGAGTACAGTGGATTTTGTTTCATCATTTGCAAAACTGGGTACCTGGGAGTTATCTGTCTCCTACATAGAGCTTATTTCAGGACAGTGGAGTTCAAGCTTCAAAATAACAGGCAACTATGGATTTTTTTGTGGTGGGATGGATGGGGTTTAAAATATTTTTCTGTTCTATTTCAGTCAGTTCTGCAGTTAATAACAGAGTGGCCATTCTAATTTATTGAACTTCAGGTCTCTAAATTGTCTAACCTTGAAGATTTAGCTGATAGCTGTGACACCTTTCCATATGCAGATACAATTTCATTATAAGTTATCTACTATGGCTGGGTCAGCATTGCAGTAGCCTCAGCTCTCATTACTGTATGACAGCAGATGTGAGATGCTGACATCAGAAAGACAGAACTATTTTAACCAAAATTTTTTTTCTCCCTTTGTTACCCTCCTTTCTCACTTTCAACTTTATTGTTTCTGGTCTCTGGTTTTCTGTACTTAAATTTTCCTTCTGTGCATTTTTAATCTTTCCTGTATTACCTTGTTTTCCATTTGGCATAGGTATTCTCTGCTTATTTCTTTCACATTGTTTATATACCTCTGGAGAAATTACAATACTGTAATTAATTGAAATAATTGCATTTTAAGTACTTGAGAAACAAACCATATAACCCTTCCCTTTCTTGCCATACGTATTGGAACAGCTTAAAGTCACGTGTTAGCAACCAGCCTCCTGTAAAAATCCTGCACAGAAATATGTACAGTGGCCTTTTAGACATTATTTCCTATGTGTCTGTGTAGTTTTGAGCAAATTTATGTAAGGTTACACAGATAATTTGATATATATGACCTTCTTGTTGGCTTGTTTCTTCAACTCCACACACAATGCATTTCTCTGCTACAAAATTATATTTATATTAGTTTTAGCCTCTTTTTGTTGAGGACTCCTGTCCAGCCATATGTCAGACTATCGAGACTGCAGCAAGCTGGTGAGAGAGGATTCAGACTCAGATGTTTGTGGATGCCAAAGCATTTAAAAATATTAACAGATGCATGGCCTAATTTGTATGAGGGCTGTGGAAAAAGAATGAAGGGGAGAAATTACTTATTTTTAGGACTCTCAGAAGAAGGTTGGTACAAACACTGTGAAAACTGTTGGGACTCAGGAAAGCTCAGTGGGACTGAGATTTCAGTGGTGTGCCCACACAAAAAGAAAAGAAACTGGAGGGAAGAGCTTACTGACTTTTTTAGAAAAAAACACTTTTGTCCCTCTTCAGTTTTCTATTTCTTCTTCCATTACCTGTTTCTGTCCCTTTATACCTTTCATTCCTTTGTACTCTTCTCATCCTGAAGCACCTCTGTAAGAACCCAGCTGATGTCAGCACATCATACTCTGCTCCCAGTTATTCTTTTACTTGCTTCATACAAATGGAGAAGAGTGTCTGTTGCCTCAAAGTTCACCCTTATGTAGAGAAAACAAAGAAGAGAGTACTTAGTGACTCTCTTTTGGGATGACTAGCAGTATCCAGCTGCTGTTGAGCTCTGATACTTCTGGAAGCAATCTGTGTGCCAGAATGAAACCTGAGACTTGAGCTTGTAACTCATAGACTTGTCTTATGCACAGTAATTAGTATTGATGGGGTACTTAAACAACCCATGCATCAGTCAATATGGGAAGGGAAAAAGACAAAAGTTTATTCAAATTTATTTGTGACAACATTTTATACTAATAGCAAAGAAAACAGAAGGAGGAATACTTTTATAGGTTGGATCGTGACTCATGAAAAAGAACTACTGGGAAAAGGAAAGTGAAAGACACCCTGGGTGACCAAAAGCATTAAACACTAAATCCTTGATTCACAGGAGTACAAGGAGGGAGAGTGACAAAATTTCCAAGGAAGAAGTCTTCAACTGATGTTCAGAATGGTCTGCTGGAAAACAAGTGTAATAAAAGGTAATCTGGAAATACTTTAATGAAATAATTATCCCATTGCAGCATCACTGGAGGTTAGGGGTAGTGACTTAGAAAAACTGTGAAATCTTCCAAAACATAAACATTTAGCAGCCATCACAGAGAAGAAAAATATACTCAGTTATTGAAAGCAAATGAAAAAGCAGTGTAAGTAGGGACAAAGTCAGAAAGGTTAATACACAGGCAGGAAAAAATAACCAACCAAGAAAATACCCAAGGAAAAAAATATTTATTTGTTGTAAATAAAATGATCATGTGAAATAATTCAGTGGGGAAAGTTTAACTTCCAACAGTAAAGCAACTATTACTCTGAGCACTGTAAATGGGAATCTTGTGTCCAAGCTGTAATCATCTCCTCAGGGCTGATAAGCTTCCGACAGGACACCACTCTTCAGGCAAGATGTGGATCTATTAAAGAATATCCAGAAGAAAGAAATGAAAATTTTAAAATAAGCCTGCAAGCTTGGAAAAATGGGTTTGCCTTATCTTGAGAAGACTGATAGGGGCTAAAGAGTTGATCAGAAAACAGCCTTCCCACACATAAGTGCTAGCTGCAAAGATGAAATTAAATAAAGTTTTCCATGTGTGCACAGTTGTTAGAATGAGAATTAATGATTGTAAATTGCAGCAACAGTCCTTTGGAAGACATGTCTTATCTGCAAAGGAGAATATTATTCAGAAAGTTGGTGGACTCTCCATACCACTGGAAGATTTAGTAAGATACATTTCTATTTTTAGACTCATGGTAAGCAGTTTTTTCTTTGCAACTGAAGGACTGAGGAGCAAAGAAGCAGAAAATTGCAGGTGTTTAGGCAAAGCTTCCCTCTAGTGTGACTTTCATATTCATGGAAGTTCATTCATAGAAATATTTGAATACATTGGAAGCAGATGAATTTTGTACTAACTACTGTAAAGATGCCAAAATCGAGAGTCTTTTTTTTGATATTTAAAGGTATTGTTTAGTGCTCTGGCATTCTGGTACAAAGTTATATTAATACCTACAGAGTCTATGCTCCTTCCCTTAGAATTAGACTGTTCCATTGGGTAGTTTATCTGTCTCAATGACCATAATGACAGTGCTAAAGAAAACACAATGGAAATTGTGACTTGCAGACCTATTGGCTTAGTCTGGCTCATGTCCACACTGAGAAAAATCTCATCAGGAAAGGTGATGTGGCTATGCTCTGTCTGTCTGTTAGGAATCATTCCTGGTCTGTGCTATTCCCCAGATCATGGCCAGAAACTGTCTGTGAGAGTGTTCAGTTGTCATGGGCAAAACCATGGCTAAGTGTGAGATACCTGCCAAGTATCATGGAAGGAGAGGTTTAGAACCACATTTGGACTCAAATTCTGAACATCCCTCAATTAATTGTATTGAAGTAGCCAAAAGAACTACTTGAGAAAGCAATTTAAGTGGTATAATTATCAGGAGTTGAGGGTTATCTGCTTCATTCAAACACTAAATTTTGAAGCTACTTGAAATATACTCTCCCCAAAAATACATGGCAACAATCTGGGACATAGTACTGAGCAGGGCTGATCCTGACAGGCAGTAGAACATGATGACTCTGCTTTTTTGGGGATAAAATGAGATTTTGCTGATTACTAAATTGCTTTTTCTTCTAGACTGAGGAACCAGAAGGTTGTATGAGACATTCAGATGCAATTTTAAAAAACAGTATATTTATTATGCTGCTCCTTTTAAAGGAACTGGTGAGGGAGGGAAGAGAACTATGTTTACTAAGTTGCAGAAGCTAGAGAATTTAATTTTAAAGCCAGTCTCATAGTTTTCATTGCTTGACTCATGATTTTAGAGAGCTTATGGTTGGAAATGTTTCAAGATTTGTGAAACCTTTTCAGCTAAATATTATTGTATCTTTAATTTATAAAGCCAAATCCTTACCCAACAAACACATTTCTTTCTGAATCTCGTAGAAGCTCCTGGCTGCAATCTCCTTGAGAATTTGGCTCTGGCTTCTGATAGAAAATATGGACTTTGTCAAGATACAGGAATTTAAAAAAGCTATTACTTAGTAGCATGCCTGACTGGGACTGAAGGACCTTACTTTTCTGTGATGAAATTGATCTCATGTAAAACACCTCACATGCATACTTTGCTCTTACTGCCACATCTGGGGAAATTTGGCAGAAACCTCTTCCGAAAAATACCAAGGGCTATATGAAATGCATGGACTGACTGAGCTCCTCCAAACTTCAGGTTGCAGAATTGTGATAATATACAGCTGTTCTGTGGAATTGGACCCTATTGCAGGGGCTGAGTTATACATCTGTATATATATATATATATATATATACACACACACACATACATATACACACTTTCTTACTATATATGTGTAATTTTGTACATTTAAACTATTTTAATATTCACCTAGAGAGGTCTTAACCCATTACACAGTGCACAGCAGTCTGAAGCCCACTTGCCACTGGCATTTGGATGCTACCATGATGGTACTGATGCTGATTTTCATGGTTATTAATGTTAGTAGAGTTACTAGTGGTCATGTGAATTAATAGTTTCAGTAATCATGACACTCCAACACCATCTATGCCAATGACTGTGTCAGGACTCTTGAGGTAGTACTTAAATGCTAAAATAAATCTAACTTTTGGAAAAAATGAAGGCCAACAGAAATCAAACTGGTGTTTGATAGGTATAGCAAAGTCACATTCTGAATTAAAATTCCCACTTTTACTGATATAATATATTGCTCTAGAGATATGATTAATTTACTGCCTCAAAAGTTTAATAGTGTCCCTTCTGTAACTATAACCAGAGTTCACATTTGAAAAGCAGAGTTGGCACTTTCACCACACACCTGCAAACATCATTAAACTTAATACAATCTCCACTAGATTTTTGTCCCCTACTAGACTGTGTTCCTATCTTCTGCCTTCTAAAGGCACAGTACATAATCAGGTAGCTTGTTAAGGGGCTTAACAAGGTGAAAAATATCACTCCCCTTGTTTACAATGCCTTCACCATCCTGTAAAATAACAATACAGTGCCTGTCCTCATCTGCTGCACTGATTAGATCTATTAGAGCTTAGTTGAGGAAGATTCTGCTAAAATAATGTGGTTCTGAATTAATTTTTCTGCCCACAATTATTTTTTTTTAATAGAAGAGTTTGTGTTTCCACTGTGGGTCTTCCCTGCCTGTGTTTTCTAGTTAGCTGAGTATGATATATAATCACCTTCTCCAATTGGATTATGAGCTGCCTTGTTCATGATAATTTAATTAATTTATTCATCCTCCTAGCTCATTTTAATGATTTTTCACATGCTTCCTCTTCCGCACCGACAAACGATACAATGATAAAAGAGTGTGGTGAGCCCTATTTAAACACATCTCCAGAACCCCGTGTCCTTTTTATCTTCAGATGCCCGATAAAATTCTTGTGGTTGTGCAGCTCTGACACTAAGTAATGTTTTTGAAGCAAATTCAGGCAAGTCTGACAACCACCATCTTATCTGACAAGAGTGGAGCAGACACTTTTCAGCATTGCTTCTACAGATAAATTAAACATGCCTGTGACTGTTCTTGGGTGCAGAGGCCAAATGGGTTGAAATGCTATTGAGCTTCATCCTCCTCTGAAACAAAGTTTGCATCTGGCCTGCACATCAGGAGTGGTTCCTCCTGTTTCTGTCAGGCTCTGTTCTGGGGGATGTTTGCTGTCCTCAGCCAAAACCACCACCACCACTGACCTGCTGATTTCACAGCCTGGTCAGTTGAGTTTTGGTCTGTTGAGTCTAGGGAGGCTCCCTGTCACTTTCAGAGTATCAGGTCAGACAGAGCCTGAGGACACTTCTCTCTGAGAGCTACTCTAAACATAGCCACAAACATTTCTTGTGACTCAAAACAATCCACTACAGTATTTTTTTTTTTTGCTAAAATTCCATAAATATTCACAAATATTTGCCAACCAGGCCTCCATAACCACAAGTTTTAATTAGGTGGCAGCTCCCTTGGTTGGGCATCATTGAATGATTCTGTCAGCAGTGCTGAACATTAAGTTGACTCGAAAATAACAGGAAGGCTTTTGTTTATGCTGAAACACGAACATCACTTTCCTGAGAATATTGTGCCTGAACCTTTTTTGTGTTTGTTTATTTGTGTTAAAATCACCAAAATGTTGAGGCAGTGTATTATTAGATCAGCAGATGAGAGAGGAGCCCTGATAAGAACACATTTTTGTGACGTGTATTAGAGAACAGTAATAGCGACACAGGTTTAATGACAGTGCGATAAATAAGATCGAGAGGAAAGTTGAGCACATACCGGGTGTTCATGCATAATAGAGTAGGAATGCATTGTCTGCTGTACTTTTTCTATGCCAGTAAATTGCCTTTGGATAAAAATACCATGCTTATCTACTCTAGAGAAATACTGATGGAAAAGTAATGCTAGTGGAAGGATGCGTGCATGCATAGAGCGCCAGGTTTTTCCAAGCCTTTGCTGATCTTTCTGCTCATTACTATTAAAAGTAGCTGAGAAGCAAATGGTTGGGTAATGAAAGAAAAAGCAAACCAGATTTCTTCCTCACAATTCCCATTGGCCTATGGATGAGGCTGCAGCATTTCAGGGCTGGGACAAGTCGGGAAACACACTGATTCCTTTTCCATAATTTAAAGCTACTCTCTAATGAGGGATGCAGCATTTATCTTTGCTAGGCTGCATTCATTTCTCCAGCACAAAGATGCAGACTGGAGCAGTGAATATGGTTCCATGCTTGACATAAAACAGGATGCAATCTCTCCAGTGTTCAGTGTTGGTAGATGTTAATGTGAAACACAGGTAACAGGAGATTAGGATTTGTGGACATTGTGTTTAATATACACATTCCTGTGGAACTGAGGGTGGTTGTGGAGCAATTTTCTTTCCAATCAGCATTTATTAAAATAATAAGAAAAGTTTCATTTGGATGAGAATCTTTGCTTTTGTGTGTTGCAGGAAGGAGTTTGCTGGCAATAGAATACAGCAGAACCTGAACATCTAAATGGAAGTAAAATACACTGGATAATGTCCATCCACATTTCTTATATTGGCACCTCATTTCTTCCTACACCCTGTCTAGTTTTAATGTGGCATAGAAATTATACAAATGTAAAAAATGACATAAGGTTCATAATCATGAAATGAGTAAGAGTCCAGACAGTGTCCCAGAAGGACTGCTGGGTTCAAGAGCTGTCACATAAAGCTTTCTGAAAGGGGTTCATTGGTGCAGTTGGCACACATTCCCAGGCTTTGATTTAATGTACACATATTTTCATAGGACTGTCATAGGTGCTTTTTCTTCTCTTCCATTTCCTTATCACCACAACTTATATTTTTGTAACTTCTCAAGCACATTTCCATCAAAAGAAAAGTATTTCTAGGAGTGGATAAGTTCTTCTGGGTGCAGTAGTGTCTATTGATCCTGATGGAGCTGTGAAGAAAAGAGTAACTGTTCTTTTAGGATGCTGGAGAGCTACAGGAAAAGACATCCTGCCTGACCATTTTTTTCTTGGAAAATCATAAATAATGCCATAGAACAGAAACAGCACTTTCTTATCCCCATGGGCCACTATGAGAGATAAGTGCTCTGAAGTCTTCAAATCACTCAGGTAAAGTATAAAGGTGCACAAGTCGTTTGTGTCTGAATGTTTGTCTACAAGTAGGAGAAGACCAGCAAGAGAAAGAGATCTCAGAGAATGTCAAGGGTTCAGCAGGTGTTTAACTGTTTTGTTGTCACTGTTGGACCTATTCTGTGGGACAACACTTCAGCAAGTTGTCACTTTTTATTTCTGACTTCCCTCAGAGCCTTTCTTGTACAAGGTAGCCTACCTTTCCTTCTCTAACTACCTCTGTGCTTGTTCCACAGCATCTGAATATCATCTGTATGCACTTAACAACCAGATGTTCTCTGTTGCACTTCTTCCAAAACTAGGCTAGAGAGTGCAAAAAAAAAAAGGTACTCAAACTAAATCATCCAGGGATTACACTAACAGAAAATGATGCTCTTGGTATGGAAACTATTAAAGAAAACTTGATTTTGTCTTTATATACTAGGGTTCATTAACTTCCTCTCTGGTAGGGCTAATGACCTGAACAGAAGCTGTGGTTCATTAGTGATCTTTCCCTCTCTGCCTGGCAGTTGAACAGAAAAAAGAAAGAGCTGGAAGGAGACATAGAATTTATAAGTGAGACAGTACAGCATCACGTGTTTTCAGGTCAGGAAGCAAATTATTTTTCTCTTCCTGTCTTTGTAACAGGAATGATTTGATACTAACAGATAAAAATATCCTTTATGCCAGAGTTGGTTTAGTCACCTAAAGAGCAGTTAATTTACCCCCTTCTTTAGCAATTTCTTGTTCTGGAGCTTCTGGGATCTTCTTCCATCTTTGGAACCTGTAGCATCCTAAGGTCTGTCCTGCCTCATGTGTGACAGCTCCAGGGGTCATTGGCAGCAGGGAGCAGCTGCAGGGAGGTTCAGGAATAGCCTGGCCTGATCTGCTCTGCTGCCATCCAGCTCCTGCAGGACATACCTTGGCACTTGGCACTGGTGCAGGACAGGGAAAGGGTGGGCAGTACTGCTGCCTGTGTTTGCAGCTCAGGTGAGGTGCTGATGCAAACCAAAGTTCAGGAAGCCATTAAATGTGTTTCTGTTTTCCTGTATGGAAAAATTTCCATTTTTTCTGTGTTACTTGTGAAAGCCTCCTTTGTGGAGCTGTGATTGCCAAGGAAATCTGTTCCTCTTAAGCATGCTGTTCTTACAGCACAAGAAAAGGTCTTTAAATTCTATTGAATTGTTATTTCATTTGAAGGGGGGAGAGAGGAGTGGGATGAAGAAAAGAAACACTGCACCAACATTGCAATGTTACATAACTTACAAAATAATATACTAAAATATTCAGCCACTCATATTTTCAAGGATCTTTATTTTTTCCTAAACACCATTGTTGTTGTTTTTTAAAGTCACAATAAAATTGATTAGCTTTCATCTCTTCTCATGTTTGAATTCAACTTTCAGAGGAAAAGATGTGCAGTTTACTGTGACTTTAAAATGAGCATTATGAAATGTAGCATGTGAATTCTAGGCAAGTAGCCAGTGAATTACCTGTCACTGCAGGTAATTTTCTCTTTCCCTATTTTTTTTAAATATAGTGCTACACTAAAATATAGTTATTAAATGTTTTTAAGGGAATTGTTCTTACTTGTAATCAAATGAAGAGAAGCAGTAGGTGAAATAACTAATATTTGCAGATAGTTATTGAAATAGTAGATCTGCAAATGCAAACTGTGTGCTTTGATTTGGGTAGTTAATGCTTTCAGAAGGCCTGAGGTGTAAAGAAAGGATAAAGAGCAAAGGGACAAAGAGTCAATGACAGACATTTTTTTTACTTGAAAAAGGAGCCTGAGTCATACATAATGCTATCATATACCCACCAAAATTAGACATGGAAAAGACATGTGAGACAAAGCAGTCTGTTCCTTTTTTAGTGCAGGACTGTTCCCTGAATGATGCTGCTTTGTCCAATCTAGTTTTAAGTATTGGAAGCAGTAGATCATCCCCATGGGAGGCTGTGACACACTCTACTAGTTCTCACTATCGAATTTTCTGTGATGTTCATCCTAATTTTCCCTTTGTTTAATTTCTTGCTGTTGTCCCTACTTATATCTATATTCTCAAGCCTTTATTTATTTATTTTTAATTCATTTTAACCCCACTCTGCCCATGTTCTTTCCCAAACATGCCAAGTAAAAGCTTCGGCATCATTTTCCTTACAAGCCCTTTTTTGAGATTGAGAATGCCTGTGAAGTTGCTCACAAAGGAATCATTGTGATGATGAGGTGATTTACTCCAGCTGTTTAGATTAGTCAAGTCCCTGGCACCCATCTGCACCTGAGGAAGGATTAGGCTTTGAAGGGCCAAGCTGAAGTGATGAGGGATGAGTTATCCCTTAGTGCTAAACAAAAGGAGAAACTAACCCCTAAGAGATGCTCGAGTTTATCCAACCCATCTTGTCTCTGTTCCCACAGAAGATGACAATGCTGTTATCTGTTGCTTATAATTTAGAGGCTATGCAGACCAGATGGAAAATAGAATTAAGAATCCTGTCAAAAGTCCTTGAATTTTTTGCCGGTTTCTGTTTATATTTCCTACCTAGAACATCAATCCCTCTTGTGGGCTGCTCCTTCTTTAGGTCACAGATTGCAGGAATAGCTCAAAACCCTGCAAAACCTGAGGTTCAGTGCACTAAACTTTTAAAAGGCAATGTTATTAGTCTGGGCAGCTGGACGAGGACCCTCCTGGAAACCAAAGACATGAGACACTGACCATTCTGTAAGGCTCTCATGGTGGTGGATGCAGCAAAATGTTTCCATGATAAACTTTTACAACTGGTCTTTAGTACTGCAGTATGATTTAGGTTGGAAAGGATCACTATAAATTCCGTGTTCTCACCTGTGTGCTCAAATCAGGGCCAGCTTAGAGCACTTTCCTCAAGGCTCTTTCCTCCTCAGTTTTGAGAAGAAGAAAGATGAGGCTCTTGCAGCCTCTCTGGGGAACCAGTCATGGTGTTTGACCATCCCACGGTAGAAGAGTTAATGTATAATCAAAATTTCCTTTGCTGCAACTTGTGCCTTTGCATATCTTTGTCGTCGTTCATGTTCTTCTGTTTATCCAGGTCTCACAAAAATAAAGCCCTTCTATGGTATCACTTAAGGGGATTTTTATGCTCACTACATTGCTTTGTTAGGAGAGTGTTGTCCTAGTGTCATGGTTAGCCCCAGCCAGCAAACAAATATCACCCAGTTACTCCTCCAGCAATGGGATCAGGGAGAGAACAGGAAGGGTAAAAGCTGGAAAAACTCATGGGTTGAGACAAAGACAGTTTAATAGGAAAAGAAAAGGCTGTGCAAGCAAGCAAAATAAAACAAGGAATTGATTGCCCCCTTCCCATGGGCAAGCAGGTGTTAATCCATCTGCAGAAGAACAGGGTCCCATCACATGTAATGGTGATGTGGGAAGACAAACATAATCACTACAAATGTCCCCCCATTCCTCCTTCTGCCCTCCCACTTTATACACTGAGCATGATATTATGTTATGGAATATCCCTTTGCAGCTGGGAACAGCTCTCCTGGCTGTGTCTCATCCAGTCTCCTCACCAGTGTGGTAGCAAAAAAAGCAGCAAAACCCTTGGCTCTGTGTATTCCCTGCTCAGCAATGAGAGAAGAACGTCTCTGTATTATCAAGCCTGTGCTCAGCACAAATCCAAAACACAGCCCCATACCAACCACTGGGGAGAAATTTAACCCAGCACACTTAGGTCAGTTTCATAATCTTTTGCCCAAGTGGAAGTTTAGGAATCCCAGTGTTGAAGTTCTGAAGTCCTTATCACCCTGTTTCCCCTCTGTAGAAACTGTCAGTGTGCTCTTCAAGTGCTGATTTGGCACACTCACATACACCCTCCAACCCTCAAATTTGACTGCATAATTATAGAAGTGCTTCAGGCACTGGGACTTCTCCGTGCGTGTGTTGAAAACAGCAGTATTGGTCTTGTTTGTCACTGACCAAGGACCCAGGAAAGTACAAGGAGAAAAACGATTCAGCAAGGAGAAGGTGCAGAAATGCCTTTACTTTGAAGGTGAGTCTCCATGTGCAGCTCACTGGCAGCACAGCAATCCTTGCCATTGTACACAGCTCCTTGAAGGCCCATCAATCTGAGAACAGGGTGTCCTACTTTTACTGACCTTTCTCATGTAGTGTGTGACCTGCACATACTGCCTATGTCTGGGTTGCTTCAAAGAATTGTTGGACTGCAGCTCTCCTTCTGGTGCCTCAGAGCACCAAGTTAATTATAAGCCTGAGCAGCAATTCCTGGTTCCAGGAGCTAGTTACACAAATGCCTTTCTTATTGGCAAAAGTGACACATATTCATAATTGAAAAGCAGAAACAGTTAGAATATTGTCTTGTGTCTCTGCAACTGCAGTATGATTCATAAATAACAATAATAGGGACTGGGCTGGAGGATGGAAGGTGAGCAGGAGTCTTTTGGAACTAGCTCTAATAAGGATAAAAATGAAATGTTGTGATGGTGTATGATGTTATAATTGGCTGGGGCAATTACATTTTGTTTACCTTATGGCAATGGAATTTATTTTCACAGGTACACTTTGAGAATCATAAATGTTAAATGTATTGCAGAAGAGACCCTGACTACACTGATGTATTTCCCTTGGACCTCTGTGGGCTCAGGAAGAATAGGGTTACATGCAAACGACTCTTGACAGGTTATGTGGCATTGATTTGCAAAAGAGGCTGCTCTTTCATTTTCTGAGTATAATTACAGAATCTCACTGTTTTCTTTCTCTGTTATTGATGGCTGAAGGGCTTTCATAGCTGTGAATTTCATCTGAGGAGAACTATGATCTCTACCTTTCTAAATTGTGGTGACATGTTGCCATTGTCATTTGTACTAATGGCTTATACAGGTGGCAAGGAATCACTGCATGAATAAGAAAAGAAATGCATCTTCATTTTATTAATGAGAGCAGAAAAGGAGCTCATCTGGCTCCATATTTATAGCTCTGAAGACTGAAGAACTTCAGGGTTTTTTAAATTCAAGTGGTGGAAATTAAAGTTACTTTATATTGTTCTAGCAAACATACTCCCTACAGGAGGGCTCATGTAAGTCTGTTGGTTATTAGCACCAACTAATACTATTACTAGTAATGTGACAATTATTTCTAGCACTTGGAACTATCTTTAATCTGGAAAGGCTGAATCCAAACTTGGAGGAGGTTAAGAACTGAGATATGAATGTAAATTTTTTATTACATGTTTCTCTTGCAGTTTGAAAAGAATGTGGGTTTTTGTGGAAGAGAGTGAACAAATTTTAAGTTTGGAATTTTCAAAAATTTTCAGGCAAGTGCTTTCTTTTCTATCCAGCAGCATCTGAGCATGAATAACTCAGGTACTTCTGTTTTCCTTGGGCATCTTCAGCCCAAAGACCTATCAGGGTGACTTGACACCTGAATTCCTTTCCCCACCAGGCACTGACAGGAGCTGACAAGGAAAAGGTGACATGGGTACTCCAAGTTCTTGTTGCAACATCCTTCTGCAAGGCGAGAAGAAAGGCTCTTTGACTGATAAAATCTGCATCCCCTTTGGTAGGTGAGCACAGCAAATGTGGTAAGATAAATAAAAATAAATCGATGTACATCAAGTCAGCACCTTGCCACTGCTGGCCAAGCCCTCCTACAGAGCTGCAGGAGCCCTTCTCCTGCTGGTTTGCCTTGTTTGCACACAGGTCACCTCACACTGTGATGTGGTACAGAGTCATCTGCCTGCCTGGGGCTGCAGTTGGCAAATCCAGCCTGGAGCTGGCTGAAGGCCAATGAGGGGCTGGGCTGAAGTCAGACCTCTGCCTGGTTACAGTTTAAGAGATGCTCGTGCTGATTCTGGGCTGACAAAAACTGTGCAATCCCCTGTGCACCTCTTCCCTTCTAATCCCCTGTGTGCCGAGCAAGTGGTTCCTAGACAGGCTTCAGAGTAAGGAAAAAATAGCAATACGTTTTGAAGAGCTCTTAAAGAGTTTTATTTTTTACATTCCTTCCATGCTACTGCTGTGCTTATTTGCCTATCAATTCATTTTCTCTTTGCTGGTACATTTACTCTATATTTAGCACATTTTAAGAGGACAACTAGATTGTACAGACAGAAAATCACACAGTAGGGTCTTATTTACTATACTGTAATAACTGTGTTCATAAATCCAACCTCTCTCTGGAAAACTCATATACCTGTCTTTTCTTTCTCCCCTTTGATTCCTGTCCTTGCCTCTCTCTCCGCTGACAGCAGGCAGTAGGAGTTGCACTCAATGTCTCTGAATATTATGGTCCATTTACTTAAATGTGGATGCTGATAATAAACTTAAGGCATCCAAGTTTGACTCTTTTGTCTTACTTACAGTTTTGTGGTGGTCTATTGTTTATACATTTACAGTGAAAGACATTTCTGTGATATTAAGATTTATGCCAGGCAGGAAAGATGAGAGTAGATGTTTATCTGAAATGCAGTTTCCTTGGCTATCTGGGTTTTGAAGAGGTCTTTAAATGTTAAAATGCACTTAGACTAGCAGGTGATGATACATTGAAAGTCTTTGCTGGAAAAATATTTTGTAGGATTTTTTAAGGACATACACCTAATTTTAACTTTTATAATTCACAGCACTGCCATTTTATAAAAGTGGTAATAAAATCTACATTGTATAATTAAAAGTTAAGTGCTACAATATAACAAAATGCAATTTATTCAAATATTTATTAGACATATTTAAAAAAATCGGTAAACAGCCTGAAATAAAGTAAAATTAAGAAATATGAAAAATCAAACATTTTTGTTGTACTCAAATTCCTTGTAACTAGAGTAAATGATGAGGCAGAGGGAACTCATAGAATGGTTTGAGTTGAATTCCACAGAATGGATTGAGTTAAAGTCCATCCAATTCCAACCTCCCTGCCACAGGCAGGCACACCTCCCGCTACACCAGGTTGCTCAGAGCCCCATCCAACCTGGCCTTGAACACTTCCAGGGATGGGACAGCCACAAATTCTCTGGACAATGTATTCCAGTGGCTCACCACCCTCACTATAAAGAATTTCTTCCTAATACCCAATCTAAACCTATCCTTATTCAGTTGAAAGCTATTTTTGCTTTGTCCTGTCATTACAGACCCCTTGCAAAAAGTCCCTCTCCAGCTCCCTTACAGCCCCTCTAGGCACTAAAATGTGCTATAAGGTCTCTTGGAGCCTTCTCTTCTCCAGGCTGATACTCTCTCAGCACTTCCTCACAGGAGAGGTTCCACAGCCCTGCTGAACATCTTAATGGCCTTTTGTGGACTTGTTCAGTTCCAGATGGGCCAGACTGAAAGAACCTGAGACCAGAATTTTGTAATTAAGTTCTGTCACTGGTCTTTAATTAGAAGTCCTTAACTATTTTGTAGGTAGGCTGTGGAGCTGTAGGCCCATAGCTGCTCTACAAGCATTCTATAATTTCTCTTGTATATGCAGGAAAAAAGCTTGGCCATCGAGTGGTACAATTATTCATCATAAATGTTGAATATTTCCTTATTTCTCAAGATTTTTCCTGTGAAAATGCTTCTATCTATTGAAGATCAAACAGCCATAGCTCTGCTTTCTACTTGAGTAGCTCCATCTTTGTTCATAAAAAAATTAAACCAGAGTATATCAGCCCAGTGGTAGAAGAGAAGCTGATGAAAGAGCTGGGAACTGCTCAGTACCAGCCTTTGAGAAAGCCAAAGCCCATTTGTCTTTGCCATGGAGTACTAAATGTGTAGCTGCTTTGGGGTAACTATTACATGTGAGATGCAGCTATTCCTGAGGCTCGAAGGGGGTAAGGTACCTAAACCCATTAAATTAATTTGAAAACACTAGTCTAAAAAATTGCATATTGTTTCATTGCTAGCACTAGTGTAGAAAAGTATTTCTCATGTTTTTCATGGAATAGCAATGGTTGTTAAGCAGCTACTTATTTTTGCATGCTGCAGGGAGGGAAAACCATACTCTTTTAATAATCTGTGTATGTAAATGTGCTCACTGCCATGTAAATATTTGGATTATTCTATTAACCAAGCAATAAATACACAAAAAAGAGGTGGGGAACTGAGGTTGTATTTTTTTCTTACCAACCTCTAGGATAATCTTTTTCATAAGGATGCATGCAAAAAAGTAGGCATAACTTTCAGTATCTTTCAGGTCCATCACCTGCTATTTTCCTTTGGTGGTCTCACCACACTTAGGGAGATAAATGGGTATATCAGAAAATTATCTACACATAATTTGTCATATTTGGGCTCCAGTGACAACAGACTTTCTGCTTTGGAAGAGCCTGGAGTTAGCACAGTAAGGAAAAGAAATAACTCCTTACCCTGAGGGCTTAGTTCTTCCCATGCAGCACAGAGGGCAGCTGAAAGCTTTGTGGGAAAACTAAACTGCTGAAGCATTTTGTGTTTAACGTGGCATGAGAATACGGATGAGATGAGTTGCTCTTCCCCACTGCCAACCCTTGAACTTAAGATTGAAAGAAATCCTGATGGGATTATTTCAAAAAGTTCCCCTGAAGAAAGTGGAGAGGTTACAGAAACAAAATCTATTATCCATCATCCCGTCATTAGCAAAGTGGAAGGACTGGCAGAAGAATTGTTTGCCTAAACTTGAGACGTCAAAAAATAGGTAAGAAAAATAGACTGGGGAAATGCTCCCTGGGAAGGGGAAGGGATTGGATGGTACTGCTAGCCCTCTTCATCTCTCATTTTTAGGAGTCTATTATGTTATTTTGTAGAGTGAAGAGTGGTTGAAATGATTAATGGACCGCAGGGCTTGACGTACGAGCAGGCGGCCAAAGGAGTGAATGTGCACAGCAAGCTCAGCTGCAGGGAGGGATCCCTGAGTGTGGTGGCTGGGCAGGCAGGGGTGCTGCACCCTGCAATTTAAGGAGGTGTAATTAACTGAAACAAAACAACAATTAGCCAAGAAATTCTTTCAACGCAGCGTTTTATTGTGCCTACCTGTGCTGTCTGCCAGGAGTGACAGCTCGCCCTGTGCCACTCAGCTGCAGTGCTGGCATCCATGGCTCAGTCCCTCTCTCCCAATCCATGCCATCCCTCAGCACAGCTCAGGGCATCTGCTCTGCTCCCCAGTCTGGCTCTGCAGCTCCCTTTACCACATCATGGGCTGCTGCCCACTAACCCCCAGAAAAGCTGGAAGGTGTGTTGCATCCCATACTGTGTTTAAATGACAAGGGGCCATAGGTCAAAGGGGAAAAACATCCCAGATGAAAAGAATAAACTTGGATTAGACAGAGAAGGTGCATAATACTAATTTCAGAAAGGTCTCTGCAGGTATGAGGGCACTGCTGACACCACCCCTGGAGGAACCAGCTGGGGTAGAAGGACTCCTCCTTCATGACCATCCTCTTGTACCTGCCAAGTCAGACTAGCTGCCAATTCAGCTGCAGACTTGGAGCAGGAATTGAGAGCAGCAGATGTTGCAGCCTGCTGAAAGCTTGCTGGTGCCTGAGTGTTTGAACTCCTAGAGAAGAGTTCTTGTGGAGAAGGCCACAGGCTGACTGCAGGATTGCAGCACACCATAATTTTGGATGATTTCAGTGTTTTACTGTGAAACTTCCTTATGGAGGAAAATGTATCAGGATCTTCCTAGCACTCAGTAAAACCACTCAATCAAAGTTGGTCCTGCCTCTCCACTACCTTGCTGGAGTCTTGCTGAAGTGCTTCAGTGTGGTTGGTGGTGGCTTTATCCTGTGTTGTTTTGGAAAAGTGATGGGACTTTTTTATATGTGTAGTTAGATTTGAGTCTATTTGATTTCTAAGCAAAGGAGAGAGGAAATGATATTGTATGAGCATGTTCGGTCCAGGGAGAGGGGAGGGAATGTATTTTTTTTAAAAAGGAAAGAGAACATTATTTGGCTTTTTCACTTTTATCCTGACACAATCATGTCCCATAAGCTCTTAGATATGAAATAAAACACGCACAGTTTACTCTTGCTTTAGGCCTACATTCTGTCCAAATAAATCTCACAGAATGTGAAGCCACAAAAACTGCTCCACTGTGTCAGAGCAGAGGCTCAGCTGCTCCAGCACTGCCCTTTAATACTGCCCCATTATAGCTTATGGAAAGGTTTCTTATCCACACAGTGGGTTTCCACAATGGCATAATGCTGTTTTACATTTTACTCTCTGCTTTATGCTGCTAATTTTTAATATTCTCTTTGTCATTCTGGCCACTGCTGAAGATTGAGGTGAAGTTTTCAGAAAACAATCTAGTGTGAGGCACTGCTGGTTATGTAAAATTGTTCCTCACTGTGTTCATTGCTTGGCACTTGTTAACTCTTAATTTTGTCTGTGCTCCCTGTGGCTGGCTTTGGTTGATTGCAGGTTCTGTGAGATGGGCACCAAGCAGGGTGCTGGACTTGCCTGTGATGCTGCATGATGGCAACTAAATTATTTGGGTTTTTCTTTTTCTCTGTTTGCTGATGAGACTAATTAACTTCATAGAAAGCATGATAAAATAATTTATTAATGTCATTGTAAATCTATTTTATCCTTCTTTCTAAAAGCTGTGATGTTCATCTCCAAGGTAAATGAGTATGGTGTTTTATCCTGCATAGCAAAAGATGTGATGGAGATTGCAACTGTTGTGTAATATTAATATAAATAGGGTCATATGTACATAGTTTTTCTGATGCTCCTGTTTTACTTCTCCATCTTTTTTATTTTACCTTCTTAGACCTCATAGTTATTCAGTGATTTTTTTATTAAATTATTTATTGTAGCCAGATGATTGATGTCGTTTCACTTTGGTTTTTTGCAGCTTCCCAATTCTTTAGTTGTCAAAATGACAAGCACTCAGTGATTAATTAAAACCTTGATTTTGCTCTCTTATTGTTCATCTTCAGTCAAATATAATTCTTATGTATTCCAGAAAATAATAAATATTCCCCAAATGCAGGTTTCTAAACTTTAGATCAAGGAAAACCTTCATTTATTTTTCATTATTAATTTTTTATTATATTTAATTTTTTATATATGCACACATGTATATAAAAAATTTTTCTTCTGAAAAATGTTAAATTGAAAACTTTATGTAAGAAATCTGCCAGCATGGCCTGATGTTGGATGATAACCTCTGTAAACTTCCTCATAGATCTCTTTTTTTTCTGAGAAAGGTGGGACAAATTAAGAGTGGGTCCTTGTCAGGACTGACAAACACCGTCATTCTAACTGGAATTAATTGTAGTGCCTTTTTTTTGGTGTTGGGGACATATAGCATGCATTTCTCTGAGCTGTGAAGTGTTTGGTGTTGAAAGATACATCTGAATTATTTACCTTAAGATCTCTTTATAGTTGATAGAAAGAAATAAGCGCTCTCAAAGGTGCATTTTGCCTCATGTTGAAGGAGACATCAAGTGTGGGGTGCTCAAGTGCATCCTATTGCCTGGTAAGAATGAGACAAGCATTGACATTGGGTTAGATAGTTCCCACTCAGACATCCTGGGACTTGGGCTGAGGTGACTGATCTATTTTGTGTAGCTGCACACAGAGAAATCAGTGTCTCCCAGCTCCTGCATTGGGCCTGGAAAAGGCTTCTGCTGCCCTATCCTCTTATATGCAAAAGCTTAGTGGCAGTGGAAGCTGCTGGGAATGGCAGAACAGATTCCTTTGAATGAAGTCAAACCATTCAATGTGCAGGAATGCACGAGCCCAAGCTGGTCCAGCCTTTGCAGTGTTGGGGTGGGACTGCACAGAGCTTTCTGTGGGTGTTGGCAGGAAGATTTTGCGATGGCAAAGTGACCACAGGCACTGAGTGTTCTCCATGGGCTACTTGACCAGCATGCCAATCAGCCTTTATCCCTGGAACAGCCACTCCTAATTCCTCTTGGGAAGAGCTGATGGGTTAGGCTGGAAATGATTTGAGGTATGTTTGACTTTCTAGAATTGCTTTCACAGACCAATTTATTTTTCATGGGGTCTCATGTGAGAATAAACTCATTAGCTTTCTGGTATGGTTCCCTGAATGGCTGACTCATGAATTCTTCTAAAGTTTCAAATTTTCATGTACATTGCACATCAGATTTTGCTGGTAAACTGAATTTAGCCTTCTTTTCAGTCTTTGTTTAGGTTTTTTTATCTAATTTATGCTGGTGCTTCTCATTTCTTGCTTCCTCTGCTCAATGTTCCCAAAGATGCGATTGACTGCACCTGAAGTTACAGCTTCTTGGCCTGTTAGAAAAAGAAATGAATTTTCCCCCAGTAAATTACTAAGCTGAAATTCATATGATAATACTTTTGCTGATTGGTTATAGTCTTCCATTATGGAAAACTCAATAAAATCTTAATTAGAAAAAAAGCAAAACAAAAAAATCCAGATAGGGAAAAAGCAAGTAAAACCATTTTTAAAATGTCCTGAAATTCCCTACTTTTTACCAGTTCCTTTGATGATATTAAGTAGATACTTACCCTGCTTTGGAGCTCTACAAATGTCATTGCTGAACTACTGATTCTGCTGAAAGGACGAGGATCACATGAGGAAAATTCAAGGTATGAAAGAGTGCATCCACTGCCAATGTGAATACCTGTGCATATTCCATAAAAGATTTCTGCATATGTGATTTTTCAGTTTTTACCAGCCACTCTCATGTGCTCCTGATGTATTGTTATACAGGGAATGACCTTTTCATGTAGTTTCAGTTGTAGAGTGTAAAGAAACCTCCCCACCATTCTGCATCGTGAATGTGCACAACAGAAAGGGATGAAGAGATTTCTTCCTGTTATAAAACCTGTTTGACTGTATTGAACCTGAAAGAATGAGAGACAGCAAGAAAGCAAATTCGACAAGTTCCTCCCACCCCCTTTTTTTTTGCCAGAAGAATTAATTGCATGTTTCCTATGAAGCAAAGCACAATAGGGTTTTATGGTACATTTCTTGTGGTTTTGTTACACTGCCACTGAAAATACAAAATTTTCTGCGAGTATGTATATGTGGTGTTAAGCATTTCTTCACAGAAATGAGAACAAATGCTCAAGGTACAGATGAAGAAGTGGTTTAGACGTCATGAGACTAGAGTGGCAATTATCTAGGGTCAAGGCTTTTCTAGAGACCAGGTTAGGGGCCATCCTCTGTCCATGATGCCATGGAACAGATTATTTTGCTTAGATTTAACACTCATGTTACTTTCCAGTCCATATAACAAGATTTCTACTTTCAAACTACTTTTTCGGACCATCTTTGAGCTGAGAGAACCCCTGGGTGATGGCCAGGCATTGTCAGGGGATAATGAGTTGGAAAAGGCCATATCAAGGACAGCACTGACACTTGACAGGTCTGTATGATCACATCACGATGCTTGAGCCTGTACGCTCAGTTTTATTTTTTCTTTTATTTTTATTTTTTGTTTCTTCCTGTAAGGCAGACACTGTGTCATATGGATTAAATGGGAAAAATCTGGGAAAGCAAGGTAGGGACAGCTAAAGTGGGGAACACTGGGACACCTAAGCCAACCAATGAAATCCAGCCAAGGGGGTGGTATCCCCCCCAAGGTCAATACTATGTCCTGTATTATTTAATTCCTCAACGACTTGGATGATGGAGTAGAGGCCCTTCACAGGAAGTTCACTGATGATATAAAACTGTGCTGCCATTCAGTAGAACCTCTGAACTCCTCCTTTAACTGTGCAAAACATCTGCCCAGCCACGGAACTTAAAGTTAGAAAGAAATGCTTTTTCTAAATACTCTAGGCAACTCAACAAGTTATGAAATGGTAAAGTGTTTTAATTGTTTTCTGAATGTAGGAAGCTGAGTTCTATACTTAATATGCTTTGATTTAAAATATTTCAATATAATTATTTATTTAATGATGCATCCATGTACATTAATCCCTTAAACTTCTTTGTTCAGTTATAGTTTTACTTTTTTTTCCCCAGATGTGACTCAGGCCATTCTTTACAAAATCTACATTTTATTTGTCTGCTTTCCACAGGACTTCATTCATAGTCATAGAATTTCAATTTGACTTTAGGCTGGCCTTGACAGTGCTGTTAGTGAGTCCTTTGTCTCAGTGAGTAGTGATGTAAAGGATTTAAATTCACTCTATTTGCCATCTTTATGAAAATTTGAAGCTGGATGTAGCTAAAAAACACTTTTGTGCCTTCCACCTGCTGCTGTGCCTTTTTGCAACAAATAAGGTTGCCTTGTCTTTTAAAACATTTTTGCTTTACCTTTATTAAAGATAATGGGAATTTTCCCCATATGCCAATGGAGTATATCTGTCAAACTTGAATGCAAAGAATATGTAATTCTTCCCCATAGGTGGGATCAGAATATTGTCGCTGTACTTTCAATAATGTGTTACAAAATATTTAGATCAAAATAGTTAAATGGTATTGGATTTAGCATGATGTTTGGAAGTATTGTTTGTTTCTTCCAAAATCAATAAGGCTGAGGTCTTCAAAAAATTGTTACATTCAAAAAATAATCATCCTAATGCACAAACAAAAATTGCATGAAATTTCCTAAGTCTAATAGTCCCAATGTTTGGGACATTTGATTTTTCAAAGTGCATTTTAGCTTTAAATGGATCATTTTACATGTAATGTTTGGATATTTTCAAAGATTGAAAAACATTGTTGCATAGAAACGGAACAAACTTTTTATCAAAAAAGTGCGAGTTAGAAACCTTCAACACTGCTTAATTTTTCCATCTGAGCTAGAAGGTGAGCTAAGCTTGTTTGTTATTTCTCATTCTGTGGTGGATGCCCCATCCCTGTAAGTGTTCAAGGCCAGGCTGGATGGGGCTCTGAGGAACCTGATCTGGTGGAAGGTGTCCCTGCCCATGGCAGGGGAGTTGAAACTAGATGGACTTTAGGGTCCCTTTCACCCCAAACCATTCTATGATTCTAGGAGTCTGAGTGAAAGCAAAAATGCAGGGTAAGTATGATTCCCACATCCTGAAATATCTTCTGCGAATTGAAGATTATTGTTGGAGTCTGGTTTGGATCAATCTTGGTTCCTTGGAGACTACAAGAGCTGAGGCAGATTTCCTGTGTGCTGACTTCAGGAGCTTTGTGGAGAGCTTAGTTTGGCCATCTCTTGCCTCTCCCAGGAGAGGGCTGCAAGGACTGAATCACAACTCTTCTATGCTGCATGTTGTGAAGGCAATGGTGTTCAAACTGTTATCACAATTAATATCAATGATAATTGATGTTAATTGTGATATTTGATATCGAATTATAATTGACTCTCCTCTTTTGAGGAACAATTAACATCAATGATGTTAGTTGTTCCTCAAAAGAGGAATAAGAAAGAAAGGCTTGCTTTGAGTACACTTAGAAACATTTAGAAATTTCTGATTCTCTAACCTTGACGAAATCCTGCTCAGGTTTGTGAAAACCCTAGCTGGAGCAATCCCAGCAGTGTCTCAGTACATTTTGAGAATGTATGGAGGTAGATCAAGTTTTGGAAGACTGGAAAAGGGCAAACATAAGACAAATTAAAAAAAAAAAGTCAAAAGGGAAGGTTATAGAATGATGGGCCAATTCTTTTTGTTGGAACATGCTAGATAAAGAAATCCAACTGTATTTTTGTAGGGCACCTAAAAGAACACCAGATGAGTAAGTCGTAAATTTGTTGGCAGTATGCAGTGAGTGTTAAATAATTTGTCAGGATTTAATCATATCAGATCAATCCAAAATCTTTTTATGTGAAGTAACATGCCTTAAGGGTATAGACATGGTATATAGCTAGGCTTTGTTTAGGGTCTCACATAACACAGGCAAGTTGGGGTTACTGTAGAGTGGGGACAAAGGTGTCTGGGGATGCTGCATTCAGAGCAGCTGCCAGTGCTTTGCTGCCAAACTGCTATGATGAATTAAGGATCTAGCCTAGGCTTAGTATGTCCAATGTTTTCATTATAGTCCCATACCAGGTCCCTAAAATATGCTTATTAAACCTGGAAGTGAAATGTATCTGAAAGATGTAGCAAACAGATTGAAAGATAATAATTAATTCAGAATTATCACAACAATTAGAGAAATAGTGTTGAAAACAACACAGAATTTAATTAAAACAAAGGCATGGTTCTGCACTTAGGTGAGGATAAACAGCTGAGAAAATATAATAAGAAAAACAGAGATAAGACACGTAATAGTCTTGCAAAGAAGTATTTGGACATTGCAGTGTGTCACAAAATGAATGTAGGTTAAGGGTATTATGCTGTTTGTATTGGGCTTGCCTTGTAAGGTTTGGGTAGCTGACAGCAGGGGGGCTACAGGGGTGACTTTTGTGACAAGCTATCAGAAAGTAGCACCTCTGGGATAATGTATTTTAGGAGGGTGAAAATACCTGTGCAACTATAGCTGGAGAGAGGATTTAGAATATGTGAGAGCAACAGCTCTGCAGGCACCCAGGTCAGTAAAGGAGAGTCAGGGGTGCTCCAAGTGCTGCCCTGCAGCTCCTGATGCTGCCCATGGAGGCCCGTGAGGGAGCAGAGATCCACCTGCAGCCCAAAGGGGACAGTGACCCTCTGGGAAGCCCATGCTGGAAGAGGGTCCTGGCAGGACTTGTGTCTCCATGGAGAAAGGTGCTCATGCTGCAGCTGTCCTGCTGGCAGGACTTGTGATCCTCTGGGATACCCATGCTGGAGCAGCCTGCTCCTGAAGGACCTGCAGCCTGTGGAGGGAGCCATGCCAGAGCAGTTGGTGCAGAACTCTTGCTGTGGAAAGGACTCAGCTGTAGGAGTTCATAGAGGATTGACTTCCTTGGGAGGGACCTTACACTGGAGCAGGGGAAGACTGTGAGGAGTCCTCCTGCTGAGGAGAAGGAGCAGCAGAGACAACGTGTGATGAACTGACCACATCCTCCATTACCTACATCTCCATGTGATGCTGGGGGCAAGAGGTAGAGGAATGGGGAGTGAAGCTGAGCCAGAGAAGAAGGGAGTGGTAGTAAGAATGTGTTTAAAGATTTGGTTCTCTTTCTCAGTACTCTATTCTGATTTGATTGGTGATAAATTAACCTGATTTCTCCAAGCGGTCTCTGTTCTGCCCATGACAGTCACTGGTGAGTGATTTCTCTCTGCCCTTATCTAAACCCATGAGACTTTTATTATATTTTGTCTCCCCTGTCCAACTGAGGAGGGCAATGGCCTAGTGGGTTTGGTGGGCAACTGGCATCCAGCCAGGGTCAGCCCACCACACTGCTGCATAAAGGTCAAACATCACACTGGGATTTATAAACATCAGCATAGTCCATAAAATTTGCAATATAATTCTTCTTCACAACATTGTGATGGTTTCTTAGAAGTGAAGCAGGAAGGAGTACAGAGGGAAGCTATGAGGAAAGCCTGGGAACCTACAAAGGATGGGGTGCTGGTGTCCTTAGAATACACAAGATAGAAAGGAGACATTATATCAGTGTATGAATACATAAAAAAAGCTGCAAAAAGAATGTCTCCCATAGCCATGAAGAGTAAGGAAAAATAAATCTCAAGCTGCAGACAGAGAATTTTACTTAGAATTTTAGGCATGGTAAAGGCATTCCTTTTCTCATAGTAGGAATTTGTAGGCATTGTGATTGCTCAAGAACATGTCACAATGCTCATCACTTAGAGGTATTAAAGAACAGGCTCAGCAAGCAGGGATAAGTTGGTTTGGGAATATGACAACTAGAGTACTTCCTTGTTACAGGAAGAAAAATGAACTAGATAATCAGTTTGAGTACCTTTTAACCAGTCTATGTTCATGCAATTCTGTTCCCTCTCTAGACCTGATACAGGGAAAAAAATACTATAACAGCAAACTGTCTCACTTTTTTTTTACCTGCACCCCTCCCTCTTCCCTGCAGGTCTCTGGCAGGTCCAGAGAGGATGAGCACAGTTGCAGTGGCTCCTCTTTCATAGTGATGAGCAACATTTCTAAGTAATAACAGTAATTATAAACATATGTATAGCACATATATAGAAAGCACCAATCTGGGCTTGAGTGATGAGCTGCTGGAGAGTCAGAAGGCTAAACAGAGGGATTCGGATAGGCTGGTTTGATGGGGCGAGGCTGATGGTGTGAGGTTCAACAAAGCCAAGTGCTGGGTCCTGCACTAGGATCCCAATGACCCCTGCAGTACCACAGTTAGGCCAAAGTGGCTGGAAAGCTGCTCAGTGGTAAAGGACTTGGGGGTGCTGCAGATCAGCTTGAGCCAGGTGTGCCCAGGTGGCCAAGAAGACCAAAGACACCTCGGTTGTGTCAGCAATAGTTGTGATCAGTGGGACCAGGGCAGTGACTGTCCCCTGTGCTGGACACTGGTGAGGTTGCAGCTCAAATCCTGCAGGCAGTTTTGGATCCTTCTCTGCAATAAAGACACTGAGATGCTGGAACATGTCCAGAGAAGGGCATCAGAGCTGGTGAAGGGTCTAGAGCACAAGCCTGGTGAGGAGCAACTGAGGGAATTAGGGGTGTTCAGCCTGGAGAAATGAGGCTCAGGGGGGACATTATCACTCTCTACAACTCTGAGAAAGGAGATTGTAACCAGGTCAGTTTTGGTCTCTTCTCCCAGGTAACAAACTATAGGATGAGAGGAAATAATCTCAAGTTGTGTCAAGGGGAATTTAGATTGGATTTTAAGGAACATTTCTTTACTGAAAGTGTTGTCAAGCACTGGAACAGGCTGCCCAGGGAAGTGTTGGAGTCACCATCCCTGGAGGTGTTAAAGGATGTATTGATGTGGCACTTGCAGACATGGTTCAGTGATGGGCTTGTCAGGGCTGGGTTAATGGTTGAACTTGATGATCTTAAAGGCTTCTTCTAAGCTAAGTAATTCTAAGATTCTATATTTGTTGTTGGTCAGTGGTCAATGAAGCAAACAGTTTATTCAGACACCTATATAAATGTTCTGACTCCCAAAGGTTGAACAGCTATGACTTCTACTGAAATTACTGTGAACTTCAAACTCCTGAGACTTCTGTAGTTTAGATTCTTCTGCAGAAACCTTTAATGGTCTTTAAAAGGATATATTATTTTTATTTAAGCATTGCTTACTTTCAAATCAGAGCTGACATTTTGAAAAGTCAATGTACAATGAAATGCCAGAAAAATATTTGTTAGGCTTCTTGTCATTTGTGGTCATGCTACCCCTCCTTTTCTTTGTAAAGACAGGAAGATATTAACCTCATGTATGTCTGCAGTCAATGTAAGAACTCTTGTTCCCTAGTGATCTTCAAAGCAAAAATACCTGGAATAAACATGAGGGGCGTGCTATATCATAAAGAGTCATGATTTTTCCTTTAGCACAGACTTTAAGAAAAAACAAGCAAACTGTAAACAAAGACCATGACAGCCTTTCTTCCTGATGTCTGTACAATGTATATTGGTGGATCTTTCTTTTGATGCTGTAATAGTAAATAACAGATTTTGCTGTGTGCTTGGAAGACTTCAAAGCTTCCTGATGCTTTCAATTTTATTAAAATGTTCCACAGCCAGGTTTGTTCAATATGTTTTTTGAATTTCATTGGCAATATCACTCACTATCTGTGCTTTGAAATGTTAGTGGGTTTTTGTTTGTTTGCTTGTTTGTTTTTGTTGCTGGTTGCTTGTTTTCATTTGGTTATTTTACCATACTACTGCCATTAACAGCCAAATAAACTATGAAAAACAAAAAACCCTGCAAGGTGTTGCTATTGCTCTGAAATAATTACTGCAGTTTCAGTGCAGGAGCACTGGTGGCCACAAGGATCCGTCAAAGGTGAGTGGTTGGCAGCTGGGTAATAAACTGAATTAGTCTCTCTTTAGATCTCTGATGGAAAGGGTGAGATGGGCTTGTTATTTCCCTCTAATGGTGTGTATGAGGGCCAGATATAGCTGAATTCTTTGCACATAGCAGATTTCAGGGACTGCTGCCTAGCTGTGGGTGGGATCTGCAGTTATGATTTGGCATTTCTTTTCCCCAGTGGATGGTGGAGTACAGTGAATATAAATGTCTATTTCAACATGTGGAGCTACAAAGAGTTCCCAGCACTGACTGGGGAATGAGTACAGAGATGAGAGGCTCTGTGGTGGGACTGCAGCTGAAGAAGGGCTATGAGGTCCCTCAGAAATCCAATGCTGCTCTCTGCACTTGCATTCACTGTGGATGTTACAGTTTTCTGGGTAAGGGAAGACACCATCTGACATAGTTCTGAAGTATTTTCATAGTAATTGTTCCCATATGTTGGTAAGCAAGAGTGAATTGTTGGAACTGTTTTAGGTATTACACTTTTTTTTTTTCTTTTTGCAAATACTGCTTACTAATTCAAGCAGGCTGAGGGGTCAGAGGCAGTTTTATAAGTCCTTATATTCCTTTACATGGAATGTCTTTCCTTTTCCAGCTGTTGCTGAAAGCTTAAAATTATGAGAATATTTGTTTAAGGCAGGCCTAAACCACAAAGCTTTTTAGCTTTTTTGTGGATTTGGACCAGCAGTTTGTCATTTTGGAAATTCTTTTAAGGATGAGCCTGAATTCCCAGGGCTATAACTTTTTTTTTTTTTTTTTTTTTTTTTTTTTTTTTTTTTTTTTTTTTTGATTGGGACTCATCCCTAAATGTTATTCCCACTTCTATTTTTATTCTCTTATGAAAGGACAGATTATCTGGGGGAAAAAAAAAAAAAAAAAAAAGGCAAGTTCAGAAAGAATAATAAAAAAAATTAGCCACTCTTCCCTTCTTCCAAAATTCCTTCTATGAGGGAGGTATGCCTCTGAAAGTCTGCAAAGATTTTTGGGGACAAAAGAGCTATTGGAAATCTACTTTAGCTCCAGTGTTTCACTCTTTCTACAAACCTCTTGCTATGGTGATGTCCAGGCTGTCCTGCTGCTGTGTATATCATACATAAGTTCTTCAAACAAAAGCATCTCATACAGTACACACATGTATTACTGCTACATTCTTTGATGTGATTCTTCAACCTGCTTGTTGTTCCTCATATCTCAGGAATAAAGATATTTGTTGAAATGTAAAGGTGATTATTTCAAAATGGTAAAAAAAGGGAACAGAATTTGAGGGTGGAACTCCTAGGATTTTAAGAGACAGATAACAAGGACATCTAGAATACAAGCTCTTACTACCAACATTTCTGGAAGGAAAAACATAAACTCATGCTTGAAGATTGAAGGCTGACTCTAACTCCAAGGGATTAGGCTGAGATCTTTATGGAAGCAGATTATTTTTATCTTTTCTTAAAGATCTATCTGAAGCATCTTATGATGGTCATGAATAGTGATAAGTTATTGTAATAGATCAACATGAGCTGAGGGGACTTTTGCTGGATTATGTAGTCCTTCCTACCACTATGACTGATCACAGAAAAAGAAAACTGAAAGGAGCCCTTGGGTAACTCTACTATCCCTTGCACAATTTTGCTGCAAAATATCTTCACAGTAAAGAACAAAATGTTCCATTTTTCTCTGTTTTTTTTTCAGACAATTGCATCATCTATCTAGAAATTATCTCTAAAATATCCCAAAGTGTTGGTATTCAACATGGAGATGACCAGTAGGCACTGTGTTACAAGTGCAGAAGAAAACTGATTTGGAGTGAAATGGACTTTTCCAGACACTATCTTTTATATTTAACAGGTGATGTGAGCACTGATTGTTGCTGCAGACAGTGATGTGAAAGCATGGAAGATGTAGAGCTGTCCCCCTGCCTGCTGCTGAGAAAGTACTGGGAGCTCCAAGGGCAAAGAAATGAGAAGGCTCTGATTCCCAAATTCCTTGACTATCTTGTAAACTTTTAAAAAACTCACAGTGAGGAATCTAAGGAGAGGAACCTATGGATTCGCAGGGTCAAAAGCACCAACCAGAGTGGGCACAGAAAACTGGCTGGGCAAGTCACTCCTTTGTGCAAGCCCTTTCCTCACCTCCTCAGAGGTTTCTGTCTACTACTATCAGTACCTAGTTATCAGCAAAAGCCTTGCCCTGTCCTCTTCACAAGCTGCTTATCACCAGAGGTGGGAGCTGCACATACATATTCCAGTCCTTCCCCCACAAATACTTGTCATTAAATGTGACAGGCTTCTGAAGAAGTATTGTTACATGTAAATAAAATATGGTTGCTAAGAGACACTATGATTAACATGCTGACAATACAACCTTCTTTGATTGTTTGGGCACCAATTGTCTGCTTCTGTAATCAGTGAGGAAAAAATGTTTTGGAGGAGATTTGTCAGGCTGAGAAAACGAGGGGTTTTTTAGTTTCTTTTAAAATTAAATTAGAGTCTAGTGTTTCCATACAAAAAAAGGGTCTCCAAGCCATAACTCTTCTATTTTTTTTTTTTTTTGGCACATCATAAGTTTTGTATTTCTGTTTATGTTAATTTTTCAGCTAGGAAAATGAGGTTAGTGTTAATAATGTATCTGTCAAAATATTCAAATAAAGAAAACTGGAAGCTTGGGCTCATTAAATTTTTATGTGTAAATTCTATATATTAATTTTCTTTTTGCTGGTTCTAATCTCATTTTGAATTTCTCCTACTCTCAAATTCTTCCAGTTATTTGAGACTTTTGAAATTAACTTTTTTGATCTACATCTAGAAACCACCCGCACCATTATTCCTGTACAGAGCAACGGATTTGAGTCTTCTTTTCCATTAAGGGGAGACAGAAAATGGTGTTGATCCTTCCTTTTCCAGTAGATTGGCTCTGGTGCCATGGGTGAGGTGTGGTGAAAGATGAGCACACAGCACTCATCCTTCTCAGGCTGAAAATTACCCCTCTCACCTCCTGTAACTGGATGTGTAACTGCACTTGCATATGTTGTAACAGATGGTGTTTCACTGAAGAATGGCTGAAAACGGCACCTTCCTACCCAGTGTTTCTGCCTGCTGTGTGTATTTAGAGTCATGTCTTCTTACTACAGTGTTTAAAAAGAAGTTGGATAGCCTATTAGTCTTGCAGAGCCAACTGAGAGATGATGGGTGGCATCTCTTTTCTACTAATGTTAATGGTATTCCAAGCACAAAGCACCTGTGCTAGCACTTGGAAAATGATGGTTCTGCACAGGTACCTGTGTAGGCACAGCCTGGAGGCAGTGGAGATGCCTGCTGGAGCCCAGCTCAGCCTGGATGTCCTCTGTGGTGGTGACAGATACAAAGATAAAAATCCCTCTTCTCAGACCCTACAGTAAATGTTCTTTTCCACAATTTCAGAAAAATAAACTTACTGTACTTTTATTTCTATTTGGGGATGGACTAAACCATAAGTTTTGCAACACAACACCTGTGTGTTCACTGTTATTTCTTGTGTAATAAACATGGATGATTATGCCACAAGTGAGAGAAGGGTGCCTTGGAGTAGCTACACCTGTTAAAAATAAACTTAAATGCTTAGATGTTTACCTACTATGACTTTCAAAAGGACTTGAATGCCCTGCAAGATAAGGAGAAGAGTAAAGAAAACAGGTGATTTGTAGTCTGCAGAGCTGGACAAAGAAAGGTAATGGTTTTGCTTTTAAACACACAGACACAAAATCAAATTTCCCCTTCCACCAAGTGCAAACAGATCATATCTAACCAGTGTAGAGTTACTTAAATAAATGTTCCTGGGTTCTATTGGACAGTTGACTGAAACCCTGAGGTGTGATATTTGAATACAGTCATTGGCCAGGTGCATATATGCCCACATTGAGATTATGCTGAGTAACATAGGTAATCCTGGTTATCCTATGGCACGTGAGTATGGGGATAGAGAACATGGTATTCTTGCTTTGGCAGATTTCAGGGCCAGAAGGGTGCCCGGGTGGCCTATGAATGTCTAATCTAAACTCTTTCTCATGCTGGAGATGCAATTTCTCTGAAAAACTGAATTATACCACCTCTTTCAGAAACCTAGTTAAACTCATTTTAACAACTCAGACTAATTGTGAGCTGGTACCTCACAAAATTTCATTTTCTATGTTGTATCTTGTTTAATTTTCTATGCTATGTCTTATTTCAAGGTTAAATTTTCTAACTCCAGCTTCCAGTCATTATGTCTAATTATGATTTTGTCGGCAGGTTTGAGAACCATACTACTGGATGGTGTTTTCATGTTCCAGGACCTGTACAAACACCTCAAATCAGCTTTCAGCCTTCTATATTAAATTAATTTGAACTCTTTAAGATTCACATCTTTATATTTGTTCTCCAGTCTCTGGTTTAAGTTGGGTGTTTTTGTGATTTCTATGTTTTTCTGGAAGATCTGAGTCCAGACCTAGAGGTCTTATGGTACTGGAAGTTTTACAACAGCAGTAACGCTTCCCTACTTCTATTTGACAAACACGTTTTATATAACCAAGGATCATATTACCCATTTTGTCAAAGCATTATTTTGAGAGCCTGTTTTGAGATGATTATCCACAATGACTCACTAGTCCTTTGCTGAGCTACTGCTTTCCAAAAGAGAGTCTCACTGTACCTCTAATTTGTATTCCTGGTGCATTGTTCTGCATTTGAGTGTCCTTAAATTTTGTTGGAATTTAACTGTTTTAGCAGACATTTCAGGTAGCTCTGCACCAGAACCTCATCTTTGCTACCTACTACCCTGTTTTGTTCATATGCTCTTTCTAGTCCATTGCTTCTTCTATAACTGGAGCAATGGCTCTTTGGAGGAAGCTTGTAGAAACATTTGTGCTCACTGCTTCCTTTATTGATACTTTCTGAACATTGTGAGATATTTTAATTTCATTTAATGTACAGCATGTTAATTCTTCACAATTCAAGTTTGTTTTTAAACCAAAGTGTTTTGTGGCACTAAGTCAAATGCCTTAAAAATGAAGAATGCTGTACCAACACTTCACCTTTATCGGCAGGGCCTATAATCCTGGCATAAAAAACTTTCTACAAAACCATGTTGAGTGGCATAAATTATATGTTTAGCCACTTTTTGTTGATAGAATCCTCATTTAACTGTTCCATGGACATCAGAGAAATTTTTCAATGGCCCCTAGGTTATCTCTTTTACCCTCTATTAAACACTAAAATTACTTTTTTTTTCTAGAAAATTTCAGTCTTCCAACCTTTTAAGACCTCTTAAAAATTAAAATTAAATTAGAAATATTATTCAACCCTTAAAAAATGTTTGGATCTAAGGTATAAATACATCTTAAATTAAATTTTTTAATGTTATCTTATGCTAGTATTTTGATAGAGATGAAGTTTAGTTAAAAGAGATATAGAGCACTTATTTGTTTTAGATATCAAGGTGTATTTATGACAAATGTTTCAATTTCCTGTATTGCTGTTGAGAATTCTTCCATCTGCATCTCCTGAAACTAAACTTATAGCTGACCTACTATCACCTTTCCTCCTAATACCTGTGAACACTAATCCTCATTTCCTGAAGCCCTAGTTATGCCTAACATTAAGGTTATTCAACTAACTTTCTGCTAAGTCACCCCAATATTTTAAGTTTTCACCATTCACTTATTTCCTATTTATCCATGTTAGATATAATTTATTGATATTTCAAATCTCATTTTAAAACACTGGCTTTCTTGTTGTATGAAAGAAACTTGCAGAATTTTCTTAACCAGGAATGGGGTTCCTCTCTCCTTTTAAATTTATCAGCTTTAAACTCTTAAATTTCAGCAAACCACTCTGAAATTTTTTTACTGAGAGAAATAAGCACTACTAGGGGAGGATTTAATTGATTTATCTTAGAGATGTCTGTTAGGTTGGGATGAACTGCCTAATGGAACTGCTGATTTCTCCCCCGAGGTACCTAAGTTAGACTTAACACTTCTGAGTTTTAGATATCTGTGTTATGGTGTACAACTCCCACCTTTCTTTTTTGTTACAAACTGAACCAGTTGTCCAGAAAACATCCCTGAATTTAAGGTCACCCATCATAAATCATGCTTTCTTTCTACATCCTTTTAGGGAGGCTGAGTGAAAATGCATGCCCATCAGTAATTTTTCTCTGCTAATCCATAATCATTCAGTGTTCTGTGGCTGAGTCATAACGATGAATGACAGCCACCTCCACCTCTTCCCTGGCTGTTACTGAGCCTTTCAAAACTGGCATAGAAACAGTTTTTTGGCTCTGAGACATCGATCCTTTATAAATGCAGTTCTGTGACACTGCTTGGAATATGTCAGTGTTTTTACCATGTTTGCAGATGCAACGTGTCTGTGCTGTCCATCTGGTTTAAGCAGAGCAGCAAATGATGCTGGGATGTATCACTGGACCTACAGATCCTTTCAGCCTGTTCCTACTGCTTCTTATCGTCTGCCACAAAGGTCTCAGAAGATTCACCCATGAGAATTTTACAGGAGGACAAGGATGGTCTCACTGTGTGCTTGGATGCAGTGGTGCAGCCATGGTGGAAGCTGGGGTGTGCTCCTGCTGATAAGGCCTGCATGGAGGCAAGGCTCATTCTCTCAGGCTCAGCTGGGGGGTAAATGTATAACTTCTGGCTCCTAAATCAGAGCTGGCCCAGGAGGTGAGTACACTGAGATGGCTTCTGCCAGGAAAACACTCACAGCCTGGGCCTGACTAATGAAGGAAGTGATGAATCTTTACCAGTTGTTTAATTTTGATTTCTTTTTGATCAGCTAAACCAGGATCCTGCCAGCTCTACACCAGTTACACAGTTTTGGTGTTGATAGTTCAACAGGCTGCTGTGTTTATTTCCCAGTGCAATTCTGACTGAGATTTTCCCTACCTGCTGTCTCTGTAGCCAGCCCTTCTGGGAAACTTTGTTCTTCTACATATTTTATCAGTTCTACTTCCTGAGGCCTCTGGGATGACTTTTGAATCCCTGAATACAGAAGCACAATCATTTTCAGATCCTTGATTCTCAGAAACCTTGATCAATTTAGGGGCAAATGGTCTTAACAGTAAATAGATAGATGGATTTATTAAGGTTTAATAATGAAGTGCAATTTTTGAAATCACGGTTTATTTTGAATAATATCCATTAATTTTTTGAAGTCATTTTCCCTACACTCTACTTCTCAGGCATGTGGTATGATTGTGGGAACTGACTTGTGCAGGACCAGCCACTGAACTTTCATGATCCTCATGGGTCCCTTCCAGCTTAAGATATTCTATTATGCTATGATACTTTTCTTATCATAGAACTCTTTTGAAGGTGGACCCAGGAATCACTCAGAATCCGTCTGACTGGTGTGGATTTGTTCCATTAGAAAAGGTGTTTCTGCTCTCTTGCATTTTTCTGTGTTCTGATGGCTCCTTAAACTCTGTTTTCCTTGTTCTTGTCCTATTTTTTTTTCCCCTTTGCCTAAACTCTGGAAAGAAATGTCAGTCCTCTGGTTTATTAGTGCAATTATAATTTCTAGCAATGGATATGCTGTTTCTCAAAGAAGCTGATATTTAATAGTGAAGGAATAATCAGTACTCAGGTCTGATGGTCAAAACAAACATAACTGGTCGATGTGTTGTCTTTCCTGGAAAAATAACAGGATGCTTTTCTCTGCCTCTGCATTTCATTGATGCTGACCTGTTGCGTGTCTTAAAAACACATCCATCACATGTCAGGTTTGCTTTTTCATTCTTTTCTTGACCATCCAAGGACACTGCCTAGGCATTTCACATTCCAACCTGGAACTCCACTGCCTCCCCAAGTATAGTTTCCTAATTGTAGGACAGAAATAAAAGTATCCTGCTGTCTGTGTGCATGAGAGAAAGTTCTAACACTGAAAAATATTTACAGAAGTCCAATGTGTTTAATTCTAATTTTTACCCATCTGATTCTTCACAGTGACTTTAATATAATCTCCAATACCTCTATAGATACATGTTGGCACAGAAGTCCTGTCTTATGAATTCAACAGCACCGTCCAATTTTAGTAGCCTAGAAGATTTTCCTTTTCTTCAGTTGGAACATTGAAACCAGTAATTCTTTCAAATCCAGTAAGTAATCCCTCAAATCATGTTCTCACAATCAAAAATAGAGGCTAGGCAATAGAAGAATAAACAGTAGAATTCCTTTCCCCCTGACTCTGGAGGGATTTGTTTTCTGTGAATCATGAGCTACAAAATATCAAATAATTATTTGCTAAATAATGAAAGGGAAGACTAAGATATCTCTTAAGCTCTGATGAGTCTTGGAGCACAGTGCCTGACTATGAAATACCACAATGTTGGTGTGATGATGCTTAAGTCACTTTGTGACTCTGCCCCCAGTGATGGTGCTGTTTTGACATCCCTCTGAATACTTATTTGTACTGTGTTGCTCCCATGGATATAGAGGAAATAGAAGCTTCATAAAGGTGGGCTTGTGTAGACCTAGTAAAAGACAGGAAGGTCCACAGAAAAGATTGAACTGGGGTTTGTGGCTCACTTAGCAAATTTGGGATGCTCTCATCAGGCAGGAAAGGTGAAAGAAAGGGTGTGAGACCTCAGAAAGGGGATGTTGGAGTCCTGCTGTAGACTGTGACTAAATGGCATGATTTACTCTCAGGACAGAGAAAACGCTAATGTGAACCCTCTGAGGGAAAAAGGAGTTCTTACATCATTGTAGTATGCCACTAAAAAGAAAGTTTTACTGCTTTCCCCTGTCTCTGTCATTGGGGCTGGATCGAAGGATGCTGTCACACTTGTAATCCCCTGAGACCCAGCCCGCTTACAGACACATTGGAAAACTATTACTGTGTGGTATGAGCTTTCCTACTCTGACTGAAGGCTCTGTAGGGATAAGAACTTGACCCCTGTGGGGAATAATCATGTCTCATTCTTTTTCTTGCCACATTAGCTGGAAGGCTGTGAATTTTTTTCCCTTCTTACACAGGAGACCTCCCCCCACAATTGCTATATTTGTCCCCATAGGCAAACATTTACACAGCAGTTTTTAAGTTATTCTCCAGTCACCCTTTGATCCTGTGGCTCTGGAATAGTCTGTTCCATCCCTTAGTCCACACTCCCATGAGGCAGGGAGCTTGGGTCAGATGAGGACTGAGAAATTCACACACAGAAAATTAACCCTTCCTGTTGAAGCTCAGGTTAATGTCTTTGATGTTGGATTTCCTTGTTCCGTCTATTGTTTCCTCTGCCACTGGAGGTCAATGCCATGCACTACTGTGGATAGCTTATCACCTAATAGGATTTGTGCTCACCTACACAGAACCATCTCTTCTTTCTCTGCAACTGTGCCTACAGTGTGATTGGCACCGTGTTGTAAATAATTAGCGAAAGTAATGATATAACTCCCTGTGGTAATCTCATCCTATTTAGGATACAACTACAATCTGAACTTCAATAACACCTTTGACATAATCAAACATCCCAGAGCCCTTTACAAAGCCATAAATTACTCACCTGTAAAGTAATGACTGCAGGGAATTACAGCAGGCAATGAGTCCATTGATCGCTGCTGGTACAAAATGAAGGAGAGGACACACAGCAGAGGCCACTCCACAACTCTTTTCACTTGGAAATTTCCATAGCGCCTTTAATTTCTGCATGTGTCTCTTTCCTTCCCCACAGAGACACGAGAGGAGGAAGACCACCTTGCTCTGACAGTCAAGGACACCTTCATCCATGCTGATCTGTAAATCCCATCTGAAAGTGATGGGATTTTAGGCAGGACACAAATGTATGGGCTTATAGCCTGCAGGGAAAACTGCTCTTTAGCCAGTGATGCAAATAAACAAGTAAGTCACTTCCTTAAATTTGCATGGGCTCTTTCTGCAAGCAGGGTTTTACTGATGCTTTTAAACAAAAAATAGCCGTGATTACTTTGGACATCTCAGATGATATGCTGCACGCAAAATCGGGGCTGCATCACCTCCTATCTCCTCCCAAGAAACCTTCTGTATGGTTCAGAGTTGTCCTCACATTATTAGGTTAGTAGGAATTTTCCCTTTTATCAATTTAATTTAAAATGGGCCCCAGTTCTAGAAACCTTAATTTAAGAAGTCTATATATCCATAAACACTGACTGAAAAATAATTGGAATTATTTTGGTAGGCAATTCCTTAGTGTCAGAAAGAATTGCTAAATCAAAAATTATATTATTTATATGATTATAATGAAAAATAAGGATTAAATTATTTTTGCAGTTAAGAACACCACTGTGATTAGGAAATGTTTTGTATTACATGAAAAATCTCAGAGTTGGTTTTTTTTTTTTTTTTAACCTGAAGGGAGACAATGGGATCAAACTTTATATTTGTAACATAAATACATATTTCTTAGCACCACCTGGAGCTCTTCTTGGTTTTGTTGTGTGTCGGGACTACGTGTTTATTATAGTCCTATTCTGGATTCCCTGAGTATTACTGTACTTGTTATTGTGGTGCCAGCTTGACACCAGTGGGACTACCTTATGGATGCCATTGAGTGTGGATTTGAAAAGTGCTGCCTCTGAGATAACAAATATTTTGGCAAGATGGGAAAGCTGCAATAGCAAATATTTTGCCTGGCTCTCAAAGGTATACTGCAGTTTTATAACTTGTGCCTTAGTTTTAAACTGTTTCGTGTTCTTAATTGCTTGTCTTGGGTATTGAACATGTTGATGGACTGTAAGCCATGGGGACTTCTCATGGAGAAAGACAGCAGTTTGGTCCCAAAGGCTTAATTTTGAAATCCAGCAGAATTGTTGTCCTTGCTCTTTGGATATGACAAGTTAAAAAGGAATTCGTGCTGAATTTAGAAGGCATCTTTTGATGGGATAAGGCTGCTTTGGAATAACACACAAATGGTATAGTTTAAACTATGATAGTTTTAAAAATAGATTTAATTGGATTATTTCTTGTTGTCTGATCCATGGAATATTGAAGCCTGCAAGACCATTTCTAATGGATTCTGTGGGCTGTGTGGTGAACCCTTAAATGTTTGTAGAAGATAAGGAATGTAACAGGAGCACTCCCTGCTCCTGAGTGTCTCAAAGCAGGTGCAGAAGGGACAATTAAGCTTCCACAGGACAGGATGTCACCACTGTCCTCTCCCTTGGGCTGTCCTCAACATTGTAGCTTGTTTGAAGCAAAGGCAAAAATCAAGTGAAAAAAAATGAAAGTCCCTACTCTCCCATCAAATGATGTGTGGTTTTATTTCTCATTTCCAGATCTTAGTAGCTTATCTTATCCTCTGTGTCAGATCCATTACAAACATTGACAGGAGAAGACACTGCAATTTCATGGCATTTTGAGGATTTTTGTTGTGTTTTCCTAGCTATGAATTAGTCTCAGCACTTACAAATTTCCTCATTCAGCATTGTCTTTATTTTTAAAAATATTGATAACTTTCTTTTTCTCTGCAGTCTAACATCAACAGAACAGATGAAAAGGTAACTCTTTGAATACTGACTGATAAGCATTATGAGCCCTTGTCTCCTGAAATCATCCCAATGAGAGCTTTGGATTCTAGCTCCTGAAATGTGCTAATTCTCTTTGCAAACTGCTTGGTTACATGTTGGTGCTGGTTTTGCATTCTGCAAGGAACTACAATGTTGCATTTATTAGAATCTTCCTAATTGTCCTGAGTTAGTATGCATTTGGTATTCTCTGTGGGGAGATCTAGCTAATTAGAATAGCACCAAAGAGTGATTATTACTGTGTTTCATATTTAAACAAAGAAGCTCAACACCTTTTTATATTTCAGTGAAAATGATTTAGAAATTATTAAATCCAATGAAATAAGAGATATAAAAAATAATCTAACAGGAAAAGAGATAGTTATTCAAACTAGGAAAAAAAGATTGCTTTTGGTACATGGTAAAACAGATTTAAATTGCTGTGTAGTATAACAGTTCCAATTTTGCAAGATGAAAAATAATTGTTTCACTATTGCCTTGTCTACTTTTGCTTTTTTCTACCTGTTCTATCCAACTCTATGTTTAGAAAGTAGTCTCTGTGGGGCAGGGAATTACATTTTTTTATTAAATGTGTCAGGCATCCAGCACAGAGAGGCCCCAAATCTAGACCCTGCAGCTTTGCATGTGCAAGTGATAAATATAGGCCTATATCATATCAATCAGCAATACTGTAAAAATATGATTTATTATCAAGTCCTATGTTTATTTTGTATTTAAGGTGGAGGAATAATGGAATGCAAAATTATGGCATGGAGAACAGCTGTTTAGGCAAAATGATGTATTATAAAAAAGCAAATCATTGCACATTGCTGTGAAAATGCTATATTGGAGCAATGAATGCTGGTATCTGTTTCTAAACTCAAGGCAACTCTTTCACCACTTACTTAAATTAGTTGTGAGATGGGTGGGTGCCACATCCACCTCCAATGAACAAGCATTTCTGAGCATGGGTGGGTAAAAAAGTTCACTACGCAGGGCCTTCCAGGCCAGTCAGGGAGATCTCTCATGATTTTAATTGCTCATGGATTGAAGCTCAGGAAATGAGTTGTACTTCATAGCTATCATGTTCTTGAATGAATTTTAGATAACTTTGACCTTATTCTTAGGGTATTAACCATGAATAACTCATGTCAGGACAAAAAGTGATCCTGTAAAGAGAACAGGGAAGCAAAGTTCACAAGCACTGAACAGCATTCTGTTGTTAAAAAAAGTAGTATGACTGATTCTTTGAGCATAAACAGTGAAACACTGATTGGGAGAGGTGAGGCAGACTTGAACTGGAAAGAGCACCGCATGCAGCAGACATGTATCTGTTTTTAAGAGAATGTTGAAAAAGACATAGACAACATAGAATAGACCCAGAAAAATACGGTGAAAAAGCAGCTGGCCTACTTCATGAAGTGGACTGTAAAGCCCAAGTCCAGCAGTCTAAAGGGAATGCCTGATATTATAAGTCCAATGGTTCTTAAAAAAATGAAAAAAAAAAAAAAAAAAAAAAAAAAAAAGAAGAAAGGTTGCTGGTGTTCTTGACTGAAGTGAATTTTTGTCAGGATGGGTTCTGTGATCCATTGGATGTTTTAGTGCATTTTTGAGACATACGGTTAGACCAAAAAAAGGTATTCACAAAAGTATAAAGAGGTATTTTTTATATAAATCAGGATATTTTATCAAAAAGTATTTTTTGGTCTTGAAAGCTATGGCTCTGATAAACCTTTCAGAAACCACAAACCAGGCTTGAATTCAAAAACTGCGGGTACGAGGTTCTGTATCCTACTAAATATTGCCTTAGATAATCAGCTCTTCCCACTCCTATTTTTAATCTTTAAAAATGTTAATTGATCACCATTCTGACAATTTCCAGGCTAAAGATTTTTTTTTCTTTCCAGTGGACACATAGTGATTAAATGCTCAAGAGGAACAAAATGCAATTATGTGGGTTTTCATTCCTCTGCACATGCTAATTAGAACAGATAAACCTTTTGCTGCAGCATTTATAGTATTTGTGGGGATAATGTATATGAGAGATAAGAATGGACAATATTTCACAATAATTTAAACATGAAGTATTTTCCATAATGCATCCACGGGGAATGGTTCAGTTATCAGATGCTGAGGCAGCAGTGTATTTATGAAGCATTATTGTAAAAACACATAGAACAATGGCAGACTGCAAATCACAGCAAGTCACCCAAGTAATGTCATAGCTCTTGGTGGAAAGCTATCAGTACCTGGTGGGTCTGAATTGTGACACTACCTGGAGCTGCACAAGCAGCACCTGCTAGGTCATTACAAAACTTGTCTGGAAATTTTATGTTAGGTCTAAGAGGAAGGAATGGGAGAGAATTGTTAGAAATTATGATCAACTTTCAGAGTTTTGTCATCTGTGATAAATCTCTTTCCATAGTTAGAGGATCTCCTTTATTGTAAGGATTAAAAAAGGAGAGGAAGGAGAAAGAAAAAAACCCTGAGAGCTGACAAAGCTTTATGAAACTTAACCTATGCTGTATTTTCTTTTCACTTCAAATCTACTTAAATGCCTGGGATTGCTGTAGTATTTTTTAATTTAGTCTGACCATGGAGAGACTGTATTTTAGACTGACAGTTTAACTCTTGAATAAAACAAGAGATGTTTCTTTTGGACATTTATCTCTAAATCAATGAGGTTAATTGAGCACTTGTTAGAAAAATGTAAGGGAAATCACTTTGCAGTATTTTACTTTTATCCATGAAAACACTAAATGAACACATGGTCTTGTTACTCATAAATCCTGAATTGGAGACATTCCATTGAACTGTTAATTTCTATTTTGAAGTATAACTCCTCCCCCTTTTGTAATCCAAGATTGTTCTACTGGTAAAATGAGAGAGAAAAATACAATGGAGAATGACAAAGGAAGAATAGAAATGTGAATTGGGAATATAGTGGGGAAAATGGCAATACACGACAATATGGGAGATTCTACTTAATAGTCTTGAATTAAATTCATGATGTGTGGTAATGACATGAAGAAAAAACCCATATTCCCTTTCAATATGTGTAAAAAAAACCCAAAGAAAAAGTAGATGTTTTTACTTTGTATTTCTTTATCTCAAACAGAAATTAGGACATTGAGTGTACTCTTAAGCTGGCCTTGTTTGCCAGATCCTGGTACACTGTGACCCTTCTTAAAAAACAATCCGTTAAAATGGGTTCAGAGGCACTTTGAACATCCAGTTTTGGCACTCTGCACAGAGCCTTTCAACCCTGTCCCCACAGCCTTTGCATGTGGAGACAACCCAAACTGGAAACCTAATAGATCCTAATTATTAGAGCAGTACCTAAAGGGGTCCTACAAGTAGACCAGTGAGGAACTTTTGATAAAGGCATATCATGACAGGATGAGGTAGAATGGATTTAAACTGACAGAGTTTATACTTAGATGTGCTGCCCCATTCCTGGAAGTTGGATGGCCAGGTTGGATGGGACTCTGAGCAACCTGGTCTACTGGAAGATGCCCCTGCCCATGGCAGGGGGTTGAAATGAGCCATTTTTAAGGTCCCTTCCAACTCAAAAAATCCTGTGTCTTCATGATTCTATGCAAACACTTCAGTGCTGCATCACAGGCAGCACAAACACTGCTCTGCTCAGCTGCAGAGACTGCATGTCATTGCACACACTTTGAACTGAAAAAACCCCAACAAGCCCACAAAATAGTTATTACACGTTGGAACCGCTGTGCCTTAGTGCTTGGCACCACCGAGAAGAGCCTTCCTCCATTCTCTGGACACTCCTGCTTCAGGTACTTGTACATACGGATGAGTTCCTCTCTCAGCAGTTGGCCTCTTACCAAGGCTGAACAGGCCCAGCTCTCTAAGCTTTTCCTTGAAAGGGAGATCACTAGTTCTAGTCCCTTTGTCATCTTTGTCGCCCTTTGCTGGACTTGCTCCTCCTACTGAGGAGCCCAGAACAGGACACAGCCCTCCAGCTGTGGCCTGGATCACCTCCCTTGGCCTGCTGGCACTGCAGTTCCAGTGTATCTTAATATCCAAGAGGAATGGATCTGGATTCCTGCTTCCTTTCCTCCTCCTCAACCTGCACTCCACTATGGTAAATTAATGTGCTTAGAGGTGGTAGTGGTGTCAGGAAATAATTACATTTCTTTCAGACTGTCTTTCTCACTAAGCATGATGGAAAAATATGTTTCCTAAAATAACTTTTGGCATCAATAAAAGGAAGTGGTAGCAGTGGTTAAAGTTCTGGAAAGGTGCTGGATGGTGACAAGATATCAAGACTGGATGACATGCTCAAGGATTTTAAAGAAAATGCTGTCAAAATAGACATAATCCCTCATTAAATTAATCAACCCTAGCTGAGGAGTTTGATGGAGAAAGTATAAGCACCTTTTAAAAAAGTGTTAGAAATTTTAGGTTTCAGTTTTGCTTCAGTATTAAAAGAACATTTGAATTATAAATGGAGATTTATTTTGTTTACAAAACCCCTTGATTGGTATAAAAAGGTAAAGCTGAAGAAATATGGCTGCCATAAAAGAAAATCATGTATCTCTGACAAGTAATTGAACAGAATTGTAAGCAGAAGAAGGCAGTTATTATAACTAATTTGGAATTTCAACAAGCCATTTATGAAACTCCTTGAAGAAGGCTTTCAAGGAAATGAAGTAGCCCTAATACATTAGAGGTGAATGGCACTTACATGCCAGAAACTGCTTAAGTGACAGAAAACAAGGGACAAATCATCTTATCCTAGATGAGATGACTCACCTTATGGAAGTGCTTCATGGTGATCCACCCTCTCAAGAGAGCCTTGGTGACTAGTTTGAACTACATATTCCACTTTTAGGCAGGCAAAACGTTTGATGAGTTAAAATACACCTCTGCTTTTGAATATAGAAACCCACCATGTTCTGCATAGTTTGATATATTGGTTATTAATGAGCTAGTGAAGAGATGAACTGTGTAAAATGATAGCACTTGGATGTGATGCAATTATTTCACTGGAGAGAAATGAAGAATCCATGTTCAGGAGTGTTTAGGTATTATAAATGTAAATTAAATTTCAAATCCAATTGAAAAAATAGAATAATTTGAGGCAATTATGAGTTAAAAATTATTTCCCCAAACAAATAAACCTGCTGTTGTTTCTGTAGCTCTGTGATTCACATCCAGTCCTGGAACAAAAGTTACTGTGGTTTCCCCATGTACTCATCAGCCTTCCATCATAAAATCCCCATTGTGCTCTCCTGACATTTCTCACTGCTTCTTATTTCAAAGCCAGGTGATTTTTTCCTCTTCTCCCTGCTCAACACATTTTTTTGCACTTCCTCTTGTCACTGGAGCTGAGTTGGGTCAGGGAGTTCTGGGGCAAACCCAGGGTGAGGTGAGTGGGTTGGCCCAGCAGCATTCAGGGGTGGGACAGATGTATCTGAATGCTGTGGCCGTTTCTTTTTCCCCATCCTTGTTCTTCTCTCACTGCTCACTGAAGCTAAAGGGGGACATAAGAGCAGCAAATGGCTGAAACTTCTGAAATGAGAGCTGGAGGGGAAATCTCTGCTAGCAAACTCCTGCAGACAACGTGGAGAGATGTCCTGTTGAGAGAGGGGGTAGCCAAATATCACATCTTGTGCTATGGTGAGGACTGGGATGTACAGCAGCCCTGACTAGAATTTCATGACATAGTATAAATCATGATTTCCCTCATCTTGGGTACTGCAATCTCCTGGTCATATTAGTGAAAAATCAAATAGAGCAGTCAGAAAACAGGACTGAGAGAAGTAATGATAAAAGTATATAAATCAATGTATGTTTTAAGAAAAATAAGTAAGTCCCTCATTTTTGGCCTTTCTGATTAATAGAACTAGAATGATCCCTTTTCATATGATAGACATTTCTAAAGTCTTGTGGGTTTCTATGTATATGACAAGCTTTGTGATATTGTTCTGGAGTATTCAATATTTATTAATTTTATTAACAGTATTGTTGTATTGTAAAACATTGCATTGGGAATCAAGAGAAAAACGCAGTAAATTTAAATTACCATGTCTCGGGTTAATTGTTAGGAATAGGCAGTACTGGGGTTAATGTATTCATATAATAGCCTGAAACATTCTGTGCTAACCTTCTCTGTTTATTGGTTGTCCAATCAAACATGAAGAGAATTAGATATGTCATTTATGCCAGTTTGCATATTTTCAAAGGGAAGATTTTTCATGTTCTCTAAGAAATGTTTCATATTTGTTAATTTGGTTTTCTGCCTTTCATTCTTCTTTCTTTCAGGAAAGAGGTCATTTTATGACATTTTATCCTCAGACAGGACGCTGGAAATGGAAACATGGTCCAATCACTGGTGAGTATTTACAATGGTTTCATTATGTGTTGGTAGAATATTTAAATTACATTATACTGCCTTTGAAGGCCAAAATCCTTTAATGCTAGTATTTTAATCTGAAGTCAAGCATGAGTAGCTATTTTAAAAGCATAAAAAAATAAGGTTTGTGATTGTGATATAAGCTTCTACACACATGCCATTTCTCTCCCAATTAATGTTGAAGGTGCTTGTATTTCAGTGAAGACACAGTAAGAAGTAAGACACAGAGCAGCTCATTAGGTAATGTTGGGATGGAAAGCCTTTAGCTATCGATGTTAAAAGAAATACAAACAACTAGAAATTTCCCAGGTCTAGTAAAGCAGTGGCATTTATATGAATAAAGACATCTTTGCTAACAACATACCTGAAATATAAGCTATATTTGAATGAACTCTTTGAAAAACAGAGACTCCTAGAAGGAAGTTTAAGTGATTTAAGTTTTCTACAGTCTACATGAAGGCATTAAAAAATAAAAGTAAAAGAAGAACCTTCAACCTTCCTGCAATATGCCAAACTAGCACAAAGAAAGATTTTTGCATAGCTTGCTTAAAATATTCCTGAAATAGATGAAAAGTCAAAACCCAGACATTTGAACAGACATAGGCAAATACTGAAAAAATGATTGGCAAATATATTGGTGAATCTCAAACATTGGTGGATTTCCTTTTGTTGGTAACTTTTGTAGCTGAACTTTTTATTCTTTAACAATTGTATGAATTAAAGCTCACAGATGTTTATGAAAAGCAAATTTTAGATCAAGAATCAAGATTTACTTAGGCTCTAAGACAGCAGACCACTTAAATATATGCTTAACTTGAAGTCTGTGGAAACATTTGCATACTTACAGTTAAATCTGTTCTTATGTGTTTCACTGTATTGGGTTTAAAATCGGAAAATCAAACTGGGTTTATGATTAAATGAGTCACATGGTGGGAAAAAGGTTGTAAAGTTTAAGGCAACAATCCTTTGATAGATAACCAGTTACAGTCTGAATACTGTATAACACCATTAATTATTTCTATCTTAAGCAATTCAGAGAATTTAAGTCATTGACACATGTCACTTGTGTGGTGAGTGAGGTTCTTGAGTATAAAATTGCTGCAAACAGTGCATTCCTCATTTCCAGGTGTTTACCCAGGCTTATATACTGTTAGACAGAAAATTCTGGGATAGATATAAGACATTGCACCCAAATAAAGACACAAAATACAGCAAAAATGAGTAAGAATTAGATTTATTTTGATCAAGTCTGATGAAACACCCATAAGCCATGAACTATTTAATAAAACAGAGTGTCAGTGACTGCAGTGAAGAAGCCAAAATTGTCCTAAGGGTTGAAGGAGCAATGGCAAGCTTCCTCATCAAATCAAACTGTGTTTTCCACAATGTACCTCATAGGCACAGAAGGAAATGCTTTCTGCATTCAGAACTAATAATCTTGGATATGACATTTGTCTACTTTTTAATGAACTTAAAGTCTAATCTGCCTGAAGACAAAATATTCAGATTTATTTTTAAAAAAATATTTTATGTATACAGAAAACATTCATTGTTGTCACAATATTTAAATGACTTGTGCTAAAACTTTCTAAAGTATTCTAATATAACGATTTTGGTAGGTTTTTGCCTTTTTTTTTTTTTTTTTTTTCTTTTTGTAAGTCTCAATAAAATAGTGAGAAAAAGTCCCAACCATATAGCTTTATTTTTCCTAAAGCCCAATATAATACGTTCATAGGCAGTACAGAATAAAGAAAAATAAGTCAGTGTTTTTCTCACCAACTTGTCAATGAAAAATGTTCCAGTGCTAGTGAAATGACACCTCTTGAAACTTTAATATAAAATCTTGAGTAACTTCTTATCCCTTGGTGCTTTCTGTTGGAAGTATGTTTGGCATCTTTCAGAGCTTAATATCAAGGACTCAAACTTCTGTATTTCAGTCTTATCTCGGGAACTCACCTTGGTTGTTGGCTTCTCTATATTTATCATATTCCTTACCTGAACACTTTCAATTAGATCATGAAGTACTGCTAGACAAGTTCTGTTTTTCTCATTTTGCTGCTCATTTTGGAATATTACAGAGCAAACAAGAACAACAAACCATAGTCAGTGAATGCTTCCCTTTTCTTAGAATAAATCAACTGTAGGAACTTGTATCTGCATAAATCCTTTAGAGGGTGAGCTTATACTTTTCAGAGACTTTAGGTAAGACATTTGCCACCCTGACTTTACATGTGGACAAGGAATTTTCCCCCTAGACTCCCTCTATAGTCAATCTGTTGACTATGCAATAGTTGCTTTCAGTAGGGACCGTGAGCCCCATTTAATGTACATATAGGAAGTCTAAAAAGAATCTCTTAGGATAATGTGCATCTGCACCTCTTTGATGATGCAGGAAGTGGTGGTTCAATATACACCTCTGCACTGTGGTTACCTGCCTTGGGTCACACCCAGCTACTAAACTTGTAGGTGGATACTCAAACCCCCACAGTATTATGCAGTTATATAGAGCAAGACATAAAATGTGTTTTGGGAACTACTGTATTACTGCATCATTGAAATTTATTTTGTTTCCAATGTTCTCTTCTACTTTCAACAGTGAGCTTGCATCATTTAAAGAACCATCTTAAAAAAGACACTCAAAGCTTAGTTTGGTTTCCAAATATGTGCGTCTACTGCCATTTGAAATGTCCTAGATTCAGTGAGGTGTCTGCATAAGCATGAAGTACATCCAAGACCTACAGAAACATGACTAGCAGCTAGAGGCCAGTCAGGATACCCTAGAAAAATCTCCAATTAATTTTCCATGTATGGGCAATCAGAGTTAACAAATGATAAAAGTCAGGCTCAGAACATGAGTGTATCAGGAGGTACTACTTCTAAGGGCTAAAACCAAATGGGACATATAATAGGTGAATTTTGATTATGTAAAGTAAAAAACAGAGATGGCAATTTAAAACTCTTCTTCTGCTTGCCTTATGAGATCTGTCCAAAATGCCCACAGAAGGGATTCTCTTTTCAGTGAATGAACTTTGACTTTATCAGGGTGTGCAAATGGAGTCATGAGTTTTTCACATCATTGAGTGATGATAAAACCTCATGCATTAAGATGGATCTGCCAACAGCAAGCACCCCAAAAAGGCTATGACAGGGTTAAGTGATGCTGCCTCCTCTGAAATTTTACATATCTGGTGGGTTGGACTTGGCTTGCAGCCCAGCATCACTGCCTTTCTGGGCAACCTGTTCCAGAGTTCTACAAACTTCATTGTAAAGAACTCCTTCCTTGTATCTAATATGAATCTACTCTCTGCTGGTTTTAAGCCTCTTTTCCTATTGGAGCAGGTCCTGATAAAAAGTTTATCTAATTTACTTTCTAGTCCCCCTTTAAGTACTTAAAAGCCACAATAAAATCTTCCTTGGTGAGATCTTGATGTGTCTAAGTTACTTTTGTTGTCCCTCTGTTCCCTCAAATATTCTGTTAGCCTTCAAACACTTACTGTTAAAATTCTCTCCTTTTGAAAGGCTGGGCTCTGTGAGAAAGGACCAGGGGCTGCCCCGTATTGGACAGATGCAGTTCCAGACAGCTCCAGAACAAACCCACAGCAGGCCAAAGCAGAGTTTCCTAAAATGTCTCCATGTATTTTTTCATTCCTTTTCCTAGCCATAATATATCCATATAATAGTGAAGCTTCAGTAGTGTCAAAACAGAATTAAACATGTCTTTTTCTGGTTAAAGTTGTATTTCAAAATAAATAAGATCAGCAAGTACACAGCTGTAAAAAGTTAATTTAAACTGCTTTAAAACCCATTAAACAAGATAAAAATAGATGGGATCATATAAACAGTTGGAAAGTGGAAGGTATTGGGATACTCCAAAGCTATGAGTTTTGGGATGATAGTTCAGGGAAAGCTGATAGTGGCAGTGTCATGGAGGATACAGAACAAACTTTTTAGAAACACAGGAAAAAGGGAAATGTGCTAAGAGGTTTCATAAGGAGATTCAAACAGAGGCACAGCTGTGAATCCTGTTGGGGAAAACAATGCAAAACACAAACTCAAGGAAAAAGAAATGAGGCTGGGTTGCAGGAAATCTACGTCATAATGAAAAGTATGAAAAAATTGAATAGTTCACTACAGGGAGACATGGAAGCTCCTATGCAAGAAATTAGAACAAACTGCTCCTTAATCTGAATTTGGCAGATGACTAGGCTGGGTCAATTGATTTCTCTGCAATAGGCATGTTCAAGCCTATATACTCCCTATTAGGAAAGGAACCTCCAAATTAAATGATTTTGGTCCCAAGAATGTGTTTGCTGGACTAGAATTAAAAAAAGAAATAATATTATGAAACTCTTCACAGAAAAGAAATTTGGGGAAAATTCCAAACACAGATTTACACCATTCTTTTAGTGTTTTGGTTTTGGCATTCTTTCTGTATAAAACAAGATTAAAATTCAAAGAATTTTCTGATATTTTTAGTCAGTGAAGTACAAGTATATCTAAAATCTATTTCAGGTAAACCAAGGACATCCATATCAGGTTCCTTACCCAAGTAATAATAGAAAGCCAATCTGAGTCCCTTTGAAGATTTCAACCTTAGAAAATCAAATGTGCAGTTTATTCCTGATAAAAATTGTTTTTCTTATTATGAGCTCTCAGAATGCTGTGTTAATCAAAATACTAGAGTTATCATAGGCTAAACTCTGAATCTGAATTACCCATTTAATTTATTTTTTAAAATTTATTCATTCCACATGTGACCAGAGCATCTGAATCCCAGGTTCTCCTCCCCAAATCCCCACCTAAGATTTTATTTACAGCCACACACTGTCACAAAGCTTTGTCTTCCACTGGGCTGGTGTTGACTGCTTTGATGGCAGTTTTGCTGTCTCATAATATTGCAAGATAATACAGCAATACTATTTGTTTACCTTGCATCAGCTCAGAAGTTGTTTCAATGTTTCAATACAAGAGTCCCTATGTCAGAGAATTTCTTCCAATACAGTGCCTTTTCTGCAAAACTGCCAGAACCACTCAACTCTGTCTTGCACAAGAGTAACAGGAGAACTTCTGATTGAGAAATTTGGAACATGCCCTCTAGGTTTTCCAGAATGCTCTTTGGGTTTTGTGGTCTATATTAAGGAGACTAGGATTTCCTTCCAAATGCCCATATAAAGTAAAATGTACAAATCAAAACTGGAATTGAGGTAATGTACTTGTGCTCATCCTCCAGAGAACATGAGGATATTGCAGGTGTGATCCCTGAAATGTCTTCCTACCACCCATGGACACAGTGCCTCCATCCAGCTGCCTGCATACACCATCAGTGTACAGTGTAAGTGTGCTCCATTTGCAGCACAGCATTTGAATTTTTGGCCTGCTTAACATTTGCTATCAATATGCTTTGCCACAGCTGTCAGATTAGTCAGGGCTGGTTGTTTTTTTTTTTTTTTTCTTCATTTTATATGAGTTGGCTTTATTCCCAGATTCCAGATAAAAGTGATAGTATTTTGCTTGACCATCCCATTCCAAGCGTTAAACACTGTGACTTCAGGCTTGGATGCTCTAATGGTGTGTTAAAACTGTCCAATTTTCCCTGCCCTCCCCCCTGCCCACACATGCACACACAAGCCAGAGGAATACATTGCTGAGGTAAAACAAATGTGTGGAGCCTCTGACTGGGAGTGTGTTTAGCTGCAAGTCATTGGAAGCTACAAAGTGATTACTAGGGTTAAAATGACCAAAATGAAGAGTCCACAGAATATGGCTACTGATATAAATTGAAAACAAGTATTTTTTATGTTTTTCCCTTAAGAAATGGTGGGGCACTGACCTCACACATTTTTGTGATGAGAAATTACTGAACAAATTATTGACACTCAGATGACAAAGAAACTCCATATCCTGGGAAGTTTATCAGCAAGATGATTTTTGATAGACTGCTTGCATCATTTGGTATTTTATTTACCACATTTAGGTCTCTGTTTGTTTAGTGCAGCAAACCTGGCGTGCAGGACTCTGTTAGAAACAAGAGATATCTATAGAACACTTCACAATGCAGTGGAATTCTGTACCTCACATGCTGAACTGCAAAACTGCATCTCTCTGTGTCTGGATTGTTTTAACTTTCATTCTGTTGATGCCACCTATGGTCAGATACATAAATAGTCCAGTTTAGGCAATATTTAATTCCTTTACATATAAATAGTCCAATATAGGCAATATTTAACTCCTTTACTCAACTTAGCTGATAAAATATAAATTGCAGTGCTGTTCTACTCTCCTGGCTCAAAAATTACAGAATTTTTCACCTTGCATGTCTTTGATATGAGCAGCTAAAATTGTGATTTTGGAGGGCTGCTTCCTCTCACCTCAATAACGAGAACATATTTGAATGCAATTTTAGCTTTAGCTTTTTCTTAAATCAGGAGCTCTACATTTCTACACATCTTTTCCTGAGACAAAAGTGAAGGTACCCAGTACAGGCACCATTATTTGGAAGATATTTCTTACATTTCTGTCACCTTGTCACATGAAACATGGAGAGAAGATTACAATAATTTTGGGCCCCCAGTCAAAGAGACGACAACAAATGGGAAGGTATTTAGTGAAGGGTGATTAGGATGCTTAGGAAACTGTAGACTATGACAGGTGAACTGAGGCTGATTAAATTAGCATGCCTAACCTGGGGAAGAGAAATCTAAAGGGGAGAAATCTAAACTGCTGCCTTCTGCAACCTGCAGAGGAGATGGAGTCGGGCTTCTTTCAGGGGACTGCAGTAAAAGGACAAGTAGGGCAGGATGGAAGATGCAACCACAGATAATTTTATTTATGGAGAAAAACATTTATATAAGTGCAGACAAATATTGGAGTAGGTACCCAGGGATCCTGTGAAATCTCTGCCCTCAGAGATGTTCAATACTCAGCTGGTGGAAGTGCTCTTCTACCTATTTTAATTTTGCCCTGCTTTATACTAGAGGTTGGATCAAAAAATTGCCAGACATCCTCTCCAACTCAGATTATTCTTTAAGTGTATAATTCTATCAAAATTATCTACAGTGCAATAGCAGTCAAAACATCTGTGGCAGACCCTCTAATCTGGAAAGGCAATGCAGAAGCACATTAGCATTTCTTGCTTGTTCTCCTTTTCTTTGGAATTCCCCAGAGCACTGTCATTTGCTACTTGTCGCATTAGAACAAAACAGTGCATCTTTTGGCACATGTAACATTTTATAAACAAAGGAACTGAGTTGTTTGGATTCAGCGGAAAGCCAGAGGGACACTAACACAACCGTGCAAAACAGTTACAGGAGTCAAACTTCTGAAAGAGCCTCTTAATCTCAGCTTTATCATGTATTTCAGTGAATATTATGAAAACAAGTGTTGATCATAGAAAATCCAAAATGTAACTGGGAGATTTTTTTCGTCTTTTTGTTTGCACGTTCTGGCCACTGCTAATGTGAAAATGTTCTCCTCTGAAGATCCTGGCCTCCATGACAGCCTCTGTCATTTTGATTCCTTTTCATTTCACATATCATCTGAAAACATTTTTTTTTTCTTCCTCGAGCCAGCATCTCATTCTTTACCTCATGCAGTTACTAGGAATGAAAGATATGCGTGAAGAGTGAAAAAGGTTCACATGACAAAAGCAAATTAAAATCCCCTTAGAACATATCATACTCAAATGCATAAATCCAGGGCTTCTTCAGAGCTGGATTCTGGGCTGCAAGGCTTCAGTACAAGGTTAGGTTCTTATATCAGTGCTTTTATTTGACCTTAAAAGAAAAATGATTTACAGAAAATGATGAAAGACAAATAAAGAGACCACATGCTAGTATAAAAAGACAGAGACAGAAAATTGTTTTTTTATGAACTAGGAGCAGACTGTTACTCTACATTTGAACCATGCCACTCTTAATAGATCATAAACTGTAACATCTCACCTCTTTTTTTCCTTGCTGCACTAAATTGATGACCGAGGTTGCAGTTTGGCTCTCCAGTCTCGATCCCCAAGTAAGCAGTGTTTAGGCCATGTGAATTCTGGTTTTTGTGTATGCATCTCTTTCCTCACAGAAAAGCTGTGTTGGAGTTGACATACCACAAGGTTTCTCCTGGCAGCAGCAGACCACAAATACCTCACTCCCAAACATCCTGCAGAGTTCAGTACATTTTCTTTCTCTCTGGGCCTTAGACTGTTTCTTTCATTGGTTTAGGGTGAAGGTTTTTACCTCATCTGCAGCCTTAACCTCAGCCTCACTTGCTGGAAGGCCATTATTTTCTTTTTCATTTGTCTTCTGGCTATGAGGGCCACCATTGTGCTTTCCCTTTTGTAATGTTTCAAACACCACTATCTCTTCCTTCTGACACTACCTGTGCCCACGTTACCCAGGACAGGGCAATTAAGAGGCAAAGATGGGATGGGATATGGGGGATTGAACAATTTATGCCTTTTCATTGCTGACTGGCTTAAATTAACAGGGCTGGAATTTGAGGTCTTAAAAACATGAGGTTTTAAAAATTCCCCTGGGAAATTTAAGAAAGCCTACAGAGGTTTAGCTGAATCTGAAGATTAATAGTCTACATATTTTTTTTAAAACTAAGCTGTTTATTGTATGGAACTTGACTTATTTTACTGAAAAATACAGAGGAAAAAAAAGAGGAAAAAGACAGGGGAAGAAAGGTTTTTTTGGTAGGCGAAAGTACTTTTTAAGTTTGTATGATTCTAAGCAGTTTGTATGATTCTGCCTTTCCAACATACAGTTGGTCTGCATTTTAATATTTTAACACAGTATATAATGCCCATGCCACTGTATGGCTACTATAGCAGGAAAGACACTTTTACAGTTAAAGTCATTAAAATGCTCTTTCCTGTAAGTTCATATTTTGTAATATTAGACTTCACACACGGAATGTTCAGTACAAGTCCCTATTTTTTTTTTGTGTGTTGGGCAAAAATAAATTTTAATGCTAAATTTGCTTTTGATATGGTCCAATAACAATGCAAAATGAATGAAGACTAATAAAATAACACAGAGTTAAAAGCAAGTCGGAATTCTTGCCTTCACTATCATTTTACCTGGATTTGATAAATGACATTTCCTGTATTCTAGACAGTATGAGTTGTCATATTTTTCTAAGATCTTGTCTAGTGGAAAAGTTAATGCATTTTTTCTCTCTCTCTCAGAATTTCTCAGTGTGGTAATTGCTCTGTATTTTTTAATTTAATTTAATTTTATTCTTTGAGATGAGAACTTTAGGTTGTTCTGTCAGAATGTCCTTTGATGCCAGGTGCATGTCAAATTTGTGGACACACACATGGCTTAGAGACTCTATTCATACTTTGCACATTAACAAATGAATCATCTAGAAACCATATTATCAAATTTTCTTTGACAGCCTCAAATTCATTTACTTGACATTAGCAGGTTTTTTTTTTCTAAAAGGCTTGCATGAAATTTTCCTTTAATCTACCCATTTGCTATGAGAGAAGAATGCAAAGAATGTAAAGAATTCAAACTTGCTGACTTTTCATTAATTTTTCCTGTCTCTCATTTCTTTGTTGCAATTTTGCAAAAGTTGTTTTAACCCTATATTAACATTCAGATTCAAAGATTTTTTTTTTATTTTAAATAATCCTAAAGATTAAATATGCAAATTAAAGTATAGAATAATTTGTAAATACACAAATTAAAAATAGAATAATCTGATGTTATTACATTGTTTTTCTTTTTCTATAATTTTTTATTTTTCCTAAATAAAATTTCATTGAGGAAATAGATTTATTTCTGTCTTCATTTTGAGGAAAAAATGTTGACTAAACCTTGTAAAGAAAATGAGGAAGAGCAGATAAGAGAAGTGTGGGTCACAGAAAGTGAAGGTATGAACAGGTTTTGGATGGGATATTAATTTTCTTCATAGTAGCTTTTATGGTGCTATGTTTTGGATTTGTGACTAAAACTGTTAATAATGCACCAATGTTTTAGCTATTGCCAAATTGTGCTTACACAACATTAGGGTCTTTTTTTCTAATGCTGCCCTGCTCAGGAGTAGTCTGGGACTGTTAAGTGGACAAGGTGCTGGGAGGGGACAGCCAGGACAGCTGACCCCAGCTGACCAAAGGAACATTCCAGACCATGTGGTGCCATGCCCAGCAGATAAAGCTGAGGGGAAGAAGAAGGACATTCAAAGGGGCATTTGTCTTCCCAAGTCACTCTTATGTGTGATGGAGCCCTGCTGTCCTGGGGATGGCTGAACACCTGCCCATGGGAGCTGATGAATGGATTCCCTGCTTTAGTTTGCTTGCACGTGCTGCTTTTGCTTTTCCTATCAAAATGTCTTTATCTCAGGCCACAAGTTGGGTTGCATTGTCTTCTCGGTGAAGGTTCACATTCTCAGAGCTAAACTGATTATTAGACTTCTTTTAAATTTTACATGAGAATTTTATGTCACATAAGACTGAAAACAATAATTTCAATTAATATATATATTTTTTTCCTTCTCTAATGGTCTGTGCCATACTTCTTCAAATTTTCTGGAAGCTCTTCATCTTCAGGGCTTGGACACTGCCCTCATCTCCCCTGTTCCCTACCTGTCAGTTTGGCTGTTCTTCAGTCTTTTGTTCTCAAGGTTCTCAATATGACTTGGGGTGCTTGGAACCATTTTTTGCAAGTAACCTGATACCTTAAAGACTTCATTTCCACCAATGCCCTGCAGAAGTACAAATAGCGAGGGTAAGAGTAATTGTAACCTGCTGAGGGAAAACTGAGTTTGAGACATATGAGTGTCCCTTGGTAGCTGCAATTATATCTTTACAATGCTTCTGCTGCGGGCAGAGCCACCTGACACCACTGTTTCTCCAGGTTATAAATTCTTTAATTGCATACATGACTAGAAGTGGGAATTAACCTACATAAGTGTGATACTGTTGGAGAGTGTAAGAGGAAAATTCCTGCATATCACACATTTTTTGCTCAAAAACTGGATCGTTTTTCTTCGTAAAACCAAGCCACCCCACTGATCTCATTAGGGACTTCTCTTCTGAGTATGCTTGGGCTTAATTGCTGTTCTTTCTATGTGTTTCTATGTTTTGGTGTTGGGTTTAATTGCTGTTTTTCTATGTGTTTCTTTTGCACCAACACCTCTACAGAGAAGTATTGCCTGCATTTCTGACAGCCATTTTCCTTGCACATGTTTAACAAAAACTTTAGTATCATAAAGAAATCAATTGCTATTCTAATCAGTTTGCTGGTGTCTATCTGATCCCTTCGGAGTCCTATATACTTTCTAAGATAGGCTCTTTTTCTCTACTATAAGCCAATCTTCCTTCATAACTTATGCACTCAGACCCTTAATCATTTTGCATGGCCTTTGCTGCGTGTTTTCATTATCAGCAATGTCCTTCCTATAATAAGTAGAGTTGATTCAGCTGACACTCATTAGATATGCTGTCTCCTCCAAATACCAAATGTTCCTGCAATATTGGGAGGGATTTCAGTGAATATGGTGTAGGGAGATGAAAGTGAGGGAGACAGCCATCTAATCTTCCAAACTTAAGTGTCATTTGGTTTGCAATGACTTTGAATATCAATTTAGGTAGCTGTGAATCAGCTGTCAGTGCTTGGTTGTATACTGTCCTGACTCCACGTATGATCATGTATCATGTCCCTTTCTAACAGTTTCCCCTCAACATAATTATACAGAGGGAAAAAAATTCTGCATTTGCTTGATACAGTGATGTGAGCTGGTGAAGCCCCTTTAGTCCCTCCAAATGGATCCCAGTTCACTGTGTTAGGAGATAAATGGGGCACTCATATCAGCTTCTGCAGATGCTGACTTGTTTCTCTGCCCATGGGCTTGATCTATAACTAAGTGACATCTCGATTTGGCCTGAATTTCTTTAGCAGTAAGATCAACACTAACAATATGAGGCCAAAATATGGCCTCTGTAATTCTGATGGCTTCAAAAGAGCTGTGTTGACAGGTAAATTAATAGGAAATTTGGCTTAAGGAGACCAGAAATGCACAATATTCCTAATGTAGTCTCGTTACTGCCCTATTTAACAGAAAAAGACACTGATTATATATACAATGTAAATCCCAAGGCCTTTTCTGCTTCTGCCAAACACTGTAGAGAGGGATTTACTGCATTATCCATTATCATATCCAAGTCTATTCTTGGTTTGTATTGTGCTTCATTTTAGGCTATAGTCTCTGTGGATAGTTTTGATCCTCCCTTCCCTCATTGCCTTACGCTTCTCTATGCTGAACTGCATAAGCCAATTATCAGACCATAAACCTCATCTATCCAAAACATTTTGAATGCGTATGCTCTGTGCCTTTGTGGCTGCTGCCCTCCTACTATTTTGTGCCATTATCAAACAAAGGCATATTTTAAATATTGTCATACACGCCCCCTGGCCCCTTTCAAAGTAATTCTTAATTAGATAATGATTAATTAGATGTTTGTAAAGTAGTCTGAAAAAACATAGAGCTATAGAAGTGCAAAGTGTTATTAATAATATGCATCATCAGTGTTATTAATACAGAGCTTTGCTGTGGCAGCCCTGTCACTGCATTCGTCCTCCTGAATTGTCCGCTCTTTTCCAGAACAAACCATTTCCTCTTTACAAGGCAGCTTTTAATCCAATTCAGTGCATTTACCCTTTGTAATGTGCTCTCTGACTTACTAAAGAAATCACTGTGTAGTGTCATGTGGCACCAAGAGCAGTTGTGAAGTGCAGACGGATTCTGTGACCATCCTTTTCCCATGCATTAACAATCCAGCAACGTGTTCAAAGAATTCAAGCCAAATTGGCACACATGCTTTTCTTTTCAAGAATCCATGTAGTATCACCCTTACTGGGGGTGCTGCACTGTATTGTGAGTACCCCTGTAGTGCCAAAAAAAAAATGCAGAGAACAAGACTGCTGACCTCGTCAGATGAAGCTCGGCAGGAATGCAGAAGATTGGCTTGGTTAGTTTCAGATGCTGAATTAAAAGAGAGAAAAGAGGGAAGGCACATTTAAAAGGGACAAAGTATTTTTCCATGATAATGCCCTTCCACCCCAAGACATCTATCTAAAAGTTTACAGAGGTGCTTGCTTGCATTTTCCAAAAAAGTCTTCTAATAGGCAATAAAATATTTCTAAGCCCAAAGCCATCTAAACTGTAAATAGCCTTTTCTGCTGAAAATTATGCTTTGAGTTAACACAATAGATGCAAATACAGTCACTTGGCAGTCTCTGCTCATCTACATCTGTTAGAACAGTGTGAGATCTGCTTGCCTGTTGGTCAGAGTCTTGCTCCAACGTACAGGTTCCAGGCAATTAAAAGTTTACATAGGCAGACTTGAAAACACTATGGAAAAATTCGCTTTTCTTCAGGAAGTCCCTTCACTGTGCCAACCGAACAACATTGGAAACATATGCCAGCTAGAGTTAATTACTCTAGCTTATACTAATATGACATGCAGAAGGAAAGGGAGGCAGAGAGTCCATAGTTCTTACTAGCTGCCAAAAAGAAAAGCTGTATTGCCCCAGATGCTGTAAAGCCCATACAGACCACATTGGGGTATAAGCATCAGAGCCAGGTTGAAGGAAGAAATATTGAAATGACTAATAAAAGAAATTGAAATTTGGAACTTGTCCCAAGCAATAGCTGACAGTCTACCAGTGGTAGACAGCAGCATCCCTACAGAACAGGAGGGCAGAAAACAAGATCTATAGTCAATAACCTTTACCTCTAGGAAAAGATGCTGAATGGGACTGTGCATAGTGCAGTTATAGCTTTGCCTAGCAGGTTAGCCATCTGACTCCCAGTCCACAGTCTAAACTGAGACAGAAATCAATAGTAAAAGACCCCTATAGCTATATGATCCAAAGCCAATAAAGCTGGAAACATTTTATGGAATGAAAGTTGTTTTGCTTTTATGCTGCTGACCTTCCCAAGGCTAAATAGGTAATCAGTGATTCTATTGTTTTCTGTTCCTTTTGTTTGTTCTAGTACATGTCAGGCTCTGCAGGATTGAGCCTTTGTTCCCTGTATTTAATAGCCATAATAAATATGACTAAATGGCCTTTAAGAAGATATTCTAAAAGACATCCCTATGTTTGCAAAAATAGCCTAAAACCTCCTAGAGAGGTTATATATATATCAACATGTGATGACCAATAAAAGCTTTTAATACAGATGTTCCAAGAGAATGAAAATCTGTGTTAGGTTAAGTCAACACATAGGATACAGCTCCAAATCATGTGGTCATAATTCCAACAGCTTCATATCATAACATCTAAGCAGGAGTCTGGGCTAGGTTGCTGATTTTCTTTTTTGTTTTGTTCTCATTACGAATTTAAAAGACCGAGAATCCTGGACTTTCCCAATAAAGAAAATATGTTTATTGCATACTAACTGGTTGTGCAGTGTTTCAAAAGGATGCACATCTCATACTTTAGGGCAGATGAATGGTGATGAAGAAGTTAGCTGTGCTTTCAACCCATGAAAGCTTTCTGGTCTCTGGTCTACAAACACATCTTCCATTCTTGTTTAAAAAAGTGCCACAGAAATGTAACAACTCACTGCTGTTGATTGCAGTAGATGATACTACTTGTGGGAGCTCTACAGGAGCAAATATCACAGGAAGAGATGTGCTGAAGTCAGCTGTTGTGTCCAGGATAGTCACAGGGTCACAATTTGGCTCTCTGCCTGGGATTTCCACAATTAAAAAAAAATTTTATATATATATATATATATATATACACACATATATAAAAAGCTGTGGCCATCTTCAAGAAAAACTGGTTTTAGCTGAACTTCTCTATGTCACCAAAAGACATCTGAGTCTACTTGACAAACAGACAATAGATAAAAATTTTGCAAGTCCAGGTGTGTGCATCAGCTTGAGTGGTACAGCCTTGTCAATTTACATATATATTGGAACCCTAGATAACAAAATGCTCAACTGCTAGAAACATCTAACTGTTTATAAAGAACATTGGTCTTGTAAAATGAAGAGTGAGGATGAAGGTCTTGCACTGCATTGCCAAGACACCTGTGGGTGAGCTGTGCCTGGAGCAGTGTGAAGAGTCACACGTGTAAATTTGTCATGGGGTCTTTATAAATCAGATTTCTTATATCTCCAGTGTAGTTAGCAAAATAGCACGGAAGATCACGTGATGTACGAGGAGAATAGGGTCCTCCTTCTTTTCATGCTGCTGCCCCGTAACCTTGCTGTCTATCCCCTTCTGAGAGTCACGTGGGCGCACCGAGGTCACTTAAGCAGGTGCCCGTGGGAAAAAAATCGCATTCCACCGTTCATCATCTTGGTGTCACGCGTGGTTTGTCCGGCCAGTTTGTAAGTTCGCCGTGGCCCCCGATTTACCAGGTCGCCAGCCTGACACCAGAGGCAACACTCCAGCTTTATTTATTTCACTTTATAGGTTCTGCTGGTCTTTATCTACACATGTAAAGTCTCCTACTACTTCTTTCTGGCATTTATTTGTACTCTGTCCATCATTTGCTTAACCAATAATTCCCCAGTTTACTATAACACACTCAAATTAAAAATCTACATTAATCTGCTTATATAATCAAAGTTTATGTGCCTGGATATGTATCTCTTTTTCTGGGCAAATCTTAAGGTCAGTGTAAATTAATTTACCTCAGCTTTATAAAAAACCAAAGTTTTTCCTTTATTTGAATAAAGTGAATTTCAGGTCATGATTAATTTTATTTTGTGTGCATCATGTACAACAGTTGCTATTCAATTATTTCATTCAGACGTTAAAAAAAATCCTTCAAAAAACAAGGCAACATAAAAAATATAAACTCTGGGATCACAGCTGGTGGTTTTGACTTATATAATATAAATGGGTTCATTAGGTATGAAGTACGTGGTATCAATACAATGCAATGCCTCTTAAAGGAAAAGGTTTCCTGCTGCTTTCTTTTACTTTTGGGCTAAACAGAGTGAAAAAAATTTCCTTTAACAGTGATTAAGTTCATGCATATGGATAGATCTTGTAACATAGGCAATGTATATCTTGGATCTTACAGTAAATTGATTGTCAAAACTTTTAAAGAGCCATAATAAATAAAATATTTTTACTCAGATGTAATTTTATTGCCTTTAATTTTCTAATTTCCAGTGTTTCTTTAGTGTCTTTAGTCTACAGTGTATGTTTTCCTCTAGGCTCTCTTTTGAAAAGTATGAGGTCCCTTTCTCTAGAATAAATAATAGAGATGTTTGTAAAGATACGGATTTAATGAAAAAATATCAAAATAAATGTTAATTATTTGGCTTAAAAGAAAGTATAAAAAACCCAGTTTGTCTGTGACTTGTCTGTGGCAGTCTGATAGTTAGTCAAATTTTAAAAAGAAATGCACAATAATACATGAAATTTGTACATAAAATAATAATTTTGGTAATGGCTTCAAGCAAAGCAAGCACTTCCCAACATTTTTCCAAGAGGCAAATTTGTAATAGATATAATGGAAAAAAAAAAAGGGGAAATTTTAATTATGTTTAATAAAACACATTACAATTTCCTAAATTTCAGTTAACCACCCTAAGTTAAGACTATTTACTTTGCTGAGCTACCAGTGGCTGGGATTTTCCATGGTACTGATTGAGCAGGTTTACTATTTCTCATTCTATGTCAAAATCTCTTTCATAAAGAGGTCTTATTGTATAGATAAGAAGAACATATACTTTTATAGACAACAAGGATACAATCTGACTGCTCTGTCTGAACAGGATAAAAGAATTTCAGATAATAGGATTATCTCCATCTCACTTAACTTCATCCATCCAGAAATTAGATGTCTATCAGTAGGTAATTGTGTAGCCTCTCTCGGTTGCCATTGTAGCCAGGGAGGAAGCAGAAGGAACCTGCAGGCAGTTAAAATTTGTTTCAATAAAAAGATTGCTTGAAAATTATTAGTTAAACTGAATAACAGAGATCAGAATAATTTCTGAGGCATTCAAATAAAATGGCATTAGGTTGCGTTGAAGGAGAACATAGTGGTCTCAAGACAAACTGCTGTTGGCATTTCTTGCAGACTGGTTTTCAGATTAATTTTATTTAATATTTCAACTAATGCTGGCTGAGAGAAGATGCAGATATTGTTAAAAATGGGCTGATGACTGAAGAGAGATGTTGCTATACTGAGGAAGATAAAAATCTCTCAGAATTGTCTCTGATCTTGAGACAATTTGGCCTGATGATAAATGTACGATGCAAATTAAAGTTATAAGTCTACTGGAAATTCTATCAGGAATTGTTTTTTTTCTCAAAATGAGACCCCCATCACCAAGAAGTAGGAAAGGAAAGGAAGATCCCAAGAACAGAAAATTATTATAGAATGACTGAATGACCATGAATGTATGAAAACCCCCAAAAATATTAAATTTCTTCTATGGAATAGAATAGCATTAAATTCTATGGATAAGGAAAACGTTTCAAAGTATTTTAGAGAAATATTTTGACACCAAAAATTATAATAAGGACTTCCAATCTGGAATTTTACTCGGTTCTGTAGTTGATCAAAATAAAGGTTACATCTACACTTAAAAGAAAATGAAACTAAAGCCCAAAGTTGCTTAAAAGACGAATAAGTTCTCATGGGGCCTAGATAAATTTAATCTGGATATTAACAGATAGATTTTAACCACCAGAGATGTGAAATTCTGAAGTAGCCTTCCCATAGGAACAATGAGAAGAAAAATGCAAAATAATTTCATAATGGAATTTATTACATTTTTAATGAGATTCTATGACATGGTCACCTGAATGGGAAGATGCTTCAAAACTTGAGGTCTCTTTCACTTCTGTATTTTTATGTTCCTAAACACATGTTGTAGGCTGAGTTATGTTTTATTAGAAGAAGAGGCAATATTTTACACATTGTAGTCTACTTTTCTCATGCAGGAAGAATACATTGGAGATTTCTCTCCTGGGTCTGTTTGACAAACAGACTGAGCTCACTTAAAATGGTTAAAAATAGGTGTTTGTCAGATAGGTCATCTGTGACTTCTGTGGAAAGAAGCACTCTAAGGAAAAAAACGTAATTGGGAAGAAACATTTTGGTTTAGAAAAAAAACCACAAAGGTGTGAGTTATCTCGTAGATTAAACTGAATTTCTTCTCTTTTCCACTCAAGTTATATATATATATATATATATGTATATATATATATTTAATGCTTTTTATGATTTTTATTGCATTAAATCCAATGGAGCTTGAAAGAGGAGAGGTTTTCCTCCACCTACAGTCTCCTATTGGAAGGTGTGGCAGGAAGGTCAAAGGGAGTTAATCCAGCTGCTGAAAATTTGGACTCTGTTCTCATACAAATCTTGGATAAACTTTGTCTAAAATGCAGATAAAAAGTAGTTGCTTGAAATCAAACATAAGAGACCAAGCCCTTATCCTCAGGTAACATAATTGCTGCAGGTTTTCTGCATGCGAAAAGAAAGAGGAAGAAAACAGTATTTCTTGCAAATATTTTCATCTGTGAGAGTTTAAACTCTCCAGAAGTTCCATAAGGCAATTGCATAAATAAACAATTGCCTTTTAAAACAAGGCTTAAGTAATTCAATTGAGCCATGGGAAATCCAGTCCAAGTTTTGTGCTAATGAGGAAGTGTCATAAATATTCACATTTTCTTGCCATTAGCCTTATAATTTACTACCTACAGGTATAGAGATAGATGAAGAATCTTACACTTAAACCTTCACTGCAGAATAATGAAGAAGGAAAGAAAGAAAATTAGCTTATCCAGCTATATTTTTAGTGAGCAGCCACCAGCAGCAATCGTGCAGGAACGTCATTGATCTTGGGCAGACAGACCAAGAAACTCAGAAATAGAGTCATGTAAAAAGTAGAGCAGTGGAAACACAGAGAGAGTGGCTACGCCAGCAGGATATGCTGTTACTGTGAGAAGAACTCTGGGGGTGTCTATTTATTATTTGTATACGATATCATGGGGACAGAGTTCACAGAAATTAAATTTACCAAGACCAGAAAAAATATTCTATTTCTGTGTCTGCACTGCTGAGGCCGGCAACTGAAATAATAATTTTGTCTTGACCCTGTGCAGTCTGCAAATGGTTTATGAATGGGAATTATACAGACTCACTGTTTTGCATGATCATTCACTCCCTTTGTTTGCACACACAAAAAATAGTGATGGACTATCATTATCCAAATTGATAGCAGCTGTGCTTACTAAAAAATGTTTTCCTCAAATCTGTTGACATGTCAGTGGTAATAAAAAAAATAAAATATGTCATATGGTACGCTGAAACTCCTGAATTACTTGTCACAGACCATTTAAATGTGTGCTGTATTCAATCCAAGAAATCTTCTGTTAGATTAATATATTTACTAGGCCCTTTAGTACAGATTCTACCATCCTCTAGGGAAGTATTTTGAAGAAATCCTTAAAAATCTAAATATTTAACTTCCTTTCACATTTGCATAATTTAATTGGAAGGTTTATTTTAACTTGTTTTTTTTTTCTTCCCAAATTTCAAGCTATCCACCATTTTGTTCCTTGAAACTAATATATTGTTATATGAACTCACTGGGGACCAGCCCATGAACTCTGTAGTATCAGGAGATTGGAAATTTATTAACACTGTGCTTTGCAGGAGGAAGCAAACATGCTGTCCTTGCAGCCAGAACTGATCAGAACTCATGTGAATCAAGGTCCTGCCAGACAACCTTTGCTGAGTAGCTGGGTGTATGAAGTGCTGGAGACTCCTGTGTCCTGCCAGGCTAATCACAGCCATGGCTAGCCATAACCACTCTTCAATAGCTGCTATTAGCTCTCTCTCAGAGGCCACCTGCAAAATATCACAGCCCTAAAAAAAAAGCACTCAGCACTGCTTGTAGGTATTTCCAATTTTTTCCCATTTATTTATTTATTTATTTTTATTTTTTATTTATTTTTTATTTCAGGATAATACAAATTTTCGAGCTTATACCTTTGGAGGTTGCATCCATGATCTATTAGATTGGTAGCCTATCTTACTTTCTCCATAGACAAAACCCCAGGTTTCTGGTGACATGAAGACACTGCCAAAGGAAAAAAGCAAATAGGGAAGAAGTTTTTTAGGGGTCATGTTGCAACCTTACAGAAAGCACATCATTCCTTGAAGTTCAAAAATGTGTTTTTTTCTGAAGAAATAATTAGCCTTTACATAGGGAAAGCCCTGCCTTGTTCTGGTGTCATTTGATGGCATGTCTTATTTGATTGCATGGTGCCTACAGACAGTAAGTGCAATTGAGACCTTTTTCCTGAGGATGCTACAGACACAGGCAGCAGATGTGTGTCCCTGCTCTGTGCAGCTGACAGTCCCAGCTGAACAGACAAGGAAACCTCAGGGAGATGAAATAACTTACTGTTGTTCAGAACCTGAGCCAGAGTTAATGCTCGTCTTTCAAACCTCAGTGCAGTGATTTGTCTAGTACATCGGCTTACCTCCTGTTCTCACCATAAAGCAAAATAAAACGTACAAAACCAAGTGTTGCAGATAAGATAGACTCTAAAACGAGGAGATCAGAGAGAGGCAGAAAGCCATTGGCAACCTAAGTTCAAAACAGGGAGCATGGTGGAAATACAGAAGGTCAGAAGCAGGAACAGAAAGAAAAGAGAAAGATATTGTAAGACAGCAAATAGCGTGCGTGTTTCCTATCCTGAGAACAAAATACTTGTCTGTTTCCTCTGCCCTCTCAGAGGTTTAAAACTTCATGTAACAGAAGGCACCATTAAGCCAATTTCAGTGGCTGTATTGTGATGGACTGGCCAAGTCCTCCCTTCACAGGCCTGGAAACTGTGGCTCCCTGCTCTGGGAGCAAAATCAGGAGATGAGGTCACTTGTTACCTGATCTCTATGGCAACAGGAGACACTTCACTGTCTCATTTACTCCTTCTGCTTCTCCCATTTTTTCTGGGAACTGAAACTTCTGGCTGTGGATTTATGCTCCAGCTGATGCTGAAATCGCTTCCAAAGTATTCTGGTATTGGCTGGGATAGAGTTAATTTTCTTCACAGTAGCTCATATGGGGCTGTATTTTGGATTTGCATGAAAAGATCAGAAGTGACTCCCTTAGAAAGAGTGATATGAAAATTTCAGGAGAATGACATTTTCTTTCACTAAGTAATTGACAAAAGAAAGGAGATAGTTTAGAAGGAAAGGTGCTGAAGACAGAAGCTACCTATTTTTGTCAAGACAATGTAGAGTGCAAAGATATATGGAGAAAGTATAATTGTCAGTCACTTTCCCATGAAGGATATTTTATGCGGTAATAAATGAGACAAACAGGCACTGAATAGGGCTTTATGGGAAGCAGTTTTGGCTCAGTTGTACCTCTGCCTCTCAGGATGTCTCCCATTAGTCACTCAGCTGATGAATTTGCTCAGCAGTGGTGGCAGTTTCAGGAAAAGAAGAAACAGCTCTCAGAAGATTCAGCAGTTTAGTTTAAATACATTTCCTCTCCCACGCCTGCTCCATGCTGAGCTCGTGTCTCTCTCTCTGCAGCTGTTGCCTGTTGCAGGGGTACCCTCTCCTTCATGTTAATCACCCCCATCCATCCCTGGAGGCAGAGGAGCCAACCAGCACCATCATTTCACAGCTATGTCATGGTTTTAGAGCCCTCAGAATTCAATCTGAAGCCAGAAGAAACCCAGATTTTTGTTCAGGATTTAGAAGTGTTCAGTAATTTCTTGGGATTCAGTTTTGAGTTCAGGTGTGATATCTCCCTTGGAACTGGGATTGCACTCTTGGTGTGGCTGGCATGGTTACCTGATAGGTGGAGCCACACCTGTATGAGCTGGTTGTATTGAGCCAGCCAGAGACTGCCAATTCTGAGGAAAACAGTACTGAAAATCTTGAGCTGTCTTTGCCCAGAGCTTGCACCTGAAATCTGCATAGCTGCAGTAATGGTGCTTCATGTAAGGCAACCTCATCATGAGTACTTCTTTGGCTTCAGCTGACAGAAGTTTGAGAAGCTCTGCTCTTCTTTCTGCAATTTTTTTCTAGACACCGTTTGCCCTGTTTGAAGTCGAGATAATGATACCTGAAAAACATGCTGAGATTTGTGCTGAGATATGAATTTTAGGGAATATTCCAATTCCTCTAATGGCTTCCTTTCAAACTCTGAAGCAGAGCCATGTGAATTGTTTTGTCAGCTGATTTGCAGGATTTAAGTCTATTTTTGTTACTGACAAATCTTCATCCATCACAATACAATAAATTTTCCCATTTACCCCTTACACCGCATTTGATAAAGTAAGCTATTAAATAATAATTGTTGTAGTGAAGGGCAGTATATTTGCCCACTTTTAGAGATTTCTGAAATATTAATACATAAAGCTATTGCTGCAGCTGTCTCAAATGTGCCTGCCCTGTTTATGGCATGTACTGGATGCTCTAATTAAAGCCATTTTCATTTAGTCAGTGGAAAAAAAAAACCCAACAAAATTGCTTTTTACACCAGGTTGGTTTTTTAATTGAGATGGGGAAAATGAGGAAGCAGAGGAAGAACAAGTGAGTTATACCCAGCAGGATACTGAGAATAAGCACTTTTTGCTTGGAAAAATCATTGATATCTGTCATTGTCTTGAAATTACTGTTACTTCTAAATTTTGGTCACAAGCTAGTAGTGGGATCTGATGATGCTGTAGGAGTTACAGAGCTGAGGTAAGATGAAGTAATTTCTTCAAAGATAGTGGTTTCCACTGGGGTTTGGACAGCTAATGGGATTGAAGCGTTTGCCCTCGGGGCCGTCAGTTTCGACTGAGCACATTAAAATGAGGGAACAGCTCAGTGGCTTATGTAAAATGAGATGGTGGCATGAGTCCAGCTATTGAGTTCACAGGTATCTCCATCTACATGCTAATACTGAGGTTTGGGCTTAGAGTGCCATGAAAGAAGTTGATGGAGCAGAGAGACCACCTCTTACCATGGACTTCAAGGCTCCAACTTTCTAATTCCAGTGGCAGGGAGGACCTTATTTTTAAACAATTGTCTCTATGCATATAAAAATACTTAAATGTTAATAAAGAAGAGGTAGGAATCTATGCATATCTCCCAGAAAATAATTCCCACCTCGGGATGTAAACTTGCCTCCCCATTATGGTGGTCCAGGGAATCCCAGGTCCTACCATTCCAAATGAAATCATTTCAAGAGCTGGAATGAGACAATACTCTGTATCCTGGCCCCATGTATGATAGGAGATGACTACAGAAGCTCCTGAAAACCAGAATCATAAGCACCATTAAAACCACCTTGAATACCTAAGCAGTCAAACTCTTCTGTCTTTAAGTGAGAAAATCAGACCTCTATGGGTGGAGTGAAAAAATGATTTCATTTTGTTCTATCTAGAACTCTGTAGGAAAGATACAATACATATCAATATCAATATATGCTTTACAAAGTGCCCAATGATAAGGGTCTTCAGTAAATTTCTAGAGTTTTATAGAAGGGCTTGGAAAGAAATACTTTACAGTAAATAGAATTTGAGAGATAGGGGAAAATCTCTACCTCAATTTTGCCTTGGAGAGCCCTTCTAGAACTCTTTCTATAGGAAGTTTGGAAATGTTAAATCACCTCAGTTGTAAAACGCCTCCTTCACTGCAAAGATGGATGCTTGGGGAAATATTTTCTGCTGAATCTATGTGCAGATCCATGGACCTCATTCATTTGCTTGGTTAAAATAATGTCTTTGTAGACATGATGATTTAAGGCTATAACCAAATAAATTTTTGTAAGAAAAGTAATATTGTTAGGAGAAATATTCAAGCATAGTACAAGTTCAGGAACCACTGTTCTGGATATATAATGTTTAGTAGGTATTATGTCTCCTTTTCCTCCTCCACAGGTACTACCTGTTTTTCTCTCAATAGATTTAATTGGTTAATAAAATCAAGTAAAACTCAAAACAGTCCTTCTCTACCTGTATTTATTTGGCAGGCTAGTGTCTCTGGTTAAAAGCAGGAAAAGCATACTTCAAACCATGATTTTTTTTCCTCTCAAGCTACTGCAGTTAGTTGACGAATTTAACACACCAATGAGAAAAACCTCTTTTTGCAAGCCAGATCTAAATTCTATTTTTTTAACTGTTCATATGTAACACTTTAAAAAAGAAGAATAAAAATGCATTTTTATGCCTTCAGATTAAGGTCAAAAACAGCTTCACACTTACCCCATTGACAGAATCATCTTTCTGACTCTGACCCTCTAGAGGCAAACCATTTCTGAAATGTATTGTGTTTACAGGGCTTTTGGAGAGGAGATGAGGCCTACTGTGTAACTGCAATTTTGTTGGAACATGCAACTGTCATGTAATGCAGCAAACAAATTATGAAGCATATTACAGGCAAGGATTGAAAATTTTTTTGAAGTCAAAATGCAATTTTTTTCCCCTTTGCTTTTTAAGTGGCTGTCAGTGGAGTAAAAGGGTTTAGAAAACTGTAGAAACACTAAATTTTATACGACCTGAACAGAGAGTCAGTCCCCATATTATTAATGCTCTGTCTCCTTTCAAATTATTGACTAAAAACTCATCCATTCCGTTTGACCTACCAGCTATATATCTCACACCTGTTCTGAATCTGTATGAATCTGTATATATATGTAAAACTGGTGGATTAATGACTTTTTGGGATGTGGTTCTAGTTTTGAGGGGGGTATATGACTCCTTTAAAACACAGCTAGTGTTCTACAATGAAGCAAGTGCTGCATTTTAGTTCAGTGCTTAAACCAAACCAAAAGAATACATTTGCATTGACCTGAATTGACTATGTGGGGAAAGGAACAGTGAAAGAGAGAAAGGTAGAATTGCTCCATTCCTTGCTTTGTTAAAGAAATACTTTACAGTAAATAGAACTTGAGAGATAGGGAAAATCTCTACCTCAGTTTTGACTTGCATTTAATCATGAAGGTGGTAAACGGCAGAGCTCATTGATTCAGCTTGGGAGGCAGCTTAAATAGTATAGTGAAACCTTAAAAGTGTAGGAGAGCATTAAAAAACTTCTTTATCCAATTCTTACTGGCCTTGTGAAAACCATCTAAAGCCTATGGCTAATCTGGCCTGAGAAAGTAAAACATTTAGAGCACATTAAAATGAATCATATTGACATTTTCAGAAAACAGTGTCTGGTTTCAGTTGTATTTGAACCATTTGCTAAATTAATAGTTAGATTCAGTATAGTACAAACCTGCATTTTTTAAATGATTAATCCATCCAAACTACTGCCCAGACACTTTCCTGCTGTAAGACAGAAACGTTTTCCCTTAACTCCGTCTAGCTCTGTCATCCACACACTCTTATTGACCAATAAGCCCAGTCAAGGACTTGGAGATGTGTAACATTTTCCCAAAAAGACCTTATGATTTTATCTGTGAGTTGAGGAACAAGATGGATAGAGCAGGGAGATAAAGGAGAAGTAGGCAACAAAATGTTATCAACATTTGTGTAGTAAGCAGTGATTAAAGCACAAGAGGATTTTTCTCATGTCAGAACATATCCCAGCAGAGGTGACTTTTAAAGTGCTGAGGTGACCTCAGCACAATCAGGCTGTAGATGTCCCACAGCTCTGCTCAAAGACAAGGCTGTGACTCTAATGTCCACATTCCCTGATTTGTCATCCCTCCAGCTGCAGGGATGGAGGAAGAGACGCCCTTTACAGGGTGGTGGATGATTGTGCAGAGCTGTGGCTGCTGCCAGAGTGGGGCTGCCCTGGGGGCTCCCCACAGTGCCTGGGGCTGCCAAGAATACAGGCAGAAGGTGGAATTGGAGATCAATGTGCTGATCCCTGCTCCTGAGACCACTATTTAAAGTGTGGTACCTCATCAATCATTGGCCTCGACAGAATAGAAAATAAGCCATTATGCACTTTTTATGGTCTTTTATTAGCTCCAAAGCACCACATAGGTGTAGGACGTGATTATAAAATCACAATATAAATGTACTTTCCTAGATGTAAGCTTTTTTATTTCTTGCATAACTGTGCAAAACTATATTTCCCAACATAGAAGTTTTATTTGTTTTTAAATTACATCCATAGGAAACAGGCTTGTTTCCAGCTTCATGAAGGGAGAGGAATAATATAGGAAAAAAGAAAATACTAGAGTGGAATATGATTCTAGTTGTGCCTGCTGCTGAACTATTTCTTTGTGGGTTTGGTCACTGCAGTACAAGAATTTGTTAATACTTGCAAACAAAACTAAAGAAACCAATTCTAATGCTGCTAACAAATGAACTAAGACATAAATGCAGGATAAAAACACCCATAAACCTACAGCAGTCTAGAATTGGGGAGAGTGAGAAGGAAGTGAAAAGTCTAAATGGAACAGACTACGTCAAGCCAAATTAATATTTTCAGTCATGCACAGATAACAAAGCAAAAAAAGTAAAAATAGAAATCAAAAAGGAAAAATACACTCAACATTTGGAGGAGATGTAAGAAAACACTTTTTTATTCAATAGAACTTAAACTTTTGAAGTGGCCTACCAGGCAACACTGTTGAACTTAAACACTGGGGCTATTCAAGACATTACAAGGTAGTGCCTCAAAGGGATCATGGTAGTGAAAATGTAGTGAGACGTTACTTATCTCTGGTGATCTCTGATCTTACATTGTATATAAAAGCTGTTCTTGCAAAACAGTAGCTGAACCTGCATGCAGCCTTGCAGGAGCATGAAAAAGCAAATCCACACTCTCTTTGTTTGTGTTGGTTTTTTAAATGCTGCTTATTTGTGTCCTGAGACTTTCCCTGCCAGCTTTGCAGGGAAATTGTATGTAGATTTTGTCTCTGGTTCAACTTCGTGTACAGTTTTGGCAGGAGGTCCAACAGGTTAAGAATAGATGAAATCTTAAAAGGGAAGGTTCAGGCAGTGCACATCTACATCTTTCTGATCATACTGCTGCTGGGGTTGGAGACAGGATTTTGTACAAAGAAAAATTCTGATCTGTTTAAGTGTAAAGAGTCAGAGATATGATGATAAAACTCTTCTTGTTAACATGGCCTTCTGTGATTTTTATGCTGATTCTTCTCATGCTCTGTCTGACATTGTGAAAAAGGTGTAGCCTGTTTAGGTTTCTCTCTTTTTTTATGGTGATGATGATGATGATTATTATTTGCTTTTTTTTTTTTGTTCAAGTTGGCTTTTCTTCCCCTCTTAAGATCTGGATGGTGAGGAGTCAACTGAACTAGTATAGGAGGGAACAGTTTTCCCTACACTGAGGAAGGTTAACTTGGAGGCAGGGTGTCAAAGTGGTAGGGCAGGGGGGCAAATTGAGAAGGGGTCTGGAAACACAACACAATTGTATTCAGCTCCAGGAAAAACAGTGCCTCCTGACACTCCTCTGCTCTGCTGTTAAAGAACAGGGTAGGGAAATGCCTGTTCTGTCTATGAGCTGAGTTACATGTAGGATAACAGCCCACTTCTGATGCCTGGATTAAATCAAAAGAAGGATGCCTCTGCTCTGGTGTGTTTCATTTATCCATGTACTGCACTTTCCCCAAAAATGAAAGGTAAAATCCGGATAGCCTGCTGGAAGAGATAGTATCCAAACCCCAGGTAACCGTGTGGGATTTCTTTTCTTCAGCAGTTTCTACTTGTCTAAGACTCAGTAGGTTCCTTGTAAACATCCTTTATGGACAGTGGAGGAAAGGCACCACTTTACTGTCTATGTTTAGTTGTAGTCCAGATTTAGGAGTGTCATTAATCTCTGCTTCTCCACAGAGGAGGCCAAACAGTATTCAGTCCTTTCGATGTCCCTGGCGGCACAGAGGGATATGCTCAGTCCTGAACCAGGGGACCTCCAGTCTGGACCTTTCTCTCTTTGATGGGTTCTCAACCCACAATTTCTAATTTCCAGCACAGTGTTTTAACCACCACATTCCAGACTAGCCTTTGGGGAAGTAATTTCTGTCTCCTCTAATGTAAGAGTGACTCAGACACAGATCAATGGTCCATTAAGCTGTTTTTCTTATTTGCAACATTACTCTGTAGTGACTGCTCAGGGATGACCATAGGAACTCAACACCACTGTGAAGCAGTTCATTCTGTAATATATCACCCAGCTGAACAGTAAGGGGGTTTCTAAAGTGGAGTTTACTTTCAGACCATGGGACTTAACTTTTCAAACCTATATTAAAAATATATATCTATTTATATCAGTTGCTTCTCAGCCTCATCTCATGAAAAAGAGGCCAATATTTATTTGAATGTCATGTAAAAAAAAAAAAGCTTTTTTTTTTTTTTTTTTTTTTTTGCTTAAACATGCTGTTTAATTGTTTCACTGTATCTCTGTAATTTATATGTAACCCTGTTCACTTACTTGATAACTATCTCATTTTTTACCCACATCTAAGTCACCTCAGTCTGTTGTATGAAGAGACAGACCATACTTGCAATGTTTTTTTTCTTTTTTGCCTTTTTCTCCATATTTTCAAGCCCAGATGTAATCTTTTTCAGTTGGGTGGCTGAAACTGTGCACAGCATTCTGGATGCAAGCACAGCATGCATTTACATAAAGACATAAAAATGATTTCTGTTTTGTTCTCTTTTCTTTTCCCAATAATTCCTGCCATTCTATTACATTTTTGACTGCTGCTGAGCACTGAGTTGCTGTTTTCAGAGAACTATCCATAGTAACTCCAAGATCTCTTTCCTGTGTGGTAATGGCTTATTTACAGCTCATCATAGTGTATGTATAGTTAGGGCTATTTTTTCCCATATGCCCTTATCAATATTGAATTTCATCTTCCATTTTATTGCATATTCACTCAGTGCCATGAGCTCCTTCTGCAAGTCCTCACAGTCAGCTTTAGAGTTAAGTATCTTGCATAATTTTGTACGTCTTCAGCCTTTTTTGCCTCTTTATTTAACTCCTTTTCCAGATAATTTTTTGGCATGCTGAATAGCACAGGTTCTCTAGTAACCTTCCTCCATTATGAGGACTAATCACTATTCATATATTTTTGTTTATACTGTCTTATACTTGATACTTATTCATGAGAGGACATCCCCTCTTACCCAGACAGCTCAGTTTCTCTAAGAGGCTTCTGTGAAGGATCATGCCAGTTTTGGAAATTGAGGTTTTGGAAACTGAGGTTTTGGAAATTGAGGAGTGCTGTGCAGACTGGGTCATTGTTTTTCATGTTCTTTCAAGCATCCACAAAGAACTCCTTCTGAAATACAGCTTTTCTACACAGAAATCATGACATTGACATTTCCCAAGCGTGACATATTTATCACTGTCATGATTTTTGTTTTTCTTTTTAGTTTTTCCAAAACTCCAGGATACTTGTTACTAGTCAGTTGTTCACTTGATCACCCTGAAACCTGGGTAAAGACTTCTTGTGCCCCTGCCATGTCCTGTTTCTCTGCTATAGGAAAAATTTAGGGGTAAGATGGAACTGCTATTAGTTGAGAAAGCTCACACTGAAACATCTGTCATTGTCCAGTCAGGACCAGTGCTTTAAGCTTTTTTCCTATATATTTCTTCTGATGTGCTTCCTGAGTGGTATTTGATACACATTGGTTGCCCACTGGTCATCACCGGTAACTTCCCACTTCTGACATGTCCTGTGGTTAGTGTCTCTGCCTTTAACAAGTTGTTCTTCAAAACCTTTTCTGTCTGTCTTACTACACTTCTAAATCCAACTTGCCGAGGCTTATGAGCTTTTCTATTTTTCTTAAGTAGATACAAATCCAATTTTGCTGAAGATTTTTTATTTCTAATAAACTCTTCTACTATTTTCCTTGCAGAGCTTTTCCTGATCCTTTTGGAGTTGGTTTTTTGTTTGTTTGTTTATCTTGAGCTTTTAGGATATTGTTTTTAAATACTCTGTAGTGCCACTTTCAAACAATTTATGTTGTTACATACTCCTGGTGTTTTCACAATGAGCTCCCCTTTTTGTAATTCCTCTTTAAAAGTAAATATGACAACTGTAGATTTTTCTCTTCTTTTTTTTTTTTTTTTTTTTTTTTTTCTTTAATTTGATTTATTTTTATTACTGATTGATTTTTTTGTATGGTCTTATGTTGAAGAAGATCCTGAAAGCACATGGGAATGCTTACTATCATCTGGGTTTCTGGGTCCAGAAAGCTGTTGTTTATGATTGCTGCAAATGTAGGCTTCCAGTGACATGGGAGTTTTGGAGTGTTGTTTTGTGAGGTTTTGTTTGTTAATTTGTTTGGAGTTGGGTATGTTTTATTGGTTTGGTTTGTGTTCATTTGGGGGTATTGTTTGTTTTGTTTTATTTTTTTAATCTCCTCAGTGTCTTTTGGACTCTCTTGGCCTTTGCTATCAAACCAATGCAGCAGCAGCAGCAGCACAGCTCTAGTAATCTGCTTATCTGAGCAGGGAAATTCTGTCCTGTGATTTTTGTAGTATGGTTTGATCTTGCTAACTTATTTTGCTTTTGATTTTATTAACTTATTTACTTTTTGACTGTAAGCCTCCATTTGTCATTCCTGTTCGTCAATCTGTGAGCTGCCTTTACATCCACACACAGAGCTGGTTTTCTGAGGGTCATGAAAAACACCTTCATTGTGACCACTTGGGCATCCAACACTGTCTTGGGCTTTTGGCAGTTTCTAGCTTTTACTTGCAGGGTTTTCCTCTCTGTCCTTTGCTTTCTGTGTATCAATTTATTGTACTCGATGTTCGTATGCAAAGTTGACCTCTCCCAGTATGTCCAAAACCTTTCTGGTCTTGATGACTGTCCTTCCTTGAGCCGTAAAGAATACAAAAGTGAGGCTAAAGGATATCAACTGAAGGAAAGACATGGAGCTTTGTTCAGGGTTTCTAGGATGCTCATTTGGCATTAGACCATTCCCAGGAAAACTGAACCCCAAATCCTTTCTTCTGAGGTTCCTAACTCTCTTCCCAGATAAAGTTAGGGTTAGCTGGTGACAACAGACAAAAGGCTTAAGTATTGGATTGTCTACTGCCTGGATTTTGCTCTTGCTTTAAAAATTATACAAATAGCCTCACTGCCAGCAACAGTTCCCTGAAATTTATTTTAAGTTTCCCTTTTTTAACTTTGACCCATTATTTCTTGGATTTTTTTTTCTAGCGACATAGGAAGTAATTTCTTCATGCCTAAGGGGAAACAAAAATGTCTTTCAAACATTTGCAGGTGGTTTCATGCCCCCTAGTCATCCCTCTGCACGCTACATATTATATCTTTTTAATACTAAGGCACAGGTTGCTCTATAAAGCTGAAATCTCACAAGAGCACTAGGCTATATCTCTGTCTCTCTATTTTTTGATGGTTTTTTTTTGGGGGGGGGGGGGGGGGGTGAAGGGTGGTTTGGTTTTTTTGTTTGTTTTGTTTTGTTTTCCTCTTTTTTCCCCCTGCACAATTTCACTTATTTTCATTGACATAGGCATATGTGCATCCACAGTCAGAATCTGTTCTTGTGTATATGAAGGAAGCTTGGGCCAAATGAAGCTTTTAGTCACACCAGTGGGACACTGTTGATTTCAGTTTTACCTTCAGGTGGCAGCCTTTTGTGTGTGCTGGATGAAAAGACACAGCTCAGACAGACCTTAGAAATGTTCTGCTCTTTTCAGGGCAAAGTGCCACAAAAGCTAAATCCCCAAAAAATCCTGTAACTTTTCCATCTGGAAGAAGTGTTTATAGTCATATGAATAAAATAAAGGAGTTTTCTGCAGACCTAGAGTCAGCCCTCTACTAAAACATGAAAACTTGAAAACCAAGCTAAGAGTAAACAACAACCAGAACAAATGTGAGAGTTGAAGGTGAGGGAAGAAGGGTGGCATTCCTGTTTCCAGTTGTTAAAAGACTAGATGCTGCTTGATATCACAAACCATAAAACCCTATAAAGAGAAAAAAAAATATTATGTTCCATATATGGAAGGTTTTAACAAAGGAATAAAAGATTCGAATGTTCAGAGATCTGAGTTTTTATGACTTGTCCATGGTTACAGATTTGGTCTGGTATTAAATCTAGGGATTCTTGCAGGGAAAACTGGAAGTGGGAAAGGAAAAGGAAAGAGTTGAGGCACAAATAATTGTGCTAAAGGCTGAAGAGAAAGAGAAAACCGTTTCCTGAAGAGGTGTGGATAGTCATAATCTACAGATAATGACGGACTTGAGCTGATAGACTCAGGATTCAGTGTGCCTCAATGCCTTATTTAAGTTTTGGGAATAGCGTTCTCAGGATTTTTCTTTTCCAAGTTTATATCTATATACATAAAAGGATTTAAGTAGGGTTGGAATTTTTTTAAGCTTCAAAGGATTCACCAAATTGAAAAGATTGGGGACTGGTAGTTTAGGAACAGGTCTACAGATACCACTGCTTTTGCAGGCTCACCTCAGCTAGCTTTAAACTGGTTAATCCTGGCAAGGTAATGCAGTTGTGATATCAGTTGATTGTAGCAGGATCATGCTGAGGTATTTACCTGGATGTCAGTCAGGCTTTACAGCCTGAATCCAGCTTGGTGCTGCCTGACTGCACCAGGTACTTAGCTTAGCTAGTTTAGAGCTATTATGGTTTGATCCATCTACACAAGATTGCAATGTGGTTGTAACTACAGTAGCCAAGCTCTTCAAATGTCTTTAACCACTAGGATGCATTACTGTGTGGCTCCTTTTTACCTCTTATATGTTTTTCTGTAACGTTGCACTTCTAAAGTAGATCTGCTTTGGCAACCTTTAAGGCAATGTCCAGCTGAATTGAAAATGTTTAATCCCAACTCTTCATACCATAGTTTATACAGGGTTTCTCTTCCCTTTTTAAAAACCTTGACAGCTGCATGAATGAGATCAAACTATTCACTGTGGTCTACAACTCCCATAACATGCTAAAATGTCATGCAAATTTCTCATGATTTCCCATTACTTGTATTAAATTATACATTAAAATTACTTCAACACGGTCCCTTAGAAATATTTCCAATATCTTTCTCTCAACTGAAATGAGACTTAGAGGACTTGTCCTCTGAATCTTCCCTTGATTCTTTCTTGAATCTGGGGATAGCTTTAGTACCCCTTAAGTCCTTGAGTATGACTGCACTCCTTAGTGGCCTGTCAAAAACCTTTGCTGAAGGCTTTCTTATTTCCTTTGTTACTTCCTTAAGGATTCTGGGACACAATTCATCTGAGCCTGGTGCTTTGTCAAATGTAACAGTCCTAATTGCCTTATTATCTTCTCCAGTGCAATAGCAAAGCCTTTTAACATTTTACTTTCCCCTCCAGGAGAATGTCTCTCAGTCACAGAGATGCTACATTCCTATTTTTTAAAAAATTTTCTCCCCACTTCCCCCCAATGAATAATGAGCTGAGGAATTCATTTATGCCTGCAGCAGAATCAAACTCATCTGTCACTAACTTTCCACTTATGTTCTTCAATGTCTCACTGCCTCTTGTAGAATTCTGAATATATATTTAGAATCACAGAATCATAGATATAAGGAATGGAAAAGAGCTATTAGGTCATCCAGTTCATTGCCCTGCAACTGGAGGATTGTTCTATGAAATATAGTTCTCACTTTTTTGTTCAATCATTTTTTAACATCCCAGATGTTTCCTTTGGAGTCACTTTAATGTCTCTCACATGTAGAAAGTTTTCCCTGATGGTTAGGTGTTTTCTCTTTCTAAAGGTTAAGAATATTTTCTAAATTAAAAATGGTCTTGTTTCACTTCCATTTTTTAATCTGTTCATCTTTTCTTTCATGTTTTTCAGCTTTTCAGATAGATATAGATGACCCTCCTCTTTTTGGGAGACATTTTGAGCTTATCTTCACACTAGCTCTGTGGAGCTTGAATTTCTCATAGACTAATAATGGCGTAAAGATTAGAGTGGTTTAAAAGATCTTAGAGCAGGTTGAAGTGGCATGTCATTTCCAGCCTGTGTGAAAGCACCATGAATGCATTTAGAATATTCTGCTCTGTGGGTGTCCTCTGGTTCCCATGGTCAGCATGAACCACAGTGAACATGGTCTGCTACAGCACTCCTGAGCCAGGCAAAGAGCTTTAGAGACCATTCCAATCCTTCTTCCAAAGCCCTGAGCATTGTGTGGATGCCAGTTAGCACAGATTTTGTCTTTATCTGTTCCAGTATCAGGACTCCTGGTGTTCAGCCAAGGGCAGATACCCAAGGCAGTGCAATACAGAGCTCACCTGTGACCCAGAAGGAAATTGCTTTCTTTCTGCAAAGGTCTGAACATGAACTGTCTATCCTAGATAATCACAGCTGGACTTCTGCCTGTGTTATAGCACCTTCTTTACAAATTGGGTATCTGGCTCAGAATTCCCAGTGTCTAAGGCTGCAAGGCACAGACAGGCTCCTTGCACAGAGACCACCAAGTAATACCTGACATAACAACCATAATTTGGTATGTCGTGGTTCAACACTGGCCAAATGCCAGGCACCCATGAAGGCTGCTCACTTATCCTCCCCTAAAGAGAGAAGAAAAAAAAAATTAAATGAAGGGTTGAGGTACCATGAGTTGAGGTAAGGACTGGGCGAAAACGCTCCAAGGGCTAAACAGGCTCAACTTAGAAGTACAAAGGGAGTTTATTACTAACAGAATCAGAGGCGGATGATGAGAAATAAAAAAATCTCTTAAAATATTTTTTTTTTTCTTTCAATCCCTCCCTCCTTCCCATGGACAGTACAAGGAGACAGGGCATAGGGTTTCTGGATCAATTCACCTCCAGGATTTTCTTTTGTTGCTCCAGGAGATGAGTCTTTCCCCTGTGAGGCTGTGGGTCCTTCCCATGGGACACAGCTCTCCATGAATTTCCCTGGTGTGGGTCCACTCCCACGAGCAACAGGCCTATAGCACCTGCTGCAACATGAGCCCCTCCCAGGAGTACACAGCCCTCCCAAAACTGCTGTGATGTGAGTCTGCCCACGGGGTGCAGTGCTCCAAGGACAGATTGCTCCAGCCTGGAAGCGGCCCCCCCCTCTCTCCGCTGGGTCTCCCACTCAATCACAGCCTCTTCCAGGCATCCACCAGCTCCAGCATGGACACCTCTCCCATGGGCTGTGGGTGGATCTCTGCATCCCCCATGGTTCTCCATGGGCTGCAGGGGCACATCTGCTCCACCATGGTCTCACCATGGCCTGCAGAATCTCTGCTCTGGTGCCTGGAGCACCTCCTGCCCCTTCTTCTCCCCTGACCTTGGTGTCTCCATGTTTTTTCCCTCACGTGTTATTACCTCCTCCTCTTCTCTGCCAAGACAGAGCCCCCACTTTGTTTTGACTTTCAACTTAAATACGTCATCACAGAGGTGTTACCAACTTCTCCAATACGCCCAGTTTTGGCCAGCAGTGTGTCCATCCTCAGAGCCGTCAGGGATTGGCTCTCCTGGACATGGTGGAAGCTTCCAGCAGCTGCTCACAGGAGCCACCTCTGTGGCTCCCTGCTAACAAAAAACAGGGCCATGCAAAACCAGCATACCTACATACCAGCTCTTCACTGCAGCTGGAATAATGGACTGTCTAAACCACTCCCCTGAATTTGTATAATGTACCAGATAAATCTATTAAAGGGATGAGACTGCAACCCGAAATCCCTCTGGCCTTTCTTGGTCTAGCTCAGACTCAAGTTATTTGAAATTGAACAAAAATATTCTAGGTTCCAGTTATTAGAGACCTATTGGCAACTTCCTGCAGGCCATGAGATTTTGATAGTCATAGAATGTTTATTTTTACTTTTTTTGCTATTACATATAATTTATTACTCTACTGAACCTTATTCCTTTTTACATTTCATAACTTTTTCAGGCTTTTCCCCATTTATCTTTTGTTCTTTGATATTTTCAGGTGTTCAGTGTGGTTCAGCAAGGTTTTAATTTTCCTCATCAAGCTGTGAACTTCTTCCTTTTTCTTTCCAGACAGCTTAATACGGTTTGACATTTCCTCACATTTCCAACAGTCTGTAGCTGCTTCTACACGTAACCACTGTGATTGGAAATGACTGCATATGATTATTGTTAGAAATAATATTGTGCTTGTACTGCTGCTGGGCATTGCTTTGAACGAATGGGAACCCAAAAGAAAACATATCCTGCTCCCAAACATTTTAGTCCTAAAAACAAGGCCAAAGCAGCTTACTATGGTTTAACCATTACAAAATACTTAGCTGTTAAAAACCAGGCACCCAGGATTACAAATATCTTTTGAAAGCATTACAGAGTCAACCTAGTACACTTTTAAAGTAGGAAACTATGAAAGGTGTATACTCTGCATTAAATTTTGGATCTTTTCCAAGGTTCCCATACCAACTCTTTAATCATTCTCTTTAGGGCATGTCCCAGACTGTGCTGTATGTAAGGAAATGAATGATATCAAACTCTGTAGTATTTGCATTGCCCCATACATGAAAACCAAGTTTTACCTGCATCACACATTCTCATTTTTGCTTGTATTTCTTCTTTTTATATGGTAGAAGATAAATTTGGATAAAGTATAAGCCAACCCAAAATGTGCTTGCAATTTCCAAAATTATTTGCATATTTCCTATAGTCAGATGCAGTAATTTTTTTTCTGAAAACATTGTGAGAAAGTATTGCCTTGCTATAACAAAGGGTTTTACAAATTAACTATGTACTTAATGCAGAAAAACTGATTTTTTTAAAACCCAAAGCCTCTGAGTTTCAGTTAACATTCCTTGGCTCATGTCAAGAACAAATAGTAAAGCACCTTTTCTTGCTCACCTTTTCTATATTTTTCATATATTTTTACACCTCTGCAAAGTGTCTTCACTATCACGTGCTAATGTTACTGTAAACAATTAATTTAAAGCATTTCATATTAAGTCAGGGATCTTTCAGGCAGGAATGCGTTTAAGTATAACTGGCCTGCGTTGGAAGAGAGGAACCTGGGCTTCCTGGTTGTTGGCCAGTTGAACATGGGACAGCAGTGCCCTGGCAGCCAGGAGGGACATCCATGTCCTGTGGGGCATCAGGCTCAGCATGTCCAGCCAGGCAAGGGATGGAATTGTCCTGCACTGGGGTGGCCTCACCTTGAGAACTGTGGGTAGTTTTGGGCACCAAAATACAACAGAGAACATCCAAACGAGGGCAACAAAGATGGTGAAGGATCTTGAAGAGAAGCCTTATAAGGAGCAGCTGAGAACACTTGGTCTTTTCAGCCTGGAGAAAAGAAGACTGAGGTGAGACTTCATTGCAGTTACAACTTCCTTGTGAGGGGAAGAGGAGGGGCAGGCTCTAATCTCTTCTCTGTGGTGACTGGTTACAGGACCCAAGGGAATGGTCTGAAGTTGTATCAGAGGAGGTTTAGGTTGGATGTTAGAAAAAGGTTCTTGACCTGAAGGATGGTTGGGCACTGGAACAGGATTCCCAGGGCAGTGATCACAGCACCAGCCTGACAGTTCAGGAAGTGCTTGGACAACGATGACATGCATGTGGTGGGATGCTTGGGGATGATGCTGGGCAGGGTCAGGAGTTGGACAGGATGATCCTCATGGTCCCTTCCTATTCAGCATATTCTGTGATTCTGTGATGTGCTCGATGTTCAGACTCTTCTCTGGCATAACAGCTGGGCCGATCTGAACTGGGACAGGCTTTTGCACTACCTGGGCAGTGATGTAGGAATGCAGCTGGTGCTGTGAATCCAGAGATTACAGTTATTTTGTGCCAATTGAATAATAAAAAGAAGCTGAGTTAACCTACTTCTGACTGGCATCAGAGAAAATTTCCAAAACCTGCAAAAGTCAGTGTGCTCCTAGAATCTGTGAGTTTAATTTACACTGGTGGGATATATAAGGGAATTGATAGGAACACACAGATGCAGATGCCTGGTGCTTAGAAAAGGTGTTATTCTTGAAAGCCATTGGCAAGGATTTGAGGGCAGAGAGAGTGCAAAAGGAAAAGACAACATGAGGTTTGTTGAGAGGAGGAGTTAGCAAAAGGGTGTTTTCAGCTATAAGAAGCTTTTTTTCTTAACAGAGGAATCATCTTTATAAAGATTTAAGAAGAGTCCCCCAAGAAAAAAAGGCACTTCATGAAGACAAACTGATGGGGAAAACCCAAACCATTCTTTTAGAAATCTGTTTTACTTGGTGGTTTCTGTTAAGAATGGAGATAAGCACGCACAGCTGCAGATGAAAAAAGCTAGGCATGCTTACTCTGCTGTGCCAGACTCTACTGGAGAAGCTGCCAGTGCTGTGAGTAAAATACATCCACTTTGTACCTACTAGTCAATTTAGGATCAAACCCATTTAACATCCTCTGCAACAGGGACTCAATGCACCTGCACAACATTTGGTTTTATCAGAACCATTTAGCCCATTTAAGCTAAGAAGATGGAAAAAAACCTCTGAATCCTTGTGTTCAGACCCTTTTTTTTTTTTATTATGGATAGGCTGTCAATTAGCCTTGCTCGCATCAGCATCAAAATTAACCTGGTAGTGCTAAAATGATGGAGTTGAAAAAATAATTAGCTTTTACCTGCTATTTTCATGTAAGTGAAGCCAAAGGCAAAAAAATTATCACAAATCTTCCAATGTAACTTGGCAAAGACTTAGCTACACTTGTTTTCTAAAAGCACTTCCTCTATTAAAAAAACCTGAACCAAAAGGCCACAACAAAACAAACAAACCCCCTCCCCCCAAAAAAACCCAAAAAAACAAGCCCAAATACACCCCTGCAAACACAAGCAGAAGAAAAGTAATCCAAATACAGCTATTTAGCTCCATATTCTAGCCAGTGAATCCAAAGCAATTCATATTTAATCCGAGAGTGCATTTACGCCAAATTCAAATCCTTTCCTCCCCTCTATATTTGATATTTTCTGTTCTAAATGTCTCTAAGTGTTCTCTCACCACAAATTCTTGCCACAATGGCAGCTGTTTAGCAAATAAACTAAAAAATAAAAATGTTGTCATTGTGAAATAAGATATATTTAATTAAATAAGATAGAGAAGTGCTATTACAAGAACATAAAACTGTAAGGCACAAGATAAAACTAAATTACTACATGGCTGCTCAATTCAATCTAATCCTTGAAGATAAAGATGGAGCCAGAAAATTGCATGTATTGTGAAATCAACATAAGCCCTAAGCAAATATTAACTAGGGATATATAAACTGATTTATTATAAATACAAGTGTGAATGCTAGGATTAGTTAAGGAAATGCAAACCGAGACACAATAAGGCGTAAAATACTCCAGTATTTCTCTAAAATACTGGGAAGTGTACACAAAAAAAATGTGCAATGCCCAAGACATAATTTTTGTTTACCTGATTTGGCACACTGTGGAGGGGAAATTATAGAATAGAGAGAAAAATGGTACATTTGTTTTTAGCAATTTCTGATAAACATTCAATTTATAGAGTTTCTTTATGTATTAAATAATAGGGTATGATTTTAAAAAAGTATTCTGCTTTGGTTTCAACTGCTTTTTATCATAGTTCTTCTTACTAAATTATTAGGAGTGCATATTACACTTTGAAAACTCTGCATGAGATGCTTCTCAGTGTCAGAGGACTCATATTTTTGTATGGTATGAACAGACTATCTCTAAGCAGTTTTACTTACTTCCACATCTTTCCTGAGAGGTCTGCAGAATATTCATGAACACGAGAGAGATAAGGGTCATTGGTGCCCATGATAATAATGGTTGCATAATGCAAATATCTATATGTGCTCACTTTAAGCTTAGGTTTTATCTTTTGGAGAGGTAAAGATGCAAACTCCTTCAGGCCAGACCCATCTCAGTCACAAAATGCTGTCAGTGGACTTTATTGCTTGCATTATACTGACCCGCAAGGCGGATTAGTGCCTGTTTAACTGACCTTATTGTGTCTAGAGTGAGTGAGAATTTTATGTAGTTTGCAGCAGATCTTTCCTGCCCTTATTTATTTTTTATTGCAGTCTTCTTGTGGAAGGATAAAAATGGTAAACCAAGAGCTTTAATGGTGTATCTTGCTATCTTATATCATATTACTGAAGAATATCCTGAACCCTTTAGAAAGACCACTGGTTTGCTTGTGAAGCCAAGTCTCCAGAAGGCATTGCACAGGCCATACAGGACAATGACCAGAGATCAAACAGGCATGATCTGGGCACTGTCCATTCCTGGTCTCCAGCAAGGCAAGGGTTCCATGAGAGGAAGGTACCTGAGAGCAAGAGAGAATGAGGCAAACAGGCATCATGGTGGGACATGCCTGCTTTATAGCAGGGCTGGACCCTTCAGACTTTCTATTCGTTCTACATGGAGCCATTAAGAAGATCAGCTTTTCATTGTTTTTTCTCCAAGCTCCATGTGTCCCTGTTTGACTCTGCTGTCCTGGACCCTGAGTTGTGTACAGCACTGATTTGTTGACTTATATTCATGCTCTAAACTGCATTAAGGAACTGTTTTTGCCCCTTTGGCAGTGGAAGTTGGCAGTGTACAGTGGGTTACACTGGCAACTGACCTGAGCCCATATTCAAGCCATGTTTCTGATGTGGACAACCAGAACTGTGACCTTCGGGTGCACAGCAGCAACTACATGCCAAGCTATGTCTGCTACCTGTGCTCTACCTGTCTCACTGTTCCAAAGCTGTTCTTAGAAAGCCCTTTTCCTCATTCAGTTTTCCTTTGTTGTTGTTGTTGTTGTTGTTGTTGTTGTTCCAGTTCTGCAGCTTTTAACATTGTTTTCTAGGAAAAGACACTTTTCTTAGAGTTTTAGGCTCCAACCTCTTGGCTTTAGGCACCAACCAAAGGAATCTAATCCCTCCAGCCAAATTGACCCCACGCTCATTTTTCCTTCATCAAATTCTGGCTTGGCTGTGTTTTCTGCAGTGATGTTCAGTGCTGGTCTCCTTGCATGATCACTCTTGGCCAGAAGTTTTCTTCTCCTTATTTCAGCTTCCTTGTTTGGCTGGTCCACCTGTCCCCAAATCCCAGTAATCTCTTTTTTCCCTCTACCATCCATCCTCTCCTTCCTGGTCTGAAAGCAGATCCCTCAGGGCTCACAGGAGCACTTACTTGGGTACCAGCTGAAAGGAGACTAAGGCAGTCACATTCTTAGTTTCAGTTTTCAATCCTATTCAACTTTATGCAGCCTTCAGAGGGACAACCATGACTTCCTGGAGACTTGATCATATTTAGCCACTTCATGACATCAAGACTTCTATGATGTGGAAAACTGGAAAAGAGCAAAAACAATCACCAAAGAGGGAATGCAGTCTGTTGCTGTTATAATTGCAGAAATGCTTTATGATTATATGAAAACTAAGTTATTTATTTTTTATTTAGTTTTGACGTCTGTTGCAGGAAAGTTCAGGCATGTTTTCTGCAGAAGTGTAAAGAACTACATCAGACATAAGATACAGTCCTTCCCTGTTTAAATTATTTTTCTCCATCCCAAAGGATGATGAGAATTTCAAAGAAGGGTTGCCATGAAGATTTGTATGTTGATAAAAGATATATACACTTGTGCTAGTCTCATTCTCACTATTAATTTAATTTTGAATGAAAATTAATATGCATGTAGAATAATATAGATGATGTCAACATGATAGCTGATATTTATACAGGTTTGAATAAAGATTTTAAATGTGAAATTTTGGACAATTTTACTTCTAATGGTGGTGTGGTATGGATTTTATGTACTTATTTTTCTGAATTTATTTATGACAGGTGAATTCCACTTTCTACTCACAATATACGCTGTCATTCTCTGCTTAACATGTCGTGAACATTATCCATGAGGTTATTCTGAAAGTTCTTTCTGCAGCATAAAACCCAATAAAGCTATTCAGCCTTTCCTCTGGAGATTTTGATTCACCCTGGTCTAACCTATGTACAATTCACTGCTGCAGGGCAATAAAAAGTGGGAAAGAAAAAAAAAAAAAAGAAGAAAAAAAAAAAGGAAGCAATGCCAGATGGAAAATGAGAACACTTAGTGAACATGAACAGATGCAGATCTCTTGTCTGACAAAATTTTCATGTCTTTTTACTGCTGCTCCCCAATTCTGGTATCCCCATGCAGTAAGATCTTAATCTTTTCTGGATTCTCAAGTTCAAACACACTGAAACATCTTTTTTTTCTTTCTCTAGTTTTCTCTTTCTAACTGTCTGTCTGCAGCAAACTTACACTTTCAGGATTTCTTACGAGACCCCTAAATCTTTTTCCCAGTCAGTTCACAGCATGCTTTTCTCATTTATCCTTGCTTTGGAAGACATCCTTTTGCCATTACTATGCTTGTTAAGTTGAAGATAAGACAAAATATTCTACTAACAGAAGTTAGAACTAATAGGCAATTTTTAGTTCAATTTTTTTAAACAAAAGAGAAATAACTGACGAACAACAAACACCCAGGAAACTTCACAACTGGGGGAAAAAAAAGAAGCTTCTATTGTTTCATTCATCTAGGATCTGCAGCTTTGATGTTACTTGAGGATTACCTGGGTTCTTTTGTCCCAATTACTGAGAGCAAAGTTGAAGAACTTCAGTATGCATTAAGTCTACCAACTTTGATGTTATGTTGAACTTTCCTGACTCAAATTTGTGTTGTTAGAATTGGCTTAGAATAACTGGATGCACATCAAAATACTCAGAATATAAACAGTGCAACATCAAAGTATATGTTTTGATGTTATTTTCAAGATCAAATAAAACAACAGTTAGAAGTTTAGATCAACTGGTTACCACTGGATTTTGTGACAAATTGCAGAAGCAATCCCTTTACTTCTGTCTGAGCTGGATTGGGACTGCCATCACCCCTTTCAAAATACTACCAGGTAACAGAAATATTTTTTTATTTCTGTTAGGCAGGATACAGGAAGGGACTTGGGCATTGGGACACAGATACTGAGATGTCTAAAGTTTAGATTTTGAGTTGTGAGAATGGAAATTACAATATTTAGGTGAGTTCAACACTCAGTAGAGTGGAAAAGCAAGGTCTATAATTTGCATTTATAACAACTGGCACAGGAAGAGATGGCATTTAAATTCTTAATTTCTTCCTTAATTTACTAGGGTATGAAACCTGTATCCAGAACCTGGAAAGTGTTCTTGTGTCATCATCACCTTGGATAGCATCACGACTTCTCACCCCTGGTTAGGCCTGTAGAGTTGCATGTTGTTTCTGTTAAATTATTGTATGCTGGGAAGTATTCAATAACTTCTGATTTACCTTCTGATTTCAATTAACTTTAGAGTCCAAAACTATGAGTAAAAAAGAAATGGCTCCTTGGTGTGTTTTTTTTTTTTTTTGAGCAACCTGTTATGCCAGAACAAATGTTCCAGCTTTCATACACACATGCTGCTTGATTTCAGCCTTCTGTGTGAATTTATTTTCTTTTTAACTTTAGATATTTACTGTGAATAGATTCAGTACATCTTGCACCAACTAATATAAATCTTGAAAAATCTTTAGAAAACTCTAACTGGCCAGAGCCTGGTGTTTTTTGAAGTAGAGTTTTGAAGATGTGGTGCTTATGGATATGGTTTAGCAGTGGTTAGAGGTTGTACATAAATAATTTAAAGGTCTTTTTCAGTGTAAATGATTCTACGATTCTATAATAAACTTCTTAAGCAAGCTAAGTTGTCCCAGCTTTAATGAAAAGCTAGAAAATGGTAGAATTAATGAAACAAATTTTAAAAAATTAATGTCTTGTGCCCTTTAAATTGTGTTTTGCCTCAAAAATAGTTTAATTTTTGGAATCTTGCAATATGTACTTAAAGAAGGCTGAGTACTGCTAAGGAGGACTTGCATTGCTTGGTGGATTCCTAATTTGTGACAGTAAATGAGAAAAAAAATCATTAGGATCCTAAAATTGCATTATAATATATCTTATGTATCCATTTACATATTCATTAAAATTCTATCTAATAACTAGCATTTTTCTGAGACTGGCTAAGAATTACTAAGACTGGCATATGGGATTAATGGGATTTAGTCTAGTATATCACTTCTGAAAGTGGACTATATCAGCTTCTTGAGAGAAGCACAGGAGGAATCTTCTACTAAATTATAGAAATTTTCTCTATATGCTTTGTAGTTTTATTTAGCCTGCTTAATTAGAATTTAGGTTTTGAGCTAAAGCATAAGCATTTTGAAAATCTTGCAAATATTTTAAAAATAAGTAATTCTTATAAATGGCTCTAGCTGCTTCACTTTCAAAGCTATCTGAAGTGCAGCTGAAGATTTTTTCCTCTGCTTGTCTGAACTTTTTCTGTGCTTACTGCATCCAAAATTAGTCAACACAGATCTGATGGGTTTGTTTCTTTAAAACAATGCTGTTACCTGCTCTTTCCCCCAGGTTTCTTTAGAAAAGAATAAAAACCAGGTAGTGAAAAAATTAGCTATGTTTGTCCTTATAATTCTGTGTCTTAGTGTTAATAACCTTGTTCTATCGTACTGTAGTTTTACTCAGACTTTTACGCTCTTCTCCATTTGTAATGCAGCCTCTAAAATAAGTTCTGAAGAGGAATTTAGGTTTTTAAACACAGAAACATAGAATGTCTTGGGTTGGAAGAGACCTGAAAGACCATGTAGATCTAGCCCTCTGCCATGGACAGGGACACCTCCCACTTGACCAGGTTGGTCAAAGCCTCATCCAACCCAGCCTTGAACACTTCCCGTGTGTGGGTGTGGGGCATCCACAGCTTCTCTGGCAACCAATGCTAGGGCCTCACTACCCTCACAATAAAGAATTTATTCCTACTATCCAATCTAAAGCTACTTTTTTCAAAGTCATTACCCCTTATCCTGTCACTATATGCCCTTATAAAAAGTCCCTCTCCAGCTCTTTTGTAGTGCCTTTAAGGTACTGAAAGACTTTATAAGGTCTTCCTGGAATCTTCTTTTCTCCAGGCTGAATAATCCCAATTTTCTTAGCCTTTCCTGACATGTTTTGAGGGGAATTGTCTATGACAAGCTTCTGCTCAAATCATGGTTTACTGCAATGTTACATTTGATTTTCCAGGACTTCTTCCAGCAGAGGGTTGAACATCTCCAAGGATGGATGTCCCACAACCAGTAACTGACCACTCTTGCTTTGGAATTTTAAAAAATAAAAAAAATACTATATTCACTCTTTAGCCTAACTCCATCTCTCTTCTACACACATCAGCTCTTTGATGGAAATTAATGTGGCCTAAATTCTATCTCTGTCCCCATTCACAGTATTTCCTATTGTCTGGCTGCAGACCTTCAGAGGCACATTGTCAATAGGGAACAGCAGGGGCTCATCCTTGGTTGAAATGTAGGGCACCCGAATCTAGACTTGTGACTCTGTCATACACAGCTGCAACTTTCTACCTTCCTGCTAAATACCAAGCACTTTGTCTCCTGTCACATAAATCAGACAGAGCAACATTTTTCTATTCTAGCTGGGTTTGTGTGCCTTCCTCCTCACTGGGTGCCTTCCAGGAGTACATTAATCAATATGACTGAGGGCCATCTCTGGTGTTTTTGTTGTTTTCAGTCAGCTTCTCCTCAGAGGCTATGGCCTGGGCACCTTACAAGGAGCACAGCTTTCCTCAACCTTCCCAGTTGTAGGAAGAAGGGAACATTGAGAGAGAGGATGAAGTTTCTTCAAGAGAGATGAGGCTTTTTTATTTGAGTGAGAGATGAGACTTTTTAATTTGAGACATCTCTTTCTTTTGATCTACTGCTGTCATTTTCGGTGTGAATTTCTGGGTTTGCATTATCTGTTAGAATGTCAGATCATAGTGATGGAAGCCAGATACTGAGAGAGATATATACACATATGCAAGAGTAAGGGCATTTAATTGAGACCAGCAAAAGACTAATATTGTGGTAAAATTTAAAAATGGTAAATGGGACAACCCAAATAATTACAGTCCTGTCAGGCTGACATCGATCCTTGGTGAAATAAGGGAACATCCGATATAGGGCTCAGTTAGAAAAGAGCTGAAGGATGGAATTAATGCCAATCAACATAAGTTTATGGAAAATAGATCCTGTCAAACTAGGCTGATATAATTTTTTTTTTAGATTACAAGCTATTTTTTAAAGTAATAGTATTGATGTACCCTACTCTGCAAGCTATTTGACTTGATAGTGCATAACGCTTTCATTAAGAAACTAGAAAGATATAAAATGCACGACACACATTAAATGGATTGTAACCTTTTCTTACTGATGGATGATATGATCTAATTGTAAATGCACTGTCATCCTATAGTAGAATTTTTCAGAATATTTGTTCCTCAACCATGTGTAATTTAACACTTTTTCAGCATCTAGGAAGAAATACATGATTATCACTGATGAAGTTTACAAATGATCAAAGTAAATTTTACTGGTGATGAGCATAGTTCACTTTTCCAGTGAATCTGTGAATGTTTGATGAGCTGAACACAAATCCCATCTAAGACCAGCTGTGAAGTCCAACAGCTAAGAAGAAAGCATTTACAGTAATACTATTTTTGTATGTTTAACGGTCAAAGGCTTTAGAGAAAGAAGAAGGTAGAAGTAATATTCTTTAGTAGGTCAAAAAATGTAGTTAAAAATGTGGCCTATCTCACTAGCTGTGTGTGTCTTCATTTCATCTAGACCATCCAGTTTAATAAATTTGGTTTTATTCTTGATCTTTTCTTGTAAAGAATGCTGGCCATACAAAGTTGAAGATTATCTCAGAGCACATCATCTTTGAAAAGGCCAGAAGGTTAATCAGTAGTTAATCTGTGGTTAATTAATCCATCACAGTCTTGTTAAGTGAGTTAATCTAATTCTCAAGTATATAAGCAAGTGTTGCCATTCCAGCAGTTAATTGTTATTTGTTTTTAAAAATATGTTGCAAATTTAGGGTGAAATAAGGTACAGGAACACTTTTGTGTTGAAAAACCAAGCTGGGGCTTGGATGAAAATTTCTTAGATAGACTGGATGACTTTCTAAAGCAGGTCCCTGAGAAACAGAAACTCACTCAGGGCATTTATGTACTTTTTTCTTACTGCACCTTTCTCAGCCTTTGTGAAATCCCAATATCTCCAACCATTTTCCATTCTTTCCCAAGAGGGAATTTTACAGGTAATACTGGTAAGAGGTTTTCTTCCTTTTTTTTTTTTTTTTTTTTTTTTTTTTTAAACTGACTCTCCCAAGTCTTCATAGTGTGATTTCCATCAAAACCATCCCTGAGTAGCATTTTCACCCCTTTTGTCCCCAAAAGTACATGTTCTTTGGTAGCCTCCATTGGCATTTGGTATTTTGGCTCCCCTTCAGTACATCCCTTCATACTAACCAAAGTTTTACCTGTAGCACCTGAAACCCTTCACAGACATTTTGTGACCTGCCATGCCATGATCCTTGAAGCACAAACTAGTGTTTATGCAGCATGGCAGTGAGGTAAATCAGAATATATTGTGATATCTGACCTTAACAGACACTACCACATGCGTTCCCCAACCAAAAGAACTTTAAAGAAACCTTTAAAATATTTTCTAGACCTGAATGAATCAATTGACTACAGGATATTTCTATTACTTTGGCATTTCATCAATGTTTCTCTTAGGAATCGTCTGCAGTTACAAGTTAATTCAAGCAAAGGTGGGCTGTGAATTTAAAATGGAACAACTACTCCTGAGTAAATCCACATACTCTTCTGCTGGCAAAACAGTGATATACTCTTATTTAGTAAATCCATCCAGAAAATATCCTCTTTACCAGCTGAAAAAATTCAAGAAGACATTTCAACTGCTATGGTGTTTGGCAGCAATAGAATAATTTCTGTATAATTTAATGAGCAAAAAGCACTTTTTTTTTTACTTCAAACCTACCTACTGGACCTACTGTGCGCCTATCTCTTCTGACTTCTACATTGTCTGCCAGAGCCACTGGTCAAGTGATTTTCTCCTACAGTAAACAGCAAGAGCTCCAGGAAATGCCTTTTGACTGTACTCTAAAAAAGTCCATTTTTAGCTTCTCCAGCAGCATTTGCTACTAAGATCCAGGGAGCTTCTACTTTTCCATCTTGCTTTATGCCATCTATTATAAGGATGTTTCCCCTAGGATAATTTCCCAGTCTCCTATTACACTGAGTTTTCACGTTTCAAGACCTCCTTTTGGGGGAACTTTCCACATGTTATTGCATACTATTCTGTTTTCTCTCATTTGCTTATCTGAATTTCCTCAGACTTAGTCTATTCTCATGCTCATCATCTCCTACCCTCCCTGGAGCTAATTTTCTTTTGAAGTTTATGGACTGGAGTTAGCTCTCTTATTTTCTGTGTATGGACTAGTTTTGAACTTATGATATTTTTTGTTATAATTGCCCCATGGAGTAATTTTTCAACATGAAGTACAAATCATCAGTGTGTGTCAGATATCAGGCTTTCATAACTCAGAGTAAAATTGTATAAATTGTGTCTAAGTATTATAATTGTGCCCAAAGGCCAAAGAGATAAAAAATCAGACTGGTGTTGTGTAAATGGATGGATAATAATTGCTTGTGTCCCAGAGGTCTTACAATCCAAAAATTTTTTTTGTCTTTTAACTTAATTGGAAATAATTAATATTTATCACTTTTAACAACAAAATCCCAGACTGGGATCTGTTTTCTCCACCCCACTTCCCATTCTATACTCCTGTCTGCTTATTCAGTCATTCAGTCCACTTGAGAAATAGTAGGTAGAAATAGTGCTTTAATCAGCCATTTTAGGGCACACTAAAGAGTACTTCTGACTGGGAATGGTAATGACTATCAGATTCAAATATCTATTACCTGCTACAGAGCAATGAGGCTGGTGAAGTTTATGCAGGTACTGCAGATGTATTTGAGATTATCCAAGTTCAATTGAGTGAAAGTAGCTATGGGTGATTTCCCCACTTAAGCAAAGAAGCAATTTTTGCTTTTCCTGTGCCTAAGGACTCCTTAGAACTAAATTAGGACCTATATTTTGGGTTGAAATAAAAGTAATGTTTTTAGTAAAATTATTTCTTCGGTATCCATCCAATATTATAGCTGTTATAATGATTGTAAGAACTTCTACCTGGTGAGATGAACTTTCACAGGTCTATAGCAGCCTTTTTTTGTGTGTGTGTTCTTGCAATGCACTCTCCATCTAGAGAGAAAATATTATAAAATATCCCATACTGCAAGGCATCATCATGCTTGAGGTTGACTGGATCAGGCCAGAGCAAGGCTTTTTAGAAGTTAAATCAGATCTGTGGTAATACAAGGCAAAAACGAGGGGAGTGCTTATTTGACAGTGCTACAATTCCATGTTCCCTGTCTGCTGGGATTAGCCTGATAGAGCAGGTCACAGGCCTATATTTCACTAATGAGGTTAATCAAGACCCTGGAAATGGATACAGACACTGCTTTTGGGGTTGGGCTATACACATGGGGTCTGGTAACAAACCTCTGCAGTGACACTTGCAAAACTCCTCTGGCAAATCACAGATTACAGACCATTTATTTCTAACTTTTGTTATGAATCTATGAAAGACTCGGATTCTTTAAGAAATATTCTAGTGAATAAATCTTGTATTTCGACTTCTACAACAAAAAGTTGCTGTTCTCAAACATGTTTTTGACTTTCTTGTTCTTGCCAAGTCATCATCAAGTTATTTTAATAATGATAAAATTATTCAGCCTTTAAAGAAAGAGGAAAACAATCAATGCTGAACCGTATTGGTTGACTGTGTTCCTTTCTTCACTAATAAATAACTTAAAATGAAAGACCTCTTATTTTATCTTCATTTTAACAATTTTGATTTTTTTTTAGGAATCCCCTACTTTTCTATCACAAGGGATTAAAGAAAGAGGCTTAGTTTTTAAGATGTTGCCTGTGTTCTGAGTTTTCAGTGAAGGCTAATATAACTGGTTTTTGTTAGATTAGGATTTTTGTTTTTATCCTACTCTGTGAATGGCTGATATCCTGACATGTAGCAATCTAGGTCCTCCAGGCTTCCAGAGGAACAAAATACTGAAAATCTCATAAATACCAGTTTGTAGTGGAAATTCAGTATCATTCATATATATATATATATATATATATAATGCTTCTATGGAGCAGCCAAAGTTCCTATGGGATCAAGAATTTGAACTAAAGGTGAAAATGCTGGAGCAGGAGTATTGCTGGAAAAATACTTCGGCCTGTGGCTTGGAAAATGTGATTGTCAAATAAAGAACATCCAAAAAATGGTATTGTGTATGACAAAATCCACCCTACATATAAATGCAAGATGTAAAAATCTTGCTATATAAACCCAATAGAGGAAGACAGAAGAAATGGGTTTTAAGAGGTATTGGCTGTGAAGACGTGGAAGGATGGATGAGAGACTAAGTGACATTCCTGTAATCCCTTGCTCTTGCTAAGGAACAGCCTGAATAGTCCAGTCCTCAGCTGGCAAACATTTGTGTTGTTTGTTGGTGCAGGTGATGTCAGCTCACCTGCATGCAGCCTGGTTCTGGAAACACTGGCTGCCTCCACACTGTGAGGAAAACAGGCTAAAGATCACCAACTGCCAGCATAGCTTGCACATGCACAGATAAATTCCCTTAACCCTTAAAATGCCATGGCTGTGGCCAAGCTTCGGTTTGGGGATGTTCCCTGGGCTGCACTGGCCCTTGCACAGTGAATGGGTATTGGACTGAGAGGGTCTGACAAGCTCTTGGGGTTTGTGGGCAGTGAATATTTCAGTGAGGCACCCACGGAGCCAGGGTGATTTTGCATTAAGCATTTCCCACCTCACTTTCAATGGCAGGCAAATTCAGAATAAGCAGAGTTTGTCAGTAGGTAAATTATAAACAGAGAAAAGGACTAAATTTGTCAAAGTGGTGATTTTCTACCGGTTCCTTACTCGGCTCCAATTCTCGGCTGTGTCCCAGCTGTCCTGAGGATTAATTAGTTAATATTTATGGAGCACTGTGAAAATGAGGACTGCTAGAATGGTGCTAAATGTTTTATTTGTGTGGTTTATAAACAGCAGCCAGTCGGTCCCACATGGGGTTCAGCCCATCACGGTGTTCACAAATTTCCACAGCAGGTTGAATCAGGATGGCTTTTATCATGATGTAATGTATTTTTATTGCTGTAGTAGAGCAAATGTATCCTTTAAATTATGTGATTAGTTTCAGTACAGCTCACTCTCCAGAATAGCTATCATAAAGTGTGAGACTTTGAAAGCATTGCCAAATTTATATTTAGACTTCAGTGTATGATTTCATGTCAAAAATTTATGCACAACCTCATTTGTCAGGCAGCATTATTGATTTTATAATGTGTAATGTTTTTCTTATTGAAAAAGTGTTCCCAGGCCTGAGCTTATTAACACAGTGTTGATTACTCTTTGGGGGCAAGCAAACGGTTTTTCCATTTATTACAGATGATAAGAAATGGGAAATCATGGTTTTTATATTCACATTATTTGAATGAAAATTATGGTTACTGATTAAATAATATGAGGCTTGAAAATTAAAATATAACACAATGCTTCCCCTTTATATAGTTGTGCAAGTTATTAGAAAGTCTCCTGTATTTAAGAGACATATTAGGAGTGATACCTTTCCTTCTGTTTTTCCTGTGAAGAAAGTTTGCACCAAAGCACAATTTTTTATTTTTTTTTAATCAATGCCTGCATCAACTACAGCAACAACACTCTGCTTGAGACACCATCATGCCCATAGTGTGCACATCCAAAAATGCCAGAGGATTATAGTTTTTGTAAGGAATAAACATCAAGAGTGCAGATGAGTGCTAAGAAACCTAAAACTGAAGGGTTTGGGGGAGTTGAGGAAAGCTACACTTAGTTTGTTTTTTTTTTTTTTTTTTTTTTTTTTTTTTCCTTTTCTCAAATACAGTAATGGGATTTAGATACCCCATTTTCTTTTTTTTTTCTTTTTTTTTTTTTTTTTTTTTCTTTTTTCATTTGGATGATGATGGCTTGTGAAAATCTCAGTAAAGCTCTTACTAACTAAATAATGAAACACTGAAAATTTTCTCTTTACCAGCACTTCCTGTAGGATTATAAGGATAAAATCTGTATAATGCTGAGGTAGTGTAACATGGCATATTTAATCAATGAGGTAAAGATCAAGCTTCTGGCCTTATTGAAATGTTTCTGAACTCCACTGAATTCAGTATGGCCTAGACTTCATTAGTTATTTCCCATGACACTGCTCAGCAGGTACTCAGTCCTTGTACCCTGATGCATGCTCAGTTCTCAGTTCCTCAAATGAAGATTTAGATAGAAGAGATGCTCAGTTCATATTTTTCCCTAAAAGCTGTCTTATTTCCACATTCTGGTTTTCACTAGGGATATTGCTGGCAGGAGCTCCCCTTGCATTGTGTAAACACATAAATAAGCTTTGCAGCAATTAATATTGGTCCACTTTCAAGACTATCCCCACATCTCCACTCCTTTGGAATCCATTATCAACTTTTTCATTATTAACATACCACTCAATTTGGCTTTATAGATTGCCTATAAACTTCTTCTATTATGCCATGTTCATGTTTATATCCCAAGTCTTTCTCTGCCTCCCAGAGGAGCCTGGAGAAATACGTGTTACTTTCAAAACATGCAGCACTGGGCTGTTACGTTTCAGGGTTGTAGTGGCTGAATAGGCAGCTTAGAAGGAATTCTTCATGTCCTCTTCTTCTTGATAGCTCAGAGTCTTGGTCTCCTCTGGAGATTCAGTGGCAGATGGTGGTAAAGTTGAAATTAGCTGAAATATTGCACTCTTCCAATTATTATGTTCCTCACTGGAATGCAAAGCAAGACTAGATATATTCTTTAAAGAAAACTGATATGGGTCTTGGGCAGGCACAGCAGGGAATTCATTGCAGTATCTTGTGAGTTTTCAGCCTCCTTTCCTCCTTGAGTCCACTTGGATTTTTAATTATCTTTCAGATCCTCGTTTCATTTTGCTTGCTCAGAAATGCAGAATAAAGCCTACCCCCTGTTTTCCGTCCAATTCACTCACAGTCTTCTGTCGCAATTATTGTACCATAATCCTCTCTCTCCATTTTAATCCTTTTCCATTGTCAGTTTATTTCAGAATTAGGGTTCTTATACTTTGATCTATTAATTTAGAGTTTAACCTTATGCTCTCTTTGTGCTTTTTTTATTTGGAGCATTGCTGAGGATTGTTTAGGAAGAAGGCAGAGCAGGGCCTTCTTATTACACATTAAGGATCCCCAAAAGGAAAGCATTAGGGGAGTCCTCCTAAGGGATGGCTACTGGGAGAAAAATACAATTTGGATTTGGATCTAAAAGCTAGGCAGGGTAGGGAAGCCATAAATGAAAGAGCTGGGCAACATTACTCTGATGTTTGTTCACTGATTGAGATATCTTATGGTTTAATTTGCTGACTAACTTCAAATAAAGTACAGCTGATGTATTTTGAAAAGCAAAAAATCCCCCCTCCTCAATATGCACACACAGGTCCCACATCCTGTAAATTGTTTGATTTTTTTTTTTTTTTTTTTCTGAATTAAGTAGTCTGCCTTTGGTATCAAATGCTTGGGAATTAAAAAAAAAAAAAAAAAAAAAAAAAAAAAAAAAAAAAAAAAAGACAAAAAACACCTTTTTTTTTTTTTTTTTTTTTTTCCCTCCTCCAAACACTCAAGAAATACTTGGGAATGAAGTCAAACTTTAAATTGAATGAAACTTTTTCTTTCAAGTTGAAAAATCTATTCATTGCAGGAGCCTGTTCGTGTATTGGAGGTAGCAACCTTAACGGCAATATTGTTTAATAGAAAATGGGAGAGCACACAAAAAGGGAAAGACAGAATGCTTGCCTGAGTGGACAAGACAGAGAGAGCACTGCACAGTTAAATAGGTGGACCCAGCACAAGTACTGAGCCATTCCAGAAATCTGTAGCCATTTTTCCTCATATTCTTTTGGGTGCTGCTGTATGTCTCATCTTTTGTGGGAGAAGGGGAAAGGAGAGAAATTGGAATAAAGGAACACATTCACATTTGGATTGGCAGAGATGTCCATGGGGAAAGAGTTTCAGGAGCCCTGAGGTGAAATAGTCCTGTAGCTTCATACTTCCTACATAACTGCAAGGAAGCAATCCCATGATTCAATTCCTCTTCACAAAATGGGAATAATACATCTCTTGCTCAGAGAGGTGCTACTACAGGGTAAACTCAACAGTAGAAATAAGTCTTTGCAATGAGAGAGGCCACTAAAGCAATCTGCTCAGGACTCTTAGCCCCACTTTGCATCAACCACGAGTTCTACAGGGTGTAAGGTCTTCAAAGCAGTGTACAGGGGCAAGGTTGAAGAAGCAGTTATGTTAATGAAAGATTTTTAATGTAAATAGTAAAATAGAAAAGGGAAAAATAAAAAGAAAGATTTCAAAGATTGCGTGAAAATGAGAGCAACAGCTTCTTCGGAGTCCTTACAATCTGTCATGTAAATAGAAAAGATTCAGACATCTGCAAAGTACTTCTTGTACATATGGGGACACATTTCAGATTGTCTATCTGCACCCAAAACATTGCACTGTGTTCTTTTGCATATTGGTGTGTTTGCAGCAAGGGAAAGTGAGAAAAGCTGGAGTCACTATGCCCAATTTGTCCACACAAATTAAGTGTACTTCAAGGTCTGTCCTTAGTGTCTTAATTTTTCATCCGCCTGACACACAGCACTCTAACAGTGTGTGCCTAGATGAGAGCAACATTCACACCCCTCTAAAAGAAAAAAACAGTTTGCAAAATATCAGACAGAGAAAAAAGTCTGCTTCAAAATCAGGTCTTTGCAGGCTGCAACTTTTGCTGAGGGGAAAAATAAAAAAATCATGCATTTGCTTATCCAGATAAAAATAGCGCCATTTCCAAAAATGTAAAATCCCTAAAAAATGAAACTGTCAGAAGTGGATCAACTCCTTTAACTCCTTGTATGTGGTTAATTGTAAAAAGCCTTGCCTGTAGTGAATTACAAATATTTTAAATAACCACAGACAATTCTAGTGGTATCTCTTAATTTAGCCGATGCATTCTTAAAAATCACAGATGTCTGAAAATCTTAATGCCATGATGAACATTGATACTAAAGTAAATATACATGTGAAAATTTATTGTCAGACTGGAGTCTCGTGCTCTTTGGTGTGATATTCTGCTGTAGTAATGCCAGTGACCAACACACAGTAAAAGTGACCTTTATTTATCTGGACACAAACTGCATGTGGTTTTACATATTTTTGTCAAAGTTTCTATAAAAATTAAAGCGAGTCCCCAGACTTCAAGTACTTGTGAACTAGCAGCAAGTACAGAGGATTCTGCTACATCTGAAGCCAGAGGTGGCTTCTAATTCTGGACCTGATGGTCTTCATGGGCATTGCTCTCAGAAACACTTGCTTTTAACTCTGAAAAGGTTGGTGGTCTGCTGTGTTTTTGCATATTGTTCTGTGACTAGGGAGATATTACTGGTGCACATACCTCTGCTTTATAGCATATAGACACTCAAGGAGATGGGAAAATATGTCCTGTAGTCTAGCTCATTCTTAATATGTCTGCCTCTTCAAAAGGTCAACCTGTTTTAACAATCAATCCTGTGCAAGAGATTTTTTTTTAAATCTTCTGATTTTGATTCTCTTAACCCCCCTGAAAAGTAATAGAGGTATAAATATTAAACATCCCATTTCCTTTATAGCTTGGATTGATTGGGGGTGGAATTCTGAGGGCCAATGTCATTCATTCCACAAAACCAAAGAAAATCACTCTGTGATAGAATAATAGAGTACAACAGGACAGATTAGAACACATTTCATCACAGGTACCAGCTTAAAACCTAAATTGCTATGGTATTAGGATTCAGACACTTGTTCTGCCTAGAAAAGAGCTGTGGATTTGTCCTCAGAGATCACAATTTCTTCTCTTTACTTTAACCTTTCTCTGTTAGACTTTCCATTGGTATCTTAGACCTTGGTTTTGCATCTGAGCTCTACATAAAGTTCCCCAGTGGAGATCTTTTAGGGTCAAAAATTTGTTGTGTGGGTTTGATTGTGAACCAGGAGCTAATACTGAAAAGAGTGTTTCCTAGAGTGATTGTAAACCTGAATGCTGAGTTGATTCATTCTTTGATAAAGGATGTATTTGGGCAAAAAAAAAGGGAACAGTGCATTTTTCAGCAAGTACAAATACTTTTTGATCCTTTTTGTGCTTGTTTGTTGAAAAAAAAAATTAAAAAAAAAAGAGCGAGAAAAAAAGAAAAAAAGAAAAAAAGAAAGCCTTGATGGCTTAGAGGCTTTGAGTGGAGTGTAATTTAACAGTATTTGTCCTATCAGGTTATGAGAGTCTCAGGATCAGGTTGCATGCCAGGGCAGCAGTGAAATTGCTCTAATGAATACACTTATTCATCTGTGGGCTTTATTGTACAACCAAATGGTAATTGTCTGACTTCCAGAAATTGTCTGACAGACTGGGTTGTTTGAAAATGTGCTCTTCCCTCTTTCATTTCCAAATTTCTTGTCATGAACATTTTTTATTTTCAACTGCTTGTATGACAAAGGCTGGGGAAAAGGCTGAGGTACTTAATGCCTCCTTTGCTTCAGTCTTTTACAGTAAGACCTAGTAGTTTTCCAGATACCCAGCCCTTGAGATAGAAGACAGGGATGGGGAGCAGAATGAAGCTCCATAATCCAAGGGGGAAATGGTCAGTGGCCACCACGTAGACACCAACAAATCTGTGGTCCCAGAAGGATTCACCTGATTGTACTGAGGGAGCTGGTGGAAGAACTCCCCAGGCCACTGTCCATTTACCATCAGTGCTGGTTAACTGGGGAGGGCCTACTTGACTGGAGTTTAGCCAGTGTGATTCCCAGTATTTGGGCCAGTCCTGTTTTATATCTTGAGGGGATCAAGGGCATCCTCAGTTAGTTTGCCAATGACACCAAACCGTGTGAGAATGTTGATCTGCTGGAGAGTAGGAAGGGTCTACAGAGGCATCTGGACAGACTGGATTGATGGGCTAAGGCCAGCCTGTATGAGGTTTAACAAGGTAAAATGCCAAGTCCTGCATTGGGGTCAAAACAACAGCAGGCAATGCCACAGGCTGAGGAAGAGTGGTTGGAAAATGCCTGGCAGGAACACACCCGGGGGTGCTGGTAACAGCAACTGAACACGAGCCAGCATGTCCCCAGGTGGGCAAGAAAGCCAATGGCATCATGGCTTGTATCAGCTATAGTATAACAAAAGGGGTTAGGGTAGTGATTGTCCTCTGTATGTCAGGGGAGATGTTATCAGTTTCTGCAACTGCCTGGAAAGAGATTGCAGCAAGGCAGAGATGTTCTCTTTTCCCAAGTAACAAACTATAGGGTGAGACGAAATAGCCTCAAGTGGTGCCAGGAGAAGTTTAAATTGGGTATTAGAAAAAATTTCTTAATGCAAAAGTTGTCAGTCTTTGGAAGGCTCTGCCCAGGGAACTGGTTGTCACCATCCCTGGAGATATTTAAAAGATGTGTCAATATGGGGCATGGTTTAGTGGTAGACTTGGCAGTGTTGGGTTAATTGTTTAGCTCAGTGATGTTAAAGGTCTTTTACAAACGAAATAATTCTATGATTTAGGTTCGTAAACCTCTGTGACCCAGCAACCTTCTCTTTAGGTGAGTACATTTTGAGTATTTATTTACTTGAAACATCTGAAAATATTATACAATAATAAACAGATATTATTCATATTGCAATTTGTTATACCCAAGGAAAAAAACCCCTTTGTAAATATTGAATGGTTTCACATAATAAGGCTTTTCTGTTAAAAAAAAATAAAAATCTGACTAATAATAGGCAGGGAAGAATCAAAAAAAAATTACAATAGAGCATTTTTCACTATTGCTTATTATGTGTGTTTATGTGACAAGGACATTTTTAAAACAAACAAAAGATGCTTCAAGGTGTTATTCTGCCAAGTCATATTCCTGTTGTAATTCATGAATGGTCGCTCACCTACATTTAAACTAATGGGAAAGTACATACGAAATCACTCCCAGTTTGGAGTATCTCTAAGATTTACGTATGTCTCTATATATGAATGAAACAAAAGATACACTATCTCTGTCTCATATGCTCATAAAACATTCACAAATGCACATACTTATGTAGATATACATGCATACATAGGTTCATACAGAAGGTAATTCATCTTCATGAAAATATTTTCAGTGTAGCCAAATCACTTTTTCTACTAAGGAATATGGCAAAACATGGCTATAAATTGTATGATACAACATTGCAAGGTTGGTGGCTCTTGACATTTTCCTTTCCAATTATTCTTGTGTCTGGAGAATAGTTAGTTCTTCTTAAAGACTCAGTGTCCCTGGCCAGACTGTGAGGGAGAAAATTACATGTTGATAGTGGGGTTTGGGGGCTGTGATGACTTGCTTAAAGACTGGATTAAAGTCACTATTTTTTCATGTTATTGCCCATCAAAAATGTTACAATAATACCTTTAAATCATATGATAATAAATGCTAAGATGGAAATGAAAGATTTCATATGTGTCTCTACCATTCTCTACCCTTCATTGCACCTACACAGTACCTGTAAGTATTTAAAGCTAATTAAAATGATGATTGAACGTGGTGATCTGAGAAAGAAAGAGTTTCAGTCATATTCTTTTTTTATGATTTCTCAGTGAATCTCTGTAAGGTCTGTCCTTCCTAGAAATATAATGGAGGGGAAGCTGGATTGCTCTGGGATTGGTAATATGATGTAAAGTCTTTTATTTCTGCATTGTCAGTACAATGCCAGTCTAAGTCTGTGACTAAAAGTTGTTACCATCTGATGGCTCTTCAATGGGCTATTGGAAATGAGTTTCATGGTTCCAGTTTCCAGCAGTGAGGCATCCACATCAGAAAAGCCATCATTGCACTTGGCAGTACTAATTGGCACCCTTGTCACCAGCCAAGGACAATAATGGGCTGATGGTAGTCCCTTCAGATCAGAGCTTAGGAACATTGCTGTTGAAGCTTTTATTCCTGCTCCCTGTGCAGTACATTTTTTGTGGACAGACAGAAACATTTCCAGAACTGTCAGTCTGATACTTTTTTCCACAAGTTACTATACTCTAATAAAAAACATTTTGTCAGAAATTTTTTGCAGAGAAGATTTACAGTAGTTTTGTGTTTTATTTTTAAATAATGCTTTTCAACAAAGATGTTTAGAGCATATTAGGACTCCCTACATTGTACACTCACATGTTAATAGTTTTGGCAAACATAATTAAAATCATCCACTATCTTGGGTGCCCATGTTGCTTCTACAGTGTCGCAGAATTTTGTCTTCTTAATATATTCTTGCTGTATCCTTTTGAGGTGAGAACACCTAGTCTTGTCATTTTAGAAACATGAAATAAGGGATGTGGACAGATATCTCCTTCCAATTCCAAATGTGCTGGTTTGTTGAAATCTCTGTCCTCAGCTGCCTTTCTCCTAGAAGTTACTGACTCCTCTGCTGCTCTGGCAGAGCAGTTTATATGAATGTCCCCCATGTCGCTCCAGGGAAAATCAGACTAACTGTTTCAGACCACACAACTATTCTACTAGAAGTAGCCTTGCAAATTTTGCCTGAAGGCAGTTGGAGAACTTTCATACAAGCTTTCACCAGTGTTTACATGAGCTCAGTAAATTCTCATAGTGTGTAACATTGAAGCCTTAATTTCGTCTTCTGAAAAAGATGTGACCAAAAAAGCAAGTTTTTCCAGACTGGAGGCACAAGAAACCTTACTAGATTTTTAGGGAAAAAATGTAATTTAGGTAAGTACTAGGCTAACCAAATGACACTAGCACTTAGCTGGGATACTTGCTACCAGGTGGATAGGTAAAAAGAATTAATTCTATTAACAAAATTCATTGCAGAACCAAAATAAGGCCCAGTTCCGTTGGGCATGTGTTTCCTTTAAGGATATTAATATTTTTTTAAAGACAATGGAATCATTTACATATTGAATCTCAGGTTCTTTCTTCCACACCTTGATGAACTGAGCTTTATGGTAATGGCAGCATTTAAAAACATTGAAGAAAGTTGAAGGAACTTGGGACATGGAGAGACAGAGAGCAAGTGAAAAAACAGGAAAACAAGGAAAAGAGAAAAATGGAGATAAGAAAGAAAGTGAAAGGAAAGACAAAGCCTTAAATTTCTATTCTTTTGCTAGAGCCAAATGCTATTTAAGGTTCTGCAACTTTTTTCAAAAATTACTTTTAACTTTTAGTATTTTGTCTGTGGTCAGATCTGGAAGTGCCAAAATACTATGAGGAAAGCTGTTTTAATGTTAATTTTGGCCATGGACAGAAGCAGAAGTGTGAAAAATCTTACCACAAACAATCTTTCACATTACATTTCCTTCCAGTTTGAAGTTTCAAGCAGCCAGGATTAACATTTGATTTTGGATCCTCATTGCAGTTGAACTCGAACCTTTTCAGGTACTGTCATTGCTAATTAAGAGAGTTGAGTCTGTGTTTACATAATAATAAATAGCTATTGAGAGTTGCCTCTGAGAGGATATGAGAGCCAATGAACTTCCATTATATCAGTCCTTCACAAAAGTATGATAAATTAAATGGTGGAAGTCAATACCGTGGACTCTGATCAGGGTGAAAATTTTGTGGTGGTAATAAAGTCTTTTGAGTCTTGAGAGTTCTACTCAAACTGTTCAGGTCCTTTTTCTTTCTTTTCACAGTGCTTATAAGTGTGATAGGTGAACAATACAATGATCTTTGCAAATCTTCTTTTCCAGTCAGTGACATTCATGAAGAATGAATCTGACAGTTTGTATTCTAATAATTATGATGCAGTAAAGACTAATTATAGATTTTTCTTATTAAGCAGTCTATGTTATTAATGAGAATAGCAGCTGTGACAAAAATTATGAATTATCTGCACATTTATTTGAATAAAAGAAAAAGAGGATGGCAAGTAACTTCTTGAAAGAGGAGGAGCTTTTTGATATCCATGGTTTTATAAAACTGAGATGCTAGATATATGCTTGAAAGTATTATTTGTAAAGAAAACAGAATCTGTAATAACACAAAGTACCTTAGTAATCGATAAGTCCCCTCTTAACAAGCCGAAACAAAAAAATTAAAAAGAGGGGCTTTTTATAAAAGAGAGCAATTTAGATTGTAATCTATTTTTGTAACTAGAGATAATGTCTGAATTAGAAAATGCTAGAAATTGATGTCTCCCTTTTAATAAATAGTATACAGCACATACTGCATGCCAGAATAACTATCCAGGTATCTAGATCTGTTTTTCCTCTAAGCTCATCAGTTGAAGGACACTCAATCACCTTTTGTCATTTTGAGCCAGGTTCACTGCTGTTGCAGATCTAGGGGGGCAGTGATGTCTCTATGTGCATATATTTTGAATAAATGTATGTATGATGTAAGTGGTGGGAATACATCCTGAACTGTGGCACCAGTAGTACCTTGGGGTCAAACTTGAGCTGAGGCAACCAGATAAACACCAGAATAGAGAATGGCTATTGTTAGAGAGGACATTAAACACAGGCATAAGGAGAATATGGCTTGGCAATCTGAATTTAGATTTTAAACATTATTGGTGTTTTTTATTTTGTTATGTTATTCTGACACTGACAGTAATGTGTGGGGGGTTTTTGTCTTAATTTTTGGTTATGTTCTCTAGCTGAGTAGAGCTACTGCAAGATGATTGAAATGCCACAGATGTGAATAGATAGACTTACAGAAAAAAATTAAATCCAGATATATGGACTTCGTGTTCTTTAAGGTATTTATTATCTGAATGCTGTGTGTTTGCTCAGTCTTTATGTCTTTATGGAACAAGTATTTTGCTGCAGGAAGCTCTACCGAATTGTTGTGTATCTCTTCTCACATGAAAATCCCTGAAAACCACAAAACTTGTGGTTTTGATACGATTCTGGAGAGTGTGATAGGACTGGAGAATCTGGGTGGATGACACTCATTTCAAAGCCAGGGCATTGCCCTATTATAGCCATAGCTAGTGCATGTTCTCTTACTTTGTGGTTAATGTAAGACAATTCAGGGCAGCTTATCTCTCAAGATTATTTACTTTGAGTGCTTCATTTACACAGTATTGCAAGAATAGCTTTTTAAAGACATGGATACTCCTGTGTAAGGTGAGTTTTTTGTGTCAAAAGTCTCAGCAAATTTCTAATGAGGATTCACCCGAAAGATTTGACAAGGTGTCCAGTAATGACACCCTTCAAGTCTCTTTCTTTAAATAAAATCAGATGTTGAAGGCCATGATCTAAATGTTTAATATAGATATGTGTTTCATACAGTGATTCACACAGAATTATGCAAAACCATCCATGTTTAAGGGAATCAATGAAAATCTTGTAAGCAATGGCATGGAATAGATTTGACTTCAGAAGGAAACCCCAGACATTTTCAGCCAAAATAATCCCCTTCCTTTGGATACTGCTCTGCTTGTGAGGGCCAGATGCAGCACATTTTCAGCAAAAATGAGTAATTTTTTTCAGCAAAAGAATAAGTGTCATGATGTGATTTCCTTTTGTCCCAGATGAGCCAAAGATATGGAGGCTCTAAACAGCTCTTCTGAGTGTTGAGCATCTGAAAATTGTAAAAGGAGAAATTCAGAGCAGTATCTTTTCCCCTTATTTCTGGAACTCATGAAATTGCTCAGAAAAAGAAATATATACTTTTATAGTAGACTAGATAGTGATAAGCAGAAAGTTTTTGAAGAAAATAGCCTATTGGGAAAAAAGACTTAGGTAACTCCAAAAAGGTTTTTGTGGACCATCTTCTTTTTGCCAGGCAAACAGAATACTGTGTCGAGGATGAAGCATATTTTCAAAATAAAACATAACCACTGCTAGAGAATGCACTTCCTGTCTCTCCATTTACCAAGGATTGTCTTCCTCCTTTATTTTGCTTTTAACTGCCTCACCTCTTTACTCCTTGTATTTGAACAGAAATACAAGCTGATAGATTTCCTTGAAGTATGTTCTGCAAGCACATCCTCTGGGGACACTGCCTGGACCTGTCACATGCTCACAAGGTGACCCAGGTAGGAGATGACTTTTTCTACTTTGTTAGCACAGTTCTGGTGGGAGTAATCCCCTGTTCTGTGTTATCTGACACTGCAATGACACTGCAGCCCAAGTCATGCACTGATCGTGCTTGCTGCGGGACACTTGCCTCCTCTTAGGACATCTTTTATTATAACAAGATGCCACGAATTTTCCACCCCATGTTCCAGGCTACATACAAATAAAATTATTCCCTGTGTCCTTTCTGAAGATAAGAGAATCTCTTGTCTCAAGCAGGTGACATTAATCAGTGTTTCTCAATGTGTTGTGCTCTGTACAAGGCCACCTATTTGTAAGACCTGAGATGGAGTCTGAAAAATGACACTAGAACCTTACGTTTTTGTTCCATATAAAAGTATTCCTACACAGGTGGGTGAGCAAGCAAACAAAACCACAAACTAAATAATAATAATATTAATAAAAGCTCAACAGAAAATACAAACAAGGATTCAGAAACTAGTCAACTAAAATTAGACTAAGAAACCATAAAAGATGATGTATGAATAGTTTTTTAAGTAATAAATGATGGTTTAGTTTAGAAAAAAAAGGGAAGCACTGGTCTAGATGATGCTGAGTGTAGTAAGCTATGTCATATAAATTCATACAAGAAGAAAGAATGATTTTCTATACATTATCTGAGGGTTCATGTGTCTATGGCTTTGCTCAGAGGCTTTGGAAGGTAGCCATTTAAAGGAAATATTCAGTAAGTTACATTCTGTTGCCCAGGGTTTGACCAGTGCTAGAATTTATTTAGATATCTATACATTGAGCTATACCTACTCATGTGATGGCTCCAAAGCCAGTAATTTGCCTTTCTTCTCTCTTTTATTTATTTTTTTTTAAATCATCTCTTATTGAGAAAATAGTCATTGTGAACCAGGGAAGACAAGACAAGCAGAAATGCCAAACCATTGACCCCAGCTCTCGTGTGATGCCAAAAGAGTATGATCAGTTGAAAAACATCCTCCTGTTCTATCATTGTGTTTGTAGTTGTCTTTTGTTACAGTTTTTGTTTTAAATACATAGTGATTGCTGCTACCTACCAAAAGTCTGGCACAGCTTCCTTGCCATTGGTATAGAATGTCTGCCATTGTGCTTCATGACCCACTAAAAAATGAGCTTTCCCTTCAAGGATCTCAGGAGTTTTGTGTTTATTTCAATAACTATCTCACAAGTTTTCCATCCACCAAGTAAGAACAGTTCTGCCCCGTGGGCTGTTCTCTCCTTTAAGCCGATAACGCCGCAGGTGTGCTCCATCTGCAGCGCTGCTGCCACACACAACTGGCTTGGCTGAGGACAGGGACAGGGGGGCCTCCCAGCAACAGAATTAAGACACAACATGTTTGTTTTTCTTCTCATTGCTCTGATTTTTTATCTTCTCTTCCTTGGAGAACAGTTTCTTTTTCTTCCTGTTAGTTGAAATTTCCCCCTCCATTTCTCTAGTGATGCTTACCACCCCAGGCTCATGGAGGTCATTCAATCTGGAGAGCTAATTTTTTTTTTTCTTCAAGCAAGTCTTCTCAAGTTCTCAGAGCTCTGCAAGCAACTAAAGTAATTATAGGATTAAACTCATTAATAATATGCATGGAAAAATCACTTTTCTTACAGAGGGAGCTCTGGAACAGGAAGAGGTATTTAAATGTAAATTGATGTAAATTTCTGTGTACATCTTTTTGTAGACATCACTAAAATAGGTTGTCCAGAGAAGCTGTGGCTACCCCATTCCTGCAAGACCAGGTTGGACGGGGCTCAGAGCAAGCTGGTCTAGTGGATGTCCCTGCCCATCGCAGGGGGTTGGAACAAGATGATCTTTAAGGTTTTTTCCAACTCAAGCCATTCTATGACTTGATGATTCTATGAGTTATAATATATGTGTGCACTTTTATCTGTGTATGTCTGATGTCTACATACACTGTTGTAGCTGCTATTACAGTGTTGTTTCAGATGGAGCACTACTGATAACAACTCTAAACCTTACTTCATATACAGTAAATTCTTTTAACACCCTGTGCTTACCTAGTACAGCAGGTTCTACATTTATTACCTGATGACACATGAAACAAGACACCGATAACAAGACTCAATTCTTTCTTCTTTCACCTTGTTTTTCTCTTCCTTTTTTTTTTTTTTTTTTTTTTTTTTAACTTACTTTTTATTTTCTGTGGATTTACTGAATTTGTTGCTGTGAGGTTTGTATAAGATACACAACCCTTACTGTATTCAGGATAAACAGTGAGGAAATTCAAATTATCTCAAAAGCAAGAAGGAGTAGGAAGCAAAAACTAATAGTTACACAGGGCTGTGCAGGCAGGGGCAAGTGGTAGGACTCCACAATATGTGTTGAAAATTGCATATAATTTTGGGCATGCATGGGTGCATATGAACAGACAACACTCTTTATTATTGATGGGACCATAATAATCATTACAAAGAATTTTAATAATGAAGTAAAAATTAGACGTTTGCTGCCATAATAATAGCTTTAAATGTAACAAAATCAAGCCAGCAAGATTGGATTTTAGTTATTCATCTGCTCTGTTGATAATATACCACTGCACAGAGTGATGCTTCAAAAAGGGTTTCGTATCATAAGTCTATTTTGGTCTGTTCTCACCATGGTGTCTCATGGTGCCTTCTTATTAAGTCACTTTTTTCTTTTTTTTAATCTCAGACTAAATGTGATTTAAATATTCCTCACAGGTGTTATCTGAATTAGAAGGGATGACTATTGCTAGTAGCATGCTTTCTTCTTAATAGCACAATGCACACAGCTTCTTCTGCTCTCCATCCTTATGCTGCATGCTGCTTAACTGTGGCTTTTAAGGCTTCATCAATTCCTACTGACACTTTGCTGATAAATAGGTCGTTCTGAAATTCAACTGCATCCTAGTTTGAAGGGTTATGAGGCTGAGAGGGTACTGAATAATTTTTTTGCTCTTTCTTTCACCTCCCACAGCAGGCAAACCCCACCCAGTAAATCTTTGATGAAGGGATTATAAATATTAAGGAATTCACTGAAGTAGCTTAAATTTCCCATGAATAAGAGAAAGAGGCACAGCTGGATGTTCTCCCTATTTGAACTCAGAGTCAGAATTGGGCTGGGGTAACTATCCCCCATCCCTGAAATGCAAAACATGAAGAACCTCACCTTCCCTAACAATATAGGCTACAGCTGAGCCAACACTTTCTGGGACTGCTCTACAAACAGTGGAAGCCAAACAAACCCGTGGTCAGTGCATATCCTGAAACATCTGCCTTGAGCATGTGAGCTGAGGGAGGGATGATGTTCTCATAGCATTGTCAAATGTCCAAGTGGGTGGGAAGAGAGGTCGCAGAAGGATTGGTGAGATGCCAACCTCGCAACTCACCCCTTCCTGTTATCTTCATTTTTGGAGCAGCAGTAATTATATCCCTCTGGAAGCCTCTCCTACAACAACAACTGAGAGAGAATGCACAAGTCCATAGTGCCACAGTGCCAATACCTCCTCCTTCTCAGAGAAGGTGAAAGTCCACAACTGGGCAAAAACACCACCAAGAAAATAGTTCACATTTGTGCAGATCACAGAATTGTTAAGGCTGGAAAAGACTTTCGAGATTATCAAGTCCAACAGTTAACCTAACACTGCTGTCTTCACCACTAAACCATGACCCCAGGTGCCCCATCTAGATGTTTTTGAAACACTTCCAGGGATGATGATTCCACCACTTCCCTGGGCAGCTTGTTCCAGTGCCTGAATACTCTTTCAGTGAAGAAATTTTTTCTAGTAACTAATCTAGCCCATTATTGATGCAATTTGAGGCCATTTCCTCTTGTCCTGTCACTTGTTACCTGGGAGAAGGTACCATCTGCTGATAAAACTTGGATCAGAGTAGAAAAACCCAGAATTGAAGCTTACCTCATGTGGTCTCACTGGTTGAGAGAGTTCAATTTATTTTGTTTTCTATTTCTTCCCATGGTGTTACAGGATGTTTCTTGCCACAACATAGTTCTTAGGGGTTTGTCTAGACTACACTTTTGCAGGGGGCCACATTTTTTTGCCAATTTTTTGCCAATTTTTGGGTCATAAATTGTACTGAAAGCTTCTAACTTCTGATTTTTAATTACCTTTAAAACTAGTTATTGGACTTCTGCTTTTTGGGAATCCACAAGTGTCTTTTTATGTGCAGAATTGAAGTGATAAGAGGTCACTTGGATAAACATATGTACAGTCCAGCATATTGTAACTTTTAATCAATTACATTGATTTATTGCCCTTATTGATTCACTGATGTACATTGAATGATCTGACTTCTTAGATTTTTATTTCTTTTTTTTTTTTTTTTGTGGGATGAGAGAGAGGGGAGGAAACAGAGGCTTTCTATTAGTATCAATTTTTCTGTGAGGCTATAAATGGTAAAATGCCAGGATGCAATATGTTCTGGTGATATATTGGACACAATTAAATCGAACAATGACTTGCTTATAAATCAAAGCAAAGGAGGAATCATAAACCATTCCTAACCAAGTGACCATAGAGATTTTGAGATGAAAGGAGGAGCACAGTTGTTTTTCCCACAATTGATACTCAATTATTTGTGCTCTGTCATGCATGGATAACAAACAAATCTTTAAATCATTTCACTTTAATGTGTTCTTCCTTAAACAGCTTTAGAATTGATTTTTAAAATTTTTATTTTATTAAGTAGTGGTGTATGTTTAGAAGGTAAATCATACATTAAAAAACACCAAACAATAGCAGCTTGAATTTTTTTAAAAAAATACCCTGAGACAAAACCATAAAAAGTAAGGTCGGTTGTTTTTCTTTTACCTTTTCTTTCAGTTCTCTGTCAAATAACAGGCAGAATAAGAGAAAATCACATTTATAACTTATTCAGCAGATTTGATTCTCAGGGACAATATGTTCTAATGCAGTTGCATAATCAGTTCTTTTCTCCCTCTCCTATGAGTGGGGCATTGTGCTGTGATATAGCACAATAAACTGGTTAAAAACCTAAAGGACTCTTTCCTAGAAATAGTCTCCTTTAAAGGCAGGATATTATTGAATTGTGTATTATGCTACTACATGGACTTTGTAAGCATTAATGTAGATAATGTTCACAAAGTAATGCATCTGCTTGTTTTATCAATTCCCTGCTTTATTAATTCAAGACTTTTTAACATACTTGAAAAGAACAAGCACAGATTTGTGATAAAAGCATCAAAAATAATGTCAGTCAGAGGACCTAGGCTGTGTTCCTGATCCTATTGAAGATTTACTGCAGAAATATTACCTAAGCCACCATCTTCAAAGTTCACAGACATTAAGTTTGGATCACTTTTATGATCATCTCATCCAATCTTCTATATAACGTAGGCAAATAACTTTTTCAGGATTTCTACTTCAAGTCTATATTGTACTTGAGCTGCAGAAAATTAGACACTTAAGTCTCAGGCAGAAGGGGCCAAGGATTTGAATCCTCTTTGCCAAAGTGATGAACATCTTCCATTTTCTTCTTGAAGTTAAAGACAGCTGTGCATGCTCAATACCTCTAAAAAAAGGCCATCTTGAACAACCTTTACCATCTTTCAGTAAGGTTATTTATATTTCTCTACCTCTCATCGGTGTTATGAATTCACTGCTATTTGTAAGGCACTTGAAGGAAGGTGTTATTGAAATTGAAAATATAGCCATACGTCATTTGCATTGACTTGAATGTGCTCTGAGAGAGAGAGAGGGCGAGACAGAAAGAGAGAAAAAAGAGAGAGAGAGAGAGAGAGAGAGAGATGGAGACAGTGCATGTATAAGGCTGTTTTTCCTGTCTCCTGGTCATGCACTTATCTGTAAGCACAAAATATTTAGAGGTATCTATGTCATATACAGAGGAAACTAAGATTTTCTGGGGAGCAGAAAGAGAATAGGTTAATAAGAAATCAGAAAGGTAAAATAAGTGAAATAAACTTGAAAATGGGAAGAGCAATGCTGGAATGTTTTTACAGTGGGCCTTTTTTTTCTTTTGAGCAGAAGTAAAGCAAAATAAAATACTTGGATGATTTAAAATGCAGTGTTGAAACAGCCTTGCTTCTTGCATAGGTCTTCTGAATGGGATTTGGTTCTGTGTGAAATTAAATGCATTGCATTTCTAACACCCGGGACATATTAGAAAGTGATCTGCATTGCCTTGGGATTTTTAGCCCACGCACAATTTGAGTGTATTACCACAACAATTAAAATGCAAGCATACTTTCTCAAATAAAAACTTAATCTTCCTTCAGGACAAAAGCATATGTATCTATATAACATATATGTATATATGTATATAAATATTTGGATTTTTGTTTCTCTTTGTTTCGAGGAGATCATATGAAATATATCTTTCCTTAACGACGCACTACAAGTAAATCCCCACAGAAAACATGCCAGAATTGTCAGGCATAGCTTGGCATATCTTTAGTACAGAGCAGGACACATAACAAGATTTACCCACTGCCTTGGAGACAGAGAAGGTTGTCACGAGGACAGTTCTTCAGAGTTTTTACAAAAATGCATGGCTCCATCTGTCTTCCCTCTTTTCCTTGGCTACAAGAACAGCCTAGCAATTTCAATAACCCAACAAGGGACCTCATGCACCAGGAGAAGTGAGGAACAGATTTTTCAATTTGGCACCATTCTGATTTATTTTTTTTTTAAATGGCAGTTGAAATAATTATCCGCAACTACAGGCAGCTGATGGATAGCATGTTTAATCTATGGATCCAGCTTCACGTTCTGCACTTTGTACTCAGGATAAACAGGGATGCAATGAGTGAGAGAGTTGTATGAAATTGTTCAAATACAAATGAAAGCTAGAATGGTTTGTCTTTTTACTGACTTCACAGAAAGGAAACTACTGAAGCTGTTTTACAGGCATCACCTGATTTCTCAGGGTCTAAAAGAATAAATGATAAGATGCTGATGCCCTGACCATGAAATGCTCATGTTTAAAGCCATACCCACAGTCATGAATAAAATATAAACATGTACACACAATCAAAACATATGCATATAATTGAAGGCCAGATATATTTTAGGATGAATGTATGGAAAAACTCTGCTTATTCATTGGCTAGGACATATTCCATTGTAAATTTCAATACTCGCTATGATATTTTTTTTCTGATGATATTTTTTTCTGATGGAAGTTTCAGTAACACTGAATTCACTGAGCTAGATAATAGTTTTGGCATAGTTTTGTAGCCCAGTGGGGTGTTTTTAGAAGATTTAACATGTTTCAGGATCCATCACTTTTTGATATTTAGATATTGAAGGATTTTATAGACTGTTTGATGGGGTAGATGGTATGGGAAGCATCCCCAAGCTTCAAATCACAGGTGATTTGTTTGAGATTTGTTTATTAGACTAATTCAAGATATCTTCTTTCCCTCTCCAACTGATCCCCCTGCTCAGTTTTTTGCTTTTTTTTCCTATTTCACAGATGGTGTTTCGTAGTGAGAGGTTTAAAGGACAGACTTCCCCAATGGCTACAATTTTCTGACAGTGAGTTTCCTAGTAGTTTTGCAATTACTTTCTAGAAACTGTGGCTTTTTCAAACAGTTCTTTGAGCACAGGGCAGAAGATGCAGTTGCACACATTTTGGCTAAATTTTGACCTCCAGGTAGATTTCCTTTATATTGTACTGCTGCTGTTATTATGATTTCAGCTGTAGCAACAGCTAGAAAATCTAGACTTGGACCAGACAAAAACCTAGCAGTTATTGCACTATGATCTGTACAAACAAAGAACAAAATTAAGTCTTTTTCTCAAAGCTTATATGCCATGTATCAGAAGAGAAATGTAAAGGATGAGTGAGCAGAAAAGTATAATAAAAAAATACTTTTTACCATCATAGGGTTGTGGTATATCAAAATCTTAATTCTTGCAACTTGTTTTCATAGGTACCAGGGCAAAGGAGAGTTATAAGTGTAGATTTAAAAGAAGGTAATGAAACAGCTCTGTTCATTAGGACTTCCTCCTATGCATGAAAAGAATAGAAATCATGCTCAAAATCCAGCCCCAGTAGATGATGGAGGCTGGTTTTACAAGCTGATCAAAATAGACATTTTGTCATTTTAAAATGATGGACAAGTTGGCTTTGAAAATGGAACTAATTAGCTGTTATTGGATGCAATATTGAAGGAGGATACAGAAAAAAATGTGATGAACAAGAAGGGAGTGAATGGTGCATGGATAAATCTGAGGGGCTGTGAAAATGATTTTTACCTCAGTCTTAAAAACTGTTTGCTGTGGGACAAAGTGTTTGCAGCAAGAGGAAACAAGGACTTTGCAGGAGTCGAATTTTAGAAGGGGATTATTGCAGCCCCGTGAATGGAGGGGAAACCTGAGGTTTGGCTGTGGTGCTGAGAGAGCACCTGGAAAACACAGAGAGGTGCCTCACCTGATTCCTGCCTGCACTGCCGGGCAAACATAGTTGTGTGAGAGCACTGGGCATGTGCATTGCTGCTGAGGAAAATGAGCTCTGACCCCTCCTTACAAGCACAGCAGGGTTTTTATGGACAGAAAGGTGAGAGCCACCCCTGGGGATGGTGGGTGCCAGCCAAGGGCTCTGGCAGTCTGGCTGCATTCGCCTTTTAAAGCTTTCACATCTGTGCCCCTGGCAGCACGGCTTTTAATTATCCTTTTAAGCTCTGCCTCTACCCGCTTTAGTCAGGAGAGCAGAAGAAGGGATTTTCTTTCTACCTCTTCAGTGTCAAGACAGGTTGCTTTGCCTTTTCTTTCCCTTGAATATACTGATCTCTGAGACACTTCATAATTATCCTCTATTCCAACCTTAACTGATCCTCTTTTCTCCTCTCCCTTTTGGTGACTGATTTTATTTTTTTTAATTTTATAAAAAGTGCTTTTTAGTTACATTTTTGTGGCATTTTAATAATAGTTTTGTTGCCCCTTGCAGCACCTTGAGCATAGTATAAATATTATCATTGCCTTTCAGTTTTTAAAGGATACCATGTCTGTTATGATAAAATATGTCATTACTAAATGTGTCAGGAACAGTCATGGTTTTTTTTCTCACATGGTCTTTGGTTGTTGCTCTGTAGCAAATATGCTTAACAGCCCTTAGCTGAGCTTTTCTGTGTGAAGAACTAGGATATAACCAGTTTCTGTTGTTTTTAAGAAGAAAGAAAAATCACAGCCTCTGGTTCAGTTGCTCAGCTAATGTAAAATGGCACAGTGTTACTAAAATCAGTGAGACTTGGGCCAGGTTGGTCTAGCCAGGCTATTGAGTGATACTAATATATCATACAGTACATTACATTTCTAGAGTTATAATATAGCTAGAAATTTCCAATGGCCTCCCAGATTTTAGGCTGATTCACTTACAAATTGCAGTGCTGGATGAAGAGCATCAGAAACAACAGCCATGGTGCTTCTTTCCATGTAAGTGCATATTATTTCTCCCTGGGTGGGATTCTGGCAAATTTTACTCTTTGTTGGATCCAGCAGGGCTCCAAACCTTTTTAGATATGTGAGGGTTTTTTTAGAAAACTATGTTGATACCCATTCTTGGTGCCTTTTGCACTTCATGATAATATTTTCTGAGTTATTCTTCCAGTTCAAACATGGAAGAACCAATGATAGAGCTTTGATTTGATAGCTGAGAGCATCTGGACTGAGTGTGATGTGTATATGCCATCTCATGAAAGGCCACACTAAGTGTAATACAACTTTATTCAAGAGCAGAAAATTCATAGGAGGTCTATGTGGCCTCCACAACTTGACTGTACACTCTTACATCACAGGATCAGGTCCTCACTAAATCCTGTGTGTGAAAAATTTATTTGAGAAGATAAAATAAAGACCATCACAATGGAAGCATTTTGATCAACAGCACAAAAAGTAGCTGCCTGCACAAAATCACATGAACACCTGAGACCACAGCATGGCAATGGCAACTCCCTGCTGCATGAAAGACAAATTACAAGCACATTTTCTGGAAAATATGTCCCTAATGTTGTGCAGGTTTTTTTGATGATTGCATTTAGACTTTTTGTTCTTTTGCATTTCATTATCATATGGAAAACATTGCAGATTTTAACAGATCAATTTAAAGATAGATTTTGCTCAATTACTTCCTTGGTGATGAATGAGGCTTTAAAATTATTCCACGGATTAAAATTTCAAGCAGTTTGGAAGTTCTGAAATCATTGTGCCTTACTGTAGGGCTGTGCAGGATCAGTGTCCAAGAAAGGACTCTGAATGGGGCAAGTCAAAGGGAGTTCAGGGCAACCCCATCTGATTGTGAACAGGCAGAGACCAGATGAGATCCAAGGATTAAAGGAAGTGTTTAAAAGTTAGTGCTCCTAACAGTCGTAGCAGGGAATCATTAACCAGATTCTAGAGATCATGGAAATGTGGAATTGTTGTACTATTGGAAGATTCCTCTTTTTGAGGAAAAGACTTTGAAGCCAGCAGTCACAAAGTCCTTCATGAAGTGACATTTTGGGGAAAGAAATAAATTTTCAGGCCGGTCAAGCCATTCTTTCCCCATCAAGGAGACTATGTTTTGCTACTATTTTTAAAGGATTAGCATTATTTCAAAATCAATCATATAATCATAGAAGCATAGAATGTGTTGAGTTAGAAGGCACCCATCAGGATCATGGAGTCTGACTCCTGGCCCGTCCAGGTCATACCAAGAATCCCACCATGTGCCTGAGAGCATTGCCTAAACTTTCTGAACTCAGACCAGCTTGGTGCTGTGACCACTGCCCTGGGGAGCCTGTTCTAATGCTCAACCACCCTCTGAATGAAAACCCCATAAAATATATGATAAGAATAGAAAAAATAATTCTATTTAAAACCTGAAAGACAAAATATTACATTTCAACGTGGTTAAACTATATTCCAAATAATATTATTGGAAAAAACCCCACTTTTTTTGTTCTGAAATTAAAAGCAAAAAATGAAAAAAGACTGATTTCAAAGAATGGACTTAAGAGTTGCAGCACTGGGATTTTTTCATCTGGTTTTAGTTGCTGAAGTTTGACTGTCTTTTGTATTGAAATGAAGAGTTATGAAAACTTTTGTATACTACTTGCCTTTCACCTGTTTTCCAAGAATTCACCATCAGCCAGGTCTATGTACATACTGCACTCTGTCTCTGATTAGGTTTCTTTATTGAAATAAAAGAGAAAATAACTCATGGTTGAATACCGTTCTTCAGTAATATCACTTGTAATGATAAATGTCATAATTTGCCTAAGTCTCTGTGAACCACCCTTCCCCTCTCACTTCTAAGAATTTTTTAATCTAAGGAACATCCATGATAATTTAAAAATACAGTTTCAGATGGTACAAAAATTTAAATTCTTTTTGAAATTAAAATTAAAAGCATTTAGCAAGCAATCATAACTACATTCCAGCTAACAATTATATAAGATAATCAAACACCATGCTCTAAAACTCTGGCAGTGGGAAGCTAAAGAGGATTTTCTTGCTTTTGCATTTTACATAATTATCTATCTTTGTTACAGATGGATTTTTGAAACCTCTTCTCCCCTTAAAATATCAAATACTAGTTGCAGGGTAGCAGAGGGGTGGCTAAGCCTGTGTGCTTTCATGTGGCTGTAAACCATAGGACACATGGTGAATCAATGGGAGAGATGATTGAAGAGCAATTCACAGACGGGCGATGACAATGGCTCATCATGGATCCTATTTTGGGAATTGGTGGGGCTATGCATATAGTCTTTCAAGGTCACCCAGAGATATCAGCTTCATTAGCCCCTTCTGGCTGGTAGTTGCTGTTAGCAGGAGAGGCTGATTACACCCATGGTCCCTGTGCCAGCACGGCCCATTGCTCCTCTTCCTGCACTCTCATTTACCCTGGCAAGGAAACCTCACTCAAACAGCTCAAGAGGTGCATATGGCCCGAGAGCCACATGTTGCTCACTCATTGGCCTAAGCCAATGAGACACAACATTGGTTTGATTGTCTCAACACTCCCTCATTAACATGTGTCTGCAGATTGATTTTTAGCATACTTTGGATGGAAATTATTTCTCTCAGAAAAATCAACAGTTGTTCAGAGAAAATCCCGTATGAAAACGCTTGGTTTCTTCTTTATTTGCTACAGATCATGGGTTCTTTGGGACAAAATAGGTTCTAACAGCTATTAGTATAAATGAGCCCAGTGCCTGCTGGCTTTAGCAAGGAGGGGATGAACATATATCCAAAACTTCCTCTTTTTTAATTATCTTTTTTATTTTCTTTTTTCTTATATTTTCTATTTTTTTCTTTTTTCCTTTTTTTATTTTTTTCTTTTTTTTTTCTTTTTCCTTTTTCTTCTTTATTCTTTTTTCTTTTTGTTTCTTGTTTCTTGTGGTTTTTTTTTTCTTTTTTTTTTTTTTTTTTTTTTCCTTATTCCTTTTTTAACAGGAGCTTAAAATAGGAAGGTTCCCTCCTCTATCTAATTCACCAAGAGTACTTTGGAAATCCTGCCACTGGTAGAGGAGACTTAGATGCTTATACAGAACAGCTTTATCCTTTGCCTGAAGCCATTTGTTCATGTAATTGTGTTATCAGCTCGTTGACCAATACATAATGCATATGCAAATGTGTGCTCTTAAATTGTAATGACAAAAAGTATAATTCCTCTAAAAAATAATTTGAAAATCACATACTCTGAGTATGGTCTGTTGCTGTGGAGACTTGAGGGTGCTTGACTGCTTGACTGTCTCTGCTGTGCTGTTGGTGTTACACCAAACCTGTGTGCTCCATGACTGAATTACTCTCCCCCTTTTGGTTTCCAGAGGGACAGTTAAATGCTGCCTGCCTAACAAATGCTCAGCTGAATAATAAAACATGGAAGCTCAAGCTGCAGTGAACAGTCACTCACTTCTTTCCTTTTGCATGACAATCACCAGCTGAGTGGAACGGTGATAATCTCTTTTGGTAACATTGCTGCTGCTAATCTCTTTTGGTAACACTGCTGCTGCTATTGCATCAGGAAGACTGATATGACAGATGTACACAGGAGTCTCTGACCTTCCAGTGAGCATGTGAATATACACAATGCATACAACTCTCTTGGCTATCCAAGGTTAAGAGACAGAAGGCACAGTGTCACCTGTATGGGCTAGACTGTCCTGTTACTCATAAAACCCACTGGCATTGCTGCTTCCAAATTCAGCATTGTTGATAATTCATTGCTTTTCAAGGAGATTATTCAAGTGTTCAGAGTTAAAGCTGCAGGACACATTTTTAGCTGGAGTAAAGTGGCCAGGTGCCCATCAAGAGACATCTACAATTATAAGTTTGTTGGTAGGATGATTCTTTATGGTCTACTCTGGTCTTCAAATTCTATAAACACCAGTTTTGACATAGCAGCTTAGTTAGGAAAGCTAATCAAAGAGCCCATGGCTTTCACTGGTAACGTGCACCTGCCCACAGATGTTGAGAAATTTTAGGCCTGTTCTCTATTTGGATGGGAAAAGAACCTTGGCAAAAGCAGGAAACTCATTTTGGCACCCTGGGTGACCTGACAGATAGGAAGGAAGTTCCTGGTACACACCACTCAGATCTCACTCTTGGGTTGTCTGTTTTGTTGTATCCAAAGGAAGTAAATATCTGTGCTTGAACAGTTTGGGGCAGAACTGTTCTACTTTTTTGAAGTCTACTTTTGAAACAATGACTAAAAGGAAAAAATCAAAGATAAAAACAGGTAAGCAAGCAAAGAATGAGCCTGTAGCAGGCTGCCAGATTCAAGTCACAGCTGTGAAGTCCTGCAAGGAGCAGGAGTGCTTCTTTTAATCTCAGGAGCAACCATATGCCTAATTGTAGAGTCAGCACAGTATAGCGTTGGATCTGCTTGTAGCAGACATGCCAAGTTTTGTGCTTTGCCTGGAGTATGCTGTTTACCAAATGAACACATATATTCATGTTTACATATACTCTGAGTTGGAAATACTGGCCATTGCAGCCAGTGGAGTTGAGGAGCAACTGTGGAACAGCACAGAAGGTGATCAGTGAGAAATGTGGAGATTGTTCTGAGCAGAGGGAAGGATATACAGAGAGTGTGAGGATTCCTGGTGGGAATAAATGTTAGTATTGGGAAATATCTGACAGCAAGCTGGGCAGAAGAACTTCTTTACAGAAAGGGTGATTGGGCATTGGAATGGACTGCCCAGGGAGGTGGTGGAGTCACCATCCCTGGAGATGTTTAAGGAAAATTGGATGTGGCACTCAGTGCCGTGGTCTAGTTGACAAGGTGGTGTTGGGTCATAGGTTGGACTTGATCTCAAAGGTCTTTTCCAGCCTCATTGATTCTCTGATTCTGTGATTATTGGATGAAATGATTAAAAACTCGCTGAAAGGAGTCTCAGAAAAATGTGCAGAATCTGCTGAATGTTGAAGAAACAGCTGGAAAATATCTCTGTCACCTTTCAGCTCTTTCACTTTTTCTGTTTCTTGGTACTGACATCTACTCCTCCTTCCTTACTGTAAAGTACAAAGGAACAACTTCTTGTTTCTTTTTCAATAGGTATTGTAAGAGCTCCTAATGGTCAGAAACCTTAATTGCAAGCAATTATTGAAGATAAAATGTATGTAAACAATGACAACAAGTTATTAAGTGCATAAGATATATGCTTCCTAGCAGGATTTTGGGGCAAAATTTTACTGTTGACATTTTCTTCTTTAAAGTTCTAGTTCTTTAAGTTGTATAACTTTAAATATCTGTCATGCAGTAGGCAGTCTCTTTAAATGACTATTCTTTTTAATTAAATGCCGAAATTCTGGCTGAGAATCAACACATGTTTTTGAATTTTCAGGCTTTTTTTAGGGTTCTTAAGTAAGATCTCAGCATTGTAATTTTTGACAGGTCTTTTTGAAAATCCTAGCGTTGAGAGTGTTATCTCAGCCAAATTAATTCCTAGAGTAATTCAGTTTGATTCATTAAGGACTTAGCCCTTGTGAGATTTTTTTGGCATGTCCATTGCCTTAGAGACATAGCTGTAGAATTAAGTGTATGTAAACTTTTGATCACCCACAAATTAAATTTTATCCTTACCAGTGGCATTGTTATTTTCCAAGTATATGATGATTTGTGTAATAATGTCACTTGAGAGAGAAGGGATTTCATGTATATGCCTTTAAAGAAGTTGTGTCTTTTTCACTTTAATCTCTGGAGCAACAATTTTCCATCCCTGAGCAAAGCATGCATTCTAACTTATTCTAACTTTACCTACTGATGTTTTTGGAAACATTAGATGTTAGAATTTATTATTTTTTTAAAATATGAGTCCTTATTTGCTTTTCTCTCTCTTCTTCATGGGGCCAGGGGCAAGGAGAGAAGGTGAAAATCAGCTCTGCTGAGGGATGGGCAGGCAAGCTCCCACCCTACCAAACTCAATGGGAGGGCTGCTACTGATGTGAATTGGTCTGTCTCTGATGCACACAACACTCCTGTAACATTCAGCAGGTATCCCAGCAAGTCAGTACAAGCTTTGGGCAGAAATGCATAATAGGAAGAGAATGCATTTTTAAAACATTCTGTTCTTTTTTTACTATTTTAAAATTACATTGCTTATAGAAGATAGCAGACAGAATATACAGTCTGTTCTGTGTGTCTGTGAATAACTCCTGAGATTCCTGCTAGAAGCACTCACACAACAGAAAAGCAAGAATGCCCTGATAAAAACTCTTTAATTTCCCTTCCCTCTCCTCTTTCCTCAGAGTGCCTTTATGTTCTTTTGGTGGAAGCTAACTGGAATTAAGTATTGAAAAGAGCTAAAAAATGGCTAACTTCTTTTCTCAAACTTAGAAAACAAAGATTTCAAATCTGTGAAAAATTATTTTGACCATCTAGCTTGACCTCCTGCAAAGTACAGAACATGTCATTTTCAACCCTGTAAAGGTACCTGTAACCTGTGTTGGACTAAGGCAGAGCTTCCAGAAATACATCTTGACTTTATTTAGAGACATCAGATAATGTAGGATCCATTACCTTGTTTTACAGCTTATTTCATTATTCATATTGTTAGAAAGTGGTGCCATGTTGTTAACAATAGCAGATCCACCCACTGCTTTGGAAATAGTTGCTGTTTATACACTCTGCTATGTGACTGTCTTCCCTCTGAGTCTGAAGCTTTAATTTGAAAATATCTTTGCCATGGATAATCCATTCAGGACAGGATTTATGGAGATGCTGTGGGGTGCTGCTTTCTGTTAATTAGCATAGGAGTTAGAAGCCAGAGAACACTACAGGATTTGCCTGTCCGGCTGCTGGAGTAGCGAATATCCTTTCCTTCACACTGATGCTGAGCTTCTCCACTCCTGGAGACTGTCGTTAACAAGCTACAAAGCTACTTCCAACCTCATAGCCTGAAATCTTGTAAAAATGGTTCCTTTGGCATATTTGCAGCCCAAAGAAAGAGCTTTCTTGTGTCCTTTCCTGCTGATCTGCACTGCTAGGGGAGAGGGGGTAAAAAATAAAGTTATAGTCAGGCCAGAAACAATAGAGTTTGGAATGACAGCACTACCTGACTCCTAGAACCAGAATTTAGGAGCTCCAATGGGGAAAATATATTTTGGAAAGTGAAGGATAAAAAAATATTTTATAGGCACCTGTGCATGTGCTAAGATCCCAAAAGGAACAATTGACTTCTGCAAATCAGAAAATAAATGAATTTTTTAGGCTTTAGTTAAGAAGGAAAAAGGGCAGAGAAAATCTTTTTCCAGAGCTAAAGAACTGCATTTTTCAGGTGGCTATTCAGAGTACATGGGAAAACAATAATTTTCATTAAAAAAAACCCCAAGAAACCAAAATACCAAAAAACGAACAAACCAGGAACCAAAGCAGATATACTAGGAAAGTGCTATAGTAATGAAGTGGGAAAAGACTTCATTTTGAACTGGTTTATGAGGACTCACCTCACCACTGCAGAGGTGATGGGGATGCCAGGCAGCAGTATCAGTGAGACCTCTTATCTGGCACAATGCAGCACAGAACAGGAGCTGCTCTGTTCATGCTGTGCTTGAGGTAGCCTTAGATACAAACTGGAGAGGAAAACTGCTCAGCCTCATTCCCTGTACTTTTCCATGGAGAGCAGATGAGATGACAGTGTTTAATCCACTAAGTGTGTGGTGTGGAGGAGGATGCCATCCCCCTGAAGCAAAGATGGAAGGTAGTTTTGGTCTGTTTGCCTAAAACATATCAAAGCTTTTGCAGCATCTCAGGTACACCCTCTGAGCTCTGTGCTGACATACCATTATTATTTCCAGCCTGTTTTCTAGTATGCATGTGAACTCCTCCCCTGTTAAAACCTAAACTAGCCAACAGAATTTTGGGGTGGAAGGTGAGCCATGCATAGCTTCTCACTGTTACTGGCTTCCAAATGGAAAAAAGAATGATTAGCATCTACTGGTGGCTATGCTTCCTCCTCACAGTCATTATGGTGCTCTTCAGCCAGATTGTTTGGCAGTCATTTCTCAGACATTCAAGTTCAAATATACTCGTATTTTTCTCTCTGCTGGAAGGAGTAAGCTCTTGATTCCATCCACAGTTAGATGAAACTCCCCTTTCCTGTCCTGGTGCTTCCCCTCATTGCTTCATGGTGGCTATTGGCAGGTGACATGGAACCTGCAGGTACAGCCTGGAAAGGCACTCCTTGTAAGTGTGGTGATAAAATACTGACTATGTATTGGTCAGCAATGGAAGCAATTTTTTCCATTGTATGATTTATACTCTTTGTTTTTGATGATTTCTCCTGGTGTCACCTTGGTCTGTGAGCATGTGGGTGACCCCTTCATCATGGCCTTTAAGATAGTGATGAGACTTACTTAATCATCAGTTCCTTAATAAAACTGTCCTAATAAAGCTTCTTATAATAAGCTGTCTTAATAAAAGTGCTCTGTAGTGATATATGTCTGTCCAAGAGATAATCAGGGCTCCTACTATGTGCACTGTCATTGCCAAAAATTTCTTCAGCAGAAGACCCTTATAATGGCTGGGATCATGCTCACCACTCCTGGCACCTGCCAGTGATATTTCAGCAGCTCCTGCTGATGAGACAGAAATAACTAAGGCAGTTAATAACAGGGCCACTGCAGCCACAAGGGAGTGGGAATGGCAGAAGAGGCAGACCTACAAAATAAATCAGACTATTCAGTGAGTGAGCAGGAATTGGATAGCTCAGGGGTTGGTATCAGTCAAGCATCTATCAGTTAATAACAGCTAAAGTAACCTACAATTTCTTTATCTGCATTTACCACTAAACCAGCCTTCACTTTTGTTACATGTCTTCATTAGACCCTTCCTGTGTTCTGCAAGGCTTTTTGAATTTGGTCAGTACCTCAGTGGTGTTCAAAGGTTATCTTCTGATAACTGTCAGTGAGTTATCAAACCATGTGGTAGTTTAACTGGGAAGAAAAGGCAAGTGAGTTGTAGCAGTGAGGCACAGAACAGTATGGAAAGCAGAAGATGGGGTGAATGAGTCACTAATGGCACACAGCCACCAGGGCAGCACTTGGACCATGCACATTCTGAGCACTGGCACACATCCCTTCTTCACAGGGATTGCAGGGGATTTGCATCATCCCTAACTACAGTTCATTGCAGCCTTCCCTTCTGAGATCTTGAAAGGTTGTCCCTCAATTTCTATGGGCTGTATCTCCTGGCTCAAAATCTCGTGGTTTTGAGCCACTGTTGCACATGCAGCCTGGGAAATGGCTGGTACTCCTTGCATGATCTGGACTGAGTTGCTCCCGCTGCTGCTGCTGCTGCTTGTAAAAGGGAAAATCATCAACCACCTCTTCACACTGGAATTGTCATAATCATTCTTGAAAAAGTGCCTGAAATACAGCAAAGTAACCTTTATCCTCTTTGCTCCCTATCACTAGATTTAATGAGATTTAATATTTCTGCCACTACCTCTTGCAGAACAGAACAAGAAAGCAGCATAATGCTATCTAAGCATGATGCAAACAGAACACATTTATTTATTTCTGTTCATTAATTAGACTGCTGTAATGCAGCCAGTTTCTCTCCAGTTTTTCAATAGCAGTAGGTTTTCATTCATCTAATAATGATTTTATGACTTGCAAAATGGCACAGAGTAAAATTTCACATGATGAACGTGTCTGCCTGTCTTCTTTGGTGGCTTGAGTTTCTGGACACACAGGAATAGAGACAGCCCAGTGGAGAAATAAACTTGAATTATTGGGTCCTGGCTGTAAACACGGAGCTGGGAGCTTATTCTATCTGACTTTGTGTGCTGGCATCATTCTTTTTGGTGCCCACTGGATAGTGAAATCAAAGCAAAATCTCAGCAACCCAGAGAAAAGAGAATGAATAGAGAAGGGAGATCAACAGAAGAGCTGCTAACACTTCTTTGCATATTTTAAGGGTAAATGGCCTTTGTTTGACTTCTTATGTATTACAGTTGCATTTTAGCCAAGTATTTCACAATTGAATCCAGGAGCTACTGGTTTAAGCCACATTTCAAAACACATTTTCCACAAAGGAAACAACAGGTGTAAATCTGGTACCCTTCACAGTTTGTTCCAATGGCTAATCACACTCACTCTGCTTTATTTCTCATTTGAATTCATCTGGCTTTAGCTCCCATCCACTGATTCCTGTTATGATTCTCTGCTAGATTGGTTTAATTTTACTTCCCACACCCTGTTCCTTTCAGATTTATTGGCCAAGTTCTTCTAAAAATAGGATAAAAGCAAAAACATTTGGCAGAGTGAGGGGGAGAGAGAGGGAAGGAAGGAAGGAAGGAAGGAAGGAAGGAAGGAAGGAAGGAAGGAAGGAAGGAAGGAAGGAAGGAAGGAAGGAAGGAAGGAAGGAAGGAAGGAAGGAAGGAAGGAAGGAAGGGACTATCTCCATATTTTCCTGAAGCAGAATTCGTTGAACAATCATGATAGTATTCAGGATTCAGGACAGTCAAACCTAGAGTTACTGACATGAGTCAAGATTAATAATGCCATAGAAGAACTCAAGTGTCTGCCACATCTGCTGTATTTTCCTTAGAGTGACCATTCTAGCACAGGATGTTTGACTTCTAGGCACTCATAAGGTCAAAGTATTAAAAAGTAATGATAATAACTTTAATGATTTTTGAGATAGGCTGATTATATCCTTGCCTTCATGATTATTTTTCAAAGTCTCAGAATTTTTTTCTGAACATCACATGTTTTTTAAAACAGGGCTTTCTGCAAGGCAGGTTAAGAAGAACTTAGGAAGTTTTAAACAAACATCCTACACCAGTCCCAAGTCCTGTTCACTGCCCTTCTTCCCCCTTTTTCTGATAGGTGTCCAACATGGTGCATCATCCCTTTGAAGTCAGGGCTCAATATAGCCCACAGAATACGACTGTTCTCCCAGACCTTTTCTCCAGCTCTTAGTGGATTTAATTATCTTCTCCTGATCTCTGGCCTGAGGGTGGTGGTGGAAGGGCACACCTAAAGAAGAACCCTTCAGTACCTCTGTTTATAACAATTTTAATTGTTCAGGTACTCAAAGAGACTATGAGATAAGCTGTGTATTTTGCTACTGTCATGTACATAAGCAACCATATGCACTTGAAACAAGAGTCCAATGACAATGGCTCTGTTATCTTTGAAAGCTTTTAATGAGCTCCATATGTCTAGCAATCTGCAGCACAAATTTGAGGCACAAATTAAAATGTGGCTTTTTATCTCAAGGACTTGTTGGCTTATTACTATGGGCCATGTTCAGACACTGGGAGGTGGATGTCTCTGGATTGTGTGACTGGTTCCTGATCTGAAGCCTGCAGCAAGCCAAGGTTTGGAGAGATAGGTAACAGATTTTATTAAACCAACTGTTGGAAAAAGTAGAGGAGGTGTCAGGAGCACAGACTTCGCTGCCAAAACTTGACTATTTTTTCCCCTGTTTGTATTAGTTTCCTTAATAAGGCCTCTCTTTCTGAAATTTTCTAGTCCTGTACCTTCAGATCATTACGGCTTCAATAATAAGAGTTTTGTGAAAAGAGCTGAGAAGGTCACATTGTCATTCCTATAATACTGTAAACATCTAGTCTTGCATAAAAATAGACCAAGTGCCATTACTAGAGATAAACTTAGACCAATGACTGTTTTCTCTGTGCATTTTTGCAAGACTATATTTGGAACCAAATTTTGTTTCCTGAGCTGATGTCCAATTACGACAAGGTGGGAATCTGTTTTGCACATCTTACAGCACTGTCATGAGCAGCCACAAGCTGTGTGTGACTGCTAGCTTAGAGTAGGTTATTTTAGCAATCCACCAATTTCACCAATCTACCTGGAATTTGATACAACATTTCCTGGCAGAGTCTTCCCTACTGGTGACAGAGGTTCATTGTTTCTTCAGCTACCTTCAGTCACAGCATCCCAATCTCAAGCTTTGGAAATGTTAAAGGGATGTCAGCTCTCTTTTTGAGGTTATGTCCTCCTAACACTGCTATATCAAAGGTTTGTCATCCTCATGGCCTAGCCAAAGGCACAATGAGAACTTAGCCAAGGATGTCCATCAGTCTAGAATAATCTTTGGTGCCTTCAGACACAAAAGAAGCCACAGATATTTAACACACTGGCTTCCTTGCAGTGGTAGTGGCTGCAGATCTTTTCCAGTGTTTTTCACAGTAGAGAAACTGGTGAAATCTGGCTATTTTGCTTGGGCATTTAGCTTCAGCCAAAGGCTAAGTGACCTCTCCTGCTTCTTGTTGATAGGATGAAATAACTTCAATTTGCTTTATAGAAGAAATTGCCTTGAGATTATCTAATGAAGGTATTATTATCATTATTATGAAGTGAATGGGAAAAGTGTTTGGATAATTGGCAGAAGAGAAAATGAGAACAGTGAACAGTTACAGCTCTGAGGCCCCTTGGCAACAGATACCTTCTTAAGTGTATGTGAAACAGGCAGCTCCCTTGATCAGCACAGACCTCTCTGCTGGAGAGGCAGCTTCCTCTAGAAGCGTAATTGTGAATTTAAATGCATGGGAACCAAGAAACAGAAATAACAAGGTTCTTGATTTCCACCCCTCCCACTAACTAATATGCATTTACTGCTAATTAACTTAGAGGTATGGACCACATTCCCTGGCAGGAATTTGTCTCCTACTATTTGTTAGGATGAATAGCAAAGGAAACACTTTTTCCATTTGAATTATTGTATCCCTGTTTTGTTTTGCTGTGTTGTGTTTTTGGTGATTTTTTTTTTTAATTAAACCCCCACCACTTGTTTTATTGCTAGAAAATATGTTCAGATTCTTCCATGGAGGGATTATCTTTCTGCTGCTCCACTGACGTACAGGAGTAAAAGATGAAGCAAATATTTCAGGATAAATGCTTAAAGCAGCCTCAAGCCCTGTCTGTGCAACTGACCCTCTACTCTCAGGAGCTGAGTAATTGCATCAGGCAGGTGAGAACCTTTCAGTGCTGCTCTGCCCAGGGAGGGTGATGTCTGGTGAGAGGTCACCTAACATCCCAGGGTGCTGAGGTTGAGTCCTTGCTGCCACTAGTGGTGCTTTTTTCCCATCCTGGGAAGCTCCACGTGTAACAAATTGTGAATGCACATCGAGTGTTTTTGGTTTTACTATTTTTTTTTTTAATCTATTTGTTTATTTAGTCTGACTTTTAAACATGGGGCTCAGGTGCCATTTTTTTTTGGCCATTATGTATTCCACCTGGCCTCTGACTGTTGTGCCAAGAGGTTATAGAGTTCCCCATGGTGCCATGTCATGTCTGCCAGCCTGGTGCAGCTCTACCCAGCACCATGCCAAGACCAAGAAGGGACCAGAGGCACCTATTTAGAGAGCTGATTTTCTTTCTCTAGGTGTTTTTTGGCATCAGATATTTATTCTCTCCAAAGTACTCCTGTTACTTTTCTCATTGGCATAGTTTTCAGAGACTGGGCTTTCTGTAGAAAATAGAAAAAGCAACCTGATCTCAATATTTCTTCTTACAGAGAAATATATGTTTTCATTCTTGGTAGAGACATTGTTTATAAATAGGGGATGGGGACCTAGCAGGCAAACTCATTATGCATTCCTTTCCTCTTCCTTTCATGTTCTCGTGATTTTTGTTGTATTCAGAAAGCCTTTGTTGTCCAAAGTTACATGTTATTATGCTCCAAGCTGAAGCCTTGGAATGAAGGACAGTAAATTTTGAGTCTTCTAATGAGACAGGAAGCATGATCGAATGTGTGGGGACTGTGGCACTGCATGGTAGCTTCTGAAATGACTGCTAGGGAAGGCAATTTTCTACTTCATGTCCCTTTTCTCCATTCCTACTCATTTATATAGGCTGTAAGTTCTTAGCATGTTCCTATGAATCTACACAATGCCTTATACAACATCACATCAGTAGGGTCCTGTAGAGCCCCTTGTCAGAACATATAATATATGCTTGCAAACAAATGGCAGTAAATTCTAATAGCAGTTAGTGCCACATGAGCATATCACAGAGGCAGATTGTTCTTTCATTACACTGAGAAAAAGAAACATTCAGTCAATCAACACAGTGAGTTCAAGGCCTGGCTATCAGCACTAATAATGTCACTTGTTGCCATACATAAGCAGAAACCTGTCAGAGGAAAAAAGGGTGAATAGCTACAACCCACCTCTAGAGAAACCCAACATGACACAGCCCACATCATTTTTCCATGTGAGATTTTCAGAGTGCTTTTTTTTTTTTTTTTTTTTTTTTTTTTTTTTTTTTTTTTTTTTTTTGTCCCTGAGAATAAACCACTGTTAAAATAAACCACAAAAGCCACAACCCTCATAGCTCTCATTTGCCTCCTGCAGTCTGATCACAGGAATAAAGTATGAGAGCGTGAAGCACCTCTCTAGTCAAGCTGAAAGAGAAGGAGTTGACAAGCCAGGGAAATGTTCTCCTGTAACCTTGAACTTGTATTCACTTCCCTCTGAAAACAAGATGTCTCAAGGCAGACAGAGGTGGAGGTGAAGTACTTCACAACATCAATACCATGTTATAAATACCTCAGAACTGTGGTAGCCTGAAGGTTTTGTGGGCTCCATGGAATTTAAAATCAACCTACCACAGAGGGGTTTTTTTAACAGTGAAAAAAAAATCCAAGTTCAGCTTGTTGCAATTATAAATCGCTGGAAAAAGAGGGCTGAACAAAGGAATAACTCCTGTTCAGTGATTCAGTACTCCAGCTGACAGAGAGCTGAGCCAATAATCCGGGTGATACTCTGGAGAGCTAGGGTAGGACTGAGGAGCTACACTCAATTCTTGGCACATCCACAAACTGTATAATACTGGACAAGCCAGTAAGTCTGATTTGTTCCTCAGTATATCCTTTCTGAAATGGACACACTACTTCTGTACTTTACAACATAGTTTTGGGAATAAAAATCTTTAAACTCTGCTTGAAATGATTTGCACAGGCAGAAGGACTTCTCACCCCTCATGAGACTCAGGCATCCTGTCAGTTATTGGATAGAGGAAAGGGAGAACTTGGTCCATCCATCCTTTAAATGCTCAGCACATTATATACATATATTATATAATGCCTGGAAAACAAGGTAATTTTGGAAATCTTGTGAGGAGTCTGTATGTAAAGGTAAATACACTTTCTGTACGAGGTTGAGTCTCTTTGTATTTTTTTCTTCAGCTTTTCAGACCATCCTGAGAGGAAAAGGGTTAAAATAAATATAAATAAATACATAATTCCTCAACTTTGCTTTTAGGAAAAAGAGCAGAGAGAGAGAGAGATAGATAAATGGATTTCATGAGAGCTCAGAAAACACAGAATTGGGTGAGAGCCATACAAAGGTAGGGAGGTAATAAAAATCTGAAAAATGCTCATGTCTCTGGTGGTGTGAGGAGCAGATGGGCTCCAGCAGCTTTGCTGCTTGGTTTCATTGCTGCTGGTGTACACAGAGCCGTTCCCCCAGTAGGGTTGGTAATTGAAGTCCAAGAGAAGAATAAAGCACTATGGGTTCTAACAGAAAGCATCAGGAAAAAATAATGAAATAAAAATCATTTTGCGCCTCACACCACAGTGGAGTTCATTACTGTTTTTTTTCCCAAGCAAGAGCAACAAGGACTACAAGGTTTGTTGGGAAAGAATGAAAAAAGACACAAAAAGGGTTTTGAAGACAAGTTTTGGAGACAAGTTGTATTTGGAAATGACATCATAAATCTTAGACACAGCATTGGAAAAGAGAAGAATGAGATGACAATTTTTTTTTCTTTACTGTGTAATTTAGTCAAATCTCTACTAAAAGAACAAGACAGAAACATTGAAGGTAATAGGATCTTATTTTAAGATAAGGGAAATAGTACTCTGCATGTTCTTAGCTTTTTTCCAAAACTACTTTTAGACAGCAAAATTAGGTAAATTGAACCTTACCTACGGGACAAAACAGCAAAGTACAGCACTCATCCAGCCATTTAGCTATAATGTCCTTTTATATGTTCATCAATTCCTCCTGCTTTTATCATCATGACCTCAAAGAATGTTTCTTAAAATGCTATCTGATGGTATAACTGTAGAAGAAGTGCTTTCTAAACATAGGTCACAACAGGCATTTTCACAAGGAAAATGTAGTGAACAAGACACTTTTCTTGTCTGCTGAGGCTTTGTAGAATGTGGGAATGGGCACCAGAGTATTATCAGTGGCTGGTTGCCTTATTGCCATTCTCAATATATCTGGAACTGATCTAAAATTGAAACTTGGATTTTAGGACATTCATATACACTTTTATTTACAGGGGAAAGAAAGACAAGGGTAAGAATAAAAGCCAAAAGTGCCTTTTGTCTAATTTAGCTTCTTTAATAAAGCCCCCTGAAAAATATGGGTTGATGTCTGTCTGCTGCTCCTATGACAGTGCTGCACAGAAGGCATGTGATGGGGAGATTGAGACAGGTGTCTAACACAGACCTGCTGCAGATGAAGAGTGGTTAATAAGCAGGGTGCTAACACGCGTCGCTCAGATCCGTGTAATCAGACCAGATGCATTATCGAAACCAGGATGAAGCTAAAGGCTTCACTTTTCTAGGCATCAAAAAAAAAAAAAAAAGAAAAAAAGATGTGTGAATGAGAATGTATGCACGAAATCAAAATACGTGCACCCCCCTGTTGACATGAAAGAGACTAATTAATTATCTAACTTGTCACATCCCCAGCTTGTCTGCATTCTGTCTCGCATGAACATTCTCACTCCATCAGAGGTTGTTTTTTTTCTGGGGATATAAAGCAAAATTTAAATTAAACACCTATAATGCTATGTCTGATATTAGTGATCACATACTTTTAAACACAATGAGAGAAGGTAAGAAGGAAATATAGATTCAGAGAGGAAAAAAAACCCACAACAGAAACTCGAACCTATAGAAGGAAAAGTCAGAGAGGTGTATAAAGTCTCACAAAAACACACAGGTGGAAACAGGGAAAACAAATAGGTGACACGAATGTGTACAGACACATGCACAAATTCACAAATTTCTTTTTTGGTTAATAGTGCTTTACAGATGCATCTAATGTTTCTGCTAAACAGCTACTCTCTCCTAATTCTCTTTCTCTAAACTTCTAGACTATTCCTAAAAATAAACAGAGCATCAGGCAGCTGTCCTTCCTGGTTATTAATGTTTAAATCAGTCACTTCTAAAAATATATAGGTAAACTTTTCCATTTCTTTTAGGTCTGGAATTTCATTCTGATGTAGCTTTTTTTTTCCTTATTTCATCAAATTTCTGTATTAATGTCCTTATCCTCTCCTCATTTCATATCTTGCTCACTGTTTACTATGCTTTGTTGGAATTGTGAACAGCATCAGCATGGGCATACAGCAGAGCCCAACAGCTTATATTTCCTAATGACTAATGTGCAAGGATTTGCTACTTTGAGATCAAATGAAACTGAGACAGAAATCAACCCAGGATTTGCTTTGCAAAATCCCAAACTTCCTTCTTCAACCCTTAGTTTGCACTCACTTCAGAACAAAGGATATTTCTGCTTTTGTTACAGAAGAAGAGCATTTGTGCATACTAAAATTAATAAATTTTGTACAGTTGTCTTTTTTTTTTTTTTTTTTAAATAGAGAAACAGAAATTGCAGTGCAAAATCCAAGGAAATTAACTTGAAATTTTCAAACTGCAAATAAAAATTCTTCACTTTAAACTTGTAGTGTAAAATAAATCCTTTTTAAAATAATAAAAATTAAAAAGGCCACTATAGAAAATTAAGATATATTAATATAAGAAAAAAAAAGCAAAATATTTTCATGATAACCAGATTTTAACTATTTTTAAATGAGCTCTGATATTTCATATATCTTAAAAAGCAACTGTGGCTAGTCAAACACTGAACAATTAATTTTGCTTCGTAATTCCTGTCTCAAGCCAAATAATCTGAAGATGAAATAAAATATATGTCACAGAAAAGTATTGATTTTTTTAGGTTTCCAGAGGCAGGAGGTCCAATAGCATATGATTTGGCAGTTATTTACTTGAATCATTAAGAATGAGCACCTTTATTTTCACTTTGAATTTCCTGTTCTCCATCTTCCAGTCCCTGGTTCTGATTATACCTGTCTGTGAGATTAAACATCTCAGCTAGATTTGGAAGTTGTCTTCTCTTGTAAACATTCTCCCTTTTTTGATATACATGACTATGTCTGAAAATATCCTCTTTATCATCAAAACCGGATGAAATATGATATAGCTCAAAGGCAAAACCAGATGTCTTGGTGACAATTTTTCATAGTGTCTCCAGCTGAAGAAAATAACACAATTAAAAAAAAAAATTATATATACAGAGAGAGAGAAAGTGAAGGTAAAAAGTTAGCCAAGAGTAGAAGGAATTGGAAAGAAACTTATTGGAAAGCATATCCAAAAAAAAAAAGGGAAAAAACCTTCAAACACAGGCATTGGTGCTCATTCCAACATCCCTGCCTGCTGCCCTGGCTGTCCCTGCCTGGCTGGCTGCCCTTTCCCTGCAGCATTCCAGGGGATGTTCAGCCCAGGCTGGGAAGGGTAGTAATGCCATGAGGCAACTGCTGGCAGCCCCAAAGCTGACTCAAACTGCTGCCTCTCCTGCTCCAAGATTGCTCCCAACTGTGAAAAAATTTTATTTTATGCCAGTGTGCTCCTTCAGGTTGACTTCTAGCTTTCAAAGCAAACTTTGAAATTCCCTGCTGAATGTCCAGCCATTACCTATTTATTTACTATAATGGGGTTTGGCAAACACACTGCAGACACTGTTGTCCTTTTTATCTGTGTTCTTTCCCATTTTCATCCTAACAGGAGTTGTTGCTCAGGCCATTTGCCAGGATATTTGGTTGCAGGAAGTGAGCAGGCACCTGCATGTGGCCAGGTGTCATCTGCAGCTTGGCTGAGCACAGGTGGTCTGTGGGCCTTTCGCCACATTAAAACACAGTTACAGTAGATATCTCTGTCTAGAGAATACTGATGTGTAGTCAAAGAGTATTAGTGGAGAATAGTTAGGATAGAATTTTGCTTTCCTAATATCAGATGCCAAAAAATTATTTGGTTATGTCTAGGCAGGACACATTTTATACCTAATGGAGAGGAATCACCATTACTGGAAGCTGATCAATCTCAATTCTCCAAGAGAGTAATTTTAAGCTAGGAAATATTTCTTTCTGTCAACTCTGAAAGAAACCTATAAATGCTTGCTTTGATTTGAGCAAAAGCTGTTAAATATCTTAATTACTGAACAGTAATACAAGCTTGTGGCCAAAGGTATTTAGAATTGTCTCCTGGTTCTTTTTTCATCACCTGTTTTGTTAACATTCCTTTTTCATGAATTCTCAAGTTTTCTAGCTCTATTGAAAAAAACACTCAGAAAGACAGGGACACAAGAAGGATTAGTAGGTTTGATCATGGGTAGGAATATCTTTGGTGGGAATATCAAGGGGAGAATTATCAAGAGGAGAAAAAAGATGGAACATAGTAGGTAAGTATTAATCATAAGGGGATTGGACTCGAAAAGGGAGCTAAGTTTTTTCTGGGAATAGCAGGGAGTGTCTCAGATGTGAGCTTCACCACAGATCCAAACCAGGGATGGGGGTCATACCACTGTCCCATTATCAGTAATAAATTTGCAGGATATGATGACTTTTACTAATTTTCTGGGAAATTGTTCAATGTCTGTTGAAAAGGTGATTTTTTAAGTGTATGTACCTAAGCATCTACATTGCTTTCCATCAGGCATTTTGTATGTAATCAAGGTTTAGAAACAGTTTGAAATATGTTCTATATGCCTCATACAGTTTGTTTTGGAACAGCCAAGACAGAAAAAACTATATCCTTGAGAATACACTGACACAGAGCCACATATGCACAGAAAAGCAGACTTGTTATGAGGCAGAGGTCCCATGCTTTTGAAACAGCCTGGCTTTACGTTTGTATCAGAGCAAGAGAACAAAAGACAGGGGGATTATAACAGTACACTAATCTGATCTTATTCTGGCTCTTTCTCTGCAAAAAAGAGACTGTTTCATAATATCTGAGAGGCATGTTTTTTATATCTGTCTAAGCACTCTTAATCACAAGCCATGTGGTTCTAGTCGGCTTGAGATGAGAAGTCAGCCAAGGAGGGAACAGTAGCAGAAAAGGGATTCATGCTCAGGAGGATAACCTGCTTCAGCTTTAATTGCAACACACACACACACACACACACACACACAGATTTCAAGGGCTTGGCTACCACACAGTCATCAAATTCTGTCTGTGCTGCAGGTGGTTTTTGTTTATTTGGTTTTCCTGCCTCTGGATTATGAAAATGTTCTTTACAACTCATCTGAAACATAATCCCTGCTTTCCTGTTTATTCAGAGTAAAAATCCTCAAACCATGGCAAAACACAGCACCCTGCTTTCACTGATTGTATGAGACATTTAGAGACTTGGAAAAGTGTTGGATCCTACTTTATAGCAAAGCCTGCAAACCAACAGACCAAACCAGAGCCCACTCTGAACAAACAGAGATATTTCCAGGCTTTTCTCATGAATGTTAAGGATCCTACTGCTCCATCCACCTCCTCCAGAAAGGTGATGAAGAGATGGTCTGTTTGAACAGACATCTCTCTTCTGGAGCAACTGAAGGATACAGACATCTAACCTGACAAAGGTGTTCTGTGTCAAACTTGCCTGGAGCTGTCCCACCCTTCATGAATTCCAGAGGCTTCCTTTGAAGGACTGCTTCTTCAGTGCCTTGGATATTGCATCTCCAGAGGACACCAACCCTTCTCCAAATCAATAAATACAAAACCCAACAGTCGACTGTGTGTGATGCACTGCAATTCCAGCTTAGTCTGACTGTTTGCAGGCTGTCATTGCTGTCCTGCATTAAGTGAACATCCAAGGCCACAGGAACTGGCATCTGAGGGTCAGCTTTTCTTTCAGACAATAATTTTCTCTGCAGATGAAGATCTTTGAATTAACCATTCCTACTTTTCTTTTAGCGATATGTACCCTATAGGGTGGTAGTGGCATCCTCAGTAACAAATTTGGGTATGGAGGAAGGTTCCTTTTTCTCCCTTCTAGTTACCAGGCAGGCTGCATAGGGGCAAACCCCATATATTTTGCAAAGCAATCATTATGCAGAAAGAAGTGAGCTTTTATGTAGAAAGGAGACTGGAACAACCTAAAGCCCTGCAATGGCATTTATATATTCCTCAGGTATGGTTTTATTACAGAATATTAGAAACTTTAAGAAAAAAAAAAAAGAGATTATAAACACTACACTTAATTGTTATAATGGAGGCTGAGAATTTTTTGCCACCTCTAGAAAAGCATAATTCTCTTCAGAAAGGATGAATTTGTTTCTTCCTAATGAGATGAACGAATATCAGACAACAATAATTTCTTCTAATTACAAGAAGTCTAGAATAAAATAAAGCAGGGAAATATCTATTTCTCTAGTTTTGGTTTTTTTTTTTTCCTTTGTACAGCAGCATTTTTAGTGTTCATCAACATTGCCCCTAAGGCAGAAAGAGAGTCATGCATGATCAATTTGTCTTACAAGTCTTCCAAAATAGTTCCTTCTCTCCATTTAGCACTGTCAAAGTTTGTTCTCATTTGCCATTTCAGACAAGATTTAGAGCTTCCACACTTTGATTCTTGGGATGAAGGCGGATTAAAGTTTTCATTGCTTGTTTGTAATGAGGCAAATTGTAACTCTAATTATGTAACCAATTTGCTGCAGTTAACTCTTGAAAAGAACAGCCATGGTCCTGGCAAAGGTTCATTTTGCACTGATGAGGTTTGTAGCCAGTGCAGAAAGTGCAAGTTGAAAGGCAATAGGATCTGTGTGACTAAAATTGACATGATTTTGAAAACTCCAATGATAATCATTGGGTAGTTGGAAAAACAGTACAGATAGCAGTGACCGCTTCAAGCTAATGCAAGGAAATCCAAATCTCTTCATGTGTTTTCCTTCACATTAATCCTGTTCTGAGATCAGAGGAATTTCATTAAAAGATCCAAGCTAGTTAAGATCTAGCCTCCAAGAAATGCATTAATCAATTTTAAGGGACCTTTCTGATCATCTGCATTACACAGGAGGCAGACATGCACACTTCACTTTTTATTGGAACCAATAACTTAATGCCAAATTCATAATTTCTAAAAAGATAACTCGTCTTCTTCAAAGGACTCCTAAATATGGGAAGTTCACTGGTAAATTGCCCCAGTTTTTCATTTTACTCTTACTAAAAATGAGTAACTTACTTTTCATTGCTTGTTGCTTGCTTCAGCCTCCAGACTTGGGGTTTTCTTTTCTTTAATGAAACAACATTAAAAAGACATGCATACTTCTGGTATCTTCTTAGGTCAGTATTCTTACATTGAGGTCCAATTCTTTCTCTGTCACTAAATAAATATAGGCTGTTTGTTGTTGGTTTTTTTTTTTGTTTTTTTTTTTTTTCAGCTTCTCATTAGAAGAATATTTTTTCAGGCTGTGGGAAAGAATTTTGGACAGAAGAGAGCAGCTGGCAGATCTTGGTACTTCTTTAATCAATATTGTGGCCAGTTTATGTCCATATACCTGTCATAGCCTTTTTGGAAATCCCTGTTCTTTCAAGGTGTGGTGCCACAGTTGACATGTGCATCCCCAGTTTGCAGTCCAGACGGATTATGCTTTGCTGTAATACAGTACAGCTTCTGTGACCACAGCAGACTTAAAACATTATTGACTCAGTGCTGATGGCTGAATAAGACTCTTAGTCAATACTCAGCTCTTTATATTATCAATGAAGCTTCTTGCAAGGATATATTCTTTCTGTTCATTGACCAAAACTATCTCTGGAAAATATGCTATTAGAACTGTAAATAATTTGTGCTTTCCCAGTGGGCCAGGCACATATGTGTGTTTCTGTATCTGTGAGCACTTCCCAAATAAACATTATTTTGCTGTTGCTGTTTGAGTTTCAATGTACAGAATCAAGTGCTTTGTTAAAGTAGTTTACAATGTGGAATGAGCTTGTTGACTTGTGGGAAAAAAGACAATGGAAAAGTTAGGTTTGCTACCAGCTAAGAGAAACTCTTCTTTAATTCAAGTGGTTGGATGGTGATAAATATTCCAACGCTGCAAGTGAAAAGCTTTTGGAGTCTCCTTGGGTCACTCTTGAGAGTACAGAAAAAGAATAAAAGATTTCAGAGACCAGTGCAATTTCTTACATTTCCTCTGCTTGTTGGCAGCTTAAAACTGCAAAAATGAAAGTCACTGTTGCATCTTTACAGATTTCCAGTGTGCTTCGGAAATTCTTCCCTGAGACAGCCAAAGTAATTGCATAAATATATTTCAGACCAAAATAAAATCCACAGTTCCATATTGGAGTTACTTCTTCTTGTTGAGGCTTCATAGACAATAATTTTACTGACAAGAAGAGTTAAGCTGTTTGAGCCTGGGGAGTTGCAACTCTTATATTGAGATCCAGAGCCTCTTTTTTCTTGTCTTAGACATGCTGTGGGGCAAAAAAACAAGGTATAAATGAAAAATCTATACAAAAAAGAAAAACAAAAAAGAAAAAAGAAAGGGAATCATGAGAGATTCATAGTAGTTTATCAAGGAAGAGTTGGGCTACTTTGCCTGTGGGTTAGTAATCTAAGTATTTTCTGGCAGTAAGCACAGGGGGGGAAAGAAAAAAAAAAAAGACTAAGTATTTTCATATTAGGCTGGAAAAGCACTTATTAATACCCAGAAAGCCTCACTCATTTAAGAAAACTTGCTAGTGTCAGAAAAACCAAGTTAAAAAGATGGGAGCCTAAAGTGCTCTTTGAATTAAATATACGCACTGACATTTAGGAAAGTGAGTCAAGCGATTTCTCACTGCAACTCTTGGGGTCCTGGGAGTTTCTTAGTCAGATTTTTGGGATTCAGAAAACAAAGGCATCCTTAAACTAATTTTTTCTGTGCTACTCTCAATTAATCTGAAATTGTGGAGATGATGTTGCAATGTGCCATGTTATAACAGATTAATTGATCATGAGGTCTTCAGGTAAGGGGGAATCTTGAGATTCAAACATTTAGTTCTAGATTATGTCTAACATTGACTGTATTTTAATTCCCTTGAGACTATCAAAGCAAAGTTTTTGTCACCCTGCTTTGTAATGCTCTAACTTCAATTTCTTGCCTGCAAAGTGCCCCTTCTCCTACTAGAGAGCCAGAGTGGCTCTCACTTGGCATTTGCCACAATGGCACCACTCTCCTGGACTTTGGAAATCGTGGGTTCAGAACACCTCCAACACCAAGCCCTCTTCCTCCTGTGTTTCTTACTGACAAACCATGATGACGAGCTAAAGGGGTTTCCTTGTGTATTTTGTCTCCATCTTCTTTGAGAAAACAGTAGGCCTGAGCTATATTTCACAGAGGTGTCTTGTGATAGGCTTCACATCTGTGTTCAACTTAGAGAAAAAAATTCAGGCATCCTTGTGCTTGACACTTCTGAGTGTTGCCAGCTCTGAGCTGCTGTTGATTTTGTTTACCTCGTGTAGGTCTGGGTCTGTTAGCAAAGCCCTCTCTCACACACAGGAAACAGACTTGCTTCAGCACAGCAGCTCCTGCCATAAGGCAGAAAGTTTAATTTTCTGGATCTGGACCATACCTCTTAAATGTCCAGCAAACAACCTGTGCAGGAATAGAATGAATCTATGGAAATCATCAACAGCTGCAAATGTAAGTCTGAAAGCAGGACGGAAGGCATATGGGAAAATTGTACCAAGTTTAGTGGTGGTGTTTGTGAGAGCAGCTCCTCAGTATTGCTGTGCCTGTTTATACCAGCAGTGTATTTGTCCTGCTCTGTGCGCTGAATAGGACAACAGGGATTAGCATTTAGAATAGAGTGAAGACCTTTCCCGCTCTCCCGGGATGACTGTGTTGATTTTGGAGCTCCTGTAAAGTCTACTGCTCCATCTTGTTCCCAGATACTGTATTTTATTTACTGGTACTAAATGGTTGTCCATGTTAGCTGAAGTTACACAAACAAGTGGGATCTTTCCTGGCAGATTTGTAGGATACAGTCTATGATTAATGTAAAGTACTAAACCACAAAGAGCATATGAAATGGTGAATGTGAAACGTGAATTCTCACTACTTCTTTATAAGGAATGGTTTTCTCCCCATAGAAACCTTGCCATACAAAACAGTGAATAACAATCAAGATTCGCCTTCCAGTGGGTGAAATAGAACACTGATCCCCTGTGGCACTGACAAGGGTGAACAAGCAGTGCAGCAGGATGATGCTTTCAGGGTTTGTAGATGGAAAACAGGAAATAGTGATTATTTTTTTGTCTTTGGTTCTTTCCTTTATGGATGCTGATCACTGAGACAATATTTACTAGCTGATTGTCATGAACCTACAATGTTTCACCTAAAGCTTTTTCAGATACCAATACAGTCTGTGTTTTCTTGGTTGCTAATACTCCTCTTTAGCAGAGTTTCTGTGTTATTTGTCCCACTGTTAAATAAATTACTTGCTATGGCATTGCTCCTCAAAACTAACAGCATATTGATTATGAATGCCCCAGCCCAGAAGGTGTTCAGAGTCAGGTTGGATGGGGCTTTGATTAACCTGAACTAGGGAAAGATGTCCTTGCCAGTGGCAGGGGGAATGGGTGAGATGATATTTAAATGGCCTCTTCCAACCCAAATAATTGCATTATTCTGTGATTCTTTAATGTCTGCAAGACAACAATAAGAGAGAACATGAGTGTGCTGTCTCACAGGATTGGTCCATATTGCTGCTTACAGGCTGTTTGCAAAACTGGCTGTAGCTAAAGCTCAAATTCTTAATGCTAAATGATGGAAGAATGGAGCTCAGTTTCTCCTGGGTGGATGTCAGCTTACCAGGGTGCACCTGCCTCACTTATTGCAAGTGAAGAACAAGTGCAGTTTTGGCCTGATTTGTGGACCTAAATTAGCTCCTGTCACTGGATTGGAGACTACACCTCAGTTATATCTCTCTCCCATGGGACAACTCCTCATTCATGGTGCTTAAGGTTTTTGTGAAATTTTGTGGTACCTACAATGGGTAGGTCTGATCATGTTCTGGGCAGCACTGAGCTGAAAACATAGATATAACAAAACGCTGCTTCTGCGAAGTGGAAACTGAACAAGGCTAAATATTTCTCCTGAAAATGCACCTCATTTGTAACAGTTTATCTCTAATGAATTTCAAGAATTACAGTGGAGTTGGAAAGTGATGGCTGTTATCAGTCCACAAACACATCTAAAACCTAGAAATGTTGACAGTGGATACATTTCTTTCAGGCTCTGCCTTTTGGCAGCAGATCAGATTATCTGTGTGAGCCACACAAATCACACGCTTTCCCAGGTGGGCATTAGCAGAACCATCTGGCAATTAGAAGTCTCCGGGGCAGTCAATGCAACTTTGAGCTGGATTAACTTGGAAGTTTCAAACACTGTCATTGCTTTTTGATAGTCAGAGAGGTTTTTGGCCCTTGTGAATAAGACAACCATTTGATCACGGACAGAGAGGATTATTCAGTTATTTATTTTCAGCCCTGTTCAGCTTTCCATAAGGTCAGTCTAAATCATCTCCCTTAGAGCACATATATAGAGGGAATGTGTATGTGTGGCTCAAATCCAGTCAATTTTGGGGATGAGCAAGTTGGCTGAGCATGCAGAGAAGATCTGTAGCAATTTTGGAGCTTTATGTGGTGTGGCAGACTCTGGGTAGTTTTGGGCAGAGAGTACCCGGTGCTGTTATTTTACAGAAACTGTTTAGCTTTTGCTGTATTTCAGTAGTGACAAAAGCTCCCACAGCCTCACCATAGGCCCTCTTGATAACAACTGAAAAAATCTGTATCTTCCAAGTATGTTATATCATTAGATGAAGTGGACAAAAACAAAACAAGTATGTTTATGACTTAGCCTGAGGAGATAATTAACTTCTGAGTGCTGAGATCCTTGATTGCATTCCTAGCATGATCTTAATTGGAAGTCTGAACTTGTAAAAGGTTGTAGTGTTTGGAGGATATCTGAAATGGTTCACTGAGAAATTGTTTGTTCATAAATTGGAAAGGTAATCCAGACAAATACCTTTTACTTCGCCGTTGTTGTAATTGTTGTGGTTGATGATGATGATAAAAATAATCTATTACAGCGGCAGCAAAAGCACCAGACTATTCAAAGAGAACATGTATCAAAATGTATTGAGCCACTTCAGGGAATTTCAAAAGAAAGAAATTTTACAAAAAGGCTGAATACATACAAAATGATAATAGTTAGAAATCTTTATTACTGCTCCAGAGTGTGGTATGTTACTTTACTGAAACTATTGACCTCTTTTGTGCTCTCAACGAAAATTGTCAAGATCTAAGTTTTTTGAATGGAGCAATGTTATGTTGCATATGCACTACAGTAGGTTGCCAGTATAGATGAAAACTAGAAACTCTTTTGTTATGCTGTCAAAATCTTTGCCCTTTACCCATCCCAGTTATAGGCGCTTGGCTACCAGGAGTCCCAGTTCTCTGTGATCAGTGAGGGCCACAAAATTGCATCCTTCTTTCTGAAAAAGAATGAATCCATGCAGTTTCAGAGAACATCTTCATCTTGCCTAAGCTTAGTCATTTGGAGGTTGGCTTAGTTATTTGGGCATAGAAGAACACCACCCTTGGCGCTCCCTAAAGTCAATGTTGAAATGAACTGCAGGCAATTTAACATGTCTAATTCAAATTTGACAAGGGAGACCTTATCGTGGCCTTTGAATACATAAAGGGGGGCTAAAAGTAACATGGAGACAGACTTTTTAGTAAGGTCTATAGCAATAGGACAAGGGGTAAGGTATTTAAACCAAATGAAAGTAGATTCAGTGTAGAGGTAAGGAAGAAGTTTTTTACAATGAAACACTGGCACAGGCTGCCCACAGAGGTGATAAATGTCTTGCCCCTGAATACACTCAATGTAAGGTTGATTGGAGCTTTGAGCAACCTGTTTTAGTTGAAGATGTACCTGAACATTGCAGGGAGGTTGAACTAGATGACCTTTAAAGGTCCTTTCAACCCAAAACATTCTATGTTTCTAAATATATAAGATGAAGAATATAAATAAGTATCTAAAGAGATGATTGAATATATGCAGAGCCCTCCCTCTTGACCAGGTTAGACTAAAAAAACCTGACTTTGAGATGTCTGAAAATTTTGGTGAAATTAGGATAACATAACATGAAAATTATTGTATAATTCCCTTTGATTCCTGAGGAAAAATGGCAGCAGAAATATGGGCAAGTTTCACATTTTCTGTGTCCAGGCATCTGGATCATCAACCCCACTTGACACAGCAGTCTGCAGTAAGAATGTCTGCTCCTGTTATCTTGCAGAAATCACAGAATATGCTGAGTTGGAAGGGACACACAAGGATCATCCAGTCCAACTCCTGGCCCTGCATAGGACACCCCAAGAATCCCATCCTGTGCTTGAGAGCTTTGTCCAAACACTTGAACATCTGACTTGGTGCTGTGACCACTGCCCTGGGGAGCCTGTTCCAGTGCCCAGCCACCCTCTGGGTAAAGAACCTTTTCCTAACATCCAACCTTACCCTCTCCTGACTCAGCTTCAGGACATTCTCTTGGGTCCTGTCACTGGTCACCAGAGAGCAGAGATCCATGTCTGCCCCTTCAGCTGCCCCTCATGAGGAAGCTGTAACTGTGCTGAGGTCTCCTCTCAGTCCCCTCTTCTCCAGGGTGAACAGACCAGAAAGATAACGCTGAGCTTTCAGATGAAACAAATTAGCACCACTGATAGACAACTAACTGGAAGGATGGAAGCTATTGGAGCAGAAAATAAACTATGGAGCTCTCAAGGGAAAAGAGGCTGTGAAGGTTAGCTCAACAATATATTGTTACAGAAATCTTAAAACTGAAACATTTGTGCATCTCTCTGAATGGAGCAAGTACCATCACAAGGATGTGCTACAAGTCAGGATCCCCATACAGACAAATGGGATGGGACACAGTAGTAGACCTGAGTTGTATTAACCCAAGAAAAGCTAACTGCAGTATCAATAAACAGAAAAAATCATCAGTGTTTTTTTGATGTGATTGGTTCAGTAAGTCAAAATAATTGTTATCCAGAAAATAAAGAAATTCAAGAGACTGGGACATATGCAGAATAGAATAGTGGGATAAAACAACTAACTTTCAGATAAGACTTGAAGAAATTATTTTATAGGCAAAAAAAACCTCCACACAAATAAAATTAAATGACAGATACAGAAAGTACCCTATGCCCTGCAAACACCGAAAATGCAGAGAATAGTAGATGTTTTAAAATGTTACAGAACTGTGCATTCAGGGGTAAGAAATATCCTTTGTGAAGAGTCTCTAATAAATATACAAGTTTAACCTTCACTTGCTGCTGCTGCTGCTGCTGTTGCCATCCAGGCTGATGGGGTGAGGGAAATGCTGCTGGCTGGAAAACACCTTAGGGAAAGCAAAAGGTGGAAACACATTGTTTTTATATCTATTTACCTTTCTTACCTATTTCTTGATATCACCTTGCTTTGTTAAATTCAAGGCCACAGCCTAGCCTTTAAATTAAATAGCTTTGTTTCCAGTGATGATATTGGGGTTTATTAAATTCCTGTTTTGCTGCAGTGGATAGTATTTATATAATTTTCCTCAAGGAAGTTAAAAATAGCTTTCTGGTCCTTAGGGTTGCAGGGGCTGCTTTTGCCTATGCTGTTAACTTGGCTTGAATTTTTTAAACACAAGTAAGTAAAAAAACAAATAGAGGAGGGAAAGGTAGGCCTCTCTCTCTCTCATACTTTTTTTTTTTTTTTTTAATAATTGGACATGAAATAAAAGCAAGTCAAATTGGCAGATAGCATTGTGTTCTGGGTGGTGTGAAGTGCCAGAAACAGTGTTTTGCCTGCACACAACTTGTTTTTTAATAGTCCTTTTAACTTTTCACTCATAACAACAGAAGTGAACTATTAAAAATCAAATGTTGAGATGAATTGAACTAAACAAAAACATGCCGAAGGCGACAGGCAGGGTTTAACACTCTGTAACTTTTATCTCTCTGGTGTCTCTCTTTGATAGTTGACATGGCAAAAGAATTCTCACAACACTTCTGAATCCTGATCACTTTGCTAATAACAGCAAGACCGCCACTGCATATTTTGTACTCTTGAATCCCTCTAGATACCATTCCTTGCTTACCCATTTGATATTCACATGGCACTGTTCAGCAAAGATTTAATGAAGAAAATGAAGAAATTATTATGGAATCAGGAGATGATGGTGTATTATGGTTGTTATTGTTGTTATTACTCATTTGATCGTCAGCGGTGCCAAGGGAAACCAATCAAGGATCAGTGCTTTGACCTAAGATGGGGCAGATGGATCCTCATTGGGTTTAGTACCACAAAAATTAATGGAACTGGAATGGTTTAAACCAATTAAGATTCTATACTTCCAATGAGCCCCAAGCAGTGGTGTGAGGTGCGGACAAGTAAATGAAAAATTGAGCATGTTTCTATAACCATTAATACAGTCTTTTCTCCACAGGCTCCCTAGACACTATCAGTCTGAAAGATTGCAGGGACTTATAGAGGAGTAATGAAGTCAGGGCTAAAGAGATTTCAGATGTGCTAGTAATATTCTTAAAGGTTTTGTCAGTTTTCTCTCTGTGGGGAAAAGGTCTTTTGTGAAACCACTGAGCTGAGGCTCAAAAGATTTGCACTTCGTTCCTAGTTCATCGTGGACTCCCTCTTTGATCTTGGAAAATAACCTGTTTTGCTCATGTGAAAATAGGAATGCTAATAATAAGCCTTTGCCTGTCCTGCTGGACTGGGTAATATAAACACTGTGGGCTGTGGCATCCTACATCTGTGTACAAACAGAAAAGGATTGAACTCATCAGCAATCTTCATTGACTGCTGTAACACAAATCATCAGCAGAAAATTAAAATCACAGAATAACAGAATATCATTAAAAGCAATATTTACCTGCTACTTATGTTATATCCATTCAGTCCAAGAAAAGCAAACTTTGGCTCCTGTGTCTGAACTTTTCTAAAAGTAGAAGTGAAATCATGGCCCAAGGTAGAAGGGTTATATGATAAAAGGAGAGTCAATATTTTCAAGCTTCTAAAAAATTTGTTGCTTTCTGGTTATTTAAAGTGCTAATGATTTACAGGGCAATAATGCGCAGTTTTGAAAGATTGTACTAGAACCTTACAAGTCTTTTACATGAGGAAAATCAGATTTTCCTGTTTCAGACTGTCACTGTGGTATAGAAACATAGATATGGTCTACAATCTTTACACAAAATCTTCCCTCCTTCCTCCTGTTTGAGTCTTGTATGTCTATTTACAATGGAGTAAGTTTGCAGGTTTTTGTACTCCTATCCCTCTGCTGAAGCTCTGCTTCCATTTCTAGGCAGGAAAAGCAAATCAAGGGCTGTATCTTTACTGGCAGGTTAAACAGAACAAAGCACGAACCTGAGAACTTGTATATGATCACCCATCTGCTAAAGTGTGAACAAATTTAAAGCACTGAGAGGGCAGTCAGGCATTGGAAGAGGCTGCCCAGGGAAGTGGCTGAATCACCATCTCTGGAAGTGTTCAAAAAGTGTGTGGATGTCTCACCTGGGGACTTGGTTTAGTGGTGAACACGGCAGTGCTGGGTTAATGTCTTTTCTGACCTTGGCGACTCTATGATTCAAAAATCCATGACATGGAATAAGCTGGTGTCTGGTAGAGTGCCAGCAAACATTGCCTAAGTGCAGTGAGTGGTTAGCACAAGTCAAGAATCATTCCTAGTACCTACTTTGGGAGTAATCTCTTCCTTCCTGGTCAGGGTTGGGAGGTTTAGCTGCTTGAAGGTGAGCTGTGCCACATTGCATCAGTGTTAGAGCACTGTCTTTAGTCTTTTTTGTTTACTGATAGAAGAAACAGTAAGGGGTTAGTTAGTTTGGGGAGAAGAAACTCCTGTAAGATTTGAGTAGGGAAATTATCATCTGAGCATCTGTCAACTGGTAATGAAGTCAGATTAAATATTTGTGTAGTAGAGTCATAAAACATAACCGTGGGAGTGACATGGGTCCACTTCTTCATCAAAATCAAGTACAGTCAAATTGTAGACAGATGTTTCCTTAGGTGCTTCCAGATGGTTTTAAATGTCTTCAATGATGAAGAAAGCACAGACTTCCTGAGTAATCTATTCTAGAGCTGAATTAACCTTTGAGATGGACATTTTTTTCTTGTAATTAGCAGTTAATAATTTTTTTCATTCTTCATGTGAAACAGAAAGTTCTTGGATTTTAAAAGATCGACAGTCTACTGCCAGTTGTGTGAGCATTCAGGATCTCTTCCATATTGTTCTTTCTTCCTAGGGTAAGATTTCAGAAGAATAAGGGAACTCTGAAAGTGAAAAAGACTTACAATAAGGAATTGGCAGTAATTTGTAGTAGGAACCATGTATTATATAAGATAAAAATAAAACTTGGACAAGGCTATATTTTGGGTTCCTAGTGGCATCATAAAATACTCTTGTTTTTTGCTTTTATGGCTTATTTTGATGTCAGTGGCATCCTGAGATATTTATGTAGCCTTGAAATTCAAAACCATCTTCTCTTTAAAGCATTTGGTTTTAAAAGGGGTACATTTGTAAGTGGTAAAAAAAATCTCTCCATTGTGAAATATCAATTATTTGTAAGTGCTTGGATTAATTTATTGGATTTTATGGGTAAAAGAAATGGAAATTGTTTCTTACATTAAAAATTAATATTTTACATCCAGCTGTGTCTGGCTGGGCAATAAATCAGCTCCTTACAATTACTTATTTGTCAGTCAGCATGTTAGTTCAAAAAGTAAGGAGCTCGCCTGTGGATCCTGCTCTACTTGAAAGCAGGGAGAGTTCAGGTCAAATCAATTTGAGCCACAGTAATTAAGAACAAGATTGAAGATCTTTCCCTACCTCTGTAGTAAGCATCTGGAGTTACTTTTTTAGAATGGATAGACTTCTAGGCAGCAGTGGAGAATATTGAAGGTAGACAACACTACTTAGGAAGAGCTTTTTTTAAATGCTTAAGAGAGTTATACATGAACCAAATATTTAGACTTTATTCCTCTGAATAAATCCGAGCACTTCATATTTGCTAAGCAGGGAAACATTTGTCTTTTCAGCTTGTCTATTTACAGCTGCATATCACATAATCTTCAGAGGATGTATTTACAGACTGTCTCTACATAGAAGCAAATTAAATAAGGCTGGGGTAAGGTAGTGCCCCATGATCATCATGATCATGTTAATTGCTGATGGTGTCTGTTGATTTTTTGGTCACTACAATCCCTGACAACATCTGATCATGTTTTGGGAGTTGTAGCAGGGACCATCCTCAATACAGACTTTGTGGACCCTTATTTTGGCAGGTAAAATGTTCATATATGTTAAAGGAAGACTCTGCACCCTTTAAACCCAGAGTGGGAAAATGGACACGACCTCTTTTCACTGGTGTGAATGTAGCCAGAACATTTGAGTTGATGCAAGCAGAATGAAAACGTAATAGAAAACTAATGTCTTTATCAAAAGTGATGAATGAGACATGAAATTACATGAAAATTAAAAAAAAAAAACCAAACAAACAACACCCCTCATTTCTACTGGTGTAAATAAAAACTCCCCTCAAATATTTCTTTAGGGTCTTTTGATTTGGCAAGACAACAGAAAATCTTGTTTAATTTTGACAGAATGTAAGGTTTTTTAACTTTTCCTTGGCCATTAAGATGAAAAATTAACTGTAACCAGAGCTCTAGTTGCACAGCATTCCTAGTACAGAATTCTGTCATGACAGAGAAACTAAGTCAATCCTATCCAAGAAAGATAATTAGTTGCACACTTTTTGCACATGCAATATTGTATTCAATTAGAATAAATCAAATATCTGTGGAAATAAGGTTACATGAACTTGTACTGTAGAAAAAAAATCTCAGACCTCTGTAAGCTGTAGAAGGTGAAGAGAAAGCTCAGACCTCAGCCTTCCCAGACAACGTCACGTACTAGCATTGCCCCCTTCCTCCTGTACTGGGATCCTGCTGTAGAAATGGTGTCTGTGGGGTTGGGGACTGAGGGACACACAAAGGCCTGATGCTGAAACCAGGGGGTGCATTAGAAAGGAAATTTTTCATTAGCAGCACTGCAGAAACTTCCATGTCAACTCACCCTATGTCCTATGTCCTATGCCTGAACACTTTGTCTATTACATGTGAAGCTATTGTGTCTCTACACCCAACCCTCTCAGGCAGCCATGTGTCTCACAAAGTAGCATTTCTCTAACTAAAACCGGAAGTAATATTTGGTACATAATGAAGTTTTAGTGCTTCTATAAAACCTAGGTATTTCTGAATGTTAGTTTCTGGCATCATTTGATCTTATATTTATGTGTACACAGACAGCCATTTACTGAGCCTGGTGTAATGAGAAAAAAGCTGACTGGTGAAGCCGCATGTCGTGGTTTGAAAGCAAAATGAGTGAGAGGCTCCAAGTCAGAAATACAATTTAATAAGAAGAAAGGTAAAAACATAAAATAAAATAAAATAAATGCCATAATACAAAAGACCATTGACAGAGTCAGAATACAACCTGAGCAGGGTGGTGGAAGCAGTCCAGATGAGGTGCTCTTCCTGAAGCAGTGATCCTGTAGAAAGGTCTGGTAGCTCTGCTCCTCTGGGAATCCAGTGGGTAAAAGCTGCTTGTACTGTCCCAAATCCCAGATTATATCCAAGTGAGAATGCTTGGCTCCTCCCCCTGGGTGGAGCATCTCACAATGGGATGATGAGTTGTGAAGTGGGTCCTTGATGGCCCATTAAAGAGAGATAACTCCCGGAGGGAGTCATCTATGAGTCATGCAGCAAGGCATTTGATGGGCCATTAGCAGAAGATAGCCCAGATGGAGGGGGCCTGGGAAACACTGCTTCAACAATTGGATTCAACAGTTCATGAAGATGATGATAGAATACTTAGTGCACATCCTATACTACAACCCAGGACACTGCATCACCCCATCACCCACCTGGACAATAGAGCTAACTTGAATGCATTTGAATGATTCTCTATGAACTAATTAAGGACTCAGTGAATGATTTGTGAAGTTGTGGATAAATAGTCCAAAACAAGGTGGTTACAGTAAATTGTCAGTGGTTATCTCAAGGTCATGTTAAAGCTGTGCTGTCCAAATGATAGCATTAGCTGGCAACAATCTAATTAAAAACTGTACACCGAGTATAAAGAGAGAGTAACAAGAGTAAACAAGTGGCAGAATCTAAATTTATTTTTCATGCAATGGAAGCAAAAACAGCATGATGTTGAGGTGTCCAGCACAAGGAATTAGGGTTCATAAATAAAAAGCAACCTCTGCAGGACTGTATTTCAGTATAAACAACAAAGCAATAGCAAGTGAGTTTCCGGACGTGCAGTTGCAGGCCTAAAGACATGATGATGAAGGTGATTAAGAGTCATAGTTCTTTGAGAGTTCCTTATCAATTTACAGACCAATTTACAGTATTGTTATGCAATGGATTGGTTTGTGACACCAAAGACAAATGACTGAATCAAAGTGAATTTCATCAGGGGCAAAGGCATGTGCAGTGGGCAAGTGTAAGTTACACTCACATGAGCAAGTGTGAGCAGTGGGAACAAGGCAGCAAAAAACACTGTGTCAACAATACTGGGGGCAAAAAACATTCTCTCTTGGCTATGTCTCACAAGATTATGGCACATATAAGCAACCACAGTATAGGGAGAAGGGGAGACAGCTCTGCAGTGGAAGTGGTAAAGGGCATAATCCCATTGACTTCAGCAGAGATCAGGTGATTTTCAACAGTCTAGATAAAGAATCTCTGGTTCATTGCCAATGTTAAAATGGCAATGGAATTAAATGGAATTAAGAAGATATTAAATTACAAGGATTTTTTTTCTTTTCTTTTTTTTTTTTTTTTTTTTTTTTGTATCTATTTGGAAACCATGTTATTTAACCCTGAGAAGCTATTTTCTATATTTGAATCTGTCTGAGAATAAAACCACTGAGACAGAAAAGAAGAAAAGGACTATTTTCTTCCTGATATAAATGTACAGCTTTCATTGGCATTTTAGTGCTGCATTCTGTCCTGCATACATATGATCATGCATAATATGACTTTCTATAAGATGCCAGACTTCCAAATTTTCTGATTTGCCATGTTACCACGAACTATGGTATTATTTTCCTCTTCATTGGGTGCTGAATACAGATTGGGGCTGACCAGCACCAACTTAATCAGCACTTTTATTTTTATTCTGCATTCTTTTTGTAATAAACCCAAATATTACATCTAACTTTTTTTTCCCCTTTGGCTGTGATTTTCTTCTTGGCTGTGATTTTAAAGGTTTCCTTTTCTCCATTAACCCTAAATAACATTTTTGTCATTGCACTGAACAATTGAGCTCTTTCTCTCAAATACCGCATTTGTCATTGAACTGAACAATTGAGCCATTTCTTCCAACATCCTACAGATTTTTCTGTTGGCTCAAGAATAATTATTTCACAAAGTATCTGTGGGGTACTTTTGTTCCCCACAGGTCTAATCATCCAAACCATCTGAATCTAGCTGAATCTGAACACTTTTTCTTCGTTACTTCTCTATACCTCCAAGGAAGTAAATGTGACTCTGTGGCCTTGTATTTTTGTACCTTTTTTGCTGTATCACACATCATTGCTTGTTTTTTTTTTTTTTTTTTTTTTTTTTTTTTGTTTTTTTTTTTTTTTGTTTTTTTTTTTTTTTTTAAGATGTTCTTACTATCTTTTTTTTTAATTTGCTGATAACTTTCTGTTTTTTAATGACTTTGCCTGAAATAATCTATGCTTCATCTCTATATCAGATTTTCTTCTTCAAATTAGAGTGAAAATAGAGTAGTCAATTTCGAGAAATTAGTCCATATATACTTTATTAGGACTTTTAGAATTTGTTCTTTTTGTGTTGAAGAAAGCATTTCCATTTAAACACAGGCTAAACTGTGGGAAGCTAGAGGTCCAATAGGATTTTTCGATATATCTTTAGATTTGATTGCCTTGGAAAATTATGGGAATACCAACACTGGAAAATAATATTTTTATAGAGATTTTCTCATGTTTTGAGTGTTCTCCAGGACTGAACATGTTTCCAGACTTCCACAGCCAACCTGAACAAGAGAGATGCAAGACAAAACAGCCTGGTGCTTTCTGTGCCCTCTTTAAATCTCCTTTCGCCTAAGGCTGTGAGACAGGAAAAGTTTGAGCTTTTTTGACACGTATTAAGAGCCTGACTTCCAGTTCAACTAATTCTTCCCTCAATCCTCTCTCACAAGTGAGTGATAACATGGTCTAATACTTAAGCTTTTTTTAGTAAGGTGAGTGGGTTTAAAAGAAAGCTTAAAAATATGGTAAATTGAAATTCATGATTTTTGGAACCAGTAAAGCTCCCCAAGAGGATACAGAAGTGCAAAGGAAAATAGAGTCAGGAGCTGGAGGCAAGAACAGTAGTTTTTAAGCATTTAGTTTATGAAAGAAGTTGGGAATATTTAAAACCAGCTACAGAAAACAGTTTCTAAAGGGAAGTTAGCAGTGGGAACTAAAGGAGATAGTGGTGGTAGTCAGGAAAGATGCCTGAAGGCCATAGCAGGATAGGGGCTGCTGTCCAGGTAATTATAGCTCATCTCAATAGAAGCCCTGCATTAAGAAGTAAAGGAAGAAAAGGAAGAAAAGGCACTGAGAGCAGCAAGGGGACAGCAAGACCTGAAGGATGAAAGGGTCCTGTAGTTCACTGACAAATGCAACATTATCTGCTCCAATATTCCTATCTTAGTGCAGGCAGGCTCAAAATCTTGTCTTAAGGTGGCAGAGGCAACCTGAGCATACTGAGGTGCTCCCGAGCTGTGAGGCAAAGTGTGCTAAGTGTGTCTATTCCTCATCTCTGTGTCCTCTTTCAAATGCTTTTGGAATTAAGGGTTGGATGCTCCATGCATGCTTAGACTCATTTTTGTCTCTGGATGCTACACAGGTATTTGAAAGCATTTTAAAATAGTATTTTTAATGATGGACAATACCACCTGGGAGCCTGAGTGAGACTTCAAACTGCCTGAGCTAATTGTATTTCTATTATTTGAGATAATCTTATTGGGATGCTTGGAAATGAGTTTTATTCTTCATTAAAAGGACAAAGGGTTGCATCTTTGAAGGGCAACACTAATGTATGCACAGAGGGCAAAAAATAATGTTCTCTAAAGCCTTCTATGGGCTCCTGCCAGTTGTGACTAATGTTGGTGCAGGTATTAGGAAAACACAGGCCAATGTGATGATGAAGAGAAAAGACTGGAGATTAAAAGAAAAGTGGTTTGAAAGCTCTACTCATACTACTGTATGAAGAACAATACATAATGTGGATGTAATAAAAATGATAATGCATTCTGTCATTGAGATAATTAGACTTTGATCCTGGAAGAGGTTTCTTGTGGCTGAAGCACTGTATCTGGTAAGAGTTCTGCTGCATTTATATTTTATGTTTAGATTTGATGTTAGGAAAAATTTTGTCACAGAAGGTGTTGTCAAGTCACATAACAGGCTGCCCAGGGCAGTTGTAGAGTCACCATCCTTGGAAATATTTAAACAAAGTATAGATATGGTGTTTAAGGAATGGCTTCAAACAGTAAGAGGGTAGGTTTAGAATAGATATTAGGAAGAAATTCTTTACTGTGAGGATGGTGAGGGGATGTACAAGTTTCCCCAGAGAATCTATGATTGCCATATTCCAAGTATGAGTGGGGCTTTGAACTTGTCCATGGAAGTGGAGTTGGAACTAGGTGGTCTTTAAGATACCTTCCAACCCAAGTTGTTCTATGATTCTGTGTTTTAGTGGTGGCCTTAGCAGTGCTGGGTTAATGGTTGGACTGAATGATCTTAAAGGTCCTTTCCAACCTAAATGATTCTATGATTTTATGATTTCCTGTATTTTCAGAACAGAATTCTTTCCCGATGCCTAGTTTGAGATGCAAGAGCTTCAGGCCTGAGGAGATACTGATGTTACGACATTCTCATGGGACACGGTGACAAAGTCCAGGTAAGGTGGCCTGATGATTCCCAGATGTGTGGAGACCTGGAGGGAGATGTGGAGGAGCCAACTGGCTTACCATGCAGGAATACTCAAGCACAGAGAAAGTGGGACTGGGTCCACTTAGAAATCACCTCTAACACCCAGCACAAAGTTGCTGCTGGGAATCATGGCAGGTTCCAGTAGAAAATTTTAACACTGTTCTGCTGTCTTCCTTTTGCAAGGCTTTTGACACAAAGAGATCAACTTTGCTTGGCTGGCTGCAGAAAAAAAGTGAAGTAGATGCAGAAACCTACAGGAGGTCTAACTTCTCTGCAAATGTTTATCAAAATAATTCTCCATAAGCATAGAGTCCTTTCAATGACTTTTCAGGGGCTATTTTTCTCCACAGCAAAATATGTCAGTTTGCTCATCTGTATTTTAAGTGTTTTCCAAGTATCTGCAGTAGAAGGAAATAGGATACCGTGACTCTGAATATCAGAAGATCAGTAACTTGATTCTCATCAAAGAAAACAAAAGTAGGGAGCATGTGATCTACCCTTACCATCTGAACAAAGCACTCAGCTCACAAATAACCCAGTGCTATTAGGTGCAGGGAGGGGAGTCCTAGGTGAGTAACTGTGAATAGCAAATGCAGGAGATTTTGAATCAGCCTGTGGGAAATGCCTGAAAAGACAGAGTGGGTACCTTTAATAGCCAAGGTATTTGCTAACGTGCCTTGCTTTGTTTCTCTTTCTGTCAGATGTCACATTCAGCTGTGTCTGAACTGCTGACACCAGCGGGAGCTTGGCTCTCCATCTCTCTGCTGAGATCCGTGGGGTGTAATTTGCCTATTTGGCTTGAAATAGTGGTGTCTTAGACAATATATAGACAACTGGTCGTGGTAGGTGATGAATATAGGCAAGTAGAATTTCGGTCTGCAGGTTCAATATAACTAATGAAGTGTTACTAAAGCGTTTTAAGAGAAACTGGTTCCTGCATTTACAATGTGCTGTAATGATTTACCTAGAAGTCTCCCTTTAGACTCAGTATACAAGTTACAAATGATGCAAAATGTTGCTGATCAGAGATATTGACAATCGCTCATTGGTATTGACATATGCAAGATTCTCCACTGGGTGCCAGTGCAATTATGAACTGACTTTAAAACTTGCTTTTGGTCAAAGGCTAAAACACCTTATTTCTCATCTCATTTCAAAGTTTTTCCTGTCTTACTCTGCAATTGTTTACTTCAACAGATCAAAGTAATAATGATAATAATAATAATAATTTTAAAAATTGCCCCAATAAAACTTTCTTCTTTTCAATGGGATATTTAGAAATAGACTCAGATTTTACATTTGAAAATGTTCTTCAAAAGAGCCTAAGTGATAGAGGAAAAGAATCTCACCAGCTCTCCCACTGAATCTCAGTGGTTTCCAACTGAGCCAGCTGGATTCCTAAGTCCCTGTGTCCCATGTTTCTTTTGACTAGGAATATCAGAAAATAACATGGAGCCTTGAAAATAAAAGTTATTATATTATATGTTGGAGAGGTTTCTGAAATAAATTAATAGAAACCACTAAACTTTCCACTTAACTAAGACAAAAAAATTACTTCACGCAAACAATGGGTCAGAGAATCACAGTGGAAGCATCTCTGAAATGTACTGAATTATAAAACCATTAGGATTGGAAACCTCCAAGATCATTGAGTCCAACTATTAAGAAGATAAATTAGGGAAAGCAGGATTGGTTAAAAAAATTTAGTCAAACTGCACCCTTCACCTGTGCTCTTGCTTGAAAATCAGGCTGTGAATTGACCGAATTTTGCTGCTGAGGTCTATTTCCTTTTTGTTTCGTAGGAGTATCAAGCAGGGACTCTATCAGCTGAGGTGCATTATTCTTGACACAGCCTGAAAGAAAGCATTTGCTCCTTGAGACTGTGTGACACACAGCATGCAGGCTTCTGCTTCAGAAACTCTGTTGCTCATTATAGAAATGTTAAGTTTACTCTCCACTCTGGCAGCTCTGCCTCGGCGGAAGAAAATAATACATCCAACAAGTTATCCTAACGCCCATGGACTAGCACCAATAAACAAATGTCTGTCTCCTTGTGCTTGAAACAGCTGCTGGTGATTACCCTCCTCCCGTGGAGACAGAAACACATCTGGTATCTGCAGAGCAGCAAAGAAGCAGAGAGGAGATGAGCCAAAGCAGCCGTCCCTGGTGTACACAGCTGCATCAGCTCAGCACTGCTGCTCCACCTGAGAGCCACGGCTCATGCCAGCAGTGGGTCAGGGTGGGTATTTGGAGAAAGAGGGAAAATATAAAGGGTACTTTTCTCCTTCACATTTCCCCACTGAGGCCAAATCATTTGGCTTTGTCTTAGGTTTTCTATGTGGTGTTCACTGTTCCCATTCTTTCACATTCCTCATGATCATGTTAAAAAGATGACCAAGATGGCCTAAATTATCACGTTTGTAATCTTTGATGAAAATATACCTGTGTGAAGAAGAAAAATACAACATCTTACCACTCATCTGTTTCTCTAATGGCTTATTTGTGACCTGTGGGGAAAAAAAAAAAACCAAAAAAAACCCCAAACTGTGGAGAAGTTTTCTTTCTGTCTGAAATGTCATTGTTTCAACATTGTCCACCAGAAAAAATACATCAGACCAGAAGACCAGACTCTGTACAGATAAGGAGAGTTTTAAAGGAAGATTAAAAAAAGAAGAAAATGTAAACTGTACAAAGCCCATATGTGCATTTCTCCATTTATTTTTAGCTGTATGTGGCAGGATTAAGGTTTAAAACATTTGGCAAAATACGAAAATGAAAGGTGAAATTCTCACATGCCACCCCATATTGATGCTAAGTTTCATGAGAAAAGTAGAAAATACTAAATATTGTGGAAGAATTGGCAACATGCTTGTCTACTGCAGTTTATGGCAGAATGTGTCTATGTATTTGAATTGTTTTTTATCTTACACTTATGAATTAAAAATAAGTTTTAAAATTGCCTCTTCTTTACAACTGATATGAGTTGTACCATATTAAAACATGTTCTAGCTGGAGCCAAATACATTGATGCAAAATCAGTATAGGCTGGATGCTGGCAAAGCTGCTGCAATCTGGTATCAGCTATCATCAGGGTGAACCCACTTGACTTTACATCTTCATATTTATCTGTTTTCTTCACTTCCTCCTTTCCACTTCTCCTCCCCTGTCAGCAGACCTTGCTTGGCAGTTGTGCTACTTTTATTTTTGTAGCTCTCTCTTCTATGCCTCGCTGCTATTCCCATTAGGAAAACCTTTTTCCTTTTCATTTTTTTTCACTTGGGTGTGGAGAGCCTTGATTTTATTAGATTAACATTTGTTATCATGCCAAAAAAAGTGAGCAAGTAAGAGAGAAAGACTCTTCTGCAATTAATGTCAACTGTGAGAGTGATGAGAGTACTGAGTACTTCAAATGCAGGAAAGGGAGGAATACTGTTATATGCCTAAGAGATTGTGACTACAGACAGTGCTGAACACCGCTAACTAAATTCCTATATTTTCCTATGCTATTTGAAATCCAAAGTGAGACTGGGTGATAATGTATATTGTTATGCCATATCCCACAGAATAATATTTTGTTTTCATCATGATTTGGTTTTGTTCCAGTAGTTCTCATTTTAGTCTTTCTCCCTCCCTCCCTCCTTTTCTTTTCCTTTCTTTCTCATATTATTTCTCTAATGATGATCACATGATGCACAAATACTGGTCAGCATGGGAGAGGAAGAGCCACCTCTCTCTCTGAGCATGGTGTGTTGGTACTGACTTACTTTGCTTTATTTCTTTAAATGACTGTTTTCTCTCCAAGCAAATTGCCCAAACTCCCTCAACTGAGAATGTGATAACTTTTGAGGCTGAATGTTTGTAAAGGAGAGAAATGCATGTATGCACACATGCATTTTCTGGAGAATTTTTATGAGAATCACTTGTTACAAAATTTCCCAATTGATTTCCTGCATTATTACTCCTCTGGCTCCCAATAATGTTATTTAGACAGAGAAATATTCTGACAGCATATCTTCCCATTTATACTTTCTTTACAGCAGTGGCCTATAAATAGGCCATTATAGTCTGTGAAAAATATTACAAAGAGTAAACCTTTTCTTTCATGTTGCTTAAAAAATGCACTCTAAATAATAGTTGTCCAACATGCACCTGCTATTATAATTTAAGATTTTTTCTACCATGCTAAGCATGCATGGTGGACTAATTTGTTTAATAAATAGGTAAGAATAATAAGCAGGTAATTTTGTATCCACAGTGCAGTCCTGATTACTATGGAATATCTCTGTGTTTTCAGGGAAAGAGCTATGTGAAGCAGCAGTAGGAGCAAGCCTAGCAGACCCATTACCATGGCATGAGTGAGTTTTAGGTCAACGAGGTTAAAAAAATCTTGCTCCAGACAAACCCAAATCTTGCTAATTGGTTTAGACAAGGTAGCCAGTTGGTACTGATATGACCCCCAACAGAACTAATGTGGGATTTCTGGGCCAAGTTCTGCCTGTCATGTCTGTGGAAAGTAGTCCCATTAGCTTCAGTCATAATGCATATGCAGGAGGCAAATACATTAGTAAATTAATCAGAAGAGCTCCTTGGAGGAGGCAGCAGGTGGCAGATGCCTTGAGGGGCTGCTCTGGTTAGCAGCTTGCCCCACTTCTTTTATTCAGAGCTTTAGTATCCTACTGCACCAGAAAACATTGGAGCCAGGGACACCTGCTGATGTGAAAAAAAGGCAAGATTTAGATAATTGCAAGTATTCCATTAATGAAAAGGTCCCCTTCTTCTATTTGGGCATGTGGTGGAGTCCTGGGTGCTGCTATATTCTGGTTCTGAACCTATCATGCCTCAATGTGAAGTCTTTGGGCACAGCAAATTTTAGTTCCAGTTTTATCCTCAGTGTAGGGGAAAGCTTATCTGGTGCTACATTTATTACATATTCGAGCAAATTGTAAAGGAAATCCTTAATCTGCTCTAACATTCAAAGATCGTTTTAGCTGTAGCTACATCATTTTTCAGCAACATCAAGGAAATTAGATAGGCCTGCTGGCTTTTGGGAAATTAGCAGATTTACTTCAATGTCAGAAAATCTCAGTATGTTCTCTGTATGTTCTAAGAGACTTTTAAATGGAACTCTGAGTATTGGTATTCAACATGTTGCATTCACTGAATGAATCCTAAAATTTCACCGAGATATCAATCCCTACAGAATTATGTGATAGACTGCCAAAAGGATGTTTCTTTTGTGGAGTCCTGCTAGATAAAACCAATAAAGGACTAGTCCTACTCACTTAGAAGTACGATTTTCCCTAAAATTTTGCCCTGTTGCATGACTTGGAGGAGAACAGTAAGGCAAGGTCGGTCAACAGAAGACTCCTCTTTGGGGAGATGCAGGTGCTGGGTGGAAACAGTACACTGAGAAAATTGAGGAGGGCTGTGCCAAGGAGCCAAGGAGATTTCTCAAGGGCTTAGGCACAAAGGAACTTCTGAAGGAGAGGAAAAATGACTGAGTAATAACTGAGCAATGGCAGTGAACTCTGTTCACTCTCAAGCCGTATGAGGTTTGGAAAGAAGACATGTTCAGATGGAAAACAAAGATAAAGGCATTGATTGTTAAACACGGGGTTATGGTAGACATAAAGAGGTGAAATGTCTGTATAAACTGATATTGTCACAACAACAACATTGTATAAACTTGCCAAGAGCAAATTAAGTTGCATATTAAAGTGTTCCCAACCACCAATGTGATGCCTGAGCAGCCATCTCATAAAAGTAGTTGAAGCGAGAAACCATTTTCTGAGGGAACTTGATAAAAGGATTATGTGATGAGGTTACAAGATAAGACTGGCAAGATGCAATTATCTAGATCCCTTCCAGACCTATTCCCCTGGGAAAAAAGAGGAAATCAAAACCAGTGGCTTACACTGCACTGCAGTTGTACATGTGGTCCTGTTTATAACCTCAGTTTGCCAAGGCTGGATATTAATCCAACTACCCTGGAAGTGTTAAAATGTTCTATTCTCCCCAACAGCCATTACATAAGCACACAGATGTTCAATAGACTTTCAAAAGATATGGATTAATATGCAGTTGATGCAACTACTTGTCCCTCGCTGTATCAATGTTCCTACCTGCAAAACAGTCTTATGTTTAAAAGACATCAGCAATTCATAAATTCTAAAAACTCAAGTAAGATGGCAGTGATGCTGCTAGAGAGAAGACAGCATTCAGGAAATTTTTCAGCTCCTTGGCCTCTTCCAGGTTTTTGTTTGCGGATACTTATCAGCAATTCATCAACTTGTCAATTTGCCCCATAATCTCTGAGTGCTCTGGCGAAGCTCTAGCCTAGCACAAGCAAAACCTTCTCTTCAGTTGCTAGGTAACTCCTGTGTCTGTTCATCTGTGGTGCCTGTTATCGGCTGTTCACATCTCTATTTACTTTTCATCTTGACCATAATAATGTGATATAACTGGACACAAGGCCTCCAACATTTAAAAGACTTCACACAGTTACCAGTGCTGCATCTTTGGCTGCCTTCCTCACAAACGTGTGTGCTCAAGTTAAAGGGGGGTTTAAGTTCTCAGCTTTGGTTGGTTCTGTGTATTTTAGGACTGCTTTGAAGCTGTGAATGGAAACCATCCTATAAGGGATCTGATTATCTATTGCAATGGATCACCTTGTAAATTGCATGTTCAGCCATCTAATTCTGGGGAGGGAAATAAATAAGGAAGCACCAATGGAAATAAAACCTTCCTTAGAAACTAGGGACCACAAACTCATCAGTACCTGCTAAAAGAAACAGGCAACATTAGTATTTTCAGAACTTTTAGACAAATTCAACTACTTTGCACACTTCCTTTGAGAGATAATGAAAAGACAGAATATGCATAGCCATATTGCTTTCTGCATTAGGAATTCCAGTGAGAAAAGGGACACAAAGTTATATGAAAACCAAAGAAATAGAAGAACGACTGACTTTATTTTGCTGAATTTCAGTAGATTCTTACAGTCTTATTCTGTTCTTCTAACAGAAGAAACCACCTATTACATATAACCATGGAACACCTTACTCTTGAAATAGTTGCTCTGACTACAAATCCAGGTATAATGTGAGAGTGCAACAAACAGGTGGAGCACAAGGTCAAAGCAAGTTGTAGACAACTGTAGGTGAAAGACCAGGAAATGATCAGTGTATCAGCTCCCTACCAAGACCCCAAGTTTTGGGGGAAAAAGTTTTGACACATCTTTGCTCACATTACTGTCTGTCAGAGCAAGGTTCAGCTGGTAGTATCTTTTACATAGAGGGATTTATATATGTCCAGCTGCCTGTATCTCTGTCTCTCTATAGAGAGACATTTATCAACTAAATACATACAGAATTTATTAAATTATTTATTAAGGAAAGAATAAGGAAAAAACTCAGAATGCCTCTGGCTGGAAAGAAAAACAATCCTACATCTCCCCAGTCACTAACAGATGACACTTCTTTGCCTTACTTCAAGTGTGAATGTACAGTATTTAACAGATTTCCTTCACAGAATTTCTTGGCATCCTGGAAAACATAACGTACTTCAAAAAGATTAATCAAAATACTTTTAAAATCAATGAATCCACTGATCTAAATATACAAATAATAGAGAAAAATTTTGAAGTGGTTTCTTACAATGTGCTCTGAGTGATAATAAGATACCACTCTTCAAGTGCTTCATCAATTACTTACTATAGGAAATTGGCTGAATTTCCATCATAAGCAAACAGCCTTCTCTATGGAAAATGCACAAGTAAAAAGCTCTTAGATAACACTACAGGATGCTCTATGTAGTCAAACCCTCTTGGCTGGCGCTAGAAATTTCCCATAGCTTTTGATATTTAAATCTCCTCAACTTGAACTTTTCACACAACTTTGCCTGCAAAGCTAGAATATTCATAAGTCTTGTTTAAGATATTACACATTAGAATACCTGGAAATTTTATTTACATCAAGGTTTCAAATCTATATTCAGAACTCACAAAGCTTTCGAAAATTATTTTCACACAATGTTGTTTCTTTCATGATGGGAAAAAATGGTATCTTGGAGAATGATGTCTTTACTTTTAGACTATCCCTACACAAAATCCAGGTTTGTCCTCTGAACAGACAGTATGTATAATATGATCTGTTTTTATTTATGATATGCCAGATATACATGGAGCACTAGATGTGCAATAGAACTCAAGATATTTTTAAATCTAGAGCCATGATTTTATCACATGATTTAGGCCTTCCTGGCTGTATCCACTTGGTCTACTGGAGAAGTTCTTCAACCAGTAGTTTCTTTCACTGTCCATTATTTTATCCATTTTGATCTACCTTAATCACTGGATAAAACTGAAAACAAGTCTATGACAAATAAATCAACATCAGAGACACAAAAATCAGAATTAAGTTGTACAAGCAATCTCAAAAATACAGTTTCAGATTGTTGGGATATTTGGCCTTGTGTCTTTGGCATACTGTTAGTGCAGTGTTCCTTTATCCATGCAAAACCCCACACATGTACAATGCATCAGAGGTCAAATAAGGCACGTCTTAGAAAAGGAGGAAATTTAGGAGGTTCTGGAGAAATATTTAATTTCTCTGCACTTTGAATGAATAGCATATAACCTTTAAGTAAGCAATGGGATTGATAAATCATATTCAAACTTTCTCCCGTAGTTGCCCAATTTAAATGTTGTTGCACCAGAAATGATGTTTCATCTAAGCCCCCTGTACACAGCCATGTAGAATCGTGATTCCATTATTGCTCTTCTTTCTTACATTCATTTATTCCACATGGCCCATTTGCAGCAAGAGGGCAAACCTGTGTTTGAGATTGTTATTCTTTTGGGAGAAAGGACAAGAGTTTAGTTCTTGCATATTGTTGAATGCTTTAATAATCAGAAAATTACATGAAAGTGTCTCTGCTTGGCTGATTTTGAGTTGAACTCAGTGCTCTGTAGGAGTAATAAGGATAATTTGTGCAGGATTAGGTGGTGCTTTTGAGTCGCATTACAATACAGGCACCAGTACAGCTCAAACTGGGGAAAGGAGCTGAAGATTAGATGTCTTGTGGAACATATAATCTAACATAAATGGTAGTACCTCTACAGCCAGGTTGTCTCTGACAACAAGGGAGCAAAACTGTTCTCTAAAACTAATGTACTTAAAATATATTTAAGATTATTTTGATAGTGGAAGCTATAAAGAGAGACACAGGTGATTTGTAGGAAAAAACCCCACAACCCAACGAACCATGAAAGAGGTAAAGGGCTCATTCAGAGATTGAGGCATTCAATTCAGAAGGAGGAGAAAGAATATTCCAATTGAGAAAAATGAGATGATGTGCAATTTTGTCTTATCAGAAAAAAATAAAAAGTAAGAATAAATTGCTTACACCTGTACTTTTATATTACTGAATGATGTACCTTTAGATCTGTGAAAAGGAGTGGGTTGCAGTCAGGCTAAACACAGGTTTCTAAGTAATTAGTATTACAGGGAAAAAAGAGCTAAACAAGACAAATCTGGTGGATGTCTTTCCTGGAAATACCTATGAGGAAGTGTTGCTTTCCCTTGCATGAACCCATAGCAGTGTTTATCATACTCAGTTTCATGGAAAAGGAATGTGTTGTGAGCAATTAAATGCAAAAGCACGAATTCCCTGAAATACAAATCACTGGAGCACAGGAGAATTTCGGGTAGGCGTTACTGCATGTGTTTTGTGGCTGCTCTGCCATCTGTTTGTGTTCTCAAGTTGATATGGACCATTTGAAATGGTGAAGCCTAAGCTACTGTCTTGGACTGTTTGCTTAAGTGGTGAATACATTCTTCAGGAGATTTATCCTTAGCATTTTGTGAAGGATAAAAGAGTAGCTGGTACTGCCTGTCCTGCACTATTGACCTGGAAAAGATGTGAACAGCTACTTTAGGTTGGTCATTCAACTTCCAGGTAGAAAAATTCAGGCAAAGCGATTCCTGCTCTTAGTAGCTGGTAAATTCCATTCACTGATCTAGTTTTTATCTTGCCAGAAAGAGAAAAACCTTAAGCAAGACTCTTTCTTCTCCCTTTGACTTACAATGATCAAATTCTGATGATGCCCTGCTACAAATCACTTTGCTTTTCACACCCATTGTTCATAGACAGACACTTATCTTCACTTATCTTCATCCAATACACATTAGCTGCTTCTGTGGGTTTATCTGCTTAGTTTCCTGAGGACCAGCATTGCACCTGCATTTTTTCTTCCTCCACTGGTTGCCTTCTCTTTAAGAGCCTTAATGGATCTTTTATTAAAAATCACTCTCCTTTGTTCTGGGGAGTGGGATTCTTCTTTTTTTTTTGGTAATAGCTGAGCAAAGTCTAATTAAAAACATATTACTCTTTGGGCAAAGGAGTCTTGGCAAACCAGTATTCCTTACTGTTATTCAGTGTAGAACTTTGTAAATTTGGATGGCAAGATTTTTTTTATTGGGTGGAAGATGATGTTTTTTCTTTTCATTGTAAGGAAATATTTTGGAGTTTAAAAGGAAATGTAGTAATTTTACGAATCATATCCTTAAAAGAATCTCTATATTTTTAATTGGAAATAAACCAGTGAGTGACTAACACCATTGATTCACTTTATCAATTTAGGTAGTTCATAATATAACTAAAGAGAAGACTTCTAATGGAAATGAAACTTTGACCTTTGTTCACCACAAAAAAAGATGTCACCTTATGTATATTCTCTAGATGATTAATTGACCTTACATAAATTTCCTTCTTTTCTCACCAGCCACATGTTTCTCCAACTGTGTGTTAAAATTTAATGAAGATCACTCAGTGTTATGTTTGAGTCTTAAACTGGTTGAAGAAAAATAGTGACACATTTTTGCCTTTGTCTTTGCACACAGTATCTAAGCTTTATCACTACTGTTAACAGGTAACATCTTCAAATTTTGAGTGTCAGTCTCATTATGCAATAAAATGGAATACTGGGAATACTGTATTTGCTGATTTGCTGAAGATACTTGAATCAACATAATTCTTGAGCAGAATGTCTACTCTGTGCTTATCAAACTGCCTTTCCTGTGATAAACACCAAAATTCCCTAACACTCATAGTAATGATTTTTTAGTTAGTAGCTAGCAAATAGACAATCTGCAAGGAGAATGAGAGGCAGAATACAAATATGTTTATAGAAGGTATTTAATTTGGAGAGACACCCCCTCCCTGCTATTTTAGTGAATTTTCTAGGAACTTTGTACATGTGTTGAGTTTATTATGTTTAATTTCTCAAAGATTTCTGGAAGTCTTCTGCTGGAGCTACACTGCTGAGCAAGGCTGAGGTTCTGTTTTGGCATGAAAACTTTTTAGTGGTATACAATAATTCTGTTCAAGAAAATTTTCTCATCTCTAGTGAAGTACAAAAAAATCTGTGTCTTGATGCATTTTATTAATTTATCTTTGCTACTCTGGGTTTTGAATTGGTGCAGGATTGAGCAGTAGCAGTTCATCTTAATTTATCTCAATAAAACTGTGCTAAGAAAGAACATAAACTTTTTCAGTTTCTCTATGTCCTCAAGCAAAGTCCTAATTGTATCATCATTCCCACCAAAACAGCCTTGGTAACTATAATTATACAGTGTTAGAGCATGAAAATACTACTACAACATTTTTCAGGAAATTCAGTAGAAAAATTAGGTTAATTTTATAGTAACTGTGTGAAATGGGTGGAGTGCAAATGTTTTAAAAAAAGTCATGGATACAACCTGAATGACTTTATATGACTTTATAGTGGTTTAAGACCCTCTGTACCTGACAGCGAAGAAACCTGAGATATTTGGTAAGCATAAGGTATTTTTGCAGATTAAAATACCTTGAAATCTCTACCTTTCTGACATATTCTGATCTTGGCTTAAAAGTGGTAGCAGTGCTGGGACACCAAGTCTGCCATCTCTTCAGGTTCAGTCTGAAATGTACCTGTCCTCATATCTACCAGACTTCTTCAGAACATCTTAGTGGTCTATACGTTAAAATTGTGCACAAATATACGCTGAAAATTTCTCAAAATTAATTTTTCCTAGAATTAAAAATATGCAGTCTGATCAAAGATAAAAGGATATTGGCAAGAATATTTGTAAACAATCAGCTAAAAGGGAATATTACAGTGCTTTTGGAAATACAGTTGCTAATAGAGAGTTTTCCCATAGGTTGTGCTGTTTTCTACAAAGATGACAATCATCTTAATCTTCATTCCAGAAACATATTTCTGAAATACATAAATAGAAATTTATATTAATGGTAATTTATAAATAGTCCATGATTGCTCTGTTTTGATGAAGTTAAAGGCATATTAATCCAGCAATGTATTAATTTTGCCTAGCAAAATTTTGATAGCATAGGGGTAGAGGTATGCCTTCTGTGAACTGCTGGTGGAAGCTTCCCCATGTCCAAACAGAGCCAGTCCCAGGTGGCTCCAAGAGGGACCTTGGCAAAGGCTGAGCACTTCAGCAATGGTGGTGGTGCCTCTAGAATGACAGATTTATGAAGAGAAAACAGATTTTGCACAGGAGCAATTGCAGGCAGAAGAGAGAGAAATATGAATGAGTGGGAGAAACAGCCCTGCAGATACCCAGGTCAGTGAAGCTGAGAGGCAGGAGATGTTCCAGTCCCAGGACCTGAGACACCTGGAGCCCCTGGTGCAGCCCCTGGTGCAGCTGTGCCCCTGCAGCCCATGGAGAACATGGGGGAGCAGAGATCCACCTGCAGCCATGGAGGACCCCACATCAAAGCAGGGGGATGCCTGAAGGAGGCTGTCACTCCACAGAGAGGCTGTGCTGGAGCAGTTTTGCCATCAGGACCTCTCACCCTGTGGGGTACCCATGCTGGAGCAGCCTGTTCCTGCAGAATTGCACTCTATGGAAGTGTCCCAAGCTGGAGAAGTTTGTATAGAACTGCATCCTGTGGAAAGGACTATCTGGACTGAGTGGAGGAATCTGTAGAAGACTGCCTCCCAGAGGATGGACCCACACTGGAGAAGGAGAAGAGCATGAGGAGTCCTGCCCCTGAGCGGGAAAGAGTAGCAAAGACAATGTGTGATGAACTGACCACAGCCCCCATTCCCCATCCCTCAGAGCTGCTGAGGGGGGAGGAGGTAGAGAAAATAGGGAGTGAAGTTGAGCCTCAAAAGAAGGGAGAAGTGGGAAGGTGCTTTAAGATTTGGTTTTATTTCTCACTATCCTACTCTGATTTCATTGGTAGTAAGTTAAATTAATGTCCCCAAGTTGAGTCAGTTTTGCCCATGACAGTCACAGGTATGTGATCTCTCCCTGCCCTTATCTCAACTCTGGAGCTTTTTGTTATATTTTCTCTGCCCTCCCAGCTGAGCAGGGCAGTGATGAAGTGGCTTTGGTGGGCACCTGGTGGCCAGCCAGGGTCAGCCTGACACAGGCAGCTAGAGGAAAAAAAGTCTTCTGGTTCTTAAAAAAAAGAGATTTTTGAGTGTGAAAGTATTCAGGCTGTCTTTAAATAACAATGTCTTTGTTATGTGTATACTGAGTACATCTGTTCATTAATTTAAACAAATTTATATGGAATACAACCCAATTTAATCAGAATATGCTGGTTTCTCATTTTTCAATATCTATTTGGTTAATAGTTGCTGAGATTAATCATTAGTATAGTATTATAATGAATTACATAATCAAAGATTCTAACAAGATTGGCAATGTCTATGAGAGTGTTAATAAGTTGCATTGTGTATCAAGTCTGACCTACCTGGATATACTACTTTTTGTTTAACTTTTTATAAAAGTGTAACATTTTACATTCATATTTAACATTTTTATAAAGGTTTTAAATTTTAATGAAATATAACAAGAAGAAAAGGGCCAAATATGCTCCTTAAGGTGACTCAGTTGTCTAGAGATAAATTTATTTTGACTTCATATATTTGTTCGTATTAATGTACCTTGTATTTACAGTTTAACTCTCTTGTTTACCAAGGACTTTTTTTCTGTTTCCTGAGTTCCTGCCGTTTTCAGGGGATTGATCTCACCAACAGATAAAATTTTCTTTTTTAATGATAAATAGATGTGACATTTTACCTTGGAAGAGGCCTCAAACATTTTAAAGCTTTTGAACTCGTTTAGGTTGCTGGAAGCCCTCAGCTACCAATCAATGGAAGGTGAGAGTGACTAGCTGAAAGCAAAAAGGTCTTGGAAGAGTATTTGTCCTGCTATGCCCATATGTGTAAGTGGCTTAGTTTATGTCCTGTATCTCAGAGTCACCTAGTGAACAACTGGAGATTAATTGTAAGTGTCAAGGTCTTCAGTGAAAAATAGCTGATACAGCCTCATTGTTTTCACTTAAGTGGAACTGTACCTACTCAGTGATACCTTTTCCTATGCATTCCTTCTCCTTCTTAGAATACTTTTTGTGTGTTATCCCTATCTATCACATTTTCTAGATCTTATTCTGACTTTTAATTCTAATGCTGGGTGCTATATGACATAGACTTTAGAGGCTGCAGTAGTTTCAAAAGTTCTCCACTGCCCAAGGACCAGCTGGAAAAAAAAAAAAACCAAACCAAACAAACCAAGAGAGCCTGTAGCAAAAATTTCCACTAGGAGTTAGAAGGAAAAATAACCCAGCATTGTGAAACATCAGCATGCAGGTAGGCAACTCGAAAAATAAATGTGCAGGGTGGAGTACATAGAGCTTTGCATGCCTTCCTTAGTTGTCCATACTGAGTCATTTGAATGTTTACTCTCAATCCTAGAAACAACCTGGATAGGAGTGGATATAAGCAAAGCACAAGGTCCTGCCTTTCAAGACTCTTTTCAAAAATAAAGTTCACTACCTATCTGTATTTGCTGTGTTCGAGCCTTTATGATGATACTTTTGAAAGTACTACCTTAAGAAAGACTTTTTAACTGAGTGTTTTGGCATGCCATCAATGGGCATGTTCCCATAAAATAAAACCTGTGGGAGTAAGGTAATGTTAGTGACACTTTATATCATGTATATATGTGTGGGGAGACATGTCTTTTAACTCTGAGCACTCAGTACACTTGGAATCACAGAATCATTTAGATTGAACAAGAGCTTTAAGATCCTTAAGCACAACATTAAACCTAACACTGCCAAGTCCACCCCAAAACTTGTCCTTAAGTACCATATCTACACATCTGCTAAACACCATCAGGGCTGGTGACTCTACTTCCCTGAGAAGCCTGTTCTTATGCAGGCACCTGGAGGCAATTGAGACACTCAGATCCTCTGCCTGATTTCCAGTTGCTGTTCCATGAGTGTCCCTCAAGTCCTGTATCCTGTCTACCACATCCATGTAGTTGTCTCAGATACCGCTGAAGAATTCAAATGTCTTTGAATGCCCCTATTTAAAGAAGTGAATTGAACTCTGCATGAACACTTGCTCTCTACCCTGGACTTTATAGTTGTGCTTTTTCAGTGAATAATGGGCAGAAATCGTGTACTTGTGAAGTAATTTTCTCATGTCATCCTGAGAGAAGTCCAAAATAGGGAGGATTAATATCTGGAGGTATTTGTCTTTAGTGGTGGTGACAGCCTCACACTCATAGTCACTTCAGCTCCAGCCTTCTCCAGAACCCAACATGTTCATCTGGGCTGGTCACTCCAGGGTCCATAAATCACTACTAAAGAGAAATGGGCATTTTTAAGAAGAAATTGGTTTTACCTACTTTTTATTGTCTAGATGACATGAAGCAATAAATCCCACCCTAGATCCTTAACTTTTAGAAACCTTGAAACTTAGGTGAAATTAATCTTAGATATACTCTTAAGAGAAAAACTTTCCTTCATTTGCACATACATCTCCCACTGGTTGAACTAACTACAGAAAAAATGCAGATCCAAGACCTCAGATTACAATGACTATAGAATATTCATAAAATGACAGGTTAATAATTATTGAATATAAATTCTGAAGGTATAAGTAGGATGCTTGTGTTGCATGGTCTGTGTTCCAGCTCTGTCTATAGGGGTGAATTTCACCTTGTGAATGAAATTTTGATTATACAGCTCCACACAGCTGTGGGATGAGAATTATATAATTAACGGTGAGCGCTCAAATCCCAACCTGTAGCCATGGATGCACACCTGCCATGCAGTAATGGGAGTGAATTTCCTTTTAACATGCAAGTATGGGCTAATGTGGACCACATTGTGATTTTTTTCCTCTTTCCATTGGTAATGGGAAAAGAAGAGTGGGAAAAAAGTGAAGTCTTTATTACAATTTTTTGCTAGCATTACTCTTAATCTGCCTTCTTAATTAGTCCTGCTGTGTGGCTGAGACTCCACATAGGCTGTCATGCCACAGGGAAGACCTATATATTATAATATAGCAATTATATTATTTAACCTCACAATTTCCAGCATGAGTGACTGATTCTATCTCTCATGCTGCAAGCATTTGTGGCTGGCAGATACGTGGCTGCTGTTTTTAATGACTGAAACTTACTTGTTTTGGTAGTGTTGGTCCACTCTCTTATCCAGTCCCTCCAGCCATGAGTGGAAAGGAAAAGGTGAAAGGAGAGAAGTCAATGAAATAAATATCTTTAATATCCTTTTTTATACCATATACTTTCAGGATTCAAGTTCCTGGTGGCTGGGGAAATTATTACAAAATAGAATTGACTTTTTGAACTAGAGCCTTTATTTCTAAAATTCAGAAGTTTCTGCCAGGATTATTTGGCATGGTTTTTGGGATATCTCCTTTGAGCTCTGTTACTTCTAGTGTTCTCAAATATGCATGAGACAACTAAACATTAATTACTATTATTTCTGATTTTCATCTACTGCATTTTTTCAATTGAAATTAGTAATTTATTGGTCTGCTTTTGCCATAGAGAGTAGAGATTTTCCTTTTTATCTGGCATATTTTGGTATACAGTTCCAGACTTCCAGTCTATCATACTCATAGTCCAGATGTTGAAAAAATCTCTGCCATGAACTTTGGTATTCAGCTTTTGACAGCATGAGAGGATCTTCATGATTGAGTAGACTGTGAACAGTCACTGAAGAATTATGCACATCAAAAATTCATAAAGCCATGCAATAAAGTTTATCAGAAACTCACAGTTAACACTTTTTATCAAAACTGACTATATAAAGGTTTCAGCCTGAGCAATATTCTTAGGGGATCAGTGAAGTGTTTAACTGATTTCAGAAATTCAGGTTTAGTCTGGGTGACTGTCATTCACATGTATCCATGTATGTTAGCACAGGATTTGTGTTTTTATTTTAAATTACTTTCCCCCCCACTAATAGAAAGTAGGATATCACATTTCATCTTTCTAAAACCCAAAGCGAGGGAAGAGAGCGAGCTACAGTTCATATACGTAGAAGCCATGCACTGAGAGCATCTACTTCAGAGTATTATATGTTTCTGTCCTTTTTCATTTCTCTTAAAACTATTCATTAATTTTCTGATTCTCCAGATTCTTTGGGATTACGTGTGAAGCTCTGTTTTATTGCATCTGTAACAGTGTACTGCAAAAGGGTGAAGGTTGTCAATTCAATGTTAAATACCATCTTGGGTTACAAATATTCTTTCCTAATTCTGCTCCCAAATCTGAGCTTTCCTCTGTGCCTTTCAAGCTATTCAAGTTACACTGCTCTTTTATTTGGATGCATGTTCAACACACCATCCTTCTACCAGAAATGAGACACTAATGTGACTTAAATAGGAGATATTATCATATCAGAGAGATGTACACAAGTCTAAACTGTTAAATTATGTTCTTATCATGTCATTGAATAGGCCTTATCCTTTGTCCATCTTTAGGTGTAAGAATTCATGGACTAATATCTAAAATAAAGTAAATTTAAATACTATTGAAATAATGCTGTCTACTTATAGAAGCATAATTCAATATCAAACTTCACTGAACTTAGTTTAAATATCATTTTAAGGGAGAGAATGTAACTTTCGAAAGCATTTAAATACTTGCCATTATACCCTCATATTTCTCAAATATTCTAAATAAGGTGTTTAATTTTATTTGGTTTGCTGTCTTTGGCTTGAATAGTTTCTTTAACTTAATCTTTCAATTTAGAATTTTCTTTAAAAATAAGTCTTTTTTTGTTTAGTGTTATCATAAACTTATTCAGCTTGCTCTGGTCCAGAATGACTGGCAGATATTAAGCAAACATCTACTGGGTGTCTGTAATCATGTGAGGTGAATTTCATCCCATCCCTGAAGGAACTGGAAAATGTCACATCTCCTACTGCCTTCTATGGAGGTGAGGAAGAAACCTGTTGTATGGCAGAGCAGAATGTGGCCAGGAAATTTGGTTTCTGTTCACTCTTACACAGAATGCATGGTTTTATGTGGAATCCACCCAGCTTTTCTAGGCAGAGGCAATCATTAGCAGAATAAGAAAGTTTCCAAGGAAGAAACAGGTTAAATATGTACACCTTCACTGCATCCAATATTCCCTTTGGGAAGGATCCTGAGAAGGCAAAATGAATCATGGTGGATCCAGGGCAGTAAATGACAGGCAGGAAGGGGCTGTTTAAAGTTACAGAGCAGTGTGATATCCACAGCAAGGAATTCTCTGAAAAGTTATCAAAGTGCATCTGTTTTTGTGACCTTGTGCTAAATCACTTGGTCTTGGACTCCTAGCACAGATGCTGACAAACATTAGAAGGGCATTCAGAGCCTGGGAATCCATGTGAAGGATGCAACTGCAGCCCTTTACACCAGGTAAGTGTTTTATCCACCAGACATCCATGCAATGTATTTGGTGACTCATTCCCTCGTTTGACCCCAAAGGAGTCAGACAAATCCTCTTCCATTCCTTCAGGGTCTCCACCTGAGCAGCATCTTTCAGGCCCTTACATTTAAAGATGAAAATCTCTTGAAAGGAATTCTATTTTGTATCTTTATCATTTCAATGTGCTTTTTCCAAAGAAAGAAATGAACTTCTTTATGTGGATCATAAGGATGAAAAATACACAAAGTGTTTATTGTGTGCATATGTGTGTGTGGGTAGCTACAGAGGACTGAATAGTAAATGAATATGTATGCAACACTAGGGTGACATCTGATTGAAATCAATTCCAAGTGAGCAGTGCACTGTTCCATATCACGGGTTACTGATGCACACGCTCATCCATGGGCAGAACATTTTGTTCATACAAGTCCCATTTGCTGTGTGAATCTATCAGCTGATCATCCAGCAGAAACTGCTGTTTAAATTGCTGATTTCTTTTGCTGGCCAGTGGGCCTTAACCACCTCTGGACAGAGGACCCAGAAAGTGCTCTGTACTTTTTGCTGTAATTTTATATACAGGAGCCCCATGTTGACAAGAATCATTTCACTTCCTCTCTGTGAGATGACATGCAGTTGTCACTGGCACCAAAAAGAAAAAGAAAAATCCTTCAGGGGCCCGATCCCTGCAAATGTGAACCTTTCCTGGGATGAATTCAGTGCTTGTGATTCCTCTTTAGCTCCAGCACCACTAAAAGTCAGCTGGTAGTTCTGTGAAGAGCACTGAGCTTTGTTTTCCAAATCTGAAAAGTACAGAATAATTTACCAGATCCCTAGCAATGGGTGATATTGCTTAATATGATATCCATTCCAACTGCTGAGAAAATTTAGGTAGGCAGAATGCAATTTCTCAAATTGGAATTTGGCCAAGACACTGGGGATATACTGTTGTTACAAGGGCAATGACATTTTTAATGCCACCTGAAGACAACAATCCTTTGTAATACCTACTTGCTTATTTTTTTTTCAAAAACTGTTTTTGAAAACAATCCTCAGTAGTGTCCCAATTAAAAAAACAAACCAACAAAAAACCCCAAAAAACAAAAAACACAAGATGACAAGATCAAAACTAGAAACAAAAACTGACCCCCTCCAAACATTAGAGATTTATAATTTATCATCTTAGTTATGTATGGTCGTTCCATAGTGCTCAGCTGGTGTTGTGTTCCCTACCCCATTGTAAGAGAGTAGTTATGCAGTAGTTTTAAACATGAAATTTCATTTGTAAGAAATCCTGATATTTCCATGTTTTCCCTTCTGAAGTAAAATAAGATAACATATAGAGCCTTCTAATGGAATGAGAAGCTCAGATTAAAAAGTTTCCCAGGTGTCTGAATCAAGGTAAAAAATATGATGCTATTGAATCAAAAGTAGAATTTTGGTTTCTTGATAAAAATTGAATATTTTGTTCAGACTATCCTCTGTGTCTGCCTAATCTGCTGAGCCATTTGTGAATACAAGCCTCATTGCTCCTACTTCCATTTTTTGCCCAGGTTTTGTGTTAGTACTGAACAACATTTCTGAGAATAATTTTCATTTTAACCTGTTTGCACAAGAGATCTAACTTGGGTTGGCTTAGCCACAACGTGTAAGCTCCAGGTCTGTCCTCTTCATCCTGCCATGGCTCCTGTTTTACCTTAGGAGCAGAAAGGAATTATTATTTCCACAATGATTTTTTTTAATAATTGTAACATTTCCATTTTTTCTTTCATGGTATTTTTGGACACTGAGAGCACAACGGGGCCTTTTCAGACTACAAGGAATTGGTCAGCCACCTATACTGGTAGAACAAAGATAAAAAGGACTGAATACATCAATGTTCCTCAGTGTTTAAGTATTCAATATATTGATGTCCCCTAAAAAGGGATGTGAGCCAAAATAACCCAAACCCTACCATAATGAATTTCAGTTCTAGCTGAAAAAACAATTGGACAGCTATGATGAATCATCGCCTATAAAAAGAGAAAAATACTGTAACTTTTTATTGTTTCCAGATCAGACACAGCACTGGTGCTCTGAAAAATCTGTGAGCTGGGGAGGTATTTTGGGGGGAGTACTGACATGTAAATAAATCCGCTGAATATTTTCCTCTTCTCTGGACTTCCCAACACTGGAATTTCCATACAAAAGAGCTTTTCAGGCAGGAAAAGGAAATAAAGAAAACCCCACATTGGTATGTTTCAAGCTGCTGAGTTTATTCAGGATGGAGCCAGGTCTAAAGAGACCAAGTCCTGCAGCCTGGTGACCAACACCCACCTGCCTGAGAGAACAATCTGTGTCCTTTTTCTCTCATGAAAACCGCCTCGTTAGTGCTCTGGGCAAAGCCTGCAGCTGGAATTGCTCTGCAGTGTCTCGGGGTTTGATTACAGCAGGACACTTTGGGGTGAAGGGATGTGGGCAGAGATCTGACTGATATCTTGGGTCCACCTCTGCTGTCCTTGGATCACGGTGATGCTGCAGTGGAAGTGTAATAATGCTGGATAATCTAATCAGCAGGAAGTCACAAAGTGGGAAGGCATGTGGGTAAACTTCAGATATTCTTTTTTGTGAGTCTGGACACAGGGCTCTAATGATGGACAATAAATCTCAGTTTAGTCTCCCAGTAATTCTTAACCTCTTCTGAGAGGACAAGATTGATTTTTATTGCTACTTGAGATGCATGCAATTCAGAAGCAACTCCAGTAAAGCCAAACACATAAGCTTTCAGGTGCTGAAGTCAGTATAAAACTAGTTAAAGGAAGAAAATATAAAATCTGTAACTCTATACTGTGCTCACCAAGTAATACATATACAGATTTACTACTTTTTGACAAGGTAATGCTAATGCAAAGAGATGATATTGCAGTTTTAAGCTAAACTTCACTTTTACATAAGCTGTTAACTTATATAAGCTTATCAACCTGACTTCTTCTGGACTACTTGAACAGTGGAATTAACTTCTGTACAAATTTTTGATATTAGTTACTACAGCGAACATGCTTGAAAAAATAAAACTGTTAAAATTTATTGATAAAAATAAAGCTTAACACACCTCCTGATTTGAAATCTTCAGGTGAAAAAGTCAATATTTTTACCAGATTGCATTTGTATTATGTTGAACTTTTAAAAAAGTTATACATTGTTCCAAAAGGAAAATAGAAGAATATTACTGAATCTTGCAGGAATACCATATTTTTATATATCATCTGCAGGTGGGATAAAAAGTGTTGGTCTCTGAAACTCATAGTTCTCCAGCATTTTTATGAATACACATATTAATAATGCTGGAGAGATCCTGCACCAGTTGAAAGCTCAATGTAGATTTGCAATGATGCTCCTATGACAGCTCAGCATTCTTATACACATATAAATACCAACACTAAGTACTAAACCATCCTATTGCTCTATTTAAAGGAACTCAGTAAACAAATAGGAATTCTGGAGTTACAGACTCTAGAAGTATATTCCCACATGTTTTTGCATGTTTTGTATGTGTGTGTGTCTGCGGACAGGAGTGTGAGTTTCTATACTGATGACAGCTAAAAGATACAGGTGTGTAAATTAAAGTGCAGAAAAAAACCTCACAAGTGGAGCCATGTTAACAAGTTCAGTCTGCCATTTCTTTGTTTCCAAACAGATTATTAAATATCTTGTCAAACAAAGACAGATGAATTTTTTTGGATGCCTAATTATTTGCAAAGGAGGGTGATAAACAGGGAGATGAAATGAAAGTGGAAGGAACTTCTGCGAGCACAGAAATGTAAGAAAAATAGTACTCTAAACAACTTCACTCTCAAATTTATGTGCCACTTACTAAAATTTTGAAATTGTGAAATAACCACAGAAACGAAAAAAGAAGGGAACAAGCAGCACTCATTCCACACAGTACTCACTTCTGAACCACAGAGCTACCCTTGAATTTGATGTGCAACAATGGATGGATGAACAAATACATTTTCAGGACTAAAGGAACCCATTTTCCTCATAGTTGTCATGTAGAGCTTATTCTACATATTTTTCTTCCAAGGTTCACTAAGAATTCGATTATTCAAGAAATATTTCAAATAAAAAATATATTCATTATTTGGAATTCTAGCCTAACAAGTGGCTATCTACACACTGTATTGGGTACATAGCAATGCATGCAGTAAATAAATATAAGAAAATCAGTTAAATCCTGTTAATATTAATTTTTTCTAGTGTCTTCTGTTTATGGAGTAAGTCAGTATTTTAAAGGTTCAAAATAATCTCTTTTGCTATTGAGATCAACTGCTCAATATTGACCATGTTTTTTCTTTGGAGTAGCAGCAAATCAAAATGACTGTAAAATATTAGGAATTACTTAAGGCTAAATATCATTTTTATCTTTGACTACTCATCATGGAGTGAGCCTCTCTTCTACTGTTCAACCTGTTCCATAAAGATTCATTTGGAATTATACTTTCATTGAAAAATCTTGTTTTGTTGACACAGCAGTACTTCCTACAATGAAGATCAAGCTATTTTCAATGTATTTTCTCAGGATATTTTTAGTTGTGAAAAGTGCCTCCCTTCAGCTGAGAATAAGTTACTCTGCAAGGTAGTAAATGGAATAAAAATGTATAGTGGTAAGTCCTTGCATGGTTAAGAGGCTACGAAAATGCCCAGGTATTGCTCCTGTGAGTGAAAAAGAACCTGCACTTAGCGACCTGCTCAAGTCAGGAGACTTATTGAGTGTTGCACTAAGTTATGATTTGGAAAGGCATTGATCAGACTCAGTGCTAATTCTTTCACTGTGCTTTATGGGAGTGGGATAAGTTCTCTTCTCATTGAGCTGATGGTAGCTCTGCCATTGATTTCATTTGGAGTAATAGCATCAGTCCAAGTGTCTTTTGCAGGACAATAAAGTACAGTTTATTTAAGTGCATGAGAGGATTTTACGAGACAGCAAAGCACATGGGCTACAGAGAGTAGAAGCAGCAAATAAACCAGACAAGTAAGACAAACATTCCAGCCTTTGTTCTTTGTAATCCACCAGTTTTCTGTATCTGTTTGCAAATCCCAGTTTTTCATCTCTTCAATTTTTAACCACCCACACTTCTTTATTCAGGCCATATTCCTTGTCTAATTATGGCTTTTTTTCCTAAAGACTTTGTCTTGTTTTTACTTCTCAGAAGTTTAATAATTTCTTTCTTTTCTTTTTCTTTTTTGCCTATTGGGTTGCTCCATTTCCTACCTTATCAGGTCATACTACCTGAGATTTTGAAATAAGGACTCTCTCACAGCAGTGTTTCCTCTGAGCTCATCCTCATTTTTAAAAAAGGAAAAAAGGAAGACTAGGAAGACTTGAGGAGAAACAGGGAGGTTTTCCCCACCAAGATCTTACCCAACAAGATCATTGAGAAGATCCTCCTGTAATTTATGCTACGGCACAGGGTCTTCTACAACAGGGTTACAGGGGCATAAGGAAAGAAAAACTCACATCACCTACCTCAGGTACATTGAGTAGCTTTGAAACTCTCCCCCATCCCTTCACCTGACAGTACTTGAAAAATTGAAACAAGAAAATAATAAATTAAATAAATAATAACAATAATTAAATAAAAACCCATCCTGCAGAACTTTCAGTTGCAAGGAAACAAAGAAGTGCAGTACAGCAGAAGGTGTTGAGTTCTCTGATGGTATCATAGATGTTAGAAATGGACACTGACATGCAAGAAATGCATATTACTTTTCCTTTCAATGTGTTTAGATCACCAAAATCTCTAATTAGCATTTGAGTGTTTCCTAGTCTTTGCGAGATCTGAAAAACAATTGTAGTAACTCAAAATATTTTCTTGCTCTTGATGAGATAGTCCATTTCCTAGGGAAGCTGGATTTTTCATTGTCATTGTCAACAAGAGGAGAACAGAAACTTTGTTATAGAGAGCACATTTCCCCTTTGGGTTTTCCTAGTGTTAATTTGCATTATATCCTTTCCTACACTCTTCTGGGGTTTGGTTTGGTTGCTAGTTTTCTTTAATTATTATATTTATTGTGATTAATTCAGGCAATTCTTTAGAATTTATATTCCTAAATAAGTTATGCAATTTAATTCTTTTACCATTCTTGTTTTAATTTATACCCACCTAACCTCTTTTTCAAGTATGCATTTTCTGAAGAACGTTTGAATTATGATTTTTTGCACTTAGGAAAAAGTATAATATGTTACTCCAGTTAAAAATTAACAGAAACCCCTGAAAATCCAGGAAAGGGTCAATGTTACATTATTTTATTTTTACAGAGCTTTTTATATTTCCCCATAAATATTTTTCCACAATGATAGGATAGAATATTAAGAAACAAAGAAAATACCATTTTTCTTATTATCTAATGGAGAGCTTTCAGTGTCAGACAGAAAGTGATAGAAACATAATGGGAACAATACTGGGTGGCATTGGTGGAAATATGAAGAGATATGGATAATTGTAATAGCAGCAACAAAATTACTTTCAGCCTACTTAGTTATTGCAAAAATGGCCCAACGTTTATGTTCTTCACTATTGCTAAAAACTTTAAATTATATTCAGTAGAATATATTAAGAAAGCTATAGATCATTAAGCTGTTTTGCTTTCACTGGTGTTGAGATAACAGAAGAGCTCACTCTGAAAATATTCAAGACAAAATTATGAAATAATTTCACGACATCATGTGAGTTACTTTGAATCCTAGAAGTAGAGAAGTGTGACTAAAATTATGATACTACATATGTATGATATTACAGCAGCCTAATTTTCATGTCTCATTTATATATCAGTGGTAGGAGATTTTAAAAGAAAAGTTCTGGTGGGGGGTACATGTATCAGTTTTAAGGAGATGTGTTTGAAGTAGAACATCTGTACTACATTAAATCATTCCTCTGATTCAGAAATCATCACCAGTTACAGAAGGTTTTGCCAAAAACATTTCCTACTCTACCTGAGTTTTTGGACAAAGGTTTTGAGAACATCACAGCTCCATCTTGTTCTGCCTTAATAAGGTGTTGATTAATATTTCTGTGGGTCAGTGTTTGCAGTGATGCAGGAGAAGTTCCCTGGAGAGCCCTGGGACAGTGGCCCTCACACAGGTCCATACGCAGTGATAGTTCCAAGCACCTTTCACCATGGGACATTATTAACATATCCAAGGAGCTGGTGGATTGAACAAAGTGTGCTGACAGAAATCACTGTGCTCTGATCTTCCTTGCAGAGCAACGAAGAGGGCCATGAGCAATTCTACCTAAGTGTCTTGATGAGTTTATTAAGCTCTTTGTCTACAGATGTAAAATTATTAGAGGGAACCATGAGATATCATCACTGCAGAAGAAAATAATTTGAATGCATGCAATGATAGATATTCCTTATGTTATGTGCCAATGAAACTATTTCTGTCGTGTAATAGAGAGCCTGTTTGAAGAAATTTCCCAAAGACAAATTGAGGTAAGGCAGAAATGAAATTATTGTGAAGGACAAAATATTGCAAAGGATTAAAAAAATTACAATGTCCTTCAATAGAGGGAATCATCTTTTTTTTTTTTGGTCAAAACCATGCTTAACCTTGAGGCCAGCCTTTTTTGTCTCTGATTTCTGTTGTCTTTGCTTTATTTAGCAACCAGCCAAACTGCTTTGCCTCAGCTATGTTAATTATTAGAGAATTGCAGTTCTGGTAGTTGTGCAAAGGGTGATGATATTGAGAATTGCAGCTAGACTGGGATGTGGCAGTCCTGCTAAGGAGCAAGAAGAACAAGAGCATGTCAAGCAACTGCTTCAATCTTGCCAGTGACTTTGTACTTAATCAAGATCAACTCCAAAGGTTTTGGAAAGGGAGTTTCCATATATCTGTAAAATAAAAATGGTAGAAAAAACCCTAAATTTTCCTAACTTTTAAACTACTTATGAGGAGTAATATCCAAGACTGCAATATGGCAGAGGAAAGTCATGTGGCAATCCTTGGACTGAAATTTAAACAGCCCATAATTGGAAAATCCTTGCATGTAATGCTTCCATACTGGGACTGATTTAAAACAAACTTGACACTTACAATGCTGAAGCTACGGCTGAGTTGGTTTCAATAGATTTTAAAAATAATTTCTTAAATAATGCTCGCGCAAAAATAATTTAAATTTTCTCCATGGATCATTCTGAAAGTTTAAAACTCAACTTGTCAATATTTATGATATTCATACATGTCATGAAGAATTCTTTTAACTGTTATTTGTCCATTCTGAAAATAAAAGCAAAATCAAGTCTAGAAATACTGCAAATTGTTTTTCTTATTATGTGACTTCTTCTTTTCAATATATTCTAGTTCTTTCTTTATTACATTTAAGGTAGAAGCAATAAAAAGCAATTGTTTTCATGAAAGATGTAACTTATATATATTTCTTCAGAACAGTATTCATGACAACAATGCCCAGGAGACGACTTAAAAGCTACGTAATTTCAAGAAACACACACCTTCATTTTGGCTTGAATTCTGTACATTTTGCAGACATTTACTTGATTTAACTTCACTGCTAATTCACTTAAATGAGGTGTGTTTATGTGTGTGCATGTGTGTGTGCGTGTAACATTTGCTGCTAATGAACAGGGACTTTTCTACTGCAACATTTCATTATAGAGAGCAATTACACAAAGAGCATGTCATATATATTATACTTTTAGTGTGAAGATACAGTAAATCAAAGGGAAAACATCTTCCCCGTGCTGGGTTCTGAATGGATATTATGAGAGATTCCCAAAATAGATAAATGGAACAATTATGGAGAAAGAAGTGGAAAATAAGATTGGAAGGTAAGAATGTTATCTGCTCATATATGGGACAAGGCACCACCTTTTCTCCAGATAAATCAGCAGTACTTTACAAACTACAAGCCTTTTGAAGACCTGATGGATGCAGACAGATCTGATATAATTTTAAAAATCTTTTATATATTTGACTCCCACTGATTTTATTTGGAGCAGATGCCTGAATTTCTTTTGAAAATCCTTCACATTGCATGCCAGAGTTTTAAATGATTTTCCTTCAAATAAGAAAATTATGTGAGTAGGTCATATATATATAGATATGTTTCTGAATGTATATATATGTGTGTGTTATATATATATATACACACATTCATCTTTTCAGAGCTGGGGACGAAAAATTTAATGTACAGTGCATTCAATTAAGCGAAAAAACATGCAGTTTGCATTGAAATTCACTATATACACATTTGACCCTTATTTCTTAGTAGAAGAGTTGAGAGTTTTTCTTTGTACATTATTTATTAGTTGATCAGACAGAAAATAAACTGGAAAAGACATATTTTTTTCTAATAAAAAACACATTATGAAAAATTAGTTGAAATGTCATAATGTTTTATTATACTTACAGAGTCTTTAGTTCTGGCAGATCCTATGTGGTCAAGTTTGGGAATAAATAGCATTAAGAACTGGATTTATCTCAGTACATGCAAACATCTACAGCATTGACAACTGTGCTTTAGTGAGTGTTCATATGCTGCTTTTGGGAGATATGGACAAAACCTCTTACTAGAGGTGAGGACATAATTTAATCCTGAATGGATGTATAGAAAGGACTGCAGTATATTTCTGCCTGTGTCTCTACACTGACTACAAAAGAACATCCATATGAAGAGGGTAGAAAAAGGGTTAGGAAAGACAACTGATGGCATCCCCTGACAGGAATGGGATACATTTCCTTAAAATCAATCTGACAAGCATAATTAGCAATGCTGCATGGAAAGTCTTTCATTTTACTATTTCTTTGCCTACTTGATATGTGCCACTTCCATAATAAAGCTGGACTGGACTGTTTGATTTTCAGTAATTTGCATATAGAAATACCTTGGAACAAAGTATCTGGTAATGTGAGGCAGAATTCAGTTTATTAATTTTTTTTTTTTTTTTTTTTAGGAATATAGGAGAATTTAGGAATAAGGAGAATTCATTATGGTATTGTATTTCAGAGATTTCTTTTTTAAAAAAAAAGGCACTAGTATTTGGGCCTAGAGTATTGTCTTTGATATTTTCTCTATTAACTTAAAGGATACCTTTGCCAGGCATGAAAAATCACTCACTTTCACATGCCAGTCAATTACTTTAAGAACTGCTGGAGAGTTTCACTTCTGAATAATTAACTTTTTGGCTCTAAAAAGTGACAAATTGCCTAGCATGTAACTTGAAAGATCATGTGGGAAAGTGAAATTTAGCACTATTTAAAATTTCCTGCCTAGAAAGAATTGATTTTTTCATTGCTGTAGAAGCTGAACTGAACACCAAGTTCATGTTCCTGGTTGAGCATTCACCACATGCTCTTGTTATTTGCTCTTAGAGTAGCATCAGACAGTCCCACTGGAACTTGAAGATCCTGTTGTGCAGGGATTAGCCCTGCATTTTCATTCTACAAACATTATAGAATTAGGTCCTAGATAAGACAAGTAAAGGATGGCTCTTTTATACAATTCCTCTGGAGTTCCTGATGGTATTTATGAAGGCAAATGAATCTGACTTCATGTTCATTAGAGCACACCAAGATCCTCTCAGGGGTTGGCAGGCACTTCCTATAGTGTTGATGGCTATTCCAAAACCAATCACAGTAGTAACCAAGAAACCAAAATAATAAATAGCTAGTTTAGCTAATCACAAAATATTCTAGCATAAATATTGTCTATAAAGTAAAAAGTTAAATACCAAGACTTGGAAAAGCAAATTCAAGCACTTAAAAAAGGTCTCAGAGTTAAGAAATTGGTAATTCAACTCCTTAAAAATGCCCATTTTGACATGTTTCTGACTTTACAGCAGCACTCTCTGAAACATGAATATTACAGATTGACTTGTCTCATCTGTTATTTCCCACCAATATGTGAAGCACTATGTTCAGAAACAGACTTGATGATGGTGAGGGTGATGATGATAGGATGGGATTTGGAAATAACTTTATTGAATGGTGTCTGAAAAAAATCCCCCTATTTTGTACATAGTGTTGGCATTTTCATAGATGAAACAAACACCTGCACATGCAAACAATCCTAGCCCACAGAAATGCAAAGTTTATGAGTTTGGACATCTGTGTTTGCTAACAGTTGTCACCATAATTTAGAGAGTCTTGGGAAGCGAAGGGTTATGGAATTAATCTTGACACATATTTCTGAAGGTGAGTTTTTTTTTCTGTAAACTGTCTGCTGTATATCAGTGTGTGTGTGTATATTTTATTAAAATGTACAATATATTAAGGCATAAACTATTATAATTTAAACATGGATATTATTTTCTATTTGTACAGGTCTAAATTTAGGAAGACATTTAAATATTTATCTATCATGCCTTCAATTACTTCACTTGCTCTATGTTAAATAATTTTCCAAACCAAGAAAACTTTTTCTGTCTTGGGGTCAGAAAGACACTGTCACCAGCTCTGCAGTTATTTCTTTCTGTCAGTTGATACAATAAAGGATGCATATTTCCCCAAGGTCATGCAAATGCTGTTCTATAAAATCCAGTGATTTCATTGGCTGGCTAATTGATTTTCAGAGGAGAATCAAAAAATGACCATCTCATTAGCTAGCAGAGCTTAGCAGCCAGGATCCACTGGTTTGGGCAGAGGGACTGAAAAAGTCACAGATGGAAAAATATAAAAAACAAGTAAACAGAAAATATTGCAGCCAACAGCTCCAGTCATTGTTCAGTTTTCTCCAACTTTTACTTTAAGGCCTTAAAGAAGGATTTTTAATCTCATCCCACTCATCCCTTTTCATTTTCAGTGCCAGGTAAAGTAAATATATAAAATGCTACACTGGTAGCAGAACAGGTTGTTTTGTTTATTAAGTCAAAGTGAAATGTTGATTTACACTAAGAACATAAAAGCAAAGGGGAGATGATTACAGCTTCACTTTGGCTGCTCAGTTTCTAATAATCTTCTACATGTAATGAGACTGGGGAATGGAGAAACCTTTTCCTGACAATGCTGGCAGCAGGATAACTTCTACATGCTATTGATTTTTCTTCATTGATTGTAATCTTCCTCTTCCTGAGCGTCTGTCTTTGCTTCTCTGACATATTGAGCACTGAATAGTCCCTGAGTAATTCTTGAACAGTTTGGGATCATTTTTATTTTCACAGGACAGTTGAGACCAATGGAGTGATTTATGTGTACTTTGGAAGGCAAAACAAAACAGTACTTCTCTGTGAATAACTACGGACACAAAGATTATGGGTTTTTTTTTAAAGCATCCCCCTCTTCCCTCCTGTCCAACCCCCCCCTTTACTTCCACACTCCAATAATTTCATAAGTATCTGCCAAATCATGTAGAGGAGAACACTAAAGCATAAACAGCTCTCACAGCTGTGATTTCAGCCATGATTGATGATGAAATACCACTGGAGGGATAGCAGGAAAATGAATATTTATTAATGATATAAAGTGCCACAGGTTTAAAATCCAGCAAGATCCATCATTTTATATCCATGGGATGTATGCATTGAAAGCAGAATGTTCAATAAAAGGAGCCAAATACCTTAGTCAAAACATAAGTAATTCCAGTGGGCTGCTGATTGAATTCCTGCTTTAAAGTGAGCTAACCATAGTGGTTTTCATAAAGATTTTATTCCCACTTTAGCTGCCATTAAGATTACATGAATAGTAGATCATGTAGGCCTAGCCTAGAAAAGATTTGCAGTAGCAATAGTTTTAGCATATTATAAAAACACATAGCTATCCACAACTATCATCCACATTCTACCATGCAATTTACAATCATTCCCTGCAAAGGCTCTGCAATTGTTTGATGTGTAACAGTTGGCTTTTTCTGCCATGACTTCATTAGCTTTCATTTTATGAAGCTGATAGGTCAGATAACCTGTACCACACTGCTACAGGCAGCTTTGCATATTTTTTATTCACAGCAGAATTTTGCTCTGAATGATCCCAGTGTTTCAGAAGTTAAATAAGGCAATTTCTGGCTTATCTTATATGCAAAAGAGATTTTCTAAAAATTTTATTTTGCAAAAGAAAAAAGCAATACAAAGCAATCCTGTCTTTCTCTTTTTAATGTGGGCATGATTAGGAAGCATTGTCCTATGTTGATTCTTTTTTTCCCTCTGATGTTTTTGCAGTCTGTTATATGGGATGAGCTTGTTCAGACAGTAAAAAATGTAGCTGATGTGTTGACAGCAAAGGAGAAATTGACTGATGGAATTCAGCTGCATAATTTAACATACAGCTTTCAAGTCAGGCTGGAAGTTCCAGAATGTTAAACTTTGGCTAATGGATAATGCTGAGAAAGACAGGGTTCAGAGGAAGTCTAAAAATGGATCAAAAACATACTCATGGCTAAAAAACACAAGAGAAATGGTTATTTAGTTTGATTGAGGGAAGGAAAAAGAAAATAAACTTATAATTGTTGTTGTTGGCATTTGGACAGTAAAAAACAATGCATGCTCTCTACACACAAGAGGAGGATCTTTATGTTAAATAAAATTAACAGCAAACAATGGAGACCAAGTCACCTCTTCCCTTATTGGCCTTGTATCAAAGCTTCACCAGATCACTGGGTTCATTGTTATTTCACATATTCACTCAGTGGAAAGCCACCTGCCCTTGCATTTATTACTGTGTTACCTGGGCTTTACAGTTGCCTGAATAATGAGCCAAAGGGCAAAGGCAAGGACTGGGGCAAAAAGGTGGGAAAAGGGGAAAGAGCTATAGTAGCTAAGGGTACCTAAATCCCTGGACACCAGATGATGTCTCTTGTGCTCAGTGTAAGGATTAGCAGCTCCCACTGCCAAGATTTGCAAAGAAAGGTCTGGTGCAGCTTTCTGGATCACACGTGGAAAAAGAATGTGAAAATCACATTTTTTAAAATGGACCTGCTATTTATTGACCATCTGTCATATAGTCTCATTAAAAAAATAAAAATAAAAATTAGGAGTTAAAAGGTTAAAAAGAATAAATTGTTGGAGCACAATGAATTATTGTAAAAGCAAATAAACCTTACACAGTTTTGCTTGTCCTGAGTGCTGAGCAAGCATTTTGCCATTGCTGCTTTCCCAAGGTATTCCCAGTAGCTTCAGTGTGCAGGGAAGGTTAGAAGTATCTTTTCTGAAAAACACCCACTCCTGTGTGTGATACAGAATTAAGTTAGCGCTCGTTTGGGAAAGAATAATGATGGTGATCTGTTTTCATGTAAGGAGATCAGAACATTTCCTTCGGGCAAGTAAACATATTGCAGGTGAACTGAAAGACAGAAATCAACCTATTTCATAATGACATGGTTTCTGATTAATTTTGTCTAATGCTGTTGTTGAGATTTAGATTGTTCTTCAAACACCTGAGTCCCACTCTGCCTATATGGACATCTGCTGCCCTAGAGTATACTTTCTGTTTTCCCACTGCTTGTCTGGATGGATACGTATTCTTAGGCTGCTCTACTGATTCTAAGTACCCAGATGGGGCTCTTAGAGGAAGCTTCATCAGGTAGCCATTGGCTCCAGGGACATTCTTCCTTCCTGGGCTGGTAGTTGCAAGGTTTCTACAGTTCTTTGTTCCCAGGTAAGGTAAGTAGAGAGGGACATGCACACCCAAAATACGAACAGGACTGGCCACACACACACACACCAGCACAGAGAGGAAAGAGGACATCTACTGCCACACACATAATGACACTCAGCACTTCTGGTCCTTCACCTGTACATTACATATTAGGTTTTGTGTTGCAGTGTGAATTTTGAGTTTTCTAAAGTTCAGTATGATTTTTATTATTGAGTTTCTGTAAAAGTTCATCCACCCCACCCCCCTTTCCCTAGTCCCTGTCTTTATCTTCCCAATAGGCCTTGCCCTCTCCATTATATATCTCCTGAATAGCCTCTCCCAGTGTATTGTACCTTCTATTGTACCTTATCTATGGACATTCCCTTGTACTTGATGGCCCTGGCTAAGCCAGGTGGCTCAGCCAAGGTTTCAGATATCCCCACACCCCTTTTGCCCCAAAATGGCAATGTCAATGCCCTCTGTACCTAAGTCACTCCCCCTCATTTCCATCAGTAATGCCCCTGTACTTAAAGGGACATAAGAGCCAAAAATCCTCTATCACACACTCACACTCTGGCACTCTGGGTCATTGCCCTGAATAAACACCTTCTTTACCATACAGCGTGAGTCCGCTCTTTGTTCCAAGCAAGGTCACGTCTCTGTCTGAAATCTGGACCCGAAGGAATAACTAGTTTATATGGTATCTGAAGAGCAGAGCTAGCCAGGAAACCAACTTGGAAGAACCATAATTTTGAAGCCCCAATGTAGAGTTTTTTAAGCACACCATGGCAATCTCTTCTCAGACCAAAAGTCCACTTCTCTTGCCTCCCATACTTAGTCCTGTAAAAAATCATCTCCCATAGTATTCAAAATCCTCATAGGAGAATTGCAATGCCTATTCCAGCTTTGAAGGGCTTTGGGAGATATCTGAATATTCCATTAGTTTGAATCAAATTCAGCTTGCATCATTCAGCAGCTGTCTAACCCTGGAAGTACCTACACTCACAAAGAAGTCTTTCTGGTCAGCCAGAATTTCCTTCAGTTCCCTTATTGAATTGTACTTTGGAAAGTGTGTCCCACCACTGTTTGCATTTCAGCTGAGGAACTTGGGGAGCATGTACAAAATGATTCAACTCAAGACAAGGAAACAGTTCTTAGTCTGATTTTATAGTCATGTGTCTCAGGCTATTTTTTTATTAGGTGAGACATTGGTCTGGCTCCTTGTGCATTAAATGTGTAAGGAAGTGTAAGTCACTCAAATTCTCTTAACTGTCTCCCCAAAATTAATAGACTAATTTGCTACCCTTCCAGACTTTGAACTCTTGTATTTTTGTCTGCAGACTTTAACAGGCTAGATGAGAAGAGATCCATTGTACTCACAGGGACAGATAATTATTTCCTGTCAGCATATCCTTATGAGAGCAGATTTGTTTAAAAAAAAGAGACAAGAAGGGTATAGACACTTTCCCAGCCTGTACTCCTGCAGAGAGGCTGAAACTCCTTATTGGCATAGATGGTCAGAGGGGTAACTGTTCAAGGCATTTCAGCATTTCCAGACATGGAATATGACAGAAAGGGAGATGGGCAGTTGACCATAAGGGAAATGGATACTCTAGAGGCTAAAGATCTGCAGTGGGAAAGCAGAGCGCTAAACTACTTTTCAGCCTGAGCAAAGGGTGCCCAGCTAAATTGGGATAACTTACTTTTCTGTGCCTATATTTTCTCACCTACTAAGGCAACTATAGTAAAAGTCAGAGAAAGAAAAGTAGAAAGGAAATCGAGTAGTATGCAACATCTAAAGGTATTAATACTTTCAAAGCTCTAATAATGAAAATTTATTCCTTGTGCTTACATATGGGTATGAAATATCAGATTCCAGTAATGGACTGGTTAATAATATCAAGAATAAAGCAGTGGAGAAATGGAAATAATGAAGCTGGTTAAGATTCTGTTGCTTCTCACAGGGGAAAAAAGGCTTTATTGTGATTCAAGCAGAGCAGCCAGATTTCAAGTATTTGATACTAGCAGGTAATGGGAAATTACCCAGGATTTTCCTCTATTTCTGCTACAGCATCTTAACTTGAGCACCCTACATCATTCTATTTCATGGGCTCTGACATTTGGTTAAAAGGGTTTGAAAACTTCTAAAAAGAAGGAGAAAAACCCCCTTTTGTTTTGAAACTATTATAATTACAATTTTCAGAAAACAGTATCTGTATCATGGGCTGAAGGTTTGTTACAATGGCATGTCACATCTGAAGAGATCAACCACATAACATCGTTTGACCAGCAGCAGCATTGCCAATTTAAGGAAAGGTGCCTCTAACGAGGCAGCAATTCCAAACACATTTCTTCCCCCAGTGTATAACGTGCACCTCTGCCTCTTGGACTCTGTATTGCTCCTTTGGCTGGAGGGGTCATAAAAATCAGACTTTGGTAAGGGAATATCACACTTCTGCCAGGATCTCCAGGACAAGAGTCTTTATAGAGGTAGCTTATCTATTTCTAATCTAGATTTCTTGGGTAAAATCTCTGGACTGAATGTATTAAAATGGTCAGATTTAGGCAGACAATATTAAAACCATCAGTAAAGCTGTGAAAACTACCCAAACCAAAACATGCTTGTGAGCCCTGTGGAATCTTCCCTTCATTCAGTGCATGAGGGTTAGATATTTATACTTCTTCACCATAAAAAGAGTCTGATCTACTCAGTGCAGCTGCCTGCATTTACCATGACCCTTTTCTTTAGCACATTTCTTGCTGCACACTGGCTACTGGCATTTGCTTTGAAGGCAGGTAAGGACCATTTATGAGAACCATTCCTGAAAGGAACCAGACAAATGTTTTTATAAACTGTGGAGGTCGCAACTACCTTTTAATGAGCAAGCTTTACACTGGTGTCACTTTAACTTAAGGAGTTCACACAACACATTAATTCTAAATGCACATTTTGCGCCATTGTAGCCAAAACAGAGGTTCCTGAAGTCACAAAATACTTATTGAAAAAAACCCAAACAAACCCACAATCTCTTGTTAAAGGCACATTTAAACAATGATTTAAGTATTTGAAATTAATGGTCTTCAAGATAATAATGTAGTCTTAAAATTTAGGAAGTACATCTCATGTTATTCCTTTATGTAAAAAACTGCTCAATCAGTTCTTCAGTCCTGGAAGCAGAATGAAACAATAGAATTTAAGTGACGAAGACAAATTGATAAGAGTAAACAGTCATGTTGAAAAGTCCCCACTAATCCAGATGATGACAGATAAACCAGACCACTTGGTGTATGATGAATAAAGTCTGCATTCCAGCTCTTAATTAACACAGTGAAAATGCAGGAAAGGTTGACATCCACTTGGGGTAAGATTCATCTCATCAGACTTTAGACACCTATAAAGCAGACATCTCCATCTAAATGCCTGTCTAGACTCCTTCTTTAGCTGATGAAGAGGAATAAGAGGAATAGACACTTCCAGAGCTTTTTAATTTTTTTTTCCTTGTCATTTTGTCTCCTTTCCAGCATAAAGATGAAATTAACTGAGCTCTAGATGTGGCAATTTTTCTCAATCAGGTATGAAAGGGGTATATTCTCTGGCATCATTGATGCAAATGTCTGCACGGTAGGCATTTGTATTTAGCCAGATGAATCATACTGACAGTCTGTATGATTTTAACTCTTCCTCATCCTTTCTGATATAGAATTATTTTTACTTGCATTGACACAAAATGAGAGAATTTCATTTCAGAAAGGTGTGTGCATGGCAGTACACAGGGACCAAGGCAAGAAACACTTGAAATGGGAGGAACCTGCAGTATTCAGTGTTACACAGTTCTTTCTGCTTTGGAGATATCAAAATAAAAGGAAATTGCTATATTTTTTACCCTTCAGCTCTCCTAATCCATACTGCTAACAAATCAGATAGTTGCTGTAAGACAGAAATAAAATGTATGTGCAACATATTCCCAATCAAATTTGGAAATCTTGACATTTAAGGAAATTACATTTCATTTCCGTGCCACTATTTTAAAAGTGCAGGTGAAATTTCTCAGTTTTATTTTTAAATCATAAGGCAAGGCCTTACAAATATGTTTCAAACAAGATTAGTTTTGCATCTAAATAGTAAAAACTGATGAGTTAATACAGCAAAAATAGCGGGATTCAGAGGTTAGCCCTCAAAATTAATAAATGCTTATTCTATCATTTCTAGACAAACCTTTTTTTGACCAACATATATGTATATCATAATAGCATCTTTATTATTATCAGCATATTTTTTTTCTTTTATTTTTGCGGCTTTTCTTTCCTTCTTCATGCATTTATAGGATGGATATTGTGTTTCAAAGACATGGATAAATATGCACATTGCTAATTTTAATGATCTACCTGGGGAATTTCAAGTAAATATGTTCACAAAGAATAAAAGTTTTCTGTAAATTTTAATTAAAGATTTGATGTCCAGGACTCTCAAGTTTTCTTAATGCCAGTGTAGCAGCATATACTCATGCCAGCCTTTCTCTGCAGAGCTCACACCGTGTACACCTGTGCCTCAAGGGGCTGTCTGTAGTCATCATCACAGCCCAGTTCAGAAAGCACATTTTGATATCTGCCAGAACCCTCAGATTTAAACTTTTGACTGAAAGCATGGAATTTCAAGGACTTCACTTCTGAGTGTTGTTTATGGCAGAGACTTATTTCTGCTCAGAAACTGAGACGAGTCTCTCCCTGTCCCTCAGATTAGCAAGGCCAGGCCAGAATGCTGCAGCTTTCTTCTCCCTGTGTGATAAGTAGAGGTGGTTAATAGGAAGATGACAATTATAGCTGCCTTATGGACAGATATTTTATTTTAATGCTTGCAATGTGGTCAGATGCCATGGTATAAATAACAGCACGAACAAACAGCTATAACAGCACTAATGACCTTGTGAGACAGTTTGCAAATTGAAAGGAATTTCAGCGTGCTCCTTATTCAGTCGTTTAAAGAAGCTGCACTTACCTTCCTTCTGTGAGGGAAGGGAGACAGCAAGTGTGCTCTTTATAAGCACCAGGACTCTCATGGGATGTAGAAAATTATGCATAATGGAGTTGTCAAGAATCTTTCATATTTAGACAAGAAGTTGACACAGTTTTGGATTTTTGCCAGATCTTTGGAATGCTATCATTTAGAAGGTGAAAAGTATGTGGCTTTTTCTTCATATCCAATGGCTTTCCTTTTTTTTTGGCTGACCATAACCCTTTGAATATTAACTCAGCTGGGAAAAAAAGAGAAATATTTCAACACAGGTAGGACCAAAGCATCCAGTAATTTTCTTTAGACAACATCTAGTAAAACTGTATGTTCTATCCTCCAAGCTAAGTTTGAGAGCCGCAGCAGGGAAAAAAAAAAAAAAAAGGCATGATCATTTTTTTACCAATATGCTGCAGAAATGATTATTTTTTTCAGACTGTTTAGCTCTCACCCATCTTTTCCAGTTTTTTAAAAAAATATTGCCAGCGCTTTTCATATTGAGGGGTTGCAGGACAGCTTGGGGCCTCCTTGCAGCCACATTGCTGAAGGTTGTTATTAATTGTCAGTCTGTTACCATGCTTGTGCTGCTCAGAGATGTCTGATGGCTGGAACTCCATTGTGCAAATAGAAGTAATAAAGGAATATCTTGATAACTGTAGGATATGATGTTTCCTTATGAGGTCTGAAAACTCAAGGCATTTTCCTTGTGAGGGTGCACACAGACAGCCTGTCATTATGACCTGATTGCATTCACAGAATGTTTCTGCCCTTGTGTCATTATTGGAGAACACGTTCTTGGCTTCACACAGTTCCCTTCCCGTGGCTAGCACCTTCCTCCTTCAGTGAGATCCAAATTTGGTTCAGGTACTCTAAAGCAGTCTGAAATACACTTATCCTCCTTTCCACTCTGTATTAGTCAGTGGGGACACCAGTTAGTGTGCTGTGGTCCAGTAGTCCTGGACTGTGCTAGAAGACAGGGCTTGTTCTCTGCCTCCCCTTTGTAATAAAGGAAAAGCTTTGTAGCCCTTGTTCCCTGCTCAAATATGTTCTTCAGGTTTCAGCCACCAGCTCTGCCTCATGGCTGTTATCTGGAGAAAACAGATTTGGGATGGGCCTTACATGAACCTCTTCTATTTACAAAACATGCAAAGAAAACCCTTGATTTGGATCATTGCATGCTCATAATTACCAGGCACAGAGCTCATGGTAGCAACTGCTGAAGGGCCTTACTCTATTTTAATTGATTGTCTTTGTGTGAATCACATCTGCCTATTACTAACTCAGATTCATAACAGCATTTGTTTTCTACAGAAGGAAAGGAAGATGCCATGCCACACAATTACCCCTCAGAAAAAAGACCTGATTTATGGTCCTATTGCTATTGTAATTTCCTGTTGAGCTGTCCAGTCCTGCACAACTGGAATCAGAAAGTAAGACAGATCAATAGGATGAAACATTATCTAAAATAATAATAAGAAAAGATTATTGTCATTGTGATTCAAGCTATTTGCCCAAGCTATTTAGGTTTTTCAGTAGGATATATATGTTTTTGAACTTTTTGCTATGTATGTAATAAATTATGGTAGAGGTGTTTTCCTATCGGTAAAATTGTATCATATTCTGCTCTATTTAATCCAAAGGAGTAAATTTACAGTACTTAGTCAAACTCCTTGGATGATGCTGTGATGATGGGACATGTTGCGCTATTGGTTAATGTACTGTAGCTGGAGTGAGACCATTCCAGAAATAGCTAAAAGGCTTTTTATGGACAAAAGGGAAGATAGGACTCCACATTTCTACTGCCACTGCTCACACCAGAAATTGAAAGAACACAATAGAAGAGCAAATTCGGAAGCTATTGCTTTAAGGTATCTGGAAATATTCCTCAAATATGTTCTCTTCTGATGCTTCATTATACACAAGCAATTTAAATTGCTCCTATTCATATTTTCTATACAATGTTATTCTCTGATCCTTGTCTTCCTTGTGCAGTTGCTATCCTTCCTCTGATAAGGAGGTATGTGTTATAATTCTGTTTAATATATTTGCCTTCTTTATAGTTCATGATTGGTAATTATACTTTTCCTATTAATAGAGTTCTTTCGTCTTTCAAATATTATCTCATTGGATTCCAGCAAATCCTTTTAGGCATACTGAAACTTTTAGGCTTCTGTTACCTAATCTGTCTTCCTGGCTAGTTTTAAAGTATTCTTCCCCCCTCCCCCCCTTAATTTTTTTCTTTTCTGTGTTTCTGGAGGGTGAGGTATTTGAGATTACACTTCCCCTAGGTAAGGTACCGTATCTAGCTATCGACTTTTGCTTAATGATTGAGTTTTCTACTTGCACAGCTTGTCAATACCTCATAGCTACAATTTCATATCACTTTTTTTTTTTTTTTTTTTTTTCATGTGAATGTCCCTTTTCTGTATAATTAAGAAGCCAAAGAAATATGGGCAGCTGCAGGTAAGTTTGTGAATTGTTGCAGGCTTTTCTGAAGGGCCCTGTGTACTCTTTGGAGTCATTCATGTGGTCTGCAGCTGCACGATCTTGTGAGCTGAGACTATAGCAAGGCCTTCTGGAAGCAGCTGCCACAAACAGATTGTTGGTAGGAAGAACTGAACACACCTACTGTTGGTCTGAGAGAAATAGCCATTACAATTGGTTCTTTCTGGTCTGTAAACCCCTGTGAGCCAAGGACTTTCTTCTCAAAAGAATTCTCTCTAACTGTTACACCTGGGGGCTGTGTGTATGTCATGACATAAAACAGAGTCTGAATTAATTATTTAGTATGGTGCAGCCCACTTTGACTTATAAGCTATAAAAAGCCCGCCCGAGAGAGAATTAATTATTGCTGGAAATAACATATAATTACAATGTTGCAGGGAAAAGATAAGAATTAATGTGCCAGGTGTAAGTAGATTAGACCAGCTTGACAGAAATGAGCAACTAAAAAAGAATTTATAGATGAAAGCTTACAGCCTTGCATCCATAGTGACTGGAAAGCATTACCATGTGATGACTGCTTAGTGGCTTATGTGAAATGAGATATTGGCTTTAGACTCATTGCTCAGAGACAGGTCTCTATGTCACAAATCTGACAACAAAATGGAGTGAATTGAACATCTCATCAGAGAAACGAGGAGAGAAAAAGCTCAGAGGCTAAATTAAACTTATTTGCCTTCTTGAAATTATCTCCTTGGGCAGGCGTTGAGGAGTCCTGTGGCAGAGAAGGGCTTTGTGAGGATACACATTTCTCTCTGTGTTTCTGTCCTTGTCCAGTGGAGCAGGACTATGAAATCCAAGGTGGAGAACCAGCTGAATTTCATCTGAAAATGAATGAAAAATACTGCTTTATTCATGGTCTATCAAAGAGGGAAGGATGAAGAGGAAGAAGGAGAAAATGAAGTTTTCATATGGCTTACCAATTCTCTTTTTAAGAAGGAACATTTATAACCTGCTCTTGGACACCTACGAGGTGTGTTATGCTACTTTGAAGGCCAATTTGCAAGAAGTAATCTTTGCCCACTGTGTGGAGTCTAATCTGAGACACCAATACCCTGAATGAAATGGAAGACAATTGCACAGACAGCTTTCTTCTACCTGGGGTTACAAGATGGCTTCACTAAGTCACTAGAGATAAGTCAGAACTACATGAAATCAAAATGTTGATGAATGGGAAGGGGATGAACATTCCTAAGCACACCTTATTCCATCTGATGCTACAGGAATTTTGCAGAATTGTACATAATTTTTGTTCTTAAATTGTTCAACTCTTGGCAAAAGTCTGTAGACTCTGCACCTGGGTCCATCTCCAAGATGAAATAAAATCAAAGAACTTTTTAAGAATCTTTCCTTATTTTCCACCTTAATTTATATACAACAATTTTTTTTTCTTTTTTTTTTTTTTTTTTTTTTTTTTTTTTTTTTTTTTTTTTTTTTTCATTTGTAATAGTGTAATATTAGGCATATGGTTACCTCAGCAGCTGGTCACAGTGATTCCACCTTGCCATCTTTTGCTGTATTAGCAATTAGGACTAGGGATCATTTCAGCTTCTCTAAGCAATCACACTTTTGTAGAAACTGCATTATAATTACCAATTCCCAAGATTATTTTTTTTTACTGTTGCTAATAATGTGTAGATAAATTTGAAGTTTAACCTTCATTTTTCAATAGAATTCTTTGGATCAAAATTTTTAAGGGCATTTCCAGAACTGGCTAAAATAACTCATACCCAAACCCAAAAAAAACCGGACCAAAATGTTATTTAAAACATTCATGTCACTGTTGATAGTAGTTTGTTCCCCTTACTTCAAAATGGTATATTAGTGGTTCAGATAAAGTAGTATCATTCCATTCCATTTACAAAATTTGTCTGACTTTTATTCCATTTATGTGGAACTAAAAATAATTTCAGGAACATGATTTAATAGTATAAAATAAAAATGTGCTGTGTTTTTGTTTTTTTATTTTTTTTATTTGTTTGTTTTTTAAGCTATAATCAAAAGACTGCTTGGCCTTGTGCTTTCAAGTATAATTCCTAGGACTTTTGGCAATGTAAGTCTAAAATCAGTTTGCCTGCTCTTGTGAACTGATGTGAAAAGGACCTCTGGAAGTTTATTAACTATTGCTTAATACTTAAATAAATAAAACACTAATATACAGATCTAATTTTTAGTTGATTGCCTCACAGAGATTGCTAGAAGTAAAACACTTTACAGCATGAATCAATCCTTTGTTTTGATTTCAATTATATTGGGCTATGCATAATTACGATTGACTCTTGTGAGCATTCACAAATTCACATAATGAAGAGTTTAGTATAGCAATAGAATCAATAGAGAGTAAAGCTTTGTCAATGTTATTTAAGACTTCACAATTAAGATCACAAAAATATCTCAGAGAAGTTAATGTTTCAGTGCCCACATTAACATTCCCCAGTCGCTGCTTCATTGGCATTCATTTTACAACAGAAAGAGACAAGAATATAAATAAGAAGAAAACCGATACATGTTCATGCCTACACCCACATGGTAAGTGTCCTAATTGTCACTCATATAGAGGTGATGAGTTAGTTTTAAAGTTTGTAACAACCCTATTGCTCAGACTTGAAAAGGAAAATATCTGGAAAGAAGCAGAGAGAATCCATATGGAAGATCACAGCTCGTCTGTGCTGCATCACCAGCTAAAACCGTGCTGATACTTGTCTTTCTTGGCTGGCTGGGACACAACTGAGAGTATCCCTGTCATTTGCACTGTGTGTGGTTTGCCATGGCTTTGTGAATAGGCTGTATCCATACTGTATCCAGTGGTCAAGCCTTAGAGTTTGACTTTCTGTAGTATCAAAAGATTACAGTAGTCTTGGACATATTTTGATTTGTGTAACCTGCCTCTACCCAAACACTTCCAATTCACAGGGCAAGAGTCAGGGAAAGACAGGGATGAGTCTCACTGGGGGTTTTCCAGAGGTTCTCATATTTGGTAGGTTATAAGAATTCATTAATATGGACATGGGTCATTCAATGCCCTGTTGCTGCAATGCCATAAACATGTTACCTTATTAGAATAGCAGTGGAATATCTAAATACCAGCCAGTTTGGCTTTCCCATCTTTATTCCTTGCCTCCTTGTCTAAATTTTTCCTCTTAATGTATTTTGCAAGTCAGGACATTTTGTTTTGTCAGTGCTTTTTGGTTCAAAAAGGGACTATTAAAACCAAATTAAACAAATAAACAAACAAGCAAACAAAAACAAAAACGAAAAAAATAATAAAAAAAAGCAAACAAGGAAAAATATAGAAAAAGCCCTGTCTTTAAACATGCTTCACAAAAATAAGAACACACTGCTGGAGGCTTTCTGATCATCAGTTCCAGTCCCTGCTGCCACTGGCACAGACACACAATCCCTCTCATAAACTGATCAAGGTTCAGCTCATCTCTGAAGTCCTCAGCCCATTGAGTTGAACAGGTCGGCTCCTCGTCTCGTCACTGTCAATATGTGACAAGTCTGCTTTCTGAAAGTTCTGAAAACAAAGGAAGTAGAGGAGCAGGGCGGGTAAAAGCCCATTTTAAAATGGAAGATTGATTTTTCAGATTAGCACAATTCTGGGAAGACACAGGGAGGTTTCTTCCGTAACCACAATTAGTTTTTTGCTAATCATATAGGAGTATGTGGGGATGGATTTTGTAATACATACTTTGTTGGATAATATGTTCTTTTTACATAAATTGTCTAGACAGAAGGCTAAAAATTATCAGCTACTATAAAACATATATAATTTTGAAATTCTTTAATAATGGTCAAAAGAGAGGTAGGACTAATCTTCAAAGTCTGTGAGCTTCAAATTCTTATTGGGAAGTGATATAGGTGTGTACCTATGACTTGCATTTATATTGTTAATTACAGATATATTTAAAATGGAGTTGTGATCACAGCAATACTGACCATCCTGGTAATGCCATACTTACCCTGTTTTTACATTTCCCTTGACATCTGCTCATGGCCTGTGTGGGAGATGGGATATTGGGATGTACAGATCTTGGATTTGTCCAAGTGAGACTATTCTTATATTCTTCCCTACTTTCATTAAATTCTTCTAAAAATATAATCACATTCTCACTGCACAGTGACATTTTCTCATTTATTACTAATTTGAAACTGCTTCTAACTTTCAAGAAACATTTATTTCTACTCCTAATCTCTAAAATGAAGTTGATAGGGTGTTTGGTTCAGTTTAAGATTAAGAAATCTAAATTTTGTTATCTAGCACAGATGTCTACTGTTACACTAGGTGTTTATGATCCTGTTACAATCGATGAAGACCTTGTCAATACAAATCATAGAGTCTCTCCAGCTCCCTGGTCTTTATAGATTACATTGATTGCATCTCCATTAATGATAATGGGAGCTTATATAAGGATCTTGATTCAGTTTCCTAAACATAGATGCCTAATACCTTTTGAAAAGCTGTACTGTATCCCCTGGCAGCTTTCTGCTGCTTCAAAAGGATGCAAATCTTCTCCAGCAGGTTCCTTCTCAGATCTATGAACCCATTTGTGGGTCTCTTGAATAAACTGGAGAGTTTGAAAAGGGCAGTTTGAGGCAGTATAATGGAGCCTGTTGTACACAGGTGGATACCTGAGTTTGGTGTGATAATGAGAGTCTCATCTCAAGTTTTATTGCCTACAGGTTGGTATTGCTGCTCACAATTCAGTAGAGTTCCTTAATGTAAAATGAAAAATATATCATCCCCTCTTGGGTGCTGAATGAAATCTGAGGTTTCATTTTCCCAGTTCTATGAGTGTCTTCACTTTTGTCCTAGTAGCTGTCCTGGTTTAGAGCAAATTTGGGACGAAGGTTCCAAAGGTCTTCCTCTAGAATGCAGACTCAAGTAGCCCCTCCCCCTACTGGTTTGGAAAAAGATTTCATTGGAGAAAAGTGGAAAAAACCTGTTTATTTAACAAGCAAAATATTCACAAGTATAAAAAAAGAATAATATTAAACAATGGGACAATTAAGTGATAATGAAGATAACTGAAAAATGAAGACTAAGAAGGACTTGGTGCATATGTTGTCTTGCTGCTTCATTTAAACTTTCCTTTTTCATGTGTTATGTTTGCCTGGGGGGTTTTAACTGGCAGGGTAAGCAACCATTCTCTCTAAATGTTTTAACATTTTCCCTAAACACTGGACCTAGAAACATTTTGAGTTAATCATTTCAGTATGTATCCAAGGCCATAATAATTTAAATATTATCCTTCAACAGAAGACCACCTAAAGCACTATCTTGGCAACAAACCCAATATTCAAATACAAGAGAAAAACCAATAGTGGCAATCCCACTTTTCGGGAAATGAGAGTCAGGAACTCTGGAATTGTGTTATAGAATCAAGCATCTTATTACTTGTCTTATTGTTCATCATCTACACTGTGCACCTGTGCCACATTTACAAGATTCTCTGTAGCCAGAGAACTGAAACTGAAACACGCAGACACACACAACAGAAAGGAATCTGAGATTTCACACTGCTGGTTTCTGTAGGAATGGAGGATTTAGGTTAAGAAAAGGCAACTGCTGTGAATATTACATTAAATTTGCAGGCTCTTGTGACACGTCTGGTTGCCCAGCTTTGTCCTGGGGAATACAAATGAGTATTCATTCCCTCTGAAGCCCCTATGGCTGACTTCAGAGGTCTAGCTGAGGAATTTCTACACTTAATCATACCATATATCATACATTTTGTTTCTCAAGTGACGAATGTAGAGACTGTAACAAAGACTTCTCCTATGAAGCCAAGGAACTCCATGTGAGTACAACCCTTCTTACTGAGTGGGACTGTAAGGCCAGAAACTGAAGCATTAGCAAATAGAGCTGGTTTTGCTTTTCCCTGTCATTTTAAAAAGTACTTATTTTTCAGAGAGTATCTAGCACAGTCTGAAAATGTCATCCCAAAAGTTTTTGAGAGCATTTAAGCCCAGAGAATTTCCCCTAAAGACTGGGAGAGGTAATGGTTAAAGAGGTGGGTTATATTTCCTATTCCACCTTGTTACTGAATGGAGAGTGAAAACCAAGATATCTTCTAAACAGCAATGGCCTTTAATCCTTGAGATAAGAAGTCAAGCATTAAGAACAGCAGTTTTAGAAAGGATGTAGGATTAGTTACCTGAAAAGTAAAAGTAATTCTGTCAGTGTGGAAAAGCTGGAGGAGTTTGCTGCTCTCACAGCAGACAAGTGGTATTTTTTCTTTCTTTCGTTCTGAAAATTGACCTTTCAGTCCAAATAAAATAGTGTAAAATGTCCACATCAAAGCCTATTTCCCTTATAGGTGCCTATATCTTCATAACCTCTTTAGAATGAAAATTCTTCCTTAACAAAACCTAAAAGACAACAGAAGTCCTACTAGATACTTCTAAGATCGATCCTGTAGTAACGAGAGAGAAGAGTCAGGTACACATTCAGACAAGCGAGGTTAGTCCTTATAATAATCTTCCTCTTGCTTTGGATCCGATTAACCTCTATCCTGCTAAGTGAGAACAAATCTACCTTTCAATTATAAAATAAAAACACAGATAAGTTCAGCAAACTCTGTCTCTGATAATATTCAACTCTGTCTCTGACAATATTCAGTGCCAACTGTTTCCACCAAGAAGCCAGGACACAGACAAAAGACAGACAGACATCCATTTTCCTCAGGACACATTTCTACTTAGCTTATGGTATTCCAAGACTGTAAACAGTTGAATTAGGATTTAAACTACTAGCAAAACTTGCATTTATTTTCTTAATAACTTATAAGAAAAACCCAAGTTAGAGTAGGAAAGCAATTGTTACATATTTTTCTGCCCTTCCATGTTAGAAGGGTTCAAGCTTTGCTCCAAGCTGACACAAAGAATTAGATTTAATAAGTCCAGTCAGAAGCAGGTAGTCAGTCATTAAGATCTGGGAAATGAATCTACCTTGTCACATCATTTTCTTGTCTGTGAGGATTGGTGCACCCTGAACATCCTAGTCTGCTGTACTGACAAGTGTGGGACAGACTATTGATTGTAATTCTGACCATTCTTATTTTCTAGATGAAATGTCCATTCCTGCTAAGCTCTTAATCTCAGTGTGGATATGGCCAGTTTAGAAGTGTAATTGTAAAGAAGTGACAGTGGTATAGACAGGAGGATGTGATGTCTTAATCAACAGCAGACATTATATTTCTGGGAACTGCTGATCAGTGTGGGTTAGTGGTGGAAAACATATTGAGAGGATTGTGGGAAATAATGTCTACAAACCCTCTCTTGGGCTTAGAAGTACAGGCCAAGAAGAGTTTTAATGGAAACAGAGGTATGGTCAGAACAGATAGGAAATGAGATAAGGCAGCAACTCCCTTCAGAAACTTTTTAATTTCTTTTAAATAGCTCAGCCAAAAAATTATATGGAATGTAATGTTGCAAATGCCCCTTTGGTAAATAGCAAAACAAACAGCACTAAAAACCAGCAATTTAAATGTCCTTAACCAATTGCAGAGTCAGTTATACTTCCAAAGAGGTAGCTATAAGGGTCACTCAGAAACCCTTACACTGATGACTGAATCTCCTATTTCCAGGACTTCACAGATCTTTGCTGGCTGAAACAGGCAGGCTCTCTGAAGAGAAGCTGTGACAAACAGCCCTTCTTTCATCCCAGCAGACATCTTTTCTACCATTGAACAGAGATTAATTACACCATGGAATGAATCCTGGTTCAAACTGGAGCTGTTTCTGTTGAGTTTGAAGACAGATCTGTTTTTCTGGAAATGCTGCAGCTGTAAATAAAAACACATAAATTCATTTCTACAGATAAAGGAGGAAGGAGCAGTTAATTACTTAGCTAGTGGTTATAAACATCTCATAAATGAACCAAAAGGAAAAATTGGAAAGTTTTTTCCCTATGGCTCATATTAATCATTAGGTCACTCATGTTTTTTCCTTACCTGGATGTTTATCTGACTTTGTTTTCAGCTGAGTATTTCAGCATTTGTCCTGAATATGCTGTGAATTTTGTAGAAGAGGATGCATATTATGCACAGAGAGGAGCACTGTCTGCTCATTGCCAAGATTTCGCCCACAAAGAGGAAACATAGAAGGAGCATTTGACAAGTTTTCCCCATGGTGCCAGTATCTTTTTGCTATACACTTTTGTGTGAGATCACCTTGTGAGGAAGAGATGGAGAGAGGCAATTCTGAAAAGCAGTCAACTATGGTGTGATAATGACAGGAGAAAGAAGAGTGGGTGGAGGAGACTCTTTCACTCTTCAGACTTTAGAGGTCTCCTTTCAGGTGTGTACTACTGGTGGATAAAGAGACAAACTTGCAGTGATGTGTCTGTCAGCATTGCTTAGCAGTGAAGAAGCAAGATAGAAATTGCACAAGAGTCTATTACTGTTGCTTTCTAGGTAGGCTGTAGAAGAGAAGGAGTGCAAAGGAAGAGCTTCAGTTTACAGTCACAGTTTGGCATCTATTCCCATCCTGTCTTTACATACTTAAAATTCATTTTACTGCAAGCATATGAAGGATCACTCTCTCTGCCTTGCCACTGTGACAGCTCCTTTAGGGGGGCAAAGAAAGAAAAGTGAATAAATTATGTGTTCTGCTCTGTATCCATTTAAAAAGCTGTGTGATCCCACATACTGTTTAAATTTTTATTTTTATTAAGAGAAAAATGGAGGAATCAGTCTATAAACCTGGACTACGTTCCTGTTAACAACTTGCTCCTTTTCTGTTTACTCATTATCCCTGCCCTCCTCCCATCTGTTTCCATCATCGTCAATAATGAATACACCCCTTTGAGTTCCTTAGAAAGTTAGACCCTGTGAAGCTACAAATTGCAGCCCTCCAGGAGAGATGACCATCTACATATGAAAGAATGAAGCTTTATGCATAAAATTAATTTTTACTGCCTTATGAGTTTCTATCTACACTGTAGCTGTGAAAGAGGGAATTTCTGGTGTTTAAATTAGGACACAGTGGCCAAGGCTCTCCTGATTCCTGGATTTCCCACTGTTGTTGCTGGAGGAGAGGCTACATATCCTCAGCTCCATAGTCCTCCAGGAAAGCCACAGGGGGTTAGAGATCATAACACTTGTCAGTTTGGATCAGATGGGGGCTGGAAAGAATCTTTGGTCATTACCTCTTGTTCTTTTGCTCATCAGTGTCTGCTGCCATCCAGCCTTTGAAGCACTTTGGGGAATTTTGTTGTTGTGTCCAGTAGGAGCTCAGTAGTATTTCATTAAGACACTGATAAATGGAAAGACATATTTTGCATTCTTTTTCTTGTTCAAGTGACATATAAAATACTTTACTGGAATTAAAGTATTTTTAGTTAATATAATAAACTTAGTACAGTTTAATGCTTATAGCAGGTATAAAATGTTGGGGATTTATTGTGGTTTTGAGTAGTTTTTTTAATTTTACATTGAATTTAGAAGAAAAGTTGAGGGTTTTGCAGTGAATAAATTTTAAATCTTCATATTTTACAGTCATACTTAAAAGAATGAGAAAATTAAATCTAGCTAATAGAGTCTTACCTAAATAAGCATTAAACAGTAGGTGTGAGGTGAGTTGACTGGTAAACAATGTGTGGGTGATATTATGATTCAATAACTTCCATTTTTTGGCTTGATCTCATACTTTTCTCATCAGACTCTCGCTATGGGATACTTGGCAAACAGATCAACTGGTTCAGTGAGCTGCTGTGAAGGAGTTGTACCTTTGCACCAGCTGGATATGCAGCTGATGTCAGCAAAATAATACCAAATTGCTAGATTTTTTTACAATGGCAAAAATATGGTATTCAAGGTTTCTTCTATCCAAATATGTGAGAAGTTGGGAGCCTTGCAAGAAGCTAAGAAATTACCTGTGCAGTTAAATCATAAGGATTTTCAGATTAACACCCAGGCACAGAGTAGAAGAGTGGCAAGTAGCTGGTAGCTCTAACGATCGGGGCATTTAGTTGTGTTCTGAAAGGGGCAAACTGTAAAATAAATATTGCCTAATATTGCTCGAAATGTAATGCTCTTCTCTGTTCTAAAAAGAGATGGCTGCTGTTTTGATTCTGGGAGTGGTTGGTCACAGACCCATAGCATCATTCATGTTGGAAAAAAGGCTTTTGGAGCACCTGGTCCAGTCTACTTATTTCCGACTAACTTGAAGATTTTTCAAGTGAGATGAATGGAGAAAATGTGCCAGGGAAAAACACCCCATGTTTAATTCAGTTTCCCCATGAATTCTTAAAAAGAAAATGCACAGAAATTTCAGTTCTAGACAGAATAGCTGTTCATAGTAAAATATACTTTTTTTTTTTTAAAGTCCTTAACTAATTTCATGACTTTCTGAGTAAATTTCACACTTACTCAGAAACTCCTGAAGTTATGCAAGGACAAAATTCAGTTCTTGTGAATAAAGATGTTATGTGATTCAGGTTGAACTGATGAGTGTTGTTTAAATAATTTTTTAGGATAGGGTAAGAGAACATGCAGGATATCACAGTCCAGATTTCTTCTACTCCAAATAATAATTAGCTTTTTCCCCTCTTCTACTGTTGGTCAGTAATTGCAATTTATGAACCTGCCCTTCACATTTTGAAAGAACAAGATATGCGCCCATTCACTCCCATCCCTCCTCTGGTGTTCTATCACACAGGTCAAATACCAGTCTCTGATACAGCAATTGCATGTCTGGACTGTTATGCAGACACATGTCAAAAAGCCCTAGAGTGCAATGAACCCTAGTGGGAGGAACAATCCAAACGCAGAAAGTTAATTTAAAACATGGTCAGCCTCAGAAGAGACAGCATTTCTTCCATCCATTTATCATAATATTTAAAGAGCCTGTAATACTCCACTGGTTGATTACTTCTCTGCCTTAGAAGAAGTTATAATCAAAACATTTTTTTTGAGACAGAAAACATGATGATCCTCATTTTTTTATGTAGGATAGCTTGGCACAGATAAAATGAAGAGAGATAAGCAGTTAAAAAGTTTGGCACAAGTAAGAAGAGATCAGGTGTCAAGCTGAATGTTTTGAAACAGTTGCATTTTACCAAAATCCCATCAGGAGCCCATTGTCATTATTAAATGCCTAAATACCTCTAGAATTCTGTTGTGTAGCCACTGTGCCACCTGCCAACATACCACAAGCAGGAAGGTACCCCTGTACAGAAGGCAGATTTCATTAATTGATCTGATACCTGCACTGCAAAATAGGAAGAAATTAGTTTATCTGTTTTTTACCCCCTCTCAGACCCTTCCCTAAACACTTTAAATGTCACTATTTCCTCAGGAACTGAAGGTGTGCTGAACAGCATGTCCTGCACAGCAATATGATAATCTCTTTTCAATGTTTGGCAACTAGTATCTATTAATTAAGAATCCATCATTTTTACTCTGTAATTATATTTATTAAACCATAACTCATATCCTAACTATAATTAGTTCCTGCTAATTAATTTTATCAAATCCCTCTAGATTCATATCTAAAGTAAATATTGAGTAGCCCTACACTAATTATTTCAATCAACGTGGAATGCATTTCAAATGACTGTGAATAGTTTCTATTAATTAAATTTAGTATAAAATAAATGTTCAATATAATATGTTTGTAAATGTTAAGATTTTAAGATAAAAGAGAATAAAAGACCTGTATAATGTGAAATACTCATTTGCATATTAGACCAAATTAAAAAAGACAATTCTGTCTAAGTCAGAATTTTTAATGGGAAGACAAAAAAAAATTATATGTAAAATATATGAAGAATTATGGCTGAGCACTATAATGATTTACCTTGAAAAGCTTTTTTCTATCCTTTGAAGTAGATGGGACTCCCTATGTTTAAAAAAAATCTATTTTAATTTTTAAAAAATTATGAAAAATTCAGTAATACTTATGTAGTAGCTAACTTTGCAAGTAAAGAGAAAGCTGATAGTGAAATACTTTTGGATGAGGTGCAACATATTTGTCAGAATGGACTGAGGGAATCACCCTTATCTACCAACACTGAAAGACAACCTGCTTGAGTCATAGAATCCTCAAATAACCTGATATGGAAGGGAACTGCAAAGATCACTGCCTCCAGCTCCTGATTCCCTTGCTATTGACAACTCAACTTGGTCTATACAACAAATGAAATTACCGTGTCAATTTGGGTCCCTTAAAGCAAAGTGATTGAAAATGAGATAGTAACAGGAAGTCAGCACTCAGATCACAGCTATTTTGGACTCCATGGGTTTTTCTTGACCTTTAGGTGGAAGGATCCTGTAGACACTGTCTTGGATCTCCCATACACCTACAGGTGTCTCATATACCCCAAGGTATCTAAAATGGTCCATCACTTAAGCTGCTGCAATGTGCTGAAATGCTGCAAATCAATCTACTTACTGGAGTTAAAATACTAAAGATTTTTGTCAATGCTTTAATCTAAGTGAGCTGTATGTCATATCTCCATTTATACACAATGGTTAGAAAACTCTTAAAATACTCAGAACTCCGCTGTTCCAGAGAGGGGCAGAGGGGGTATACATCCCTCCTAATATTAGAAATCCATGCTGTACTTTCCATTCTTGTCTTCCCCTAAATGAAACAGGCACTTCCATCTGCCCTATTATAGAGAAAAACTACAAACCAGGAGGAATTTCCTCCTTAAAGTGTTTGTTTCCTTCTGCTCTCTCTATGAGGAGCTGGGGTGACCAGCACCATTTCTAATGCAGATGCCTTTGATAACATTGCTCCTGCCTGTTGAGACCGTGGAGGCTTTGAGCAATGCTGAGCAAACAAGACTGGGAATAACTCTAATTTTTGTATTGGTTTTGTCAACTGTTTTGGCTTTCTGGAATTACACCTTTCATAAGATTTAGTGACTGGTGAGAAGAGCCTGTATTATTTTTGAAGGATGACAGTTTGCTGTCATGGGTGGTTGCAGAAGTTGTAGCATTTGGTGGTGAAGGGAAAACAGATTTCAGCTCTGTATCTGCCATGGGTTAGTCTTGATTCAACTAATGTAACACAGGTCAATTGTGCAAAGTAGCTTCCATCTGTGGATATTTGATTTTAATTAACAAAGAATACAAACTAGCAGAAGTGAAATCCTAATCCAAGCAAGAATATGTGGTAATATGTTTCAGACACATTATGCTATGCAATTTTAATCTTTTTGTTAATAATTTGCAGTATCACTATTTGGCACTATGACAGTCATTTTGCCACAGAGATCATGACAACACTGACTTTTTTAAGTTTATAGAGAACCACAAATATGTCTTTAATTTTAAAATCTTATTTAAACATGCATGTACAAACACATAAAGGGAATTTTAAATATTATGGTCTGTTCTGTATCACTGTGCATATTGGTATCAATGACTTGTTTTTCACGTGCCATTTAACACCCCTCCATCAGTCCAAATATGATCTTGTGAAAGCTTTACAGATTTCTAGGATAAAAAAACCATTAGTACAATTCTTCTGATGACGTATATTTTCACAGACTTTAGATTTCCTGCAGCTGCTTCTGTTTTGAGCTCAGGAACATGTGGTTGTGTAAAATATTTATTTTCCAGAAAGATATACAGTCTTATTTTTGATAGTATCAGCAGATGGTGAGGCAATAGTTTATTCCAGTGGTTTATCATTTATGCCATATGCTTAAAATTAATGCCACATTTCCCATCTGATTTTGTCTGACTTCAATAAAGCTACATTAATTTCCTTCAGCTGTTTATCCGTCTTCAGGCCTTTTGGGTTATTCAGGAAGAATTCAGATTGCCCTTCACACTTGAAGCATCCTCAGGTGTGCCTTGTTGCCTGAAACCATCTTCTGCTCCAACAAGCAAAACTACTCAACCCAGTATCAGTCAACAACTCTTTAACAGTTTCAGTAGTTTGTGTTTAACTTAATTGGTTTCTTCTTCTGGACCTTTTCGGTATTTGTTTGTCCTTCAGTTGCTTCTATGCTCCAAAAGATCATATTTATACTGTTTCTGTTTTTTCATTCATCCATCTCATAGATGGGTCTCTTTCTCCCACCTTCTTTTTTGTTCCAATCAACCCATATTGTAAGAGTTCTAATTTCTTTCTCTTAGCATTGCATTCAATGCACAATGGAAAAAAGTAAGACTGAACAAAAATACCTGAGGGATACTGCCTGTTACTCATTCCTTTCCCTCTACCTTACTTCTATATTTACTTTTTTATTTGCAGTTTTCCTCCCATTCATTTAGCTATGAATTCTCTGGATCTGTTTGTTTTATTTGCTAATTGTGACTATTAGGGGAAAAAACCCTCAACAATCCTTGGTTGGTGACAAGCATTTGTAAAAGCTCAGTCTCTAGGCAGAAAACTTTTGTTTTTCTTAATGATTGATCAGAATAGTTAGTATTTCTTCGGACATTTGGTCTTTTTTCTTTCATTGATTGTAAATCTGGAAGCCCAGAGTTTCTGTCCTGAAGAAGAGGAGGTGAAGGAGGAAGATTGTGACCTGTATGAAAGGAAGTGTGAAGAAATTACAGTGATCTTGCTGGCACAACTTCTGGTCACCAGTTCTTTCATACCCAGAGATTTTTCAGCTTTTTCACAGCCATTTTTTTTTTTTTTTTTTTTTTATTATTAGCACTCTTGTGTGAGTGCACACAGAAATTTTTCCTTCTTTGCTAGCCATCCCTGACACATTGCTGGCAATGCTGCCCATTGACTGCAGCACCATTTTAGGTCAGTCTAACCTTGCAAGAAAGTCAAAGAATTTTGGAGAACATGCAGTCAGAAAGGATTCTTAAAGTAGTCATTATTTTATTGTGTCTTCAGTGGTGGTTGATAACTTTGTTGTAAAAGTGTCATCAACCACTTTGAATGACCGTGGTTTGCAATGCTTTTTCCATGTCATAACATCTTGCCTTCACCAAAGGTAGCCCCATCAACTCCAATTGTCAGTATGAAACAAGCATTACTTTTCTTTGTAGGTTCAGGACAGTGTTATTTTTCTGCTCTTATTGATCCGTCATCACTTTTCAGCAATGAGATTGTAAAATGTTGGCTTTATATGTTACAGAAATATTTTAATTTATAGCAAACAATTAGCAAAAGTATCACCAGTGAAGGAGGGAAGCCTATCGAATGTCATTTCACAAGTACAGCACAGATTCTGGAATTCCCTGTGGTTTGACATACTTGGGAAAACTACCAGAATGATACTGAATTTTACACAAATTCTCATATTGTCTAAGACTTGAGAAATGAGTGGGCTGTGCTAAAGATATGTGCAGAAAAGTGCTGAATTTGCATGGATGGTATCTGCATATTTCTAAGGAGGGTGATACGTGTGCTATTCAGAAATAATTCAAAAGTACTTCTGCACTTCGGAAATGTGTTCACATTACCTTCTCCACCTATGTGTAAATGCAGGTATGGATGTTTTTGTTGCAGGACCATTTCAAAGTATGGTGAACTAGATGCTTTCCTTTTTCTTTTCTTTAAGCAAATTAGATTTTTGTGGTGGTAAGAGGAACCATGCCTGAAGCCTGAAGGTCAAGAGTTCTGCTTGCTGACGGCTGAAGTGAAGATTGCACTGGGAAAACTTATTGCTTGAAGACTTGTCCATTTTTTTGACACCCTGCTGGGTTACATATACATTGGAATGTCTAAGGAAAAAACTGAACATAACTATTCCATGTCCTCACTACATCAGAGACTGAATTTCAACAGTGCATTACTGTTTGAACAGATATGGTATAATCCATTACTCCTCTTCTCAAAAGGAGGAGAAAACAGTATTAGTTAACACATGGCACAGAAGCTCTGACTAATATTATATTTAGCTTGCTGCTTGTCTCTTAATTATGATTACTGTTCAGCACATTTCCTTGACAATCCTTGGGTCATCGGATATGCAACACAGCCCTTCTTGTAGCATCTGCCTGTAACACAGGAAGTTCTGTCTCCTTCTGTACTCTCACCTTTTAAATAATAATGGGACTACAATAAGTAAAAAGGATTAGTGAAGCATTTCCTGCCTGACAGTGAGCCTCTTCCTGACCTACTGCTCACAGGCTTGTTTGCATCCTTGTCCCTCCTGATGCTCTGCTCATGGTAGTGTGCATACTGCACAGATGTTTCTGTCATGCTATTACATGGCTATTTTCAACCTGTTTCTTGGAACAGATGTTCCCACATTGTGCTCTCCCTCCCTTCTCTGCTGACACACTCTCTGTATAAACAGCAGTGTGCACTTCTGTAGTCCTGGTTTGTGGAGAGAATGAAAATTAAAACTAGAGAGAGCATCTCCTTTTCCAGGCTGCCCTGTAACAGGGCATGTTAGCCTGGTCTTCTTCTAGTCTTTCTCTCACTAAGATACTTGAACTCTTGATTCGTCTGATTTCAACCCATTTTGTGCATTTCATGGGACAGTATTTGGAAATGCCAAGAGTTTTGCCATGTAAAAACGATCTCCTTTCAATGTGCCGGCTAGTGGTTGTGCCTTCTCTTTCACCACAAATGGCAGGGTAATTTCAACAGTGCGTATTCTGGGATTTAATCTAAAAAGAGAAACATCACAGTAATAAAATCTCATCTCCTGCCATCTGTCTCTTGCATATTTCTTTACAATCCAAGTGCATTATATTTGAACCCAAATGCTTCAGTGTTGGCAACAGTGGCTGGTTATGGTAAGAAATCCCCCATGAGTTGAAATGCAGAAAGAAGTTGACATATGGACAAAATACATCGGGGATGGTAAAGGCTGGATTTTTATTCCTAATGCTCTGGAAGTTGTTAAGAAGTCGCTAAACAATGGCATTGCTGGTTAATAGCAGCATTGATGTATTTTGCACATTGCAGTCCTGTAGCCCTACAACTAAGAGCAAGTGTGGAAAATAAGAACAAGTTGGGAAAATGTAAGGAAGGAAGGGAAAGAAAGCCTAGCCTCAAAGTGGATTATGTTCCAGATCCTCCTGAGAACAATTAATTAGAAGCGGACACAGACAAATTGATTTTCTTTCACTGAGGAGGGATAGAGGACATTCACTTTCAAATCAGGCTTGTTGTTCCTGAAATGGTGACAGTGAGCAATGTATCACTTAGAAATGACATGACTGTACTTTCCATCTTGCTCGTTTATTTGGAAGATACTGCTTTTTCCTGTTGGGATATATGCTTTCTAACATGTAAAGAGGTTTAGAAACTGGAGATGGGTCAGTCTTTGGTCATGTCAAGTTTTAGAATATCCCAACATTCAACCATATGATGCAGCTGCTAGGGATAATTAAAATTATAAATTCAACACATAAACTATTCAGCTAACTAATATCTGTATTTTCACATGATCTATCAAGAATAAACATACTGATTCTAGTATTCAAAGCATTTTTTTTTGTTAAAAGCAAGCTGATAGTTGGTATAAACAAAGGAAGTCCAGCAGACCAGCAGTGGACTTTCTGCTGTCAAATAGTGAACTTTTTCCTATCAAGAGAAAATGCACAGGGAAAAAAAAGAAGTAATACCAAGGTATTAATTTATCTATAAACATACTTTGTGGAAATTTCTCGTGTAAATAAGACACTGCAGGGAAGTCACAAGAGGGAGGACTTGTTTGCTTTACTAAAAGGGAAAAAGGAAACTATGTTGCCCAATGCTTTCCTTGGTTAATACGTGCAAGAAAATCAGCCACCCGCCCTTGGAATGATTAAGGCATTTCTTTATCTCTGATGGCAAAAGGATCTGAACTGCTTTGATTATTAGATCTCTAAAGTGAGATGAAATAAATCACATTATAATTGTATCTTTCTTTTTGGGAGTTCAGTTGAGTGACAAACTTGGTCAACTGGGCCAAAAATTCAAAAATTGTCAAACCATGTATGATTCATTTCTTTTATCTTATACTTTAAAAAAGTTTAGCATCTAAGTTTGTCTCTTAGGCAGCCAGAGGAGAAAGATAAGTTTGTCCAGAGGGCATGTCAGTCTATATTGATGTTAGGTGACATGAATTTTCTTTAGAAAATGAATATGAGGGCTGTAGGGACAGGCTTTTTTTTTCTTAGCAGAGAAGCCTAATCTTTAGATGACCAAAAATAGCTGAGATGAATCTTACCCTGTGTGGTTTCATTAATTATTGTTAGCTGCAGAGGTGATTTCTGTGGTGGTAAAGTGACATGGCAGGACACTTCAGAGTCTATTTGAGAACCAGTGGGAGATGACTCGCAGTGTATAAATAGCCTTTGCAGCCATACTGAACTTCTTATGAGCACGGAGACCTATTGTAAAGTTGTTTTCTAGGGACTTGGCTGATTTATGGGATTCTGACAGCAGGTGCCCCTGCCCGATTGGAAGAGAACAAGAGGAAAAGAGGATTCAGCTAACTGCAGATTAAAGAGAGATTGTTCAGCTACTCTCTCTCTCTCTTTTTTTTTTTTTTTTTTTTTTTTCTTCCCTGCTTCAAGAAGCTGGCGTTCCTTGCGGAGAATTTGGAAGCTGATCCATTGAGACCGGGAAAATTAAATCCTATCAAAAAAGAGCTTTGAGACAGTTCATGGAGGTGTTTTATCACTGTGATTGTTGCATTTGAGATAGTGCAAACACTTAACACTAAATCCTTGAAAAGAGAAGGAAGCAGGACAGGAGAGCCTGAGAAATATTATCTTAGCATTATCACTGTAGCATGTAGTTTCTGTGTTTAGATCTGCAAGAAATAGATACTTCTTGCAAGTACATTTTAAAATCAGTGACCATTTTAAAGATATTTTCATGCATCTTCTGTCCATGCTTAGGAGTCCAGTGTAATTTGCAATAAACTGGACTATGTCAGGTATTATAACAGGGCTGGCAGGTATCACACAGATACCTGGGATACTTATGAGAAACCTTGTGCCCTTTTGGCATGAAGTAATAGCTCTGTGAGCTACTGAATTACCCTTCCAGTGACCAAATATGTTTCTAATGTTCTGCATCTATCCCAGTGCTGTTAATCCCCCTCAAAAATAGTATCTGCAAACAATTTGGGCTCTTAGAATCAATGGTTTGGGTTGGAAGGGAACTTGGAAGATATTTACTTCCAGCCCTTCTGCCATGGACAGGGATGCCATTTACTGGACCAGGTTCTTCCGAGCTCCACTTGGCCTTGAACACTTCCAGGGATGGGGCATCCACAGCTGGTCTGGGCAATCTGTGCCAGGGCCTCACCATCCTCACAGTGAAAAGTTTCTTCCCAACATCCAATCTAAACTTTTTCTCTTTCAGTTTAAAACCATTAACCCGTGTCCTGTCACTGTCTGCCTGTAAAAAAGTCCCTCTCCCTTCTTTTAATAAACTCCTATAAGGTATTGAAAGGCTGCAATGAAATCTCCCAAAAGCTTCTCTTTTCCAGGCTGAAGAACCCCAGCTTTCTCATCGTGTCTTCACAGAAGAGGTGCTTCACCCCTTGTGGCTGTCCTATTGTGATAGAACCCTCTTTTTGTGTTGGAATCACTGTAAATTGATGTGACCTCTTTTGTGCAAATAGAAAAAACCATTCTGTTGAAGGGTGCTAAGAGCTTCCTGCTCAGGGGTCTCAGATCCACAAACAATTGCAGACATTGCTAAAGGCTGTTGACATGTCAAACATTCTGTTTCGAGCACAAAGTGCTACACAGCCCCTTTGGACAGCAAAACTCAGCTGGAGGCAGCAGGAGTGACCACCTGGAGCAACAAACTGTGTCAGACAGTAGAGCAGCCAAGGTAACTCAGGCTGACAGTGGGCAGGCTGTCCTTGCTTGTAAATGCACAGGTAAAGGGAACAGCATTTCAGAAGGGAAAGGCAGGAGAAGGAAGAGAAAACCGTGCTTTGTGTTTTTTGTCTCCAAAGTCTATAGACTAGAACTGATGAAACTACACTTTTTTAACCTTTGGACTTCTATCTGCAGTAGGATTGAGCCACCCTCATGCTGTGCTGAACCTGAGCTGGCAATCTTGCCTGCTCACAGGGCTTGTTAATTCAACTAGAGGTGTTCAGTAACTGCTCAATTCATTGATTTTGAGTTGGAAAAGAAACATTGCTCAGTATACTCTGGCATTCCCATGAAAGGAAAAAAAACCCACTATCTATTGCTTTGCTTTTCTGTCTTGTATGAATTAGGATTTCCTCCAGATCCTTTATGGATGGGCAAGAGAATACAGTGTCCTGTCTTTATTGTCTCTGCTGTGTTAGAAGTGCAGAAGAGACCAATATAAATGAGATGATTTCAGGTATGACCACAAAATGATTTTACAATCAATTCCCTGATTACAATCAAATGGTGTCACTTTTTGCGTGGGATTTACCAAGCATAAATATGCACATTTGGAATAAACAGAGGGCTTGGACTCCACACTCTCACTGAACTGACCATCTTGCAGACATTGCAAGTCTGACAGATTCTTAAGAATTCAGATTTGCTGAATTTTAGGAGCAGAATTTAGGAGCAGGGAGGCCAAAGGCTCCCTCTCTGCATCTGTTTTCTAAATTTGCAGTGTGCATGCACAAGACAGGCTGTGGGAGCCTGCACATTCCTGGAGCTGGTGCTGCAACCAAGCTGACAGATGTCAGGAAGTCCTGAAGGAAATTTAATCCAAATTCCTTGAATTCCGGTTATATAAAGACTTAGAGAGAGAAACAGGAAAGACCAAGGGTCTGCTAATACTACCTTGACTCCAAAAATTAGATTTTCCATAACCTGATTTTTAGTTTGCATGAGATTACACTCTGTTTTACTTCAGCTTTCTTGCTGAGCAAAAAAGTCAAGTACCACAGATGTGACCACATAGGTAAAGTTACAATAACTATGAGCTGGGAACTCTGCCTTCACAAACAAAATGGAATTTTCATATTTGTCTGTCTAGGAACAGTGTTAATCTGATTATAAAGTGTTAGATATTTTGAAATACTAAAAGAAAATTGACCTCTCAGAAATTAGAAAGTGCATATTAGATTACCTAATGAAAGGATACCTTGCATAGTTTGACCTATGCAGCACAGGGACAGTAACACAGGACATAGGGGAAGCAGTAAGAGCAGAAGCACAAATAGCAATGCCAGCAGCTGGCAGCAGGAAAAGCCTCACTGACAGAAGAAGAGAAAGAAAAGCTGTTTTCTAAACCTGCAAGTGTGAGGCTATATGTTTACCTGTTCGATTTACTACTGACACAATGTATAGATGCCAGACTATTTACACTTTGGAATGTGCTAAAGATGTCTGGGGGCAAACCTCCAGTGAGAGTGGATATTTTCAAGCATTGTTTTTATACATGTTACATATGTTCTTGCATGTTGGACTATGGAATAATAACATGTGCCATGTTTAGACAGCAAGTTAGTCTTAAGAGAGAGAAAAAACACTTTACAATTATTTTCCATACACATGGTTTCTAAAACCAAACAAACCCATGCTTTCAGTCATACGCTATGCAGCAGACCCAGAAAAATCAGATGGTTCAATTCTGAAAGCTGCTGAGTGCTCTCAGCATTCTGATATTAAAACAGCTTTGTTTTTCACAGGTTTATGCTCAGAAAACGTGATCAACATGAAAATAGGCATATAATGGACAATTTATGTTTGTCTCCTGAAGTTCCTCCTGCCTCTGTGAGAGACTCTTGTCTTCTCACACACCATTCCTTTGAAGACTGGCCCCAGTGGTGCCTTCCAAAATGTCCAGTTTTGCATCCATGACTTCCACTGGTGTTAATGAGGATTACAGATGTGTGCTGAAGGCAGAACAACCTTTCAAGTGTCAGAGAGCAAAGGGGCTGTTCAGCGCTGCTTTTAAACTAAGAAATCAACAGCAAAGTGTTGGGAGTAAAAAGTGAAATTTTCAAGTAAAAGGAAAATTCCAGGTGGTTCCCATGTTGGAAATTCTTTTGGATTTTTCAGGACTGCAGATATGATTACCACACTTTGGAACATCCATTCTTCAGGGTCAGACATATATGCTTGCACCATGGAGGAAAAACAGTTGCCTTTGCATGGTACAAACAGAGGTTTCTTTCCTTCATCCTGGTCCTCTGGGAGAGCTGGCATCCTAAATTCCTCTCCAGTGTAGTATTTGGGTAATTTTCATCCAAATACATTGTTGTTCATTGTTAAAAGATGATACAGCCCTTAAAGGAATTAGAGTAACAATTAGAGTTGGGGAGAAGTATAACACTAACTTAACAGTTTCACAGATATGAGTTTAATTCCGTAAGGCAAGACTATGCCTTGGACAGTAAAGGTTATATTAATCATAAAAATATTAGATCTCTACAGCTTAGATATTTACATCTCAAATAATAATCTAGTTTTCTCTTTCTTGTCCCTTTGAAGAAACGAGCACTTCTTTGCTAAAATTCATCTCATCTCAAGGTGGACCTCTAAAAGGCCCAGATGACTCATGCTGTAGAAATGCTAATTTCTTGCCACTCGCTAAAAAGGGAACCTGGGCCATATGAAAGTTGAAGTGGTTTCCATCCATATCCTGAAAGGCTTTTAGGACTATTTCCTAATAGGCAATTTTTATCTCAGTGGAATGCTGTGGCTTAAAGAGCTCCAGTAATTTCTAGAGTGTGGGTAGGAGCAATTCTGTAAGGGATGTGCTCAGAGATGTACCTAGTACAAACCTTACCAGGACTGGAGTACAGCTCTGGTTTGGTACTCTGAGTAAAGGCCTCAATCAATTGATGAAACATATTTATCTTGTCCAACTTGAGATGCCTTAGGATATCCAAGAGATCCAAACACAGCTGATGCAGGATGGTAGTGGTCTCTTGCCTGCTTGGGATGGCAGCTGGAGGCCAAGGAAGATACCCTAGGATATTTTAAGTGGCAATAACTATGAGTGAGCTTTTCATTTGAGACCCGATTCCATAGTCATTAATCTAAGCAGTGATTCATCTCACCTGTTTTCAATTAACTTTTTCTCTATGTGCTGCTGATTACCTTGAGCAGATTGTTATAGATTTTAAAGGGAGTTTAAAAATGCCTGTGAAATACATGTGCACATGTAAGATGTGTTTTACACGTGCATGTGAGATTATGAAATTAGGTAGAATAAGTCTGGAACTTGTGGAATGATTCTTCTGCCTTAACTTTAATGTCTATTGCCATTTGAGATGCTCTAGGATAGTGTACCTGGACTCTAAATTCCTGTCAGAAGGGCCACACATCATTTTAGAATCCTCTGCCTGCAGTGTGTTATGTCTTAGATGCCTGTGGATGTCACAAAGAGTGCTAGATATTCATAAAAATGAGTCAAGTCACGTATATTTAGCTGGAGATGAATCCTTTACTTTAAAATGGATATCTAAATTTGCAATGATGGCAGAAACAGCTAACTAACTATTTTTGAATTAGACAATGTACTAAAGAAAATTTTTTCCAATATATTTAGTTTATCAGAACCGTGACCAAAGATAGATGTAATTACAGAGTAGAAATATTTTCAATAGATAGAAAGTACCTTGTACTTCAAAGTAACTTTAAAAATAGAAGAATGAGCAAAGTGAAAGCAAAGAATTCACTATTTCAGTTTAGACATTAGGTGGTAGATCTCTTTTATTAAATAATGAGAAAAATCACCAAGGGAGTTGATGAAGTCTATGCTCCTTGAAGTCTTCAAATCAAGACAGAATACTTTCCTGAAGTTATAATTTTTCAAAAGCAAGATTGTGAGCTCAGTACAAGGGTAACTGAGGGAAGTTAGCTGGCATGCGGTAGGCTGGAGATTAGACTCAATGGCCTCCTGATCTCTTCTGGCACCAGGTGCCACAAATTGTGCCAAAATAAGAAAAGTATGACATGAATTCAGCTGTGTTTGCTGCAAATCAATTATTTTTTTCTCACTAGAAAATGGCAAGTAGGATTGACTTGGATAATCTTTATATCACTTCCCTCCTCCCTCTTTCCATTAATTATGAGAAAATTGCAGAATTCTCAAGGGTGTTTGTTGTTTGCAGTTATTTGAGTACTACACAGTCACATCTGTATTTGTTGTTAACATTCTTTCAAACCCTTCTTGTTACCTTCTGTACCTTTTTCTTTGTTTATTCACCTGTTGCACATTATCCAACTCTCAGATTTGTGACTCTCTGGATAAATACCGCCTTCATGCTAGTTCTTTATGTCTAATACAGCGAGGAATTGATTTTTCTTTCTTTTTTTTTTTTTGGTAACTGAACTTTCATTAATAATAGTAATTCAATTCTTTTCTTTCAAAGTAATTCTTCAGCAAATTGGAGAGTGAGTATGAAGATTATTCACAAACAATTGATTGATGATGGAATCCTCTATGTGTCATTCAGCTGTGCTAATGAGTGTAGAAAGAGAACCTCCATTAGCAGATGAAATATGCAGCTTTGTCTCTGTTCTCAGACTGTTAATTTCTTATTCAGTGATGCTAGTGGGAAATTATGTTACATCTCCCTAAAATGTTTATCTTACTCACAAGATTTCTTATTTAGGTGCCTCAGCCTGTGTTTATCACCGCAGTAGCACAAGAAACTGCAAGGTCCCCCTTATGTGTGGTACTGAGGGTGAATTCATGTTGCCTTTTTGGTACCATCATTTATTCTCATACGAGTCCCCACTGCTCACTTTGCTTTGTGCTGAGGTACAGGGGCTGGTTGCCTTGCTAAAGAAACCCAAATACGAGTTTAGGTGTTTACCCTGAAGATGGTACAAAGATCTATCTAGAAAATTCCATGGCATTTATACCCCTAAAGATATCATCAGGCTTCATGTGAGATTTTTCAGGAACGTGAAGGGTTCTGGATCTAATGTAATAAATATGGAACATGAAATCTGCTCTCTCGGGACAGAATGAACAATTTCCTCATTTATCTTTTACACATGCCTCTGTAGTATTTAAGCACTCTGAAAATGTTAACTGTTCTTGATATTCCTATGGGAGAAGAGATGGTACTATTCTTATTCTACTGCCAGTGTGGAAGATGCAGCACATAATAAGTTTTTGAAAGCCATTAAAAAATTCCCAATTGATTTATTTTCAAGAAATCTTGCATTTTATTGTTTCAGTTAAGAAAAATGAATCCTATCATCTCTAACTTTTGAGTGATCAGTTCTGCAATGGTACTTTGTCACCTTCTTCAGGAATATTTGCTTTTTAACCACAACCCAGCATCATCCAGACCTCTCTCCACATACCTATTCCATGTTTTATGTCTTGTTGCCCTGGCCAGTTTCATATTTTTCTCTTTCAACTCAACTTCAATCTCTCTTTATCCTTTCTTTTACTTTTATATCACATTCTCTGGTCTTGTATGTTATCTCCATTGTTGCTATATCTGTCTTCCTCTTATCAAGGCTGAATCCTCTAATCATAGTGTCCCCAGACTGATTCTTTGTCTCAGTCTACTCTCTCTGCCTTATTGTATTTTTGCTGTTTTGCTGCTGTCCTTAGTGTTTTCTAGTTTGTGCAGCTGACGAATCATTGAAGACTCATAAGGCACAATAACCCTGCAGCCATTTCCTCTGGATGACTTTAGAGGGAAAATTGCCATAATTTCAGTGAATCTTTCACTCCCTCAATGTGCACAGAGCCATCAGAGTTATTTGTAGGGAAGCTTCAGTACGTCTGTGGTGAACACTCATTTTTTCCCCCCAGGCTGATCGCTGACTTGTGGATTTCTGTTTTGGTGGTAGAAGATGCAGTTCTATTCTCACAATCACTGCAAAAAGAATAAGTGCTGGATGGAAAACATTAGACTAGCAGAGTGTTTTTTGTTGTTGTTGTTGTTGTTTTTTTTTTTTTTTTTTTTTAATAACTAAAAAGGTCACAAACTTTTTTTGCAAATAAGCAAAAAAACATATCTCATATCTATTCTGGCTTAATTCCAGAGAAACTAAACACATTAATTTAGTAGTGACATTTGGCAACTAAACATATTCACTTCGTTTAAACTAGTTAAGTTTTGGCAAAGTTTTCAGCCAGATTCTGTAAACAAAATCTTTAGATGGAAACTGCTGAAGAACCTTACTAAGAGTCATTGTCAGCAGTCCTGTCTATAACTTGGTGTGTGCAGAAATTCTACATTACTTGTGTCAATTACTTAATGATTAAGGCTTTTTGGAAACACTAGCCATAACCATTATCTGGCATTTAGCATAGTGGGAAATATCCTGACTGAAATATTGTCACAGATCTTTAATATAAAAGATTACAAACTAGTGAGGTTGAATAGTTCAAAATGAAAAAAAAAAAGTATCTGCAAGTGATAGAATAAGAAAACATTACATGTCCCTACCCACTTTGCATCAGATGTGGATCAAAATTACTTGTTCTGATCACAGTACAAGGAAATTAAAAATCCACATGCCCTCTGCTTCAGACCTACTTGCTGAGTTGTGCTGTGCAGAATGAATTGTTAGAAGCATGTTTTAAATCCCTTGAAAGCAATGGATCCTTTGTTAAGAAAACTGATATGCCTGGCATCATTGGTAAGTCCTTTTACATTTAGTGTGCTGCAAATTTCACCATCTGCTTTGCCTCAGCTGAATAGGCAGCATTTCTGATACCTGGGACCTTTTCCTGTGAGTCCAGACAATTAGGTAAGAAGATGATTTCTGTGTCACACATTTAATGTGGGTCCTATGTAGCCATTTTTTTTTTTGTTCTTAAGGTAAGCTATAAGTGAGATCGTCTTCACAGTGGGTATGAAAGATACACCTTACATCTGATTTGCCAAAACCAAATCTAGATTAAGTAAAAGAACCTTATAAAATGAAACTAAAGATTCCATGTGCAACTATTGCATAGTTTTTACACCCACCAAATTTACATCTGAATCTTTCAATTTAAAATAATAGAAAAGAGTGACCATGAGCTAATGGCTACCTTGGCAGTCTTCTACCTGCATTTAGTCTCATTCCCTTTACATGCATCCATAGGTGCCTGAAATAAGCTGTAAGATGTAGAAACCTATCTTTAGGAGCCAGTGTGAAGCCAATGTTTGCCATTAAACTTGACATCATTAAACTCAGGAAACTCAGTTTGAAACCAAAGCACCAACATGCAAATAGCCGCATGTGGCTCCTAACTTTTTTTGAAGCCAGTAGCTCTGAGTCTTATACCTGGAGATGGTAGTGACAAAACAGGTACTGAAGGAGACCTAAATGTTTCTGGAAGGTAGCTGGAGGTCAGGGCACCAAAAAGGATTTCCAAAAAGGCTTCAACTCTTTTGAGTGTATTGATCCAACCTATTCCTTATCTACTGAATGGTGCATCTATCAATCCATGTCTCTCCCTTTAGTGACAAGGATGTTGTGTGGGACAGTGGACAATTACAACCATTTCCAAAGTCTTGTGGTGTCTCCAGAAGACACATGTTTCATGTAGACTATGCAGGATGTATGCCAGCCCCAAATGGCTTTCAGGTATCTGAGAGTCCCTAAAATGCTGTTAGATGATCCTGCCAAATATTTTAAATAGAAATACAACACAGAGAAAGTGTATTCAGTTATCTCTTGATATGTCTTCTCTCTTTTTTTCTTCAAGAATTAGTATGACCCTCACCAGTCTACCAAAAGAAAGTGTTAATTCAAAGTGTGATTTATAAATATTCTATATTTTTCAATACATTTATGATGATGTTTGTACAAAGGCTAGTCCATAAAGGTGTGGCCAGAGTCCCACAGTGTATGTCAGAGATAAAGATTCCAGGGAAGGCACTTATTTCACCTTCAGCACTATCAGATGTATCTGGACATCATAGTTTCATCGGTGTTACTGCATTAGCCACAGTAGAGATGTCTGTAAAATTTTAGTCTTCTGCTCTTAGACAGAGAATGCTGTTGCAACTGAGGTGAGTTAAAGAAGCACAGTATCAGGCCACTTTTCCCAAAAGATACTATGGAAACAATAACCAACAGATTTCTCTTCATCCTTCAGCAATCCCTGTATCATCCTTGGGTGTGTTGGAACATGAGCAATACTGTGGGAAGACTAATTGTGTCTGCACAGATTTTATTTGGCTTTTTATTTGCTCTATAAATTGCTTCTTACTTTTATTGGCATTCCTTGGTTTTTCTCACCCTCCTCTTTCTCCCTTGATTTGGCTGGGTGGCATCACACACTGCAAACACAGAAAAAGGAAATAAAATGGACTGCTACACTCATCATGCCTTCAGGAATTTTAAGGGAGGAAATACAGCATTCACATTCACAGCAAGAAGGCTAGGAAAATGTGAGAAAAACATTTACACCTGATGAGAGTTTCCTGAAATAGTTTTGTCCTGTGCTGACAGAAAAGGGGCCACAGACAGACATCCTTGCTATTCCTCTGGCTGCTGTGGGAACAGGTATTTGCTTGTTCACCTTCAGGATGGGCAAACATATCACACTCTGTGAGTCACTCCTTGCACTGTCCCCCATGGAGTTCTTGTTTTGCAAAAAACCAGGTTTGTTTTTCCTGCAAGTCAAAATGTATTACAAATGAATAATAGGAAGAAAGAAACAAACCCAACAACAGCAACAACAGCTAAAAAACCCCAAACCAAAACATTCATCTCTTTGTATTTTTAGTTCAGGACAAACTGGAGACTCATCAGATAAATTATAATTTTTCCCTCAAAAGGTTTGATCTTGCAGACTTCTTTTACAAAGCTTTTTCCATTATCCCCTTCTCCAACAGCTGGCATCTCATTCTACTGTTAACAGTTCCAATTAGGGTAATCACTCAAAAACTGTCGTAGAAAAAGACACACTGAAAACAACTGCTTTATCTCTTTCAGGTATTTCTTCTTTCGCATAAATACTTAAGCAATTTAATTTTGCCTGAGTGCTTTCTCAAAGGAGAGTTCTGTTGAATGAGGACAACCATAAATCAATATAACCTAGCTTTTTTTGGTAGCCTTTTCTTTTTTGTGCTCAATGATGATATGGCTGAATTATGTTAAGTGTGATTTTTATTATTATACTCCTCTCTAAAGCATCTGTTGGCATGGTAGATGGTCATTCTACAAAGTTAAAAATAAGTCAGGAAAATCCTATAAAGAAGAGTCCCCTCTTCTCTTTCTTGTTGTCTCCAGTCCATCACTACTGTTGAGATAACACTGGATGTATGAAGTGATGTGTTCTGTAACCTATTACATAGTTTATTACCAAAAAAACCAGACAAAAAAAAAAAAATCCCACAAAACACCAAGAAAAGAAAATAATTATAATACTGCATTGTGCTCTGCAAATACAAAATCTGAGCTCTGGGCATATAAATGCCATCGAAGTAGCCCTTCCTCAAAGCAAACATGGTTATTGAATCATATGTAAAATTGAACTTGAACCTCTCCAGCCAAAATTTATGGTGTGAGAAGCAGCTTGAAGCAGCAGGAGAGCCTGGCCAAAATGTTTAAGTCTCCTGTATCATGAAAATGTTAATTCAGAAGTGAATCTGTAAAAAGACCATTTTTGGTTGCTCAGAACACACCAGGAGATAAAGATACCAGAAATCTAGATATTAACAAGTGGCGCAGGCCATGATTTTTTAAATTTTTTTTCTGATAGAATAAGGAGTTTAAAAGAAGGAACAAGTTTTATGTCCAGCAAGCCCAGATGAAAGGCTTCCATCCATTAGTAGGGATATTATTTAAAAAACCCCTGATTTTACACAATAAAATTGGATCATAAGAACTGATTTATTTTCTACCCTGTAGGCCAAAGCATCATTACTTTTTGCATTTTTACAGAACTTTGTGGTTTAGCTCTGTGTATCATCACAAACCTGACGATAAACTAATATAAGTGCGGATGGCACACGTAGACATCACCTATTACAACTGTTCTCAGAAAAAGGCTTGGCTATACTTGAGCAAATCCTGGAAATACAGGCCAGACAATCTCACCTCCACACCCAGCAAGATTATGGAGCAGGATCATGGAACACATCCTCCTGGTAACCTTGCTGAGGCACATGTGAAATAGGGCAGTGACTGATGAGAGCCAATAGGGCCTCACTGAGGACAAGTCATGCCAGGCTACTATGGTGGCCTTCTGTGAGGGGATTGCAGTGCTGATGGACAAGGGAAGGACTTGACACCATGTACCTGAACTTGTGCAAAGCATTTGACCCTGTCCCACACAAGATCCTTGTCTCTAAACTGAACAAAGTTGGATTTTACAGATAGACCACGTGGTGAATGAGGAATTGACTGGATGGTGGCACCCAAAGAGTTGTGGCCGGTGGCTCAATATCCAAGTGGGGACCAGTGAGGAGTGTCATCCCCAGGGGTCTGTATTGGGACTGGTGCTGTTCAACATCCTTGGTAGTGACATGGAGAGAGGGACTGAGGCAGGTTTGCTGTGACACTGATCTGTGTGGTGCAGGTGACACGCTGGGGAGAAGAGATGCCATCAGGAGGGGCCTGGACAGGCTTGAGGGACTGTGGGAACCTCATGGAGTGCAGGAAAGCCAAGCACAAGGTCCTGCACCTGGGTCAGGGCGATCCCAAGCACAAAAACAGGCTGGGCAGTGAATGGATTGAGAGCAGCCCTGAGGAGAAGGATTTGGGTGTTGATGGTCAACATGGCCTGGCAATGTCCACTTGCAGGCCCAGAGAGCCAACTGTGTCCTGGGCTGCATCCAAAGCTTGTGGCCAACAGGCTGAGGGAGATGATTCTGCTCCTCTGCTCTGCTCTCATGAGACCCCATCTGGAGTGCTGCATCCAGCTCCGGAGCCCACAACCTAAGAAGGAGATAGACCTGTTGGAGAGTGTCCAAAGGAGGCCATGAAGATGATCATAGGGCCATCTCTCCTATGACGACAGGCTGAGACAATTGGGGCTGTTCAGCCTTGAGAGGAGAATGTGAGCAACCTGGTCAGATTGAAGCTGTCTGTGTGCATGGCAAAGGAGTTGAACTAGATGACTGTCCCTTCCAACCCAAACAGTTCTATGATTCTGTGATTCTTTGATTCCATGATTTACCATTCCCAATATATTTTTGTGCAATCTACTTCTGAAAACTTCCACCAATATAAAGGACTGTAATGAATATCCAAGGCAAACCTTCCCAGAAGGTTGAAGTACATCTTTAGAGCTCACCACGATTAAACAACCTTTTCTCAGATCCTACAGCTAAAGAGCTCTTGCTAACAGGTTTGCCACTTGCCAATCAGTCAGCAGATTGAAATTAGTGTCAGAGGAGCAGCAGACAGAAGGGGGTCACACGGCTCTCCTCCCCTGCTCTGCCAGTTATAAACACAAAAAGTTTCCTATTTCAGAACATTTAACAGGATTTTAAGACACTTGCTGACACACATAGCTGGTGCTTCATTCTCACCACATCTGGGAGAGATGATGTGTCAGAAAAATATGGAAGAGTAAGGGGAATTTCGAAGTATTATGAGTAGTCACTGTCCTAATTTATGTCTTATTTTGCCCTTGTGCTCATTTCAAACCCTCTCCTTCTAATAAAAACATGCACAAATTAGACATTATAAAGTCAAATGAGTCCTTTTAATGCTGCTTTGTGACAAACACTGAACCACGGCTGTATAGCAATTCTAAAGGTTTACAGAAAAAGTTCTCTAGGGATGCAAAAGCATCGTAGCAGTTATCCATGTGCTGTGTAAACTTTTTAGGTCCATAGAGCACAACAGCTCCAAAAGTACCCATCAGTTATTGAACAATGGGCAGAGAATAAACTATCAGTAGAAAACGAATCATCTTTTTTCAAATTTCATTTCAAATTTTGGGAAATATGGAAAGAAAAATCAGTAATAATAAATGGACCTTAACAAGAGCAATGATTAAAGTCTCTGTGGTTCTGACATTTGAGATTAATAAATTAAAATAAATTCTGATCTTTTTTGTTATACTTTCCTACCCCTCTCCACAGACACAGAAAAAGCTTCTTTCTACAGCAATATGAAGCAGCACAGACATTGCTAAGTCAATCACAGGTTCTCCAATTACTAGAACCTGTCAAGTCTAGCAGACATCAGTTGATGCTTGAAGACATCAGTGCTGGTTTTTTATATCACTGCTCACTAGACTTGTATAATTTGGTTATGCTAAAGAGTGGAATCTGCATTTTTTTTTCCTGAGTACAATAGAGCAACAGTACTAATAAAATTCATGAACAAGCTTCTCATTGTTGTAAACATAAAAAATTTATATACACCTTACAAGTCTACCCGAAAGGCTATAATTAAAAAGGGCAAATTTTACCTGGAATATTTGGTGAGTTTTATTTAGGTTAACATTCTTACTCACAAAGCAGTCTTTTGAATTAGGTTTGTGTTGCTGGGTCAATTCAAATGTTAGAACAAACATGCATAAGGCCAAAAATATGAACAAATGCAACTAGCCCAGAAAAGATACTAGAAAAACAAGACAATACAATGAGAAGAGAGTATACAATCTGACATATCTGGACTGCCTTGGTCTTATCCTTGATACATTGAAATAACAATGGGGAAAGGGATCTGTTGAACCAGGTAGCCTGTAAGCTAATGCCCACAAATGTGCAGTGCTCAGAAAGTCATCTGGGAACAGCCACACGCTGGCTGCTTTGTTCTAAATAAATCTGCACCTAGTTCAACTCCCAGTGGGAGAGTCCTGCTGAGATCAAGGATATATTGATCAGGCGTCTTGTTGATAAATCTAAATTTCAGAAGCTGGATGGGTTCTTGCCTATCCTGTGGAGTCTTTGAGAAAATAAATGGGGAAGGAACATACAGAAGCCTTGGTTATTATCTCCATGAATTGGCTGAAAGTGTTTATTTCCACCATTCTTTAAAATAATGAACAGCAATAGTATGAAAACCCATAAAGCCAGAACCCCGATGAAAGTAAACAACCCTCCCCTGCCCAAAAATTCAGATAAAAAATACCTCTGTAGATACACAGCATATGTTAAAATAGTCAGTTTTTTAAAATAGGAAATGGACAAAGAATTGTTTTAAGCTCTTATCCCAGGACCTTATTTTTTCCATGTTCAGAGTCTGAAACAATATCCACAAAAAATTTCATCTGCAGAAACTACAGTCATATAGCCAGCCTGAATTAAAACCCCTGTCATACATCCCATACACAAGGTCAGCCAGTGACCAACTTCAAGTGCAAAAGCAGTCTTGGGACCTTTGCAAACCATTTGACTCGAACCTAATTTGAAAAGACACAGTTTACACCTCCACCCAAATATCTGCTTTCCTGTTCACAGCTTGTGAACATTGTTCTTTCTGCACTTTTTCATACTCTGGCTTGGCACACAGGTGTTGACATTGCTGTTCTACACTGCCTGAAGAACATGTTCACCAAACATCTTCACACTGAGGGGTGAGAGCATTGCATGAACATTCAAACAAGCTCTTCTACAACACCATGGAGGACTCTGGGATGGTTATGGTGGTTTGTGAGCAAATCAGGTACCAGATTCACTCCTACAGAAACACATACATAATATATTATATTCGGATTTTCAGTGACTATTTCCATAGACATAATTGATGTTGTTCTTGTACATGATGGAGAGATTTGTCTGCATTAGAACGTATGCTGTAGAATTTCAAGGAATCCCTAAACTCTTTCAGCCTTGGAAAAAAAACATACAGTACCATCTACAACTTCACTAGCTCGCAGATGTAAATATGAGACTTGTGAAGTGCTGAGATATTAAACCTCAAGCCCTGCGGTTAACTTAGAACAGAAAGTACAATAAATATGCTTTCCTATGCCCTCCTTTCAGAAGAGGAAAATAACAGAGATACTGCAAATAGTTCAAGCTACTAAAAAAAAAAAAAAAGGCAAATAACAGTAAAAGTATTTTTTTTCTTCAGCTAGTTTTGAACAAGAAAGGTTATTATAAAGAAGATAGGCAGAAGTAGCCTTTCTAATACCACATTATTATTTTGCAGAGTTTGCCCCTTCAAACCACTCTAGACTGGCTGTCTGATGAATAGAAAGGATAAATGTATTAGCAATATCATATGAAGTACAATTGGTCTTGTGAAAGAGACCTTCTAGTTTTTGAAGGACCATAGACACATCATCCTTCATCTTTCTGTGATATGTTTTAATTACATTAAAAAACAAATGAATGTGTGAAATTTATTGCATATGTTTAAGAGTGTCTTGAGATTGGTGAGTTGTAAATAAATATAGTGTGGTGAATTAAAATTCTCTGAAATGAACATAATTACTCTATACATATGGATAAGAAATTTCACCACCACTACCATCTACCCCCTCCCAAAATTAATTTAAATTTTTCCTCAGAAAGCACAACCCATTTTTAAATAAACTAGAAATATTCAATAGTCCTTAAAAAGAAAGACTGGGATTTACTTGGTGTTTCAAAGAATTTGTCTCCACATGTGCTTGTCATCTCCCTTCAGAGAACCTATACAAGATATAATGGAAACAGTATTGAGGGTGATGAAAATGCCAGAGCATCTGTCAGTGGATCACCTTATGACAGCAAGTGATAAGCCTCCTAATGCTGAAGTGATGAATGTGCCTGAATGTGGAAGCTATGCTTGTGTGAGACAGCTGAAAAACACAAATATGAACAACTAGACATGAGGACATGCCTCTGGGGAGACCCCACTGGTTTTTGTAGTACTTGGGTGATTCTAGAAAACAGGACATTTTTACCATCAAGAAAGATAAGTGTGTCTTATCAATACAGCTCCATGGCTCAGAAGAGGAGCAGCTGGGATGCAGGGAAGCATCAATCCTATCTAAGTATCAAATGTGACCTTTTGTATATGTTCTCCTTGCAAATGATCTTTCATTTCTGTGCCTTCAAAGTTTTCATAATGCTTTTGGAATGTTTTATAACTGAGCAGTAATATAAATGCAAGTTGCCGTAGGCTTATTTGAACAAAAATTGCATACACTGAAATCAATAAAATTACCAAAGTACAGATTACTTCACTTGGAGAAGGGAAGCACAGGCCTCCTACCTGTAGTCACAAACAAAACACAGTGTACAAGTAGGGTATGATTTACAAATTGTGAAGGTCTAATGCAGACAAACATTTACATAGGAAACTGGAAATCTATAGGGGAGGAAATCCATTTTTGATATACAGTGAAAGGGGGAATATTGATGGGAAACATGAAGATGTATTTCCTAAGCTTAGTGAGTCAAACCCCCATAATATATCTTCCTTCTAAATGTTTTTCAAAGCTTCAGAAAAGCCTTAAACACTGATTTTAGTAAATTACTTCACATGATATACACACAAAATTATGTATCAAAATTATTCAACAATTTTAATGACAATAAAAATAAGGAAAAACTTAGCAGTTGAACTCCCACAAGAATAAATATTAGTATATTGGAGATGGATGCAGAAATCTATATTACAAATGGATATAAATAAATTCATTTGTATTTCTTTGAGCAAGATGTTAAAGAAGGGAGCAATCCATATTATTGACCCAACTTTAATAATTTTTGCTTTAGATTAGCCCAGTAAAACCACACATCTCAGCAACGCTTCACAATGAGCATTCTAACTTTAGGCTAAATATTCTGATCGATGCCTCTTATATACTAAACAAACAAACCCACCACCCGCAGTACTCGGGTCTGAAAAGGTAACAGGCATTTTCTCAGTTTCTAATAAATGAATAGGGTAGTATTGACTGGCTGGTCATTAGTGTGTTGGAACAGACAAAGCTTATTCTTTGTTTGCTGCTGCATCTTATTGCACACAAAAAGGCTACAGCAAGGAGGAGGCCCGGGTGCCAGAAATGGGCAATGCTGAGGAGGCACCTATGGAGGATTATCTCCTCTCAGGTGGATGGAGCAGAAATAAGGGCCCTTTTTCAGCTAATTCAGGACTGTGCTAAAAAGGAGAGGAAGGAAAGAGGAGAGCCTGAGATTGTGTCTGCACTGGTAGGTGAACAAGGGGGTTCATCCAAAGTAAAGCCATGAAAGAGGCACCTGTCTGATCAAGAGAGATAATCTCCTGTCCATCTGCCAGGACACAAGCAAGTGGTGTTTCCATCTGTTGCAGGAGCAGCATGAGGACTGAGAGGGCAACTGTGGGAACAGCAAAGGTGCATGCTGTGTCTCCAGGGTTAGAGAAGGGGGAAGTCATAGAGGGAAGAAGGACAAACCTCTGGAATGATGTAGGGCCAGGACAGTATCTGATACAGCATCATTATCCTTTCTCAGTTTCTGTTGAAGCTGGTGATAAAGCACCTCCATCATGTCAGCACACAGATCATGGCTGAGATCCTGACTGTCACTAGGACAGCCTCAGCTGTCTCCCCAAGGCTGTCCAACAGATAACCTTCATGGACCTAGGGGAGAAGGTCCTTTCCCTAAATTAATTTCCAGCTAAATGCATCCCTGCATGAATGGCACCTCAGCATCTGGCACAGGCTGTGTGAGCCTCACTATCTGTGTGTTTGACACCTCATGCCGGATCCAGAGCCCACCTTGGAAACCCTCATTATCTTTAGGGGAGGCAGTCAGGGCAGTTCCTACCTCATGAATTAGCTCAGCACTTTTAGCCAGGGCTGTGTCCAAAATTTACCACTGACATATCAGCAAGAGAACTACCAAAGCAAGCCCAAGGTGACCTTTCTCAGTACATCGACATGAGGGGTTATTTTGGGCAAGTCTGACCTTGAGGGCAGAGTGTAGATGGGGCTTCTTGTGCCGCATTCAGCCTGGGACCACTTTTCCTGCTCACTGCATCCCAGAGACCATTGTTCAGATATCCCTGAGGGTGAAAATCCACTGTGGAAAGACTGATATTGGGATGCCAAGAGAATTTGGCAGGGGGGGCAGGGGGGGAACCCCCAAAATTTAGAAAGAAGTTCACAGGTTTAATAACCACTCCTCCCTTCTTCAGTCCCAGTATTGTCCCTAATGCATTTAGAGCTTCCCAAGTCATTCTCTGCACTCAGGGAGACAGGTTTCTCATCTGCTTGAACCACATTTTTCACCTTCTTGATACTGACACACACCAGCTGCTCAATCTCTGCTCTCATATGCACTGAAGGCAATTAATCAAAAGTAAAATTTAAAAATCACTTCCCCTTTTTTGCTCATTATCTTAAAAAAAAGTGTCTCACAGAGAATAACTATGAACAATTTCAGCTTGAAAAGTAACCCTTTAACAAAGCTATAAGCCAATTCTGAACATGACCTTTCAAATGGAAAGCTATGCAACTTTAACCAGGCTTCATGCTGGGTCCATAGAATATTTCAAAGACATTTCTTTCAGTCTAGCCCATTTTTTCACCAGTCTGTGCCATGGTAAGTTTGGCTTCATATTTCTTTGATCCATGCAGCAAATACTTTACATAGTTTAAAAATAGATCCATGAAGCTCCATCTATGCTCTTTAGCACTGAAAGGAAAGCGAGTTAATAACCAAAGTAACAGTCTAACAGGAGTGTACTCCTTGTGATGCTCTCATTGGAACAAATTCATTCCCACTGTAACTCCACTGACATTAACAGAGATACCAGCTGAGATGAATTTGCCACGTTTTTGTAAAGTGCTTTAGAATTTGATGTCATAATTCTCAAAAGATACCCAGGAAAGATGTCTCTTTGCCTTTCTCAGCATGTGCTCATGCACATGCCAGTTTTCCCAGCTTCTTGTGTTCCTTACATTTCTTTTCACACTGTCTCCCCACACTCTTTGAGACTCTCCTGTTGAGCACATATAATGCACCAGATACTCTTTGAAAATAAGTGCCTTGAGGTAATTATAACTCTGTTCTTGTTTTTCATATGTGAAGGTGAATTTAGCAGTAGAGACTGAAAGACTTGAAACTTATTCAAAGACCCTCATGAAAAAATGCCCATTTTTAAAATGGCTGCGAGTCCTATTGCTCAAAAAGGGTATTGTGACACAGGCTGGACTATGACGCTATTTTTCAAAATGTTCATTGCTAAAATAACAATGATTTGAAATGAAATTATGGTATTACAGACGAGAAAACAACTGAAGCAGGTTAGAAAATTTTTGACAACCTTTATTTGACAGAAAAGGCTGATTTTCTGGAACTGAGTATATTTGCAGATAAGTGGTTAGACTTAATTTCTTTAAAAAAACCTTCCACATTCTTTCAAAATCTCCAAGTTTGTGATTTCAATTTACCTTCTGGATTTTCACTTTGAGTTAAATGCAGTGCTTTTAAAGTTATTAGAACTAAATAAACAATTTCAGTCAAAGTAAAGATTACAATTTGTGATTTTTTTTTAATTCCTGTTTTTTTTTATTCTGATTTGAGAAAGGAAAAAGAGAAAAGTGAAACGAAAATGAATAAAATGTTTCTACATAGATTTTATTTTTTTTAAAAAAAAACAGGTTAGTGTTTAATCTTGTTTTTATCTGTGATTAAAAGTCACAGATTTTTTGCTGAGTTTTTGACTGGCTCTCATCATGTAGCTATGGTTGCAGCATATAGAATGTCTCCTCAAACAACTGCAAAGGTCAGTAGCTTTTGAAATGCCACTTATTGCATGTTTTGTTTATTGCTTTTCTCCTATTAATTAAACCATTTGATGTGTAGCTGTGAAAACTATTTTGAAGACATAGTGTTCCTGCTAAAGCACTAAATAATCATTTAGACTACTAGAAAGATCTCACTTTTAGCCTCAGAGGATTGTATAGTAGCTGCCTTAAGGAACATGGCTGAAAACAGGCTATATATTTCATATACTGCAGGCCTGGAGCAAATATTTTCTGACACTATACAATAAATCATGTTTTCTTCAACAGCAAATAATAGAACTGTACAGTACATTATATCTGCAGCAGCAACAAACAATTCATCATCTCTGACCTTTCCATAATGACAACAATTTGAAGAATAGAGACTAATTTAAATTTTTTATATAATGTTTAAAATTTAAGGACTAAGTCTCTCTTTTACTAGATCTCTTCACAGTGCTTGGGTAATAAAAAGCCTCCTTAAAGTGAACAAAAATGCAATTTTTTTTCTCTTCACGCCCTTACAAATCAACAGAGTAGAGGTTTCTCAGAGGGCTTGGACCTAAATGCAGCTCAGGTGGATGCACCCAAGCTAATTTTCAAATGACAAAATGGTAACAAATAGAGTGTAGCCTGCAGGATCTGAGAACATAGGCTTTGTACTCTGTAGTTGGCTGTGAGGTTTCAATCACAAATCTGTGATTAAAAAATACCCCTCATGCTGACAATGGCCTCCTTTTATCCCCTCACACATAATCTACATGTTTCTTTCATCATTCCTGGGAAGGGTGGGGGACTTTCAGCTGGCAGACAAACCAGCAAATTATAAGAAATTCCCTCCTTGGCATTAAACCCAAGAAACCAGAGGTGCCAATTGAAATGATACCCCTCACTGCCAGTCCTTCCTGATGCACATCACCTCTGGCCTTTCTGAAAGCTTGCGATGGCACATATTTTATCTCTTTCATGTCTAAGGTCTAGCTCTTCCCAAAGAAAGCCCAGCACATTCCCTCTACCATTAACTGGCCTCATCTTTTAATGGAAAGAGCCTTCATCCTGAACAACAGATCTGACTCATGTTCTTTGCAGAAACTGCAGGGGGGCCCACAAAAATTTGTCCTGAGAGAGATTTTGCAAATTTCTGGTTTTATAAACAATTGTGTTCCTAATACAACCAGGAAACGAAACAATGCATCCCAGGATCTCCACAGCTAAATGCATATTCAGGATTAGCTACTGTGAGACTAGAAACATTAAAGTTGCTTCTGAGTCTCAGAAATTACCTGTTCAATGCTGAAGTGAAAGGGCAATGACTGTTCTGCCCCTCACTGTAAGGACATCCAGTGCATCATCTCACCCTACACCTCACTTCACCCCACAAAAGAGCCACTGGTGGATAAGGGAGCAATCTGTGCCTTTTAGAACAGATTTAAAACTGTCTGATAGTTTAGCTTGGTTTGAGGTCAAATGAGATGATTCCTACCATTAAAACAGAAAGAAATACTTCTGGCAGTCTGAATGAATTAATATTTTTCATGTGTCTTTTTAAGTCATCACCTCAGGATATTTTATGGATGCTCTCTACAGATGGTGATACACATGGCCCTACCTCGATTAGCTCAAATTCTTTCAAGTACTCTACACAAATAATGCCCAAAATACATCTGATGTCTGTAGCCTTTTCTCTAATGAAAGCTCAAATGCCCCTACTCCTCATTATTGTACGTGTCCTTGTGCAAAAGTTAGCTTCTTTGACTGCTATAGAAATAACCCCAGATGCTGAAGCCAAATATTTAATTGTCTTTATTGTTGCAAGAAAACAGAGATCAAACATTCAGAGAACTTTGCGGCACAGAACATTCAAAAAAGAGAGGAAAAAAGTCATCCTTGATTATTGTATCTGTAAAACTATTTGGAATGTATACTATATAATTAAGACTGCTTAACAGCTTAAATTTCTTGGCTTTGCTTTTTGAGAATACTGTCTTCTGTGGACATGAGGTTACTGAAACGGTTCACTAGTGAGGGAACAAAACAAAACAGATGGTGCATTAATAATGGAAGTATTAGAAAAAGGGTACTCTTCCAGATTTCAATGTATTCATTAATATATTTTAGACAATTTAATTGCTTCCTGAAACACTAATTGAAAGAGTTTCATTTGCAAAAACCTAGTCTTGGTAATACAAACTAGGCACAATGCCACAAAGAGCTTGAATGCTATAATAAGGAAATGAATAGAAGGGTTTGGAGGTTTTAATGTGTGTATGCTTATTTCTTTTAATGAAACCTTTACAAAAGCATAGAAAACACCAGGAAAAGAAAGGTTTACAAAGAGAAGCCAGGTTTAAGAAGTAATGAATGTTTAGAACATGTGAAGAGTATTTTTGGGTTTTTAAAGTCAGCCCACGTCAAGGGAGTGTGAGTTGGATTTATGGAGCAGAAGAGCTTAATGCAGTTTAATTTTATCAACATTATACACTATTAGACTTGTCATATCTATCAATCTAAGTCGAGGATACTTTAGGATGATGTTCTTCTGAAGATGTCTGCTTAAACTGCTTCAGTTTCTCTTCTAAATACCAGCGGAAAGGTAAGTTTTTCCTGATTTTGAACCTCCTCACCTGTTGCATGTTGGAAAATTTGAGTCAAACTTTCCTGTGATCAGTCTCTTATGCATCTCCAGGAGACTGGAGATGAAGAGCAAACAGAGAGGCAGAAGAAAACAAAATAAATAAATGCACTGGAAAAAAAAAAGTACTGCAGTCTGTCAAAGAGAATATATAAAGCAAAAGACCAACAAACATGCAGAGAAACCTGAAAGAAAACATCAATAATAAAGAGAGAAAAAATCCAAACAGAAGAGCACACAGCTTCTAGAGCAGCTACTTTTCAAAGTCTTGCAGGTTGGGCACAATCAAAAGATGCAGAAGGCGGAACAAAGTAGTTTCTTTTGGGGGCTGTTTTGACAGTTGCCCACAAGAAGTGTAATTCCCATTCATACCATACTTGGGTGCAATTTTAATTCCCAGTTACCAAGGATCCAGAGCTACTGGGATCTTAGCTGTCTAGTTGGAGGGAAGCTAAATAATTCTTCAGAAGTTTCACCTTTATCAGCAGCTGGAGGATGAGCACACAGTCCAGCCAAGGCCAGACATGCTGCACAGGTTGAACCTGAGCTGGATGGAGGTATTACAATCTGAACATAACTCTGCCCTATGTGGGGAAGCTAACTGCTCCCTTAGAGCTGCCTGCTAAACTTTGCTTATGTCAAAATAATGCAAAAAAGCCATCACTGTTGATATTAGTCAGAATGTCACTGGCTTTTCACTTCCAATGTTTTAATAAGGGGTAGCCAGATATGAGGCTTTCTTTCCAAAGATTCCATGGGTGACTGTCTTTGTTGAGGAAGTAAGGGATAGCTGAGGAAAAGACGGGAACATATTTCTCTTATCTTGACTCATCTGTGTTCAAAACCACATCTAAATGCAGGCTCATGCTTCAATAGACCCTGCCCACTCATTGGTAGTGTGTTAATATAATGATATTGGTTGGATGTGGTACTTTTCCTAATTATGTAGTTACAAGGGAACAACTCCCTTTGTGGATATCATTATAGCGTTGCAAAAGTTCCTCATGTTATAAGAGATAGCAGAACTATACGGAAAGGTAAGAGATGACCTGGATTTACACAGTGTTCCCTGCTAGGTGGTATCTGTCCTCTCATATATCGTATTTGTGAAAATCTTAGAAGAAGTTTTTTTATGCTCAAGAAAAAACTTCTTACATCCTAAATATATACATTTGACTGTATAATAATGATGTTTGCATATATGATATAAAAATCCTTATATTGCAGTTTCTTTTTGTCTGGGTGTAGAGCTCAAGATCAAAATATAAAATTATTTGTGAATGATATTATTTTGAAGTATTGCTGAAATAGTAAATAACAAAATGGTTGTTACAAGTTGCTGAAAAGTCTTAAACATTTTTTATTTCCTAAGCTGAGTGGCCTGAATGCTAACCAGTGGAGTAGAAAACTCCTTTCTCCCTTCCCTTCCCTTCCCTTCCCTTCCCTTCCCTTCCCTTCCCTTCCCTTCCCTTCCCTTCCCTTCCCTTCCCTTCCCTTCCCTTCCCTTCCCTTCCCTTCCCTTCCCTTCCCTTCCCTTCCCTTCCCTTCCCTTCCCTTCCCTTCCCTTCCCTTCCCTTCCCTTCCCTTCCCTTCCCTTCCCTTCCCTTCCCTTCCCTTCCCTTCCCTTCCCTTCCCTTCCCTTCCCTTCCCTTCCCTTCCCTTCCCTTCCCTTCCCTTCCCTTCCCTTCCCTTCCCTTCCCTCCCCTTCCCTCCCCTTCCCTCCCCTCCCCTCCCCTTCCCCTTCCCCTTCCCCTTCCCCTTCCCCTTCCCCTTCCCCTTCCCCTTCCCCTTCCCCTTCCCCTTCCCTTCCCCCTTTTTTCTCTTAAGCCAAGAAGGGAATTTTCTAGATGTCAAAAAATACAATATATATGAAAAATTTAGGCTAGACCTGAAAGAGAATGAGGACACGACACCTTTAATTTACAGCATTCACCAAGTCCCTGTGGTAGCTCAAAATGGAAATGCTTAGTATCACACTAATTAAGGAAAAATAAATGAAAAAGAATCACACAGAAAAAACCCACCCCACCTTTATAGGCAATACCCCCAAATAGTGGAATTTATGCTGACCAATTTTAAGACAGTTAGCCTAATGCCATTTTGAAATGTCTCTCAGGTTTACAAAAAGTTAAACATAGAAATCTAGTTCTACTTTTCATTTGAAGGAGTAATTTTTTCCAGATTTGTTTTTGTGTACCAGAATTATAATCTGTAAGTAAATCAAGATAGAGAGTCATTAAAACCTGCACCACAGTTTAACTGCCCACAGTAGGCTACAAAATTACTGGCAATTTTAATATTTAATATCCGATTTTGTATCTATAGAAGCTAAGGGCTTATCTACCTCATCTAGAAGAAATTACAAAACTAATACAAAAACATGTCTATGCCCTCCAGAGCGTTAGTAGCAGTTTGTTTTATGAATCATTACCGCCCTTTCCAAATTACTGAAGAAGAAGCAGAACACTGTTTGACAAATGCAGCATTTTAAAATGACGGTAAAGAAATATAAAAGTTTAACTGTAAACATTTTTTTTTCCCCCTAGGTTCTTTAAGGACATTTACTCGAGTTACGTTTACAGTAAAGTCAAATCCTAGTTGAACCAGAAAATCTATTCCAAAGCAACGGCTTGTTCTTGCTGTTTTGGAGCTCTCTCCATATGTGCTAAAAGCCAGCTAAACTGTGTTTTGGTTGGTTTTTGTTTGGTGGTTTATTTTTTGTTTGTTTGTTTGTTTGTTTGTTCTTGAACAAATATTGCAAAGTGTGAGGAATCTGGACTATTGCCAATGGCCACATTTCATCTTAATAAGCCAAATCCCAGTTAAGGGCCTGTCTTGGCTACTTAATTTTTAGGCATGGTCCCCGGAGTCTGACTAAGTGCCAAGTCTGATATTTGTGTGAAATGCCTTAAACCAGGCAAATAAACAAAGTATTTTGTATTCTAGCTCTTAAACTAAGCAAATGGAATGTGTTGGCTCCTAATAGTTCAAGTAACAAGTGGAAGTTGTCTGCTGATTGTTAGAGAAGTGCCATGAGATGAGGAGACCTCTGAGGAAGGCTGCAGAAATGTGGAGGTAATAAACTGCTTGCCTAACATTGTTTTAGATTATGAGAGAGCAGAAGAAGAGATGAATAAGAACAAAAATCTGCCTGCATATGCAGAATGCCTCCACATAGTTATAGATACTGAAAGTATTTCTGTAGCAGATCTGCTAAATAAAAGGTACATTTTCTGAATGTCATCATTATCTAAGGATGTCTCAGTGCACCCTATATGTGAGTAGAATACTGTGGTAAGCTAAAACAAAATGGAAGAATTGGAAATAACATTTCATAATGGCACTTCAAATGGAAAGAAAGAGGAAGAATATTTTAGCATTCCTTAGCATTGTAAAGGTGAGCTATGTAATTCCTCATTGCTACTACTGACCTTCAGACACTAAAACTAGGTCAATATGGGTTTGGAAAGATAGGAAAATTTTCATGAAATGGCAGAGTTGCATGTACAACAGAAAATGCTAAAACTTCAAACTGCAGGAAGTATTGTAACTGGCAACTCAACATGTACATCTTCAAATATATTTGAATAAAAATAAATGAGAATGAAGAAATAAGGTTAAAAAAAAAAAAAGGCCCAGGTTATTATTGCAAATACCACAAAAGTTCTATTATCTAAGGGTTGCTTAGTTTGTGATCTTTCCTCTTCTGTACTGTCTGCCACTCCTATCCATAACTTTTCTACTGTAATCTGGATTGCTGTGACACTCCCTAGCGTTTGGGAGCTTTTTATAATGCAGAAAAATGTATCCTTCTGATTGAAAACTTGGGATGTGTGTTTCTGATGGTACGAACTAGCTTTCTTTGAATTTCTGCCTTTTGTTCGCGTTTGCCTATTCTCTGATAGAGAAGGTCTTCCATTTAGATTGCATTTTGTAGATGTTTCATATGGAAGGTTGTGCATTAAAAAAATCTTAAAAAAAACCCCCATAACCCTCCTCTGTGGAGGTGTGTTGGCAGCTTCCCACATTTATTGTTAAAGTTCATAGTTGATTAGAATTTATATTGTTCAAAATGGCTTCCCCCTCCTTAAGTTTTCCCGCCGTTTTCCTTGGTTGCTAAGCAACCCCAACCCATAATAGTTGTTTATTACTTTTCTGCAAATGTCAATCTTAAGTTACATAATTTCCCCTCCCTCCGGTTATGTAATCCCTCCTCCTACTGTTGTATGCTATTGGTTAATAAGTTAATTGTCAGTAATGTAGCCACGCCCATGTTGCACCCGATTGGTCCACTCCTTACCCACCCCGTGTAACCACCCCTAGGATAAAAGATCTGTGCAGCCGCTCTTCGGGGTCTCTTCGGAGCCTCTCCAGAGCGGGAATAAACCTCCTCTGTTGTTGCCTACCGAAGAGTCCCGTCCTTCATTCCTCTGCGTCCTAGTAGCGACTCCACTTACTTGGCTACAAGAACCCTCCGTGTTGCGGCGGAGACAGGGCTGTCCTGTGCCGGAGCACTTGGGCGACAGCCACCCCTTCAGTGAAGGGACTAGCCGGGAGTGACCGCACTCCTCCCCTTTAAATAATGAAAGATGAGTTGGTGGTTTGGATCAATTGATGAATTGGGTTAACCCCAGCTGAAAGCAACCACTTGCTCATCCTCCAACCTGTGCCGAAATCCCTGTATCATCATCACCACTTTAGTCAAAAATCCAGAAGACAGAACTATGCAAGATGCTATGAAGAAAATTAACTCGCCTCAGCCACACCCAGCAGAGTTGAGCATAAAGAGCTGATTTACTTAACATTGTCTTTGTGCCTGCTAGTCTGTGTGTAATAGTGATTGTGGGTTGCTGCATTGAAAAAATTGGGGTTTTTTTTTGTTTTCGGTAAAATGAGAAAATTAGATTGGCTCAAATTAAAATTAGAGATTAAAATATTAAGAAAAGAAAGACCTTTAAAAGATCTTTGTTTATCAATTAATCAAAAGTTTCCTCTTTTTGATCCTCTGTTGAGGTTTTCTCATTGTTATTAATAAATGGGAAATGACTGAGTGACATATATTGTTGGCACTGCTTAGCCTTTTGAAGCGTTAATGGATCAATTTGGCTTTTCACATTTCTTTTTATTGTGAACCTAGTAGTAAAGAAGTAGAAAGTTTCGATAACAGTTTTACTATTTTTTAAATTAAAATACTTTTATTCCAAAAAGGAAAATATTGACAGTGTTAATAAATTGAAAGATATTAACTTAATTCTTAAAGAGAGGACAATTGTGACAGAGAAAAGGCTTAACTCAGAAACTGCCTGGATTTAATGGCATTTTAAATATAATGGTAACTTTGAGGATAACAAAAAGCTACACAATTTGAAAGACCATATAAGCTGTTGCAAGAATCTAAGAATGTGATAGCTCAGACAATTCAGGGTCTTTTCAGGTTTTTCTGTCTCTTCAGAGAAATTTTGCTTGCGAATATGAAACAGATTAAATTGCAGTCTAAAACTGATAGTCTTGTTTGGCTGATAACACATAAATAATTTTTCACTTGTGTTAAGTCGCTTGCAGATACCTTATTTTCATTTAGATAGAACATAATGATACAGTTTAAAACTGTCATCTATAGAGACATAGGCAACAGTATAGACAGGCAGGCATTTCACACAGGAATGCTCCACTGCTGTCTCACTCACAGCAGAGCAGGGTGACACAGGTTATAGCCAAGAGCTGGGCTAAAAGGCTCTTGAACCACAGCCTCCAACAAGTTCTGCAGTCATGGGTGATGATGTTTAATCATGAACTGGCTCAGAGAAAACATCTCACCTGAAAATAAAATATTTCGCATGGAAAATTTTGTTTCGCTGAGAATTTCTTGTCTCCACTATGTTATTTTCTTTCATGCAAAAATGAACAAAAAGCCTTAAGTACTGTTACAATGGAATTTCTCCAGGAAAGGTATTCTTATTTTACTCAGCTTTACCTGGTTATATTTGTAAAAAAGATCCCACTTGTCAACCAAGGTGAATATTCTCCTTATTCTTCTCCTTCCTCCTCTTTTTATATTGAAGTTTTCCCACAATTAACAGAATAAAAATTATAAATTTATTCACTCTGTCATGTTTTGTTTTATCAATTTCTATTTACTGTACTTAGATTCCTATTTATTGAACATATAGACGTTTGCTGTATCATGTGTGACAATCAGCACTAGTTTTCCCTCTATTTCAGGCATTATTAAGAGACTCTGAACACTGAGATACAAGAACTGAGCAGTAGCTTAAGGTATTAGTGTATTCTGTATTCCTGTGGGCTGTTGGGATTTTCTCCTGAGGAATTACTGGTTATTTCAGGAATATGGATATGAAGACTACCCTTGCTACCTCCTTTTCTTTTTGTGTCTCTGGCTGTCTGACATTTGTACTGCTTTCATTTCCTTCCTTATGTCCTGCATTTATCTGCAAGTTGCTGTGATTTCTCTCAGTGGATGAGGATGTGTTTGGGGTTCTGGTTCTTGGAACCTGAGACTCCAAGACCTCTTTTTATTTTAGGCTGCTCTTCCTCACTGCATTTTAGTAGCTGTCCATAGACAAATCACTTGGTTTAGAGCTACAGTGATGAACTGGCCGAAGTTGGATGAAGCAATGAATGTACACGACTGCAAGGAACCAGTTTCAATGATCTGGGTGATATTTTCCAGTTCCAGGTTTCAATTTTCCAAGGCACTATATTAGTTCTCCATTTCTTGCGAACTGCTTTCAAGCAGATTTCATTTCTTTACTATCATTCTTTCTTCTCTCACACCCTGCTTATCAATATCCCAGTGATTTGTTGCTTTTCAGCAGCTACTGCCCCTATGTGTAGTATAATACATTACATAGTAGGATATTCTGTTCCTAGGGAATTTTTTAGGGGGAAAGCAGCCATCAATTGTAGAAGTGACAATTAACAAAATTTGGGTGTTTTTCCCCTCACTTTTCCTGTTCTCTTTCTCCTTAAACTAGCAGAAAGTAAAAAAGCAGCTCTATGAGAAGCTGCTATCAAATAAATGAGTTTTACTTTCAGAGCTGAAAGATTTGGAGCCATACAGATCTACAGCATGTGCATGGTATTTAATCTGAATTTTAGCACTGAGAACACTCCATTGTATATCATTATTTTCCTGGGTTTGGCCAGACTTCTACATCTAGGTGGACAGCAGCACTCTTGGGGTTTCTTTTTCCTCTCTGACTAATTTCTGCTACTCAGAGCTAGTTTTACCTTTCCCTACAGTTATAAAATTATCTTAAATTAGATTGTTTCCAAAATGACATTTTAAATGTTCCTACCATACCAAAGTCTCCTCAGGACACTGATGATACAAGAAATTGCTCTCAATAAACTTTTTTCTTTTCCTGAAGTATAATCAATTTTGAATGCACATAGTACAACAATTGCACATAATTAAAAAACCCAAAGAAAAAAGAACTAACAAAGAATGCACACTTTCATTGTCAATTTTTATATTTGTAAAATAAAACGTGACTGGTTTACAAGAGTCTTTATCAGTACTGTACTAGTTGAGATTGAAATCTGCATTTTTTTCTAACTTAATAATTTAAGAACATTCACTTTTAAAAGAAAATAATGATTAAACTTTGAAAAGCAAAAATAAATGCAAAACAATAATTCCTGGGTTCCACAAGATTTCTCTTTACTGACTAAAACACAGTTTTGTTTTAGTGTCACAGTGCTTTAAGCTGGACTAATAACTTGGCAATCTGTGGCTTCATTTAACTTGGTGGTATTCCTGGCTGAAGAACTCCCCCAGGAAAAGTCAGGTTTTTATTTATCCATACAGAATAATAAAAATATGTAATTTGGTGTTTCCATAATTTTCTATAGTAGGGTATGTGACATACTATATGTAATGTGATCCAATATCACAAAGTTATATTTTAAATGGATACATTGAAAATGATTAATAGAAAATCTGTTAGGCACTTGCTGACTAGAATTATGAGTTTTCAGCAACTAGAAACTAAAAAATCTGAAATGTTAGGAAAATAAAAAATTCAATTGAAATTTCAAGAAAATGAAGGTCAGTATGATCAACAACTAAACCAAGCCTGCCTGATCTTAGGTCTTCTTCCATTAGTGTAATCAGCACTCAGTTCTAAAACATGCTGATATGACTATGATTTGCAGAATCATAGTCATAGACATAACTACAAAAATAAGAGAGTAATACTGACGAGTATAACTGAACTAAAGTCTTGCTTAATATTGAACCCTTTGGGATAGATTCAGAAGTATAAATATAGATATATAGCTATATATCTATATATCTATATATATATAGCTATATATCTATATATCTATATCTATATCTATATCTATATATATATATACTTTGCAAAAAGGGTAGAGCAATCTTAGTAGGAACTGAGTGTCTAAGATAATAACTCATTCTTGACACTAATTTGTGCTGTTACTCTTTTGCAGCACATTAGGAATCTCCCTTTCCCAGTTCCTACTATTGTGTCGTTTTCCCTTAGTTTGATTTCCTACCATCAAGGCAGGCCTGCTTCTGCTATAGATCATTATGTGTTAAATGGAAACCAAATAAATATATCAGCTATTATTCACACCCTTCATTATTTTGTCTTGAGTTGATGTGCTGGCGCTATTATTTCAGCCTAAGTGATCTATTTTGATATAATTTAAATCTGATTCCTTTCCAATTTAGTTAAATTTATATAAAAGCACTCTTAATTTGAAATATGAGTGTCCACAGAAAACTTCTACCTAAAATAGGAAAAGTTGTGATTTACTATGTGATTGTTAGAATAGTTCCAGTTATGTCACAGATAAATCCCAAGTCATTAAAATAGTGAAGAGATGCACAAAAGAAGAACACAGCTGACAGAGGCTTCATGGGTTGCATTGCTCTGTTTCTCATTGGAACCTTCTATCGACAGAAAGTTCCACAACAGATTTCACCACATATTCATTTATTTGAAAAAGTATGAATTGTTACTGATAAATAATTATTTTATTTCTTTTGGGGCAAATGCATTGTGTTAAAAAACTTGCCACAGCATTTGAGTAGAATAATTCCTGACTGATATAAAGTTCCTAATTTGTGATTCTCAAATATCTCACCTGGATTTCAAGATTACCTGAGTCCATCCAGAGTAAGATAGAAAACGTTTTATGATGACCATAGAGTTCTGTCCTTTGAAGAATCATTAGCTGCTTTTTCTCATGACAATTAAGTATGTGATTTTAAGGAACCTGTATAACCTTTAGTATTTGAATTTTTCTGCTGTTTCAAATACGATTCTTGCTATTGAGGAGCAAAGCTAAAGCAAATTATTTGTCCTGCTATGGCATTAATTCAGCCTAACTGACAAAAGGGTTCAATTTGCTTTTTCCTCAACAGATATTATTTTTCATTAATTATCAGAATTCCAAGTATTGATTACTGTAAGTTCAAGATTTATCTGCAGGTAAAGATTTCTGTTAAGGTCCCTAGAATCTCTTTATGTGACTAAAGGGTGTGTGGGGTAAATATTCTTAGATTTCAAGTTTTGGAGTTGGGTTCTGAGCTAGGAATCAATGAGGAGGAGGTGTGCATTTCATGCTATTTCAAGTAAAGCTTCATGGATGCAGCAATGAAGCTGATCAGAAGCAGCATTAGACTTGCCTATAATGACAGATGAGGAAATAAACTGTATGGTGGACACCCCTGAACTATGGCAGAAGCAAAGAGATTAAAAGGCAAAAAAGTCAAATGCTTTCATATTAGAATAACACACACACACACATAGGAAAAAAAATGAAAGTTTAAAAAGGAAAACATAAAAGAAGAAAAAACAGTTAAAGAAATAATCCGAAGACCCAGTAGGGAATATCAAGATAGGATATTAAATTGGGTTTAGAAAACTGTACTCATAAGATTATGAGAAGGCAGAGATTTGAGGATCAAAAGAAGCAGAGTTAAATGGCTCAAATGCTTTCACTTGGTTCTGAATCGACTCAGCACGAGCAGCTTGTGACGTTCCGTCTGCCAGTCTTCCCTGGATATGTGTATTCTCTTCCTAAAGCCCTCATTGTGATCTTTGTGAAAGAAATTCACATACTAATGATGTCCCTTAGTGTACCTTATGAAACATTCAAAATGGACTGTTATGGATATGGAGTTTAACAGGGAGCAACTAATTGTTTATGCTGGGTTAGCCTGAGGGGGTTTCATTTTAAAACTTTAAAATTATAAGACCTGAATTTCCAGGGTAAAGTTTCTCTAATAGATGATTCAATAGCACATAGCCAGGCAGTGAGAAGCATACTGTGCTTTTTTCTTATATATATATATATATATATGCGTGTATATATATATATATATATATATATATATATATATATGAAACTCCCTATAGACTATATTCTATTTATTTATGAGGCTGAAGTCTGACTATACTTAATAGTATGGAAAAAAAACCCCATCAGACAGCCACCCTACCTGCTCACATACTAGAATGCCTGTTGTGCCACCTTCCAAGCTGCTGTTTTATTAATGATCTTGAAACAGAAATAGTAGGGCATGAAGAAGAGTTAAAATGACTTACTGATATGTCACAGACATTTGCCAAGAAAATGAAATGCACTGAGAGGAAAAAGCACCAGGGAGGCCAATGAGGAACCAAATGTTCCATATTCTGATTTGTCTGACCTTCGCCTTCCAGAGCTCTAAAGAGAAACAAAGCTGCCTTGCTTGTGCTGGGCAAACTTGGTACCTGTAAACTCCTGAACTGTGTAGAATATGTACAGCATTTTATTCTTCTCATTAAAAATTAATATTCTTTAAATCAAACACATCTTTTGTTTTGTTATAAGGAAAAATAGGAGAATAGATACCCCATGTTATCTCAGACTCATCAGTGCTTCGTGCTCGTTTCTTTTTATCTCTAGTAAAAAAATTTTAGATAGGAAAGAATTGAGAAATGCTGATGTTGAAGTCAGTCACAACAGGGAAGGAACAAGACATATAAACAAATGTGTAGATTCAAGCAATGGACAACAATTTTAACTTTTTTTTGTCCATATAGTGATTCTGGTGAGCCTAATTCTGTATTTTTGCCCAGTGTAGTGGTTTTGGTTCACCAATCTGAGTCACAGCACCAGTTCATGTGTAGGGTTGAGCATTGGCCAAATGCCTGTGCACCCACTAAAATTATTTACTCATTTTCTGCTATGAGATAAATATTAGGAGGGGGGCAAACCAGGCTCAAAAATTTAAAGGATATAAAGAAATCTTTATTAACAGAACTAAAAGAAAAATAATAAGAAATCAGAATAAACCTTCAGAACACTTCAGTCTCCAGCTCCTCTTTCTTTTCCCACTGACAATGTAAAGAGACAAAACCTGGTATTTTCAGTCAGTTTACCACCTCTAAAATGATCTTCAGTTCACTCAGGGAGAGGTATTTCTCCTGCCATGCTATGGAGACCTTTTCACAAAACCCACTTCTCTCGTGGCTTTAATTGTCACGAATAGCAGCTGCCCAGAAATCTACAACCGTGAAGTCCCTCCCACATCTGGTAGTCTTCCCACAACTACCAAACATGGGTCATTTCAGGTTATTAGGGTGCAATTTTAATGATGAGCTGTTCTAGCGTAGACACAAAATTTCTTTTCATCCATCTCTAGGAATAGAGGTTTTCTTCTTCTATCCCTGGGCCAAGGTTTCTTCTCATTTCTCTCATGTCTTGCTATTCAAGCTTCTTGTCAAATCACATCTACTTGGACATCTGCTGGCTTCGGCCCTGGTGCCTCTGCTCACGGCTGTGGTTGGAACATCCATCCCCTCAATGCCTTCCATGAGCTACAGGGGAAAAGAGCCTGATGTATCAACTGTCTCTTTACCACAGCTTTACAAGAGATTTTCAGCCCAACACTAAGGCATCTCCTCATTCTCCTCCCCATCTGGGCTTTGGCTCTTTCTTCACTTACGTTAGCGTCTCTACGTTGTTCTCTTCACCTTCGGGAGAAGTGGCGCCTGCAGGTTTATCTGCTTTTAAATGGAATTTTACATCACTGAAGGAGGTAATCTTACCCAGTCCTTGCACTAGGAAAAGGCCTTTCTGCGTTGGGCACACGATCTCAGCTGGGCGGCGGCCGTGGAGCCGCTCACGGTGCTGATTTTGGCTCCTGCGGCTCCGGGGCTGGGCTGGAATGGCAGCGGCCACTCCGGCTGTGCGCTGGTTTTCCTGCCCTGGCCGCCTTCAATTCCAGCCGCGGGGCTGTTTCTCTGCACGGGCCGCAGAGCTGGGCTGGGTTTAGCCGCACGGTTTCCTGCCGTGCCGGCAGGATGTCCATCACCCGCCCGGGTTCCTTCACCCGCCCATCCCAGCGGCCTGCCCGTGTGGGCCCGGCCTGACCTCCCGTCGGGAGGATGGGGGAACCGGGGGGACCCCCTCATCAAAAAAATCAAAAACTTTCCCTGGTTTTCTCCTCTCTAAAATATGGTTTATAGAGGCGTGTCCAGCTTCTCTCATTGGTTCTGCCAGGCACGAAGGAAGTTGTACTATTTTTACAGAGCTGGTCACTTCTGTGGTTGACCCTTTTTCCTTACCAAAAATTCAATTAAGGCAAACCTGGGACACTGGGTTATAACCTTCTTGTATTATGACACAGGACACGTATTATAGTTCTGTGTCCTTGACAGGGTCCTTTGGTGCTGAATTGAGTTTTATTTTTCTAGCAGCTTGGCAAATGAAGACTTCCCATAGCACAAAGCAGTGTTAGCAGCTAATTTCCAGTATCAGCTCTGCTGTGTTTGAGTCAATGGGGATGGCAAATTTCAACAGAATCTCTGTGGGGTTGGACACATTCTGGATGAATCTGGAGGAGGACTTCTGTCCATGCACTCTGACCATTTGATCTCCAAATAAACTGAGAGAAAGCCTGAACAGGATGGATTTTCTCAAGTGTTTAAATTGATGAAAGTGTCCTACTTTGAATAATTTAAAAATCAGAAAGAGGACTGGGAAATGCACATAAGCAAAGCAGACAATCTTGTCAGATTGTCGGAGAGAACATAAATTTTGAAGGATTTTTTTCTTTAGAGACGAATTTTTCCCATACTATCAGAAAGCACTTGGAAGTAAACAAGTCTGTCATCTTTATCTTCTGTGGATTACACATTTCATGCCCTTTTTTCCTAAGGTTTTGCTGTGTTTTAGTTTTTATTTTTATTTTTATTTTATTTTTTTATTTTTATTTTTTTTACTTTTGCTTAGAGATTAACATACTTGAAGTGCAGAAGAGCATTTCAGATGAATGGGTGACGTCATTTTGCTGGTGAATGAAATAATGCTTGCCTATGTCTCACACGTGAAATGCTTTGGGGAACTTAAATGGCTCTGTATAAATATGCTGTCTGAAATTATTGCATACCATAATGTCTATGTGGCATCCTGTAGCTGAAATGGGAGCTGTAACTCTGTATTGAACAGATATTACATCCACTAAATGATTCTAAGTTAGTTTAGACTTTTCTGTTTGTCAGATGGATTTGGCACTTTTGGAGAGACCTGGGCTTGCTTTTGGAGACAGGAGACCTTTATCCACAGCTCACACAAAGGATGGATGGCAGCAGCACCATCCCGCTCTGCCTTCCAACAGCTTGTGCCACCAGCTGGGTAGGTCTCTTTGAGGATGGGGAAGATGAAGTCTGCAGTCGCAGCATCCCTGTGGAGTTTGCTCACAAACATGACTGACGCTGCTTGCTGTGCGCCTGCGTGCCTAAACTGATCACAGCAACAGGGTTTAGAATCCCAGTTCATTTCTAATTGCTTTGCAGTTTGAAGACTAAATTTTAGAAATGCCTGAATTCCCTGAGAGACTGTTTGTTTCCACGAGACTCTAAAAGTCAGTGCGGACTTTAGCCCTCTGTCATGACTAATTTAAGCAAGGTTTAGACTATTAACTGAGAGGTCAAAGGTTCACTCTGTTATCACAACATCACCAAGCCCTCCAGCCTTTCTCTGCCTTCTGATAATTGTGTTTGGTTTCTGTTAGAGGCCCAGAATGCTTGTTAGATGCTAAAAGGTGTAAAACATAATCCAGTAGCGTCTCCAAACTAGTACCCTGGCAAGCACAAACAGTGCATCCAAGACCATGTTAGTATTGATCTTGAGTCAGATTGCATTAGCCCTTCCTACACTACCTGGCTCGAACCTGCCAGGGAGTCAGCAATGCAGAGAAAGGCAGACCCAGGCAGCCAGATCGATGGATTAATGACGTCTGTCTCTTTTCTGCAATTTTACTTCCTACATATCTCTCTTGATCTCCCTTGTGCCCTCCCTGGAAATGCACTTTCTAAAGGTTCAGAAGACACATAACACAATTTTGTGCAAGTAATGCCTGTATAAAAGCAAATATTAAAAAAAGAAGCATGGCAACAACATGTGTCTGGATCTGTGTATGCACTTACACTCACACATATATATAGATTTTCTCTCATAGTAGAGATTTTTCTTATGAATATGTTGTGTTCTCTTACATCTTAAGCTGATACATAGATTTTTAGGAAAAGCAGACTATCTCTGGCAGATTGTCATGTTTACATTATATAGATAACTGTACAAAACAATTTATAAAATTTCCAGTGTGTGGATGAAGAATAACTATAAGCTTTACTAAAGAATTTCTGGGTTTCTTCTCATGTTTCTCTTTCACATCTATCTTCCTTTGAATTATTAGCATTTCTCATTACTAACTGGCAAGATGCACCCACCTTCACACAATCATGGGTGGATGGAAAATAAGTTTCTTACACTATCAATAAATTATTATGTCAATTTTTTCTAGTTTTTACTTTATAATTTATCACACAGTTTTCAAAAATAGCATGCTGTAGCTAGATATTTCACTTCATGTTATTCCATATGCCATTTACTGTTTCTTTCCAAAACAAATCTCTTTTTCCATGTGACCATACTTTAAGGTTTATTCTATCCGTCCTCCCTATAATTTTTTTTCTAAAATGATATTTTTCTGGTTGAGTTACTGACAAAGCAATATCAGATCCTTCTGATTTCCATTCTTCATCAGAAGGGATCTGTCAGGGAGAAATGTGTATAAAGCTTTCTGTCTTCAAATGTCATTCTCTTGTAAAAATATGTTTGGGTTGTTGTTTTTTTTCTTATAACATTCTACCACCTTTACTTACCTCATTCTTCACCATTTTCCCCACCAATATCTAGTCTGCCTTATTTGACATTATTTACATAAATTTTACTGCCTCAAACCTATTTTTCCAACCCCTTCTGAGAATCTCAATCTTGTATCTGTGATTATTTGTATTACAGAAACAGCTATGGGACCTAGATGAAACCAGAACTCTATTTTATTAGCAGAGATTCATGCTGAGAAACAATATTTACTCTGAAGACTTGATAATAGTGGGATCCAGACTTGGACGCCCCAGAGAGATGTGCATTTTAAGCATATAGTGAGGCTGTAAAAAAAATACCTGACTACCTCACACAGGCAGTAGGAATTACCATGAAAACTGGGACAACCTCCCCAGGGGTGGGATAGAGACCCCATTGCTGAAGTTTTCAAGATGTGATTGGATGGGGTGCTAGATAATATGGGGTCCCTTTGCCATGAAAAGTTGGACCAGATGATCTTTCAAGGTCCTCTCACCTGAGCTGTTCATTCATTATTATAAGCAAAAATCTCTCCGCTCATCTTGGAAGCCTTTGAGGGCCTCCATCACCTTCACTGGCCACTCAGGTACATCACAATGAGTGTTTATTTTCTCACATTAGTTTGGACTTGTCCTCACACCAAAGCCTAACCCCCCAGAGCATCACTACAGTCTGTATGACTCTTGTTTGTCTGCCTCTGGTTTGATGCAAATGGATTCCATCAAGGAGAAATCCCCCAGCAGAGTTGGGTGATGGGTGATTCTGGATGCCTGTTCCTACTCAGGTGATAAAGCCCAAGACCTGAACAGTGAAGCACAGCAGGTAAGGTGACACAGACATTGGTGGTGGCACACTGCTGAAGAGTAAAGCTTCATTAAAATATTTTTTTTAGTGCACAAGTCAGACATTTCAGTTGTGAAGTCTGGATCTGACCAAAAATCAGTAAAGGGAAGACTAATAAAGGAAACAGAATGGAAATGATTCACTCAGAGCTGTGCAATCTGGTCATAGTCTAGCGTGGATCTGGCTGGACTTCCTTGCCTCTAATCTGATGAGCAGTTGCTCATATTTACCAAGCACAAGACAGGAATACATCCTCTCCTTTTTTTTTTCGCCCTCATAGATTTCCTTTTTTTTTTTTTTTTTTTTTTTTTTTTTTTTTTTTTTTTTTTTTTTTTTTTTTTTTGTTTGTTTGTTTGTTTTGGTTTTTGGTTTTTGTTTTTTGTTTGTTTTTTGTTTTTTGTTTTTTGTTTTGTTTTGTTTTGTTTTGTTTGGGTTTATCTAATTATTTATTTATTTAGTTTGGTTTGGTTTGATTTGATTTTAGGTTTTTTATTTGCTTTTTTTTTGTTTTTTATTTTCCCAGTGCTATAATGTCTTCTTTTGAAGGCTGCCTCCCTTCTCTGGGCACAGTGTGATCAGGCCATTTAAGGCTTCCTGGGCTGGCTGGAGTAGGGATATGGGACTAGTGCAGTGTTCCTAGGCAATTCACCATGAAGAGATGGTGAATAAGAACTGTGGCAGAATTCAAAAGCAAACCCAAAGCCTTGGTGACTCAAAGGTCTTGCTTTTAGAGGTGCCATGAATGTTTTTCTAGCCTACGTAGGAGTTGCAGTGCGGTTTGGTGACTGCCTCATAAATTTGAATAATAACTCTGGCATGCTGCAGAGCTCCTTGTGTTTTTGTTCTCCACAAGAGCTTCATGCAAGGAAGGATGGATTCTGCCCTCAGTTATGACCATGATTACCTATGGCTTCATTACATATGCAACAGATTCAGTTCCTTATCCTAGGAGAATGAGTTCCTATAAGTATAACTATAAGCCCACAAAGATGCTGAATATTTTATGAAATTGTATTTTAGTTTGGAAGGGATCTGCTAGGAATGTATTGCTTTCTTCCTGCTGAACTCCCTGAACACTCTTAAAAAACTTGATAATGTTCCTGACAAACCTTTCAAGGCTAAGCAATTTCTTTCAAAACAGGAAATAAATTACGCATCTGAAAATTGTTCACACACTTGATCTATCCTGATCAAAACCCCCATCCCTCAAGACTGGACAGGTTTTCTTTGAGGCACTTTATACTGGGTTCAAGTCCTTCTTGTTAATTTAAGAAAAATGCTATAGGCCAACCATTTTTTATTATTTATGACTATTTTGAAAAACTCATTTCCCCTTTCCTATCCTTCAATGAGAACACTGGTGGCATTCTGCTTTATGGAGCTCATATTGACATTTCTGCTAACTCCGTGCTCACACTGTGGGATTTAAAACTGCTGCCCATCGCAACAGTGTTTGAACACTCATTCTTCTGGGTCCTGCCCAACAAGTTGCTCTATGCATTAATGAAAAGATCCTTTGTCTCTTTCCTTATATATTAGGAAGAGATACCTGGTAAGATTTATAAATGCAGAATATTTAATATCAAAAGTTAAATAAATTCTCTAGGCATTGGGATCTTTGTGCAGCATGCCCTAAGATCCATGTTTTGGTATCAGCTGAGTTCATGTGAACCACAGTATTTTAGCAAGAGAAGGGGTGCACTTTAAGTGCTTGCAAGTATAAAATATTAATTCTTGCTAGTGATAAGTACACAATTACAGACTATCCTGAGAATAATGAATCTGAAGAACTCCTATATTTTATATCGGTTCATCATGCAGGAGTAACTACGATTTGTCTAGACCAAACATGAATAAATCATTTGATTGTAAAGATAAATATAGATGTTTTTGCAAGCTATTTGTGATTAAAGCCTTACTGTGCTAAATAGAATAGAACATAGAATAGACATAGAATGAGTCTGAGCCCCTGACCTCAAGACAAAAGTAGAAGAAAAACTCTGAAAAAGGAAAGCAGAAGTAATAAAGCTTGATTAAGGTTACTTAGAAGGTCAGCTACCACAGTAAGAGTGAAGCACTGTTCTTCAAGCCCAATCTAGGCCAAATCTCTATTCATCAAACCATGCTGTATTTTATTACAAATAATTCTATGTACTTTCTGTGAAGTCTATTCCATTTTCTGTAAGGTTGCTTCCTACTGTGCTGTACTTCTAAGATTACTTGTTACTTAATGGAAAAGGAAAAGAAGATATACTTGGTGAAGTTAAAAAGCAACTGAAAGTACATAAAATCTATTAGAGCTCAAAGAAATCGTCCATTTTTTAAAATGGACAAATAATATTCTGGTTCTTTAATTTATCCTGGTGAATAAAATTGTAATTTTTCAACAAAATTATTTATTTTCCTAATTTTATTTGTAAAAATTAAATCATTTAAAGTCAAAATGTCAGTTAGGAAAATGAGGTTTGGCATAAGAAGAATTACAATAAAAATCCTTATGGAGAGGAGCAAGAAAAATGAAACAAGAAAATTTTCACAATCACAATGGAGCTCCTTAAAAAATACTATGTGAAGATAATTTGGAAGCTCTTTCAAAGAGAATATTTTTGTTCTCTGACCAACTCAGTATCTGAAACGTATTATTTATTCTTTACCTAAACCCAGGAGCACTATAAGATGTCTGTCCAAGATGTTAACTGGGATGTAATATAAATTCTTTTTGTACTGACTGACTACAGGAAGGTTCATTACGCCTGGTAAAAAAAAAACCCAGACAAACAACTTGGAAGTAATCTCAAATTTTTATGCAAGAATGATCATATTTTTACTTTATAAGTCTCAAGTTGAAACCTGAAATCTACACAGAACTTATCCAAGAGAAATTTCAAAATGTTAAAAATATTCGTTTATTTGTTTGTTTTGTTTCTTTTTTTTCCCTCAAAACATTGCCTAAAGCTTGCTTTTTTTTTTTTTTTTTTTTTTTTTTTTCTGGAGAGATGGGTTGCTGATACTTTCTTTGCCAAGCTTAACTATAGCAGGGTCCCATGAACAATCAAGTTGGTCAGCCAGCACATCCATCAATTTGTCTGTATCACAGAATACCCAGACTCACCCAGACTCTGAAGGGTGTTTTACAGCTGTACATATGGGAAGGTAAGGGGTGGATCTGGGGAGATCATTCTGTGGTAGTGGTGGTAATTCAGACCGAGAACTCTGATAAACTCAATTTTGAATATTTCCATTAACATTATTAAATTTTTTGCCAGGTTTTGTGACCATAGGTACCAAAGTTCTTTGTATAGAAAGATCAATCTCTGTCTTATGGAGAGTGAGACCGAATGGTTTGCCAAAATCCCCTTGGAGTCAAGGGGCAGAGTCTTTGGAGGAAATAGGATCTGAGACTTTCCAGGCTGTGCTGGCAGGCATTGCACGGCACTTGGCCATCTCTCCACTGCAAACCACACAGCTTAGTGCAGGAACAGAAATTTGGAGGCTTGTAAACATCTGAAGTGGACAGGCTGTACAATCTGTAAGGATGGGAACCTTTTTCAGTTCTAAAAGGGAGAAAAGGAGCCTAAAGCCTGATCCTGTCCTGTTCCCAGTATCCAGGCTTAAAGCTGAAAGTCTTTTTTCTAAGCTGTTACATCTTGCTTGAGGATGAAGTGTTGAGAGAAGGAAGCACATCTGGGGGGGCAAAAAAAAAAAAACCAGAAGCTTGGTGCATTGCTGCATATCAGAAGCAAGTTTAAACCCTAATGCTGTGAATGATAAAAATAATAGAAATGAACACAGTAACATAAAAACCCAAGAAAATATAGCTATGACAGAAGTTGTACCATGTTTAGGCTAAGACATGACTGTCCATCAGTCAGTTTCTGATTTCCCCACAATATAGAAAAGACCAAATCCTTCAAATCTCTTTGTTTTAGAATACTAATGTGAAAATGAATACAGCAACATTTTCTTTTCACCAAGACAAGGAAGTGAATAATTAAAATCTATTTTTGAAATACTTTAAGATCTTCATGCAAAAGCAAATTAAATATACTAATTTAAGTAATGTTTCATCTGTGTAGATTTAGAGAAAAAGCTTAACAGAGAGAAGAGTACTTTTGAAGTAATATTGTGGTACTGCCTGTAATTCTGTAATTTCAACCTCGGTTAATATTTTCTGCATCTTAATAATTCTCTAAATATGTGAAGATAAAACATTATTTATAGAGATAGAATTAATTTTGGAATTAGTATACTAGTTACAAATTAGAAGCTAATTGAGTAAAACAAAAAGAAAAGGTATTCCTGGGGTCCATTTTGTCCTTTTTGAAATATGTATTCCCAGACAATATTATATATTCAAATTAAAAAGCTCAGTGCTGAATCAGTCCAAGGTCATCACAGTTTGTCTGTTACAGTATCCCTCAAGTTTGATAAGAAAGCTACATTAATGAAAATGCATTAGATTTAAAAAAATACAGAACACTGCTAAGTTCTTGTATTAGTGATGATAATTTTGCATTTGACACGGAGTTAAAAAGAATTTCTCTATTTGATGGTGTATTAATGTCTGTACTGACAAATCCTTCAGCACATACTATAGCTGCCATTGCCTGGAGGAAAACCTAAGGACATTTTAAAGAGCACTGTGGAGGGAAGTTGTAAAGAAGTACTCAGTTTGGAGTTGTTAGACTGAAACCAAGCAGGAAGGTTTGATGTATTGCCAGAAGGCTTTATCTTCTCAAAAAGTTTATAATCAAACACAAAGGAGAGTCTACTGCATATTTTGTTGTTCAGCATACATGAAAAGTTGTTTTCTTTTCATTAATACATCTTTCTTTACACTCAGACTTATCCAAAACAACACACTCTGTAGATATTGTTACCACTCAAAGTCCAGGATTAATTCACTTCAATGAAAGTTTGATTTCTTTTAAAAGTGGTTTTTAAGCTATATTTAGCAGAGACATTTGAATCAGAAGGAAAGAGAAAATACAGGTTAATACTACAACATTTTCCAAATTGTCCATGTGAAATCTTGGAAGTGTTTTGCACAAATTATGGACTGGCTCTCTTAAAACAATCTGATTTGCAAGGGCAATTATTGCCTCACTTTCTATGGGGAAAATTGGGACTAAGGAATTAGTTAAAGTTATACATATATATTTCAGAGTGTTGAACAGTAAATGGAATCCATACCCCATTATGTCAACAATAATTTTCCACTGAAAGTGTAGGATAACGCTCACAAACACACGCTCCCCCTGCCCCATTGACATTGTGAATCGGATCTTATAATATTGATGTCTACAACATAGATAGCTTCGACTTCAGAACTTGCTGCAAGTTTCTCTTGAAATTAATGGAGAGTCAGTTGTTTTAAGACATGATCCACTCAATCTTACGGGGTGGCAGCTTTAGGAACGGTTAATCACAGTTCCCAAATGTCAATCTTTCTTTAGTGATGCTAAATAGAACCTGGACACACAGCTCAGAAATAAAGACATACATTTAAAAAAACTCTGCCCACAATAACCACTAGTGCATTTCCCAGAATTTTTCTGTGACTTTTTCATTAAAAACGATTGACAAGTACATGGCTATGAATATTAAGCAACCTTTTAAGGTGCTCATTCTCTGTTTTGAATGCACATAAATCAGTTAGGGCTACAGTTTTAAAGGCATTTAGACATTTAAAGGTAAGATGGAGATTATGTATTATGTGTGTTTTCTTACTTTTCAGCAATAAACAAGAAATGTTAATGACATTAATGATTTAGGAGGGAAATGTGACACAGGAGTATGAGAAAGAGTCAAGCTATAGGAATAAATTATTTTGAGATATATTAGCCCCAGATGAGCTGTGCTGAATAATATCACCTTGGCTAGGGGATAAAATTTTTCCTATGGCCTTACAAATTAGTAACTAACCTGATGTAAGTATGCACCTGGGTTTAATCTGCTGGCTTGCTCTTAAATGTCCACTGAATATTGTTGTATTATGCAGAGATGAAAAAGAAATTTGCCTCACATATACTTAGTGCTGGGTAGAAAACTGAAAGACTTGGAGTACAGCTGATATCCTGGCTACAGAAAAGTCAGTATCAGAACTCCCATGGAGCTGATTATGGAGAGATTGTCTTTCATCTTGAGTGTCATAGAGTAGCAAATGTGATGGCCAATATATTTAAAGATAATAATAAATTCTGTCAGTGGAAAAAAGAGAAAGAAAGAGATAAAGAAAGAGAGAGAAAGAGAGAGAGAAAGAGAGGAGAGAAAGAGAGGGGAGAAAGAGAAAGAAAGAAAGAGAGAGAGAGAAATTTTGCTCTTTTTCTCTCATTGGTTTGAGTGTCTTCAGGCTGAAAAGACAGAAATCATATAGCTGGTATTTAAAAAATAGGAAGAATGAATAAAAGAGATATTCTGGGAGACAAAACTAAAATGACAAAGTCTATAGAGTTTGTAGGTCTAAGAACCTTTATGGGATAAATAGACAAAGAGTAAGTCACTGACATAATTCAGTATTTTGCACTTAGGGTTTTCCTGACTCTACTGAAGTGCAGCCCACAGCCTGAGCAGAATCTCTTCTGCTCAGCGTTATCAGAGCCTCATTTAAAGTATCTTAATCAAAATTAAGTATGATGGTGTGAAGAAAAGAAGAGGTAGCTTCAAGCTGAGTATTAAGCCAAACTTTCAGCGAGTGAAATCTGTTCAAACATGCTATAGGATAGTGCTGAAAAAGCACAAGGAATCATGCTCCTGGGAGCATTCCAGTGTTGACAGATATATTACTATATGACTTTCCACTCTCAGTATCAATGATATGATATCTCTTCAGTTTAGCTTTTTCTCCTTGCTCGTGTTGCAGTTTGTGTTTTTATGTTCTGTTAGACATGGCACAAGGAGGTAGCAGCTCCCTCAGTAATGACATGGTGTATATTTAGAAAGGGATAATCAATTATATGGTCTGGGTCACTGAAGGATTAATTCACAGAGATGACACAGGGCATGATTTTGCATAAATATGGTGTAGTTCTACTATGTGGCCATGCAAGTGTTGCCTGGGACCATACTTGTGCTGCCATGCATCACCATGGCTATATCACAGCATTTATGTTCTAGGTTCCCAGATGAAGTCCAGCATCCTGTGTTAAGTTCTTTGGCTCCCTGTACAGTGCATATGGAGAAGTGAACATACCAGATAGGTATCCCTTAGCAAGTTGCTGCCCAAAGACATACTGGTCTGGGAAGGTATTAATTTACTAGATGGATAATTCCTTCTTGAAAAGATGGATGTTACTCCATTCAGGTTTGCAGCCCAGTTCTTCTGGATGTAGTGGCCCTGCTCTCAGAGTCAAGAGTAGGTTTTTTACATATTAGAGTAGCAGCGAGAATGCCAACCTTATTTATACTCTGGTTTTAAAAATGAGGAATTGCAAGGAAAGACTGGAAGTCCTTTTACGTCCTTTTGCTGCTCTGCATGAATCACGAAGTCTGAATAGAAAAAAATGACATTTTATTTATGATCTAATGATCTAATGATCTAATGATCAAATTTAGAGAAATTTGCATTACGTAAAGTTTAAGGGACTGGTTCTATTCTGACTGTTTCTGCAATATTTTAGCTCAGCGAGCATCTGTTTTAGTTAAGGCCTCTAAGTGTAACTTTAATGCACAAAGATCAAAGTAATTTTTATATTTTCATGATGTTCATTACCTTATATAAAAAGAAACCACATCTTGTGTTTGTTGGTTTATTATTTTGAATTCAGGTAGGTAATCTGGAAATAGAGAGTCAGTCTATAATTTTCTTAATAGACATGTGACTTTTTCATGGTTTATTTTGACTTGGTATTCTCCTTGCCCTGGGTGACATTTCCTTAATGCCCTCAAATACTTGAAACACAAAAACATTTTAGTGTTCCTTGTCTCAAAAGTGTTATTAAATGTGGGGGTTTTTTTGCATTAGTCTCAGAGCTTCTTAGTCTTCAAAAGTCCACATGGATCAATTGTAATACAAAGGGGAAAGAAAATTAATGCACTTCTTTTTCTAGGAATATATTATATTTTGAACAGTCTGACTGTTTTTCTGCCTGGGACTAGAGAATACTGAATGGATATCACCAGAGACTTAATGAACGTCTTTCTTGTTGGAAAAGACTTCTTCCTTCCTCCTTAGTTTTAATCTCCTCCTTCCTGTCTGCGGCAGATGGCATTATGCTGATGAAGAAGAGACATGTCTGGTTCTCAACAGCTTGTGCCAGAAGACCAGCAGTGCTTTTCCCTGCAAAACTCATTTTATGTAAAGAATAGAAGACAATTATTATTTAAAAAAAAAGGATAAAAAAAGAACTGAGCATTCATCAGTAAAGCATACTCAGGAAAAACAGGTACTGTTGAAATAGTGATATGCATGTGTTTTGTTAAACTCTTCACTGGGGTGAAACTCTTGTTGATTCTGTAGGGCCTGGGTGGGATGTAAAAAACACTGCAGCTGTGGTGCATGTGGGACACTTATTCTGATCAGATAGTCTAGACTAAAGCTTTTGAGTTCTCAATGAAATCATTAAATGCTGCAGGGAAGTAGATGGTTATCACAAATGATTAATATGCTGTTAGGTGAAAAGCCTGGTTTTGCATTAGAAAAAATCAAAAAATTAAAAAACCCCAGGTTTACTTTGCTTTCATAATAAACAACAAACTTCAAGCCAGTGAGACATTTGAGCAGAAGTCTACTTTGGCCAGAATTGTTATCTGGATGCTGCCAAATATTAAGTAGCCCAGCATGAGAAACCCAACAGGACCTATTTTTCATTTGAAGGTTAGATGTTCTCATATTCAGTTCTAATCAGCTGACTTTTAAGAATATTATCTCTTGTTCTATATTTTTAGTTTAAATTTAAAAAAAACCCAAAAATTGCATTAGACACTGACTAATATGACTTTCAAGACTTAGGATTTGTTCCTGTGTGTTGAGCTTTTTTTTTTTTTAGAAAAAGAAGAAATCTAATCTTATACTTTTATGGACAAAGGGCTCAGTGTTCAGGACAGTCATTCAGTCTGCAGATTAAAAAAAAAAAAAAAAAAATTGAAAATAGTATGCAATAAAATACTGTCTTCCAGAAAATGAACCACTAACATATTTAATATGAAACATTAAGGCATTTTTTAAATTATTATTTTCAACCTGTGGTAATCAAAACATGGAAAGAAATGTTTTAGACTTAAAACAAAATGTCATATTTATTTAGCCTATTTTATTAAAAATTATCCTCTTGTTATTTAAAGCCCAATGACAAGGCTAGATTTCCAAGAGAAAATCCTGGACATCCTGATGCTGGAAACACAGCATGAATATAGGATGAAAATAGATTTCTAAATTGGGATTGACACAATATAATCTACTGGCTTGTGTTTATGTTCTATTGACTTGTGGAGGATAGAGTGTTGGGCCACCCAAATGCTGTCTGATAACAATCCACTAGATATGATGACTTTCTGATGAATTTCTGACATGCTGCAGCTAAGGAAGGTTTTAATCTTTTCCATATGGCAGGAGGCTGTGAGTTCAAGCGGATCCCAGGTATTAAGGCCATGGTATTTTGTTATGGCCACTGTATTTTGCAGTGGCCATGGCATTTGTGATGTGATTATGATATTTTGCCATGTAAAATGTAACCAATATATTTGCCTTCTTAGCTGATTCTTTCTTTTATGGACAACTCCTCAAACCAAAAATAACCCAACAACCAACTAACCAACCAATCAACAAACAAACAAACAAACAAACAAAAACTCCCCAAACCCAAACAAAAAGAAAGCTGAAACAAATAAAACACAATCTCCCCCAAAAAACCCCAAACAACAAAAGCCAAGATAATGCAAACAACAAAACAGTATTCTCAGATTTTAAACCTCTCAAATGGCTGGGATTTAAGTTTTACATTTCCCCCAAAAGATTGATTATGCTCTTGCCACATTCACATGCCAGAAGTACACTGTATTGATTGAACGTCTACTGCTTTTAGCAGTTAATAAATCCCAAGTTAATGTTTACTGGCTTACGAAAGAGAGAGAGACACAATAACATTGAATATATTAATTGTACTTTTAAAATTAAATGTCGGTAGCATATCGGAAAGGTGGAACTATTTTCATTAATGCACCAGGTTGACAGCAAGTTGTGTTAACAAAGTTCAGCAAAATGTCTTCAGTGTCCCTGGGATGTTCATAAAAATAAATTATCCTGTGAAGACAGCATGCCTAGGGGAATTCTAACACATATAATTGTACCAGAATGCAAAGCAAGCCAACAGGTTTGCTGAGATGATTAACAGTTAACTGAGTTTGGAATATGAACAACTCTTTTGCATACCCATAATTTATTGTAATTTCTTTAGGTTGACTACAACCTGAGACCAATTCAGAGAAAAGAATGCTTATTTATCTTAGTTTTCTTTTGGATTGTGAATGAGATCACTTTTTTTAACTACATGGTTTCTGACCACTGACAGCACAGCCCAAAGTAAAGGTGCTCACTGATGCTGAATAGATGAGAAAAGGATGGTTATTACAGCTCAGGGAACTGCACTGTGGAGTATTTGACTCTGGGCCTTGATGTCAGCAGTCAGGATGGGAAAGGTAATTGCATTAATTAGCTTAACAAGAAAAATCTTCCAAAAACTTCTATCTGTTTCAGAATGAGATAAAATATTTTCAGGAAGGAAATATGTGGATCATTTGCGAAGTAGAAATCTTAGTTGAAGGCTACAACTTTGAATCTCGGTTAGCAGGGCGGGAGTCAGCAATTTAAAAGTTGGGTACCCAGGGCATGGTGATCAGTGAGGCTTTTTTTAGAGACCAGACAGATGTCTTGGACCATTATTCATTCCCTTTCTGAAGCAGGCATGTAAGGAAGGTGATCTGAATTACATCAATTGTTATGCTGTTCTCTTTGTCTTCAAGTACTGTAGGAAGAGTATAAATGGCTAAAGGGGACCACTCAAATGCTCTTCAGTGAGACTTTCATCCTGACATGGGTCATTGATGCATGAATTATTGTAGCATTTATTGCATCATATTGCAGGACACATTATTCCACAAAGGTGGATGAGGATTAAGTGACTTCCAGTGTTCTGAGCATATGAACATCATCACTTTTGACAATATTCTGACCTGGGTGTAATATCCACTATCCTTTATATGTTCATTCTGTTCCGTAGAAAGTAAGACAGAAACGAAAAAAAAAAAAAAAAAGGAAAAAACCCAAACCAGACCAAACCAAACCAACAAACAAAAGAATCAACCAAACAAAAAACCAACCAAACAAAAAACCCACAACCCCTCCCCCCAAAAAAACCTCAAAGAAAAAAACTAAACCAAACCAAAAAAACCCACCAAACAAAAACTAACAAAAAACCCCACCCTTCAGCCCCCAAACCAACAAAAAAACAAAACTCCCAAAACAAATCAAAAACCAATCAACCAATCAAAAGCCCCCAAAAAACCCAAACCAAGGAAACCTGTAATCCTGTGATCATCCCAGAGATCAAGTACCAAATCTAACAATTAACACACACTCAGCTAAAATGAGATCAGATACCAGGAGTCAAGGACATTTAGGAGAGCAGCAAACAGGCCAGACTGCAACAGATCCATGATGGAGACTATCCTAAATATATATTGTTAGGACAGAAACTGTCACAGCTGATATTTCTATATTATTGCACAGGCGGTTATTGGGTGACACACTGAACATCGTGAAACTTCTATTTTCACCAAATTCAAAGCACTCATATTTTTGGACACATAAAGTACCTAGCCTGACTAAGAGAGTAAACAGTACCAAAGATGATGAAAAAAAAATTAACTGTTGACAGAAATTTTGCTCTTCAGAGTGAGAATGAATGTGAAAGGAAAGACATGAAAGCAGAAAAGGAAGAGAATACACATAATAATAGTATACAGCATGCTTGGTAAACATAGAATTAAAGGAGTGGGGGAGGACCCAAACAGAAAAATCATCAGCATTAGAAAAATTTATGTGAAGCTATACTTTTCATCAACCAAGGTTGTGTCTAGAATATATACAATTTCATGACTCTTTATGCAGAAGACATTATTGGAGCAAAACTCAGAAATCGTGTCAGCAGTGATGTTTATGTTTTGAACACAGTACTAAAATTGAAGAAAATTCTGAAAAGGACTCCATAAAACATTGAGGAGCTGAAGAAACAAAGTTACAGACCTGCAAAAAGGCTCAGGCTATTACATTATCCATAAGAATGATGAGAGATGGTTTGATCACACTGTGTATGCTCTTTCTAAGACTGAAAATACCAGATATTGAGGAGTTTTTAATGTTGGAGTCAATGGTTTGAAACTGTAACTTCAGAGCTTTTAATTTAAACACATTTAGACCATGAAGATCAGTAAAAAAAAAAAACAGTATTGAGTAGAATTTTTAATTTATGAAGAAAACTTTTGTATTTGATATGAGCTTGGGTGCTGAGGAAGAAAATACAAAATTTCTTTCTACTTTAATGAAAAACTCTTGCTTCAACAAGATTACATGGAATCAGAACAACAGCCACAGTGGGACTGATATCAACTTCCTTACCTTCTATCCTCTGCACAAAAGGAATGAAAAAAATGGCTGTAGCAATTTTAAAGATTTTGATGCATTTCATATATATTTGACATTAAATACCTTAATTTCCCTCCATTCAGCATCTTTTAAGATATTTTAGCAGTGTGATGGCAGAATGCCAATTCATGGCAACCCAAATAGGTGGAAAAAAATTGCTTGCTGAAAGTATCTCCTTTTCTCTTCAGCTGGCTAAAATTAGCTGCCCAGTACCAAATCACTGTAATAAGGTGGGATAAATCCCACCATAAAAGAATTCACTGGAAAATAATTCATGAGAAAGGGCATGCTCTGTGAAAAAAGCACTTACCATCATGCATTTGCTGTAATTATACTTTAGTTTTCAAACTGTAATGAGCAGTGGTTCATATAAAAGGTAGGTTAAAAACATGGCTAATTTATTTTTATTTCCTTTGCTGATCATTTTGATGTAGGTGTTGTCTAAATGTTGATATACTATCTGTATTGAATTTACATCTCTGCTCATCGGCCACTTTATTGCAGTTTCACAACTGGAGAAATTAATGCTTGGAGACATCCAGTACAGTAGTACCTTTACTTTTGTGACATTTTTGTCCCTCCTCCCACTTTTTAATTTCCAAAATTCTAGAAAGAGTTGTATGAGGCATGTTTTGTAGGCACATGCCTACAAAAATATCCTCTGAGAGAGGATACCAAATGGGGGAAAGCAGGAGTGTGAAGTGACAGAAGCAAACAGCTGCTTTGTTTGCTTTCCAAAGCTGGGACCATGTCAAGAAATAAACCCAGGCGGGCTGCACAGGAATGGTTGCCTTTGGGAGACACAGGACTCTAAACAGTTCACAGTTGGAGTGCTTAATACAAAAGGGAAACAAATTGGTTTATAAACTGGGAGACATTTTTACCTCTTGCTTGGGATAAACACATTCCTCCCAAGTGGGGCTGGAATGAAAAGAAATTCAATGAGTCAACTGCATCTGGCACATGCTCATGGGAGAAGTCGTGACATTGTGCTGCTGGGAAATGCATAGGATCTGAGGGAGGGTGTGCTGAGAGAGGATGGATGAGAAACAGAAGAGATGAGAAAATTATTGTGAAATCTTCTCTTGGGTGTCATGAAAGCTTCCTACAATTCTGGTTCTACGTATGAGCTCATTTTAGTGGCAAATGAATCAAAGTGTAAAAGACACTGAAGGCTGGAACTCCTTCAGTGTATCATGGAGCATAACTGAGAAAGCTTTTCTTTCATCTTTTCATTTCCTGAGATTCTAGCTTTAAATAGTTAAAAAAAAAAATAAAAAAGAAAATTATTGTTTCCCTATCTGAAATTTCCACACCTTATCTCTTTTTTTTGCTACCCTTTGTAGCAGGGTGTTGATTGTGTTTATGTTAAGACTGTGTTTGAGTCTCATGCATTGGAGACATCTGTGAGGTGGCTTTGAACTACCTGCTTTCTACAGCTGTGAGGAAGAGAGCCATGGCAACACAAAGTGTGCTGTAGGCTTTAAAGTGTGCCCTTGAGATAGAAAGGAGGACAACATAATAAACCTTGACTACCTTCCAGATTGGAGTCAGAATAGATGTTAATTTGTCTCTTCGTATATTTTCCTGCTGCTAGTCACTTGTAATTGCTGTTTACAGACCCAAGTTGGAATGAGGTCATCACTTTGCCCCCAAGCTTTGGAATATTAAGCAGGATTTCTTAAACTTGGGTTGTCAGGGGTGCTGTCACCAGCTATCTTCTGCCATGCAGCACACGTCTGTTCTCAGTCCCATATATCACATCTTGGCCTTATCTGCATAAGCTTGGTAATAAAAACACCACAAAAAGGTTATTTGCTCATTTCTCATCCACTCCAGGAGTACCCCCACCACATATTTTAAGAATGTGTTCAGTGAGTACCTGGTGCTTTTTTTACTGTTCTTCAACATTCTCCTCCTTTTTCTGATCATTTTAAGCTCCCTGATTCCTTTCGTAGGGTAAAGTGGAGTTAAACTAAAATCTCTTATGTGATAAAGAAAGAAATAATTCTAGATGTTAAAATAGGTTGTCAGAAATGTTGACAAGTGTAGATAGAGTGTGATTTATGGACCTTTAACTTTTTAAATTAAAATCTTATATCCTTAGGTAATAAAGTACTGCTGGTGTGCATTGAATTCTCACACTGCATTCCAAATTATCTATAGTACATTAATTTACCATAGATCTGTTTCAGTTGTTTGAGTAAAATGGACAAGATAAATTGAATTAGTCTGAAGTATAAAGTCTGAAGTATGAGATTGTGAGGAAAGTGAAAGTCCATGAAGACTGTCAGATGTAAGAATTAATTGCTATCACTTGAAATATTAGTTGTGGAAAAGAGACACTGGGAGACAGAAATTTGGATACTCTTTGCTGGCTGATACAGTGGATTTCCTGTTCAGGGGCACACAGCTTAGAGGGATTTGTAGCATAGTTTCCTTTCAGGATGTCTCAAGTTAGAAATGAAAATTCCAGAATGTAACAGAAGTCATATAAAGTTGGGCCAATACCCCATAAGATCTGGATCCTGTCAGGCTCGTGGCACAATTCAGGGTGGTAGGCCAGAAACCTCAGGAAATTTAAATTTTGTAACACTCATCCCACAAAGAGTTTTCCTTATCATGCTTAATTGTAAACTTCCTAATATCCTGAGGCATGACAAAAAAAGAAAATCTTGACTATTCTAAATTTTAATTTTTTCTAATTCAAATGAATGATTTTTAAGTTCCAATTTTGAATTTTATGTGCTTATGCAGTCTAGTCACAGATACAGCAGAATACTTGGAGAGGCAGTTTTTGATTTTTTTCTCTGCCATGTGGTTAATAGAAAGCACTTAAAGTACTGTGGAAGGCCTTTTTGCAAACTACTTTTAGCTTAGGGGGATCAATAATTTTGAAAAGGGATATTGAGGAAAAATAAAGGTCATTCAAAATTATTTTAGGTACTGAAACATTTTCTGAAATCAAAATTTTAAAAGAAAATTACAAACCATGACACAGTGAAAACAGAAAATATCTCTCTTTTTATGGTTATTCTTTTTCCTGTAAAATTTTGGTCTTGACCTACCATGATTTTTTGGACTTTTCAGAGAAAAAAAAGAAAACAAAACAGATAAAATTACTATTTTGCAGATTAAGATACATTTGCAGTCATAAGTACTTTATATAGCTTTTTGGGGGGTTCCAATATCCCTATCAAGATATAGCATTTAGATGCCCTAAAAGTTACAGACGAAAGTTAAAATTCTTCTACAGAACTGCTGAAGGCATAAAGTTAAATAAAAGCAAAAAAAGGAAAAAAAAAAACCCAAACAAACCCAAAACAGGTCACAGCTGGATATGTAAGGATTTCAGCCAAGGCTGCATTATTGATCATGCATTGTTAGTTGACAGAGAAAGCTGGTCCCTTAGGCTGTCTTTACAGGGGGTAATTATGGAGGCATTTCCCATTTTAGATGTATGAAAAGGCAGTTCAGAAATATTTACCTGCTAACTTCTACTGAAGGAAGTCAGAAAATCGGGCTCCGAACTTAGTCCTCACCAGTGCACCAGATTTGAGGGATGAGCTGAACTTAAGGTTATTCATCAGAGCTGATCATCCAGTCTAATTGGTTTGATCTTCCCCATTGCTTTGTTTTAGAACAGCTACACTCTGAGTTTCATCAGAAGCAGATTCCTATCATGTTACATCATTTTCTCCAAAGGCAGGTAGGAAAATCATGAAATAAACATGATTGTTTCTGATATTTCCATATTTTAGTAGGGGAAATAGCAGAATGTGCTAAAAGAAGCCCAAATGATATGGAAAAATGTCTAATGTTTAATGTATGCAGCTCTTTTTGAAGCCAAACAGAAACATGTCTTTCCCAGTCAACCCAAAACATGTTAGGGACAAGGATGGAGAAAGATGATAAATACAAGAATTAATTCTGAAGTCAGTTCAGGAGCTACTCATCTATATAAAATCTAGCAATGTTCTTCTGTGGCATCTGAATCCCTAAACATGTAATTTCAGCTTCATTTCCCAGTGTGGTGCTTTGTTAGGTTAGTGTTTTCCACCTAGAGATGGAAGTCCGCAGAAGGAATATTGGTAGGTTTGCTGTATAAACTTTTTGTTTAAATTCAAATTTAGGCAAACAGAGTCCTCTTCTGAATCCTCAAATGAATTTGCTTTCTATTTTAACCTTCAAAGAATTTAGGTTTTAGGAACTCTCTAGAGGGCTAAAATTTAGGTACAAATCTAAATTAAATGAAATCTATAAGCTAACAATGATCTAATTATGTATATATTTCTGAAATTCTGGAAGATGAAGAACCTATCTGTGCCTCAGTAACCGCATAAAGTGAGATATAAGAATTGCCTCTGTATTTTCTCAGGTTTCATATCTATTTCATATTTTATATGCTTAGAGTGTAAGTAATTTAAAGTATCATTGAAATTATAAACTAATTCAGAAATCTCCTAACCTTCTTATTCCTTTCACCCATGCCTTCTCACATGAATGACTCTACATTTTCTGTGCTAAAATGAGAGGAAAACTTCAAGCTTGGGAATTGGATTGGGATAAATCTTTCTGCAGCAGGTGAGTTCTCTCTCTTGTGAGTTGGTTACATAACCTAAATGTCTGTGCCATAGACTATGAGAGCTGCAAAGAAGTTTGTGTAACTGATTTGCTGCAGTGTCCCTCCTCTCACAGAATTAATTTTTTCAGTATGGAGGGAGGTAATCATTAGTGCAGAGCCCACCATCCCACCCTTTTATCAGCATTATCAGCTTTTATCATCCATGACTGTTTAAATTTAGGATCTTGCCATTTTACATAACCTGAGTGGAACAAAAGGCCAGAACTCAAGAATGAATTCAGCTGCTTGTCTGCTCAGGTACCTCAAGACTGTGTATATGTTCAGAATTTTAATGTCTGTTATCAGCCAGGGTTAGACACATTTTTCCCTTCATCTAAATCTAAAAATGCTGAAAACATCTTGAAAAATGTTTTGCTATTTTACTTTTGGTTCAGAAATTATGCATTGCTTGGATTTGTGTACCGACAGATAATGAGGGAACATCACACAATATATGATAACAATAACACTGAAGTAATGTGAGAAAGTCATTTATCTTTCTGTTTCCACTCTGCCTGTGAGAATCTGAAAATCACTACCATTCTGATTTGAATAAATATTTTGGTGGGAAACATTCATTTGAATATAAAGGACTGAAGAGTTCAGCTATTTCCTATATGCACAGAAGTTAGATGGGAAGGGAAGAAAGAGATGAAGTACTGCTACTTATCAGCAATATATGCTGCATCTTTTGAATGTTTTGTCAGTATTAAAATACCTTATGTTTATTGATAATCTCTTTGCCAGACATATTTTGTAAGTCTATTGCTCAGAAAGGTGTCTTTTATTTTCCACATCTCTCTTTCTCTTCCCCTCTTATTCTAAATTGCTCAGCAGCTTGGAGGGATCTGTCAGAAATTTCACTAATTCTTCAGTATTCGCATGTACAGGTAGAACTAATTGATGTTAGGAGAATTATTAGAAAAATGTTTTTTTTTTTTTCTTTTTGTCCTTCCTTATGTTGATATAGGAATTAATAGTAGTTGATTATGATCTGTGCCCAGATGACATTGAAAAATTTTAACTCTGATGATGCATCTAACTCAGGCACTTAAGGAACATGCTAAGGATAAAGGATCTCTGGTTCTCTTGTGAGAGATCAGAAACCAAAAAAATACCCCTGTCCCTTATGTCTTTCTGTGCATCTGTAAACATAAAATTAACAGGGGTCAGGATCAACTTCTATGGATGTGAAAATTGCATTGGAAGGAGGAGAATAAGGTGAGGTTTTCTTGTCTTACATCTGGGATTCCTCAATGATCTGGAATATCTTTTTCAAGGAAACACCTTACGCTCTGAAAAAAAAAAATAAAAAAAATTAATGGTGTCAAAGAACTGGGGTGATTCTGCTTTTCTTTCTGCTATACTACAGTGCTGACAAGGGGCTCCACTCCAGGTAAGTGAAACACTTGACCTGACCTTAACCTCAATTCTGCTCATTTCCAGGTGTAGCAAAAAATAGATGAAAAGAAAAAGGATGCCAAATTCCCTTCTCTTTCCAAGTCTGGTAAACCTTATTATTGTTTTTTCCTTCTTTATTTTTTAGCCTTGACAAAGAAAAATACTTTATTTCAACATGTGAGAGGGAGCCCAAAACCCTAATTATTGCACTTGGTTTGAGGACTAAATGGAGCCAATTCAGGACTGTATGCAACTTAATGGTCAAAAAATAGACAAACTAGAACACTTTATTATAGTATAGTTCTTTCTTTCTCCAAAATTCATGGGCTGAATGCATAACTTTTAGCTGACAATCTGTTCTGAGTTTCGATCTAACAAGAAAATATTTTTTTCTTCAATTCTGTGGTTCCAACCTGCCAAAGCCGTGACAATTTTCTGATCTGACTTGTAAGGGTAGTGCCACTAATTTACCACAGCAAGACAGTAGTACGAAACAAAAAGTGCTGTTTACAAATTTATCGCAACAATCTCAGGTCTGATAATATGGTTTTGGCCTGCTAAATTTGAGTGTGCCCTTTGGAGCTTACATTGAATTTACTTTCTCAAAGTGAAAAAAATCCCCAAAAATGCAAAGAAAGACGTGAGCAGCTGCACATTTCCTAGTATTTTGCAGGATCTGTTTTAGACTAAACTCCTTGCTGAACATGGTTTCTCTGATTTCTAAGGACACCTTGTATTGGCATTGAGAGACACAATTACTCTGCCCGTGCTTGCCTAATTCATATATCACTTGACAACTGCAGATGCATAAACAAAATGATGTTCTTAGGTAAGTTGATTTGCAACCCAAGCTACAGCCCGAATTAACTATAGATAGGCATATAAACGAATTCTGAAAAAATCCTCAATATTCTATTTCAGTGAAGTAGATTTACTTTTCGTTCATAAGTTCCAACAGTAGAGACAAACCATCCTCCTGTGTGAAAGAATTTCCTGCGAGCAGCAAAAGTTATTTAAAAACAAGCATAGTTTTCTCACAAGAATACCCTGAAATCTTACAGTGTTCATGACTGTGTTCCTGTTCAGCTACCTTAAAATATGAAGCTTGACCCGGTGCTTTGAAACACCTCTCACAAATGAGACATGAAGATGCTATACTGGGACTAAAAGCTAAATGAAGTGGCGGTGGTGGTCCATTAGCTAGCAGTTTCTTCACTAAATCTATACTTATGACTCAGAATGAAGTACTGTGCTTTAGATGAAAAGTAAAACTGAGGTCCCTGACCATTTTGTTTCATTAAACATCCAATGACACTTTTAACCAAAGCAGAGGATGTTAAGTTCAATGTTCTTACAAAATTCCTATCTGGATAATTACATCCTGCTCTGCCTAACTTCCCCCTAGAGAAAATTTAATTAAAATGATTTGATGTCTCTCTGGCACAGAGTAGACAGGTGTCTGTAACACAAAAGCCACCAGCAAAATTGACATAAATTGATGTTCTTCTGTGGCAGGGAGAGCGAGGATAGAAGCATTACTTTCTCCTTACCAGAAATGGCCATTACATTTTAGGCACTGGGCACATATATATTATGCTGCTGATAACAAAGTGCTAAATGTTTTTGATATCTGCCCAGAACTTCTTTTAAGGAGTAGGAACTGAATTCATAGCTCATAGCCCTTTTGGCAATCAACTGGATTCTCACTAGGTTTTATTAATGTTATAAGTAGTGATTAAATAGATATACACAGGAGAGGATGGTGAAGACACTCTTGCAATGCAGTTGGGAATCTGCAACACAGACATTGAGAAAGTCTTTTGCATTAATAATCAAAGAATCACAGAACCACTGGGGTTGGAGGGCACCTTGGGGGATCACATAGTTCAACACCTCTTCCAGAGCAGGATCAGCTAAAGCAGGTTGGTCAGGACAATATCAAGTCATGTTTGAGTATCTTAAATGATTGAGAGTCCACAATCTCTCTGGGAAATCTATGCCAGTCTTTGCTCTTATAGTAAAACTCCCTGTTTTCCTTCTGTTTAAACAGAAGTCCCTGTTCTTTGACTTATGTTTATTACTTCATGTCCTTCCACTGGGCACCACTGGGTCTGTCTCCAGTTTCTTTACTCTCTCATCAGGTATTTATACACATTGAAATTCATTACCAGAACATTCTCTTCTTCAGCCTGAGAAATCCCAGCTCTTTCAGCCTTCCCTTTCATGTCAGCTGCCCCAAGCCCTTAACTAAGTTGTGGAGATTTTCTGGACTTATCTCAGCACATCCATGTCTCTTTTGCACTTTGGTGCCCAGATCTTGACCCAGACCTCCAGATGGGTGTCCCTAGGGCTCAGTAAAGACTGATAAAATATTTTACTTTCTTGTACTTCTTTCAACTGGACAGATGAGCATCCGCTGTTTCCTAAATACATCTGCACCCAGTGACAAAAAGTAAATAGTGGGGTTTCTTGGAGGAGAAGGTTGATAAACTCAAGGAGCAGATGAGCATATTCTCTAGACCTCATACATCTTGCAAATATTTTGCAAGGTCCTCTTCCATATGACTGTCATTCTTTACCAGTTCTTAGCAGCAGCTTAGCCTTTTAAAGCTTTAATTAAACTGTCTCACCAATGGACAGTTAATGATTTAAAAGGAAACAATTCACCAATGTCATGTCCCTCCATTATACAGTACACATTTTAATGCTTTGTACTGAATCAGTTGCTTATCAAGACCTTGAATATCTCAACAATCATGCTACGTTTCGTCAAAATAACATAGCATGATACAATGTGGTTAAAACAGAGTGACAGCAAGAGCTGTGGCTTGAATGTAAATGCTGCGTTATACCATGGCAAAAAAATGTTCCACAAATCTAATGAGTCAGACATAGCCTTGAGTCTGGATGATATTCAGCATAATGACACGGCTCAAAAGTAATTGCCAAACAGTCCCTCATCACTCACAGAGCCTACTCAGTCATCTAGAGCCTCTGCAAGCAAAACTCCCAGTGACTTCGACAATGTAATGCCTTAGAAATGAACCCAAGATTATTCAGGAGAAAAAAAGAAGTGAAAGTCAAACAGAAAAACAATCACTTTAGAATGTATACAGCTTCCATCATCATAATATCTGTGCACTTCACAATCTTTTTCCAAAATGCTATTAAGCATTCACAAAGCAGCATTTTTATGAATGGATATCTGATGCATCCAAGGTCATGAAAGAGATGTGGCAAACAGCAATACAACAACTCACCCTGGGAGACAAACCTTATCCCAGGATAGGGGGAATTTCAGTAGTTGTCTAATAATGACTAGGATCTGCTAATAGGTTATTTTATGCATCAAATTTTATCATTAAAATACATCCATTAAAGTCGGAATCAATATTGATATTCAGACTGATTTCCTTATTGTTATTGACAGCAAACTCCATCCTGAGATAAAAACTTTCCTAGTAGCCAACTAAAATAAGCCCTACTGCAGTGCTAGATCACTTGTGCTTCTTTTCTTTTCCAGTTAATTATAATAATTGATTCTATTGATCCCAAGCTTTTTCTGAGAATGTTTGTGCATGAATAACTCAAGAATGAATAGTCAGAGCAACCCTTCTAACCCAAAGATTGTCTGCAGGAGATGACCAAGGATTAAGGATGGATATATGAATGTAGTGAATAACAAGAATAACAGGCACTGGCAAAGCAGCTGCACCAGAGCCTGTTCTCCAGCAGGATGTTGTGGTTAGCCCCAGGCAGCAGCCAAGCACCCCACAACCCCTGATTTCCCCCTGCCTCCTGCAGTGGGACAGGAGAAAAGCAAGACTGAAACAGACCCCATGGGTAGTTTAGTAAAATAAAGAAGTTTAAAAAGGAAGGGAAGGGAAGGGAAGGGAAGGGAAGGGAAGGGAAGGGAAGGGAAGGGAAGGGAAGGGAAGGGAAGGGAAGGGAAGGGAAGGGAAGGGAAGGGAAGGGAAGGGAAGGGAAGGGAAGGGAAGGGAAGGGAAGGGAAGGGAAAGCAACAAAACCAGGGATGCAAAAGGCTTTCCCAATCTGATTAATGGCCAGCCAGTTTCTGAGCAATGTCTACCTTCCTTTCAAACCCCTATTCCCCATGTTTTATTGATGAACATGATTTTATATGGCATGGGATATCCTTTTGGTCAGTTTGAGTCAACCCTCCTGGTTGTTAACAACCCCCCAGCTTGTTGCGTGCCCCTAACACACTTTCTAGGGGCACAAATTTGGGAAAAAAGAAGGACTTGACACTGTGCAAGTGCTGTTCCACCATAGCCCAGTGTGTTATAAGCACGTAGTCACAAAATTAAAGCACAGCACTACATGGAAGAAAATTATGTCCATCTGAACCATGTTCAGTATACTATGGGATCTCCTCCAAGTCTATAAATCGTACTAAGATTTAAACAAGGATGGGCACATCCATTATTCTATTAGAAACAGGCAGTCAGCTGACTTGTCAAGTCTTGGTACTGTTTTTGGGTTCATGGGATTTTTTCTTTGGTTTTGGTTTTGGTTTTGGTTTGGTTTTTATGGGGATATTTTAAATGCCTACATCTTTATTTGCTTTTAAATGAAATAGTTAATGGCATCTGTTATTTAGGATTTCTCTTTTTTCATTTTAAATTATAGGGAGAGGAAGTTAGATTTTCTATTTTAACAAAACATAATATTTCACTACAAATTGTTAGGATTTAATTTGTCCTCTTCCTGCTATAAATGTTTCTAAATTTTATCACAGGCCTTTATCTTAGATTCTAAGCTTTATGACTTTAGGCTATTGCTGGAAAGGGACTTTATTACAGGATGGTCACATCCCTTACTTTGTAAACAAATTGACTTTTCTTGTTTCTGTTTTGTTTGGCTGAGTAATTGTCTGTTAATTTCTTGCAACAATTCTCCTCATCGCAAAGACTTATTGCACTTTTTAAAATAAAATTGGTGGAGTGACCTTTTTGCCTATGACCACATCCTAATTTCCTTTTAAATTGAGAGTGAACCCTTACATAGGAAAGAGTAATCAAGGAACAGAGTTTTATTTATTAGCATTGATTCTACAAATCACCTTGTGCAGCAAACAAACTGTATGGACAATACAATAATTTAACAATTCTCTTGAATCTCAGAGTCTGTCTTCTGACCCTTGCCAGTGGTGCAAGGAAAACAGGCAAAACAATGAGCAGCAATCACTTTTCTTCACCCTTTTGCTCTTTTATGGCTCACAACACAATAATGTAATTTACCACAAGCAGGGAAATCCCCAAGGGGTGCTTTAGGGAATAGGAACTGGCCTTAGGCTCTTATGGGGTATTTTAAGGATACTATTTTAGGGAGAAAAATCCCTACAGTATTATCCTCTCCCCCCTTCTTCTCTACCTCCTGATATTAAAGCAATAGGTTGGCACCAAACCTACAACAATTAGCCTCAGTTTGTAGATTTGGAGTAAATGGTAAAAGGCAGTGTGAATCTGGTCTTGGGACCAATGCAGTTTAAATTGCTTCAAATTCTCATCTGCTTATTCTCAGGACACTGACCTATAGCTTTGTATGCTAGGCCAGCTTCCACAGGATTAGAAGCTGATTTCTTTACATGTCTTCTTACTCAGTGGTGAAAGATTAAACTCTTCCAAGGATCTGCAAAAAAGGAAAAAGTCTTAGAAGAACCAGAAGTGCATAAATAAGTACATAAAGTACAGAGCAAAATAAAAGTATTCCTAAAACATGATACTAAGGCTACAAAAAGATTTCTTTATGAGTCAGGCTAAAAGAAATCTATTTCATTTAAGTGTGAAACTGTACTGTCAGAAAAAACTGAACCAAATAGTATTACTAGAAATGAAAAATGATTTCTAGTGCCTAAAGCTCTGTATAGCACTGAAGAGATGCTCGGATCATACAAGTAGACCAACTGATATTTGTGGTAGGAATGGAAAGAAGCCTGGAGAGCTTCAAAAACGCTTCTTTCTTAAATGGTAACACCGAAAAGTTGCATTATGATGGAATGTTTTTCGTCCTTTGACAATGAGGATGACAATATTTTGGATATCCATTTGCTCTCCTCATTTTGGCAAGATATGAGTTCTTAGTGACAAGACATATTGAGGATATTAAATTTCACACTGGATTCTGTCAGGCTGGATTGACTAAACCCAGGCATTTCATCATTCTCTTTGGAAAGCAGGACTTTAGGAGAATGTGGTGGTGCTTGAATTCAATTCCAGTTGGGTTTTTCACTGCTCCAGTTTGGTTTTATAAGTTGTGTTTTATAATCGTTTTGGAAAATTGTAATTATTACTATTGTTTAAGATGGCCTCTCCTTCTCTCCTTCCCTCAGACTTTCCCGCCAAAACCTTGGTTGTCCTGGTAACCCTATCCCATAATAGTTGTTTACCACTTTTCTGTTAAATGTCAATCTTTAAGTTATATAACTTCCCCACCCCCTCATCATGTATTCCTCCTCCCCAAGTTACTTATTATTGGTTCAAAAGTTGTGCATTCCCTCATTATAAGTTGGCAAAAGGTCATGATTGGTCCCACTCAATCCCACCCCTGTAACCCACTCAATAAAGAGCCGTGCCATCCCGAGGCCAGCGTCTCTCTCGGAGCGCTGCCTTGGGGAACACGCACCCCCTTGGTTGCACATCCTGAGAGTCCCGCCTTTCTATTCTGCGCACTATCCGCACTGTGGTCGGGTTTGCCCACGCCTCTGGCAAAGTGGCCCCCGGGTTGTAGTGGCGGCAGGGCTGGCCGGAGCTGCACCCTTGGTATAGCCGAACCACTGCAGGAGAAGTCTTCTAGATGCTTCCTGTGGAAAAGAGATATTCTAGATACAGGGGGTTGAATAGTAGGAATAGTTTTTTAAATACCTGGCAGTGCCAGTGATGAACATAACTAAAACAAATTATCAGAGTAGTAGAAAACACAACCTAAATCTGACCCAGAGCCAAGTATAAATCACTGAAGATAGTGAGATTAAAACTGGTGACAGATATGATTTGAATAAGTGAAAGTGCCAGTGCTATATAAAGACATGGACCTGCTAGAAAGAGCTAGAAAGTGCATCAGAACTAGTGAATTTTTTTTAACTGTAGACCAGAGTTGGTAGAAGGCCCATTGATTCTGTAAAAGCAACATTATAAAGAGAAAAAAATGAGTGCTATGTATAGATGCCCTTTACCTTGAAAACTGAAGATTAGAAAACCGATCAGAAAAAAGTATTATTGAAGAAAATTCATTTTTTTATTGCTTCTGCTGAATGTCAGTGTTACAGTCAGTACACAGAGTTTGCACTAACGCAACCAAAAGGAGTCTAAACATTTACACAGGTGTTTGGACAAGGTTTTACTTTTGCCACAATTGTAGTGACCACTAATATTTTCAAAGGCTGCTTGAAACCAAAACTTACTGTATTTCTTCTTCATTTGTGTAATTTTGAGAAGGACAAGACTGGCAGAAAGATTCGAAGGGGGAGAAACTTTTCCCCATATCATTTATCTATCAGTGTAAAGGAACTATGACAGCTGGTGAGGAGAAAAGTAAGCTTTAACATAATATAACTTTTTAAAAAAATATTATATCAAAAAGTTTTTTACAAGACTCTTTTTCCCTTTCATATGAAAGATTTTTGAAATGAGAAGATTTGGCTATGAAGTTTATGGGTCATGAAAGAGAAGAAAACAAATAATTTTAAAATCAAGAGTCTGAAGACTAGAAAAAATTTAATAACAATGGTAATATGGAAAAAATGAGTAAGAGAAAAGTGCAAAAGAGCTGCATTTGAGAGGGAAGATGTCCTTGTACCTATCTGTTCTGGAGTTGGAGGGCAGCTCTGGAAAAAAGCACAAAGATGAAGCCAAGCTTGTCACATTGCAGTGTGATATGAGGATGAGAGAGAATAAACATAAACTCTAAGAAGTTCAAATTTTATATAAATAAGAAATTTTTTATATTTTCTGCCTTTTTTCTCTTTTTTAATCACTGTCTTGCAGTGGGTTAGGTTGCCCAGAGAGGCTGTGCCAAGTTTATCCTTGTGAGTTTTCAATATAAAGCCCAGAACAGTCTGATCTGACTTAAGCGTTGATCTCCAGAATGTCTCTTCCAAGCCTAATTATCCTGTGATTCCTTGATTTTGTGACTGCAGTATACCTTAATGCAGAAGAGTTAATGTTGGCCCTTATATTTTTACTTCCCTTATTGAGGGAAAGTATTGGATAAATGCAAAGTCGGTTCTTTATACATCCTTGCAAATATGTGCTCAGCTGGGGTTCAGAAAGCAGGAAATTTTCTGACAAGTTTTGCTAATCAAAGGCAATTCTGTGCAGGTTTCCTTTACAGGAAACAGTCCAAACTGAGGCGATGGAAGTGACTGCTCAGGTAGTTTAACTCCCCCTGACCTGCTTGAAACTAACAAAACATTGGATAACAGTGTTTTGATCCCATTGGACTTGCTGATGTTAAATCAGGCAAATCCTCTGCCATGCTCTGCATGCCACGATAAACACAGTAAATGAGAGGAAAATGTAATGAGGGATTGTTTGGCAAAGCTTAGCATAGATGTTACATCATCATTACACTCACTGTATTCTAAAATCACAGTTATCTCTCTCCAAGAGCTGCACTCACTTCTGGATTAGATAAAGAAAAATGTAGACTATTTTGAAACAGCCTTCAGGTTTGTGGCCTGGGTAATTCTAACTCCTCTTTCTATGGTTAATGGAGATAACTGGGGTCAGAGGCATTCTGTTGGATAGTTTTTCATTCTGAAAATGTTGGGTGTTTGCTAACTGTGATACCTGGCCAAAAATATGGGCAAAGAAGGCATCAGAAAAGCACAAAAGGAAAGCTTAACAGTGGAGGAAAATAAACAGTGAGTAAGGTAAAAGGAGAGAGGGTGGAAAGGAGGACCTGGGGATGTTGTGCAATGCAAGGAAATAGAGACAATGAGCTAAAAAGAGAGAGGAGAAGATACAGAGTGAGAAACAGGGTTGAATGCCCCCAAATAAATAATAAATTACAAAATCCCAAACAGATTCACAGACTGTCACACGGTGCAGAAAGTGAGCATGGCAGCAGGTATTTCTGTATTTCTGCTCGATGTAATTACTGCTGTAAGCCTAGAGCAGTGTTATACAAAAGAGAGAAGTTAAAATTGCTCAGGCCAGCATTTTAGGCAACTTTCTTTAAGACACATTTCTAAGCAGTGCCACTAACCTGAGGGCAAGCTAAGTAATGCCACATCGAAGTTTGCTTGTGATTCACTGCTGACTTACATCTGGTAAAGAAGCATGCCCAAGGCAGTCTAAAATATGGCCAGCCACAAACATGGGTTAAATTAATGTGGTTCAGCTAAAATGTAGTGCATGAAATAAGAGCCAGTCTAGTCAGTGTATGAAAATACAAACTTTTATGGCTTCAACTTACTGAACCAGACTATAACTGAAGTGAGGAACCTCTGGGACATTTTTAGAGCCCTGAGAAAAGTGACATGAGTGTGATGCTTAGGCTTTAGCTGCATTCTTCCTGCCATCATTTTTAAATTGCAAATAACTCTAACTTTTGACTATTACTATGTGACTAATTGTGAAGAAACTGGGAGAAGTATCCCTCCTCCCCCTCAGGCATCATTTACATTCACACGTTTAGCATGGCCAGCACAGATGGGAGTGCCTCAGATCCCACAGAACAGGCACATTCCTTGTTGTGCTGCAAAGTGCCACATGCAGCACTGACCAGCTGTTGGGACCTGTAGCATGACTGCAGGAGTGCAAATGCACCAGTGGTGTCTGCAAGCTTGGCTGGAACATGCCACCATCATGGAGAGGTTTCAGATAAGGACAGATCCAAAGTTACCTTTGGAAAGCGTCTCTCCTTCTGACATCCTCCAGAAAAACTTTTAAAGGAGGCATCCATAATCTCCACAAGCCCAGAGTGATGATTTTTGCATTCCCCACAGCTTTCCTGGGTTGTTCAGGAAATTTCAAGCTACAAATCCCATGTCTAGGGCAGAAGGAAACCACTGTTGAAATTCCAATGAAATTCCAACATTAAGAAAAAAAGTGGGCAGAGGGCTGATGAGTAACTGATGTTTATTCCTCCAGGGAGAGCAAAAGGGATCAGAGGGTTTAAATCCTCAATTATTAATGGAGTGATTATGTAATAGTGTGTGCACGAGTGTTAAGAAAGGCAGAGCTACAATTTCACATAAAGATTGAACTTCAGAACTAAGGAGAAAGCAACAGACTATGAGAAAGGAGGGACTGAAATGAAAACCAGTTGTTCCATGAACTCCAATTTTACAGTGCTCCAAAACTCACTGAGCTGTACCAACTGGCATATCATCAAAATTGGGAATAACATAAAACTGCCCACCCTTGAAGCATGACATGAGGAAATTTTGCAATTATGGAATACTGAATATATTCCAACAAAACAAAGTGCCAGGCAGCTCATCTCCACCTACTTCCCATGCTCAGAATATAAATAGAAAAGGGAACATCGGCAAAACCTGTGGTTGGATCCTTTGTCGCTGAAGGCTTTTTAAGCAACTGAAGATTAATCATCCTTTTAATCAGAAGAAGATTGAGGACTAAGGACTTATCACCAAACAACTTACTTGGGTAAATTACTCAAAGCACCTAATTAAACTGATATACTCTCTTACCAGGATGTAAACTTAAAAGTCTGAAACCCTGTAAACAGTACAAAGGTGCTTACCCATTATCCATGATTCATTTCTCTGTTGGTGGAATGGATAACAATAACTTTCTGAGAGCGCCATAAAAATTAATTTAAAGAGTGTAGTAGCCACATAAAGACCCTTTTCTTTCTCTCTTTACATCATAAATTGCCAGATAAGGCACAGAGATTTTTATTAGTTATGAAATGGTAAACTAACAGCAATATTTACAGCTTTGTACATCATCTAAAAAAATGCCTTGAGCTGTTTGAAGATTTGTTATACAGTTATTATTGCTGAAAAATAATTGCATCTGCTCCAAAGTTTGCTCAGTTCTATAAAAAAAATTAGTAGAACATGATTAAGAACAAGATCTGAGTTCATGTCATGTTACTTTATTCTATTCCCTGAGTTGCCTTTTTATGAAGCCTAACCATGATGGTTTTCTTTGCTGCTAATGGATAGCGACTGGTTCCAGATCAATCTTATTCACTACAAGATTGGATGTCAGTCAGAACTTTCAGTGAGCAAATAAATTTGGGTGGGATCCCTTATAGATGTCTTGAATGGGGAATCTTAGGTCAAATTATTAAATTATTACTTCTTCCCATCTTTCTTTGAGAAGGGATCAAACCTCCGTTCCTGAAACAGATGTCTGATCATAATATAGGCAATATTAGCTTCCTTTAAACCTGACCAAAAATATACTAAAATATTGAAATGAGAACAAGCATATTGGCAGCATTGTCTGGTGGCAGGTGTCCATACCTATGGCACAGGGGGTTGGAATTAGATGATCTTTAAGGTCCCTTCCAACCCAAAACATTCTGTGATTCTATAAGCATTTTGTAGCAGTGTGAGGTCACAGACAGTCAGATACAAAATGTAAACATTTTACGTAACTATCGAAGTAGAAATAGTCAAGACAAGGGAAGATGAATGTAGCTGCTGGCAGGAGTCATTCAAACAGTGATAATTTGCTAGACAAAGGAGAAGGAAAGTTCAAGTAATAGCAAACAGATAATCCTACTGAATACAGGGAAGATGACTGAAAAAACCAAAACCCAAGATAAGCAGTCAGGAGCAGATAAGGCAGATGAGACTGCTCCTTTTGGGAGGGGGGCAATAGCAGCAATGTCACAGGGTGAAAGAACATAAGTCTGACTCAATTCTGATTTCTCTAATCGAGAGGCTCTGAAGTCTGGTCTCAGCTACCACCTGCCAGTGGCTGTAGCCACGGGCACTACAAGTATAGCTGGGGTGTTGTGCACTCATCTCTGATTTAGGATATGGGTACCAAAGGCTAATAGCTCTATATGGTGTTTGTGATTAACAGCGTGTAAGGATTACCCATTAGCATCTGTGCTCTCAAGGAATAAATTAATTCAGCAAAGATTTGATTTACACTGGACTGATATATCAGTCTTCCAAGCACTTCCATCCCAGCCAACTCTAATTCCCTAATGGATTTATATTTATATAAATACATTGCCACCCTGGTTTTTCCAGAATTTCCCTACATTATTTCTACCTCTACCAAACAGTGGGGAATTTCCCAAGGGGAAATCTTGCTGCACTCCCTATATGCCAGCATATAATCCAAACAAAACTGTCAGGGCTCCATCACTTTTTGCTGTCACCCTATGTAGCCAAAGATATGATAACGAGGGGGTTTTTTTATTATGTCTCTCATACTGATGGTGTTATACAAATAATAAATATCAACAGCTATTTATAGTTCCAATTTATACTTATCCAGTCAGACATAAATTGGAAAAAGACAACTGTGACCAGACAAGCAGAGCTGAATTGTATGAATTTCAGACAGTGAATAAAAAGTCTTGTGCTTATAACTAGCATGTTTGATTTTGTTTTTCACTTATTTGCTTTCACATTTGAAAGAATAAAGAAAAGAAATAAAGAAACATAATAGACTAAATTAAATAACAAGAACAACAAAAAGAAAAATATCTACTCTAGCAATGGCAACTTACTGAAGGTCATTTTTTGGAAAAATAGCCCATTGAGAAAAAGAAACAAAATATATTTTCCTGGCTGTGATATATCCTGGGCTAAATATAGATCCCCTACTGGAAATCCCACATAGTCAATACTTTTTACAACTGGATTGGAAAATGTATTGGACAAAGTATTCCAGGAAAAGTTTGTCTTGGGAGAATGGTTTAGTAGGTTTATTCTATTCCTAGCTTGTAAAATACCTGTAGTGGTTTAGTCCAGCTAGAAACTAAGAACCACATTTCTTTTTGCTTACTCCTCTCCAAGCCCCTGCTGGGGAGGATGGTTGGAAAGGAAAGGAAAACCTTGAGGATTGAGAGAAGCTTATTAGTTGAAATAAAATATTAGAATAATGATAATGATAATAATAATGATAATAATAATAACAATGCTATAATAATAATAATGGTGATTATAATCATCATCGTCATCATCAATGTAATGAAAAGGAGGGAGAGAGATAAAACCCAAGGGAAACAAGTGATGTCCAGTAAAATTTCTCCCCACACTGACCAATGCCCATCCCATCCCTGAGTAGTGATTGGCAGTTCCCAGCCCCCAGTTTATGGACCAGTCATGACATTCCTTGGTATGGAATATCCCTTTGGCCAGCTTGGGACAGCTGTCCTGGCCTTGCTCCCTCACAGGTTCTTGTGCACCTCCTCACTGGCAGAGCAAGGGAAACTGAAAAGTTCTTGACTTTGGATGAACACTGCTTAGCAAAATCTACATCAATGTGTTGTCAACATTATTCTCATACTAAAACACAAAATAAAGCACTATAACAGCTACTGAGAAGAAAATTAACTCTATCCCAGCTGAAAGCAGAACAATACTGGATTGACACAAAACTTGGTGACTTCATTATTCATTCCTTATAGTTGATTTTTGAGTTTTGCTGGTTTTATGAGTGATCTTAACTACAGAGACAAATTCTGATGTTGTTTTTGCATTGCACAAACCTTTTGCTATGTTAAACTGACTTGAAACAGGGGAGAAGGTACTATACATAATTTATAATTTGTTGCTCTCACCTGGGAAAGGGAGAGAGCAATATTTATAAGGAAAGAAGAAGACACATCAGACTGTTGACAAATAAGTATTTTTCTGCACAGAGGCAAATTCCTATGATTGTAAATTGACTCATGGTCATTGTTTTGATAGCTTGTAAATACAGCTTATTCAATTTCTGCTCTTTTATTTGTTTGTTTTAATGTGTAAAATGTGACAATATTGTAGGAAAAGTAGAGCCTGAAAAAGCCAATGAAAGAGTCAAGAGATCTCTCAAAGTGTGTTTACTTTGGCATAGGAAGACAAAATTAAGTGTAATGACTTCTGACTCCAACCATAAAACATTGGTACCTGTCCAGACCATTGACTTATTTCATTCAAAAAATGGAATCTGCAGCAAATTTGCATTGTTCTGTTTGTCACCTTGCACTCTGTTAGAGCTAATTGTCTTTATGAGGCTGAAAATCCAAGCTCAAAGGTCCAATTCATGTCCTGACTGCAGGATAGCTGGCAGAAGATGTGAGTAGAGAAGACCTGGAAAAAAGAGTGACAGATTGTTTTTCTGGAGCTTTTTCAGGGTAGCCCTTCAAGAGAAGCTGCATTAATTTCAATAGAGGAAAAGTAAAGACTGATGTAATTTAATTTGGGGTTAGCTTAGAGAGAGTGGAAAATGATGTAAGGTGCAGAAAATGTCCAATGGAACTATGGTGAAAACTTATCTGTTTTCCAAGTTTGCACTAATGGAAGAAAATAATTTGTTTTACATCAGATGATATTAAGAAGGAAAGCCTGCTAAACCAAGCAAAATCTTTGCTGGGTTAGGTGGTAGTTGCACTCTTCTATACACACCTTTTAATTTTTTATTTTTTTTCATAAAAGAACACCAAAAATCAAAACTGATATAATCTTTAATTGCAATCTTCCAGGATACAAGGGGAATACATGGAATGTGTTACTAAGGAGGAGACAAGGTTTAGCTTTTAAAAACCCAACTTTTAAATTACCTGCAACAAGTCTAATGTTATAAAGTATTTTGAATAGCTTTTCCTACACCTGAAAATAGATCATAAAATTAAAATCTCTGAGCTTCAATGACAGATTCTCCTCTGCTTGCTTGAAAAGAGAAACAACTAATATACTTATGTATATGCACTAATCATAGAAGATGGTAAAGCAATAGGCCAGTTTATAATTTGTTGGGTTTTTTTCTACATAATGACTGTAGATTCTCTGCTCACCAAAAAACCTCAGCCTGTTTATTTTTTTAATGATGAGCTGCTACCCAAAAGAAACAAAGTGGCATTCTGTTGACACCATATGGTGGCTGAAAAATGGATTCCATAGTATTCTATTTGTTAGAATGTCTTCTGAGTTTCTGTATCCATAATTTATGTTGGGGCCTTCTCTGATTGCCAAAATATTCAAACGGCTTTCTCTTCACAGGGTAGCCTGCGTGGGGGGAAGAAGGTTTTCAAAACAGCAGGACCCGAACAATCTCCTACTGCTCAGAGGAGAAATAATTTCCAAGCTTCTGTCCTTCTGGCTGCTTTCATTGTAATAATAATTTACATCCTGTGCAAGGAAACTGTTTGCATTCAGAAGAAACCTAAAATAATAAATAAAAAGAAGGGGGAAATAAAAAACCCAACAGTTTATGTTCTTGCATGCTAATACATGAATTTGTGAATATTAAGCATCAATTTAAAGTTGCATTGACTCCTAGGCTCTGACGTAAGTAGATAGCTTAGGCTTTCATATCTTAATGGAAAGCGATATGCAGAGGTTATTGAACAGTGCAGTTTCCAAATGATTGCCTCTGCAGCTGGTGTAGAGAGATCCAGAGTGGTTATGGATGAGCTAAAATAATTAAGACATATTTCTCCTGGTGTCTGCTCGGTTATTACTCACTTTTTAAGAGGCCATAATTTAGGCAAAGATTTAAGTATGACTGTGAATTACAAACAGATATTTCATATGGTCTTAATATGGTGTATGAGGCCACTTGCATTATGCAGCAGGATATGTGTGTTGTGAGCAGCAGGAATCCTGGAATCACATTAAAAGACTGAGCCGGTCCCTCCTTTCTCACCTTTCTCTTCTCCTCAATCTATCATAGTTTAGTGCTTTCTGCTGTTTGACCAGTTCTGTTTCCCTCTTGCCTCTGGGATGTTGGCAGGAGCACACAGGATGATGAATGGACACCTGAGTGTGGGGGGAACTAAAACCAGCTGTGGCAGGGTTATTAATGCTTAGCAGAATAGGATTATAGGAGAAGGAGCCCACCTGTTGTGAGGATCTTCTTAAGAATTAAATTAGACCTATTTGACCCTGAGGGACCCTGGTTTCAGAAGATTATTTATCCTCAGGGGTAAAATGGAGTTATATGGAGGTTCTATTTCATTCCTCAGACTTGGGAAGCATTCCTTCATTCTTGACCCTCCGGCCATCCTGGGCATACAGCTGAGGTACTCCAGCTGAGGTCTGAAAAAGTAATTTAGCTAGTAGCAAACTTACATCCCATGAAATTGTAGTTTTTATAAAGAAATAGGATGGAAGCTGGATATTCTTCCAGAGCATCTGGCAAAATGCTGCTGACAGCTTTGCTTATTCTGAAGACGTACTGGTTTAAAAAAAATGTCTCCACTATAATAAAGATTTACTGATGCGAATACATATTTCTTGTATTAGTCTGTTTAATGACAGTGTTTTAGAAGTTCAGTCAATATTTAAATCTGACATATTCTCTTCCAAATCAAAAGAAAGAACATATTCTCCTATATGGAATGAAAGTAGAAAACCTGTGACCAAATTAAATTAAATTTTTAGACAAGCATTATATGTGGAGGAAATCTTGAAATACCACATTTAAGTATCTTTATTTAATCTGGGCAGAAAAAAAAGGAAATTTAATTCAAGAATTGTTTCTACATAAGTATTACAAATAGTTTCTGAAAAAAAGAAAGGATGGTTCAGAAGTTCTAGCAACAGCAACAGGAGATCTAAATTGCAAATTACTTTGCAACTTATTTAAGACAGCTCTCTAGAAAGATTTATCCTGCCCTACAGAGCAATTCTCCAGATAACCTGAATTTAGGATATCAGATAAATTTCTCTCATGTGAGCAGCTCAGTTATTTATGCTAGGAAAAAGATTGAGTCCCCAGTATTTACCTGGACTAGTGATATTACTAAATTAATTTCCTTTATTTAAGGTTCCATTTATCTTTCAAGCATATTGTCTTTTCTATCACAATCACTAGTCTTTATATCTGTTTTTGTATATAACTGCCATTATGGTTAAGCTAAGTTGACTCTCAATGTGAAGACAGAATCATTAGTGGAGGGAAGGGTAAGAAGACAGTCTGAAACTGGTTTTATCCTGAGAGTGACGCTTGTGAAAATTCTACCATAGAAACCTCCAGAAGCATTAAGATTCAGCTTCAGAATAATTTAACTGTTCACAATGTTGGTGTTTTGATGTAATCTCTCTGTCTAAGGTTCCAGTGTATTTAGTGGTGTTCTCAGGTGGGTTTCTGTAGCCTAATATGTGTCCCTGCTGCTGGTTGGGCTCTGAGGCCTTGAGACATCTACACAGTATGGCATGGAAGCTAGGAGAGCTCTTTATTCTTCTGAAGCAACAGTTGGAGGCTAGAGAAAACCTGAGCACTGGATCCCATTCCAGAGAAATCACGTTGATGGAAGCTAAAGAGCTGATTATCACTGCTTTAGAGCAGAGACAGAAACTGGGAGAAACTTAGGTCTTGTTCAGCTGCCTAAAAATAGTTGTTTACTGCCATTTGAGATCCAGACAAGTTCCTGTAGTGTGGAAGTACCAATGACAGTGTATAATGTCTGAAATAGCACTAGGTGCCTCTGTTTGCATAATCAGTTTGAGTTTATGTAGTCCAATATGAGAGTTTACATGTAAAGAATTACTGTTTGGATTTTGAAGCTGAATCCCTATAGCCCCCATGACTGCAGATATCCTTTCAGCATGGGAGTTCTAACAGTACACTTTTTTCCCCACTGATGTGGAAATTTTCTGTCTTTTCCAGTCATCAGGACTGTACCTGCTTACAGATATTTGTCCTGTCAACAAAGATTCAGCAGAGCACAGTTTGGTGCAGGTAATTGCAACTGTGTTTTACTCTCAACCTGTAGATAGATTCATTGCTGGAGAGAAGATTCAAGGCAAACAAAATGAGGTGATAAGTTTTATCACTAAGTTATTCCAAGTACTATTTGTGTCTCCTCAATCGAACTTTTGGAACTTTTCTCATATACAGTATTGATGCTTTTGTTCCCTAGAAAAGCTGCAATAATTTGTTATTAAGGTGTCACGGGACTTCTAATTTTGTTACTTCATTTTCTGTTCTCTTCTCTAATTCCTTTTGCATGCTGCTCTGCACTGAGAATAGATGATGAGATGAGCTGTAACTCCCTTGCAAAACTTTCTTCTTGTCTGCAGATCTGTTTCCCTTTTTTTTCTTTTTCAGAGCAGGACCAAGTCCTCTAGCAATAAGTCTCTTCTTCCTTTCTCATTCTTAGCTTTCAAGGTCATGTGTTTAAGTATTTCAGTTACAAGTATCAAAAGTGCTACTTGATTAAAACAGAATTTTCCTCTCTGTCTCCTCTTGGAAAAAACCCACCACGATTTCAGGTATTAACGGATTAAGAAATTTAAGTGTTCTTGATTAGGGATTATAAAGATGAGAATGGTAACATCCATGCAGCCTAAAAATACATTCTGTTCTTGGTATATTGATAAAGAAGACATGTAGGACTGGATTTACAAGCTGCATATGGGAATGCTGGTACTATAATTTGGATTTGGCTTAAGACTGAAGTGATGTTGGAAGGAGATGTCTACTCCTAACTAAAGGATTTCATACCAAGCAGTGAACACAGAAAGAGGACCAAGAAAAGACTTATGTGTTCTTCATTAAAACATTGATTCATGCTTGTAAGGTGCTTTGAAAGTGAAATATTGTGATTAGGCCAACTGATACTGGTGTGGGAGAAGACTTGCCTTTCTGTCTACAAAGCCTTCTGTCCATTTGGCTCAGGAAGTTTCATAGGACCCACCTTTTTAGGTCTGCAGGTTTGTTAGACACCAGGCCCTGATTTCCCTATCTTTTTTTCCTCAATATCTGTTAGCTGGGTTGAGCTAATCACTGCCTTTCCAGTGCACCTCCACAAAAAAGCATGTGGGAAGTCAAGATAGGAGATACACATACAGTCTTTGCCTCTAAATATTATGATTTTGATAACACCTAGACCTGAAGAGTTCCTGAGCTATTATACATGGAACTCCAACCCATGACATCCATATTATTTTTCCTATCATGAAAACTTTAAATCAGCCTACAAAACCTAATTTGATTATGTCTATAGGCCATTATATCCACAACAGCACTGTGTTAGGAAATGAGAAATTCCCAGTAAGTGTTATATTTTGCTCTCAGTAGCATATGACAACAGGTTTTTTCAGGTCAAATGGCACTGCTTAAAAGAAAAATCACTGAGAGGATTATGTGGGTATTCAACAACTAAATACTGAGCAAAACTAAAGAGGATGTCTATTGTCAGGAGGGTCACTGATAAAGCTACAATATAATTAAAATTCTGGGGGTTTTAATTCTTTTTTTTCAAATGACTTGATTCTGCATTTCACAACATGATTTTAATGCCAAGGTACTTTAATCCAGTGGAGATACACCAGTGTAATAAAGAATTATTTCCAATATTATTAATTTTTTTAATCTATTCCTTTTTTTGTTATCTGGGAAGATCAGGAAACAAAATGATAATTAATTTATAATGACATTGATCCAGAATACAAAGATATCGATATAGTTTGTTATGTATTTCGAAAATAATCAGTTTATTAACCGTTAATAGTAACACTAATTTGTTTGTTAAAAAGACCATTACTTGTGAAATCCTGCCCCCCTGACAGCAAAATTATCAACTGCTTGAGCAGAGGCACTCTTTTCTGTCACTATCTTAACTTCAAAATAGTTATATTTCATTATTCAAATGGAGGGAAAGTCTTGAGCCATAAAAGACTTTCAATAAACCCTTTACCTATTGGGAATACAAGTTAAGGCCACATTATCCTTCTCTAGGAAGATAAGAAATCATACAGGCTTCAAGGACATCTGAACATGACCTGAAAAGTTGTGTTTAGACTCTACTTCAGAGAAATGCTGGAAACAGAGGGACACAGCGTGGTCTTCCCCAGTCTGGAGTGATGCTACAGACCTTGTACCAAGGACAGCAGTGATGAGTGGAGCTTCCATTGGTCTCCAGATCTTTGAAACCAGTTTGAGAACTGCAAATGCTCCATGCAGTGCAAGAGAACCCGTTTGTGAAACATTTCTAGACAAATGTTTCTCTTTGAAGAATTTAATTTGTGGGATGAATTTCAGATACATGTTCAAGCTTTTAGGTAAGTAGCCATACCACCAAACTCATCTGTCACTCCAGCAAAGCAATGATGGCCTTAACTATAATCTACACTCTCAGTATTAGTGTTAGCAGCAGAATGCTGTACTTACAGGTTGACCATGTGTTTAATATGTTTTGCTTTGTAAAAAAAAGTAAATCATATTACCTGTCATTACACAGAGACCAGAAGAGTTCCAATCATTTGCTCATAGAAATGTAATTTTTAGTTAATAACCACTAACTGACTTGTTAATGAATGAAATATATAAACTGAGTTCATCTGCTTTGAAGAGAGCAAGGATTACCTCTGTAAGCTGACACTTGATTTTCTTCACTTTTGTAGGAATTACCCTATTCTATTTCAACCCCAATATCACAGTCCTTCATTTTGTGGATGTAAAATCAATGTGTTCTGAAGACAACATGCCAAAAACCATCTCATAAAAATATAGGACTTTTATTCAGGTTCTTAATTACAAAGCCTAAATACACTAATTAATTTCCAGTAATCAATAGAGATATATGTATGGAGGCTATATTTCTTATCTGAGGTCAACTGTAAAAAAAGAGGCAGGAATTGATGCAAAAACAAATCGGAAATGGTTCATGTTCATTTTGGCAGCTTTCTGAATTTATAAGTGAAACAGAACTGGAAGAGGAGTGTCACTTCAAAAGATATGGGCTTATTTGGTCTCAGACTAGAAGACATATTCATCCTGTTTATGATCTGAACTGTTTTATATCAGTAATTTATGTATGATTTGCAAAACTTCTATCTTCAGTGTGTCAGCCAAATAGTTACACTTTGAGAGAGGAGAGTGGGGAGGAGAAAGAAGGGTGTTGAATATAACCTTTGTAAATGATTTAGTTTATTGCCAATAATTTTGTGTTGATGCTGCCTTTTCCTTATCTAGTTTTCACACATTTCCTTCATTGATATTCCTGCATCATTCTCAGCTGTTGTCCTTTTATTTATTTTTAAGAAGCTCTCCAAAGTCTGATTTCCTTAATCATGGTTGCTGTATTTACTGAAACCATGGGGGTTAAAAGTCTTACATTTTTTCATTTATTTGAATTCTTATTCCACTAATTTTTTGTTGTGCATTTGAAGGTTTCTTCTTTAGAACCTTTTCATATTAAGATTAACATTCAGATTTTTTGTAGTATTGTCGAGTGTTCCATGCCTGACACTAATTATCAATGCTGTAGAACTGAATATAAAGAAAATAAGGACAGAATTCACCACAGAAAATTAATACTCTTATATTTAGGGGTTAAAAAAAAAAAAAAAAAAAAAAAAAAAGGAAAAGGAAAGAAGTTATGTGGGTGAACATTGCTGGTTAAAATAAAATCCTTGAAGACAATAACATCAAATGAGTTTACACTTGCTGAATATATAGTTTGATGTCTCTGTATGCTAAAGATAGAGGGTACTGGGATGTTAAAGGCAGAGTGATTTCCCCAGTGATTCCAAAATAAGGTGTATTGGAGAAGAAGCCCCCAGTGTGAGGCTGCAGCATCTTTCCAAATCAGAATCCCAGATTCTGTTGCTGGGGGACTGTTGATGCCATTCTTCCAGAAAAAAAAAAAGAGATGGGTAAACAGAAAAATCCACTGCTAATTGTAGACCTGTGATTTAAGGGGATTTAAAACTGATCACTCGGGCCCTAATTACACATACAAGTTCCATGATTACTGTGATAAGAACCATGGCCATGATTTCATTTTTCATTTTCATTTTCTTACTGAGTTGTTTCTAGCCAAACATTAGAGCTACATAACACAGGCTGTCATCTGTGTTTCACTAGCCTTTAAAGTCTGCTGGTCATGATGAATTTTTTTTATTCTTCATTCTGGTTTGAGACAAGCATCAAATATTTTAAAGAAAAAAAAAAATTAGTTAAAAGGATGCTAACTCCTATAAAGTTTGAAAAACACCATGAAACTTGGGAATAGAAATTTTCCTAAAAATAATTTGCAAATTTTAACCCTAATCATCAGCCTGATGATGATAGCCTGATGATAGTTATCATAGCCCAATGTTTGGATCTGGCTAATCAAAATATTTCCCCTGAATCAAAAATAAAAATAATGATTGTGCTTATTAAAATAGTTTTGTGAGTTGTCAGCTATTTTGACCATGTGATACTGAACAATAAAACTGGGGAATAAACCATAACCTATTAGATGGCCAAATCTTCATGTTAATGAGTAGTTTTAGAAGACTTCTTCTTAATGATGTATTGAAGCTCTAGAATAAACAGTTTTATTCCTTTTAATCACCAGGCAATGCGTGGCATTGATTGTCAGTATAAAGATATGTCAGGCCTCAGGCCATCCTTGTATATCAGTTGCCATGAATTCTGCTGAAAACATCAGTCATGAAACATTAACTTCTTAAAACAAAAATCAAACTTCACAGGCATCACAGCAGATGTGTGAACAAAGGAAATCAACAGTTGGGTTTGTTACGGTAAACCCATATGAATACACACAATGCATTGACTCATTCTCTTTTTTCTTTTACTTTCTTATCACTCACCATTCTAGCCTCAAAATTCAATTCTTCTTCTACATGTTCATTTTGGGTGTGATCCTTAGCAATTCTACATGCTCCAAACCTTTTCAGATAAAAGGAGAAAAAATATTTTTTACTGGAGGAAGTTCTAAAATTTCTGATCACCATGAAATGAGAGATACCACAAATGAGTTATACTCAAAGCAGAATGCAGAGCAAACCCCTCCTTTGTTCCAGGCTCGAGTAAGACCCTGTTGGGTGCACACAGTGAATTTCTCATGCCTGAAAAGTCATTCCTTCTCAGATTATTTGCTGCAAGTTACGGGATTTCCCTTCAGATCCACAGGGAAAGTAAAGTCACCATTCTTTCCTAGAGACACTCCCCTGCTCAGACACAAGAAAAGTTCTCCCTGGTTTTCCAGGTTTCAGACACTAACACTTGTGTTAGTATGCAGTGTATGTATGTATGTATTCTGTCTAGATCTTGGCCTGGATTAAGCAGGTAAGGAGCAGATTGATGATTATTCTGCTACCATATTGATTTCAGTTGAAGTTTGTTGAGCTTGCTGCACTTCAGCATCTGGGAGGAAGAGTACATTTCAGATAAACCTTCAGTTATCTCATTTCAGGAACAGTGTGATAATAGTAAATCTTAGACATTATTCAGTTTGTGTATGTGTCAGCTTTATACCTAATGGTTTGGATGTTCACCTGAAGTTTACCAGTATTAAAATTGCTTTGGGAGTCTTGTGCTGCCTGAGGGTGTTAAGGGATTCCCATCACAACTGTTGTCGATGCTGGAAGGGAGACAATTTCTGCCAGCTTTGGTGACAACTCTATAATAAAAAAGACAAATATTTTAAAGAAAAAAAATTAGATGTCATGGATATTTTGACATGTCTAATAAACATCCACTTGAATTCTATTCTAGCATTGAACAGATTCCTGTTTTGTTCAATGATCCTGGAAAAAAAGACACATGGGTAGTATGGAAACAAGGGGTTAAGGGACCAGTGTTTGGACATCTGGAGGGAAATACTTGTCTTTTATTTGCAGGTCAAAATCTGTGCCTTTTAGCACAGACTTTGAAAGTATTGATGTCAATTTAGTGCAGATTTCATCTCTCTGTTTTGTAAGAGGGTCATATTTACAAACAAATGGAGCCAGAAAAGTAAATTTAAAGTCAGTTCTGATGGACAAATAGAAGAGATGACAACCAGAAGTGGCTGGAATGGTTCAATGTCCCAAATATATATAGCTTGTAGTTTTCTATACTTTCTATGCTTCCATGTTTTTATTCCATTCGCTTGACTTTTCTCACATCTGCTATGGAGCATGTTTGACATGAAAAACTCCAAAGAAAATAAATCTGGAACATGTGATGATAACAATGTGGTCTATGTTTGGAGGCTTTCTTCTTTCATTTTATGTATGCAGTAGGATTACCAAAGTGAAATCAGATATGCAGAAGTTTAAAGAATTATACATTCAAGAACAGAACCAACTTTGAATTAACATCTCTCTTTAGTTTTCTGCAGTTTCATCACAAAAACAATAACAGTGTCTTCTCCCTCCATTTGCTGGCACTAAATTTCTGTTTTATAGACTTCCCAATGGCAGATGTTTGTCCTGTCAGTGTGTCTCATGTTATTGGACTATTATAGTCACTATATATTTTAGATCTTTTCAGTGGAATTGGACCAAGAAACAGCACAACTGTGGCGACAAAGCTTTCACAGGAACGTACTGTAAGGTATAAATGCTTGTCCTAAAGAGACACAACCTGACTTGTGACATTTAGCCACAAACAAAGGAGGTAGCAGGGGATGGAGAGGGCAAACATAACAAAACTTGTAGATGGTAGATTGCTAAATTTAACTATGCCACAAAAAGATAAGGACTTTTAAAAAGACTATGATATCTCTGTAAAGGAGGATTGGGACAAAGAACATTTAGTCTGGACACAAATAAGAATGTGGGAGCTGATGTGATGCCCTCATGAGTGCTGGGGAAGTTTGCCAATGTAATTGTGAAGGCACTCTTGCTAATTTTCAGAAGATCATGCAACCAGGAGAGATTCACAAGGACTGGGAGAAAGGAAATGTCACTCCCATCTTCATGAATGTCAAGGTGGAGGGTCCAGAAAACTGCAGGCTGGTCATCACCACACCTGAGGAGCTGGTGAAGCAGTTAATCCTGAAAATGATTTTCAAGCTCATGAAAGAAAGAGTGGTTGGGAGCAATCAGACTGGATTTATAAAAATGGAATGCTGTTTGATCGACCTGATAGCTTTCTAAACTGAAATTGCTGACTCAGTGGATGAGGGGAGTTCAGTGGTTTTGTTTATTTTGATCTTTACTTTGAATACCATCTCCCTTGATATTCTCATCTGTGGACTCATGAAGTAGTTTAGTAAATGGACAGTGACATGGACTGAAAATAGATTGAACTTCCAGGCCTGAAGTATTGTGATGAGGAGTACAGGGTCCCACTGGAGGATGGTCACTCTTGGTCTTGTCCGGGGTTGATAATGTGGCCAGAGCTGTGTCAGCTTTTCATTAGTGTCCTGGATGGAGGCACACAGTGCACTCTCAGCAAGTTTGAAGATGATACAAAGCTGAGAGGCGTGGTTGGTAGATAAGGTGGGTGTGCTGCTGTTCACAGAGACCTCAACAGGCAGGAGGAATGTGTCAATATTCCTGCAGCTGGGGAGGAATAACTCCACACACAAACTCTGGGGCTAGACTGGAAATCAGCTGTGCAGAGAAGGACCTGGGGTATCTTCTGGAACCACAAGCTGACTATGTGTCAGAAATGTGCCTCAGCCTTAGGGAAGACCAGAATCCTGGGCTGCAGAAAAGACAGCATTGCCAGCAGGTCAGGGGAGGTGATCCTTCCCCTCTAATGAGCCCTGGCAAGAGCTATCTGAAGTCAGAAGTGCCATTCTGGGCACCCCAGTACAAAAGAAATAGGCACACTGGAGTGAGGCCACCAGAGGGCCAGGAAGATGATTAAGGTAGTGGAGCATCCAATTTACAAGGACAGGCTGAAAGGTCTGTGACTATTCAGTCTGGAGAAAAAACACTCAGAGGGAGTGTCAGCAATGCATAAATCTGATCAGGGAGTGTAAAGAATACAACCAGGACTTAGTGGTGCCCAATTAAATAACCAAGGTCAATGGACACAAATTTCAATGCAGAAATGCCATGTAAACATAATCAAACACTTTCTTTCTTGGGAGGTCAGACAGACTCTGGAACTAGTTTCCCAGACGTGTTGTTGAGTCTCCTCCTCTGGTAGTGTTCAACACCTGACTGGACACAGTATCCTGCCAAGTAACCTGCCCAGGTTAACTTGCTGTTAGTCCAAATGCTTTGGACTATGTGATCTGTTAAGGAACATTCCAACATCAATTGTTCTTGGATTTTGTGATGTAATATCTTTATACATGGCAGCTTCTTACAGTTCAGCTGCAAATGATACTGTATTCATTAACTAAATGGAAGATTAAATAATTATGTACTCAAAGGCTCAAGAAGTTCCCATAGAATAAAAACGTTCCAAATGATATTTCAAATTCAGAAACTCTAAATGGCTGGTGATTATATTTTTGAGATTGTGATTTTAATTCTCTTAGATGCTTATGAAAAATTGTCTTTGTTGGTCTAAATCTGATGATTATGTTATAGTGAATAGTATTTTTGAGAATATTTATGCATTAATTTTTGTATCATGTACACAAGTGAGGAAAATTGCTATTTTCCTCCATGAAAATTTAGTTACTTTATCAAAAACACTCTTCTCTTCTTTTTGTTTACATGGTTTTCCTTTTTACTTCTAAATTTAACCTTGTTTACAGATATTATTCTGTAAAGTGGTCTCTAATCACTGAAGAATTAAATAGTCACTAAACATCTCTTGAAATTCTAAAAATAACAGAAAAGTCACAGAAATGTGAAAAGTGATAAACTTGATTGCACAGTTGAAGCTGTGGGAGAAAAATATGGATATTTGATATGGAACTTCATTTTTTCTCATCTTCTTTTCACATTGTATTAACCATTAATATTTTTTGTGGCATTTCTATATAAACAGAATACAGAGTCCTCAGGAACTCTGATTTCCCAAATGTCTTTGAAGGACCAAGTTGACTCAGTTAAACTATCCCTACATATTAATGCTGTTTGAGCTCTATATACAATTCTTTAAAGACAACCATTGAAAAGTTTCTCACTTCAAAATATAGCTATAGTTTTTGTACTGAAGAGATCCAAACAACAGCAGATTTTGTGGTGTTTAGAATTATCTAGGCAGTATAAAACAAACTAAAATAGTAGCAACATTTGGACTGTGATTTAAACCTTTGTCCTTCTTTTTAAGGGAAAAAGAAATTACAAAATACTTAAATTAATGACAGTCTTGTTGTGGGCGATATCATAGATATCACCCACATCTCAGATTCATCACCCTTCAAAGTTTATGAAGGCTGTCAGCTGGAGAGTCAAATCTCTGGCTCAGTTCTCTTCATTTACTAGAAGAGACACAGGTTTTCTGACATGCCCAGGGTTAGCCAGAATATTTATATAGTATTTTTTTTTTCTTTTCTTGCTATCTATGAGTTGTCTATAGCAAAGTAGATTATTTTCCCTGTTCTCTGTAAGTCAGGTGCTGCTGTTTTGTGCAATTCTCCAGGTCATCCTGCATCATTCATGGCAACTTTCTGCTATGCTGGTGTGGTGGATCTATCTGCCTTCAACTTATCTTTGCACAAATGTGCACTCTTTAGTCTCCCATGACAGAATAGGAGCTCAAATCCTTCAGCAGTGTGCAGGTGGAAAATGGGAATGAGCCTAGCCTAAACCCTCATCCTCTGTATTGAAGGACAAACAATTAGTATTTGTATTCTGAGAAGCACATTTTCCCTTCCATGTTAAATCATTAAAAAGGGAAAATGAAAAAAAAAGGGAAGATTATCTTCTCAGCATCAATGCCGAGGCATTTTTCCATTACTGTTATTAGTTTAGTAATGTTTTCATCACTGCTGATCCCAAGGTTTCAACTTAAAGATCTTTAGCATGCTTCACATATAACTTAAGGGATTAACTAAGAATTTGTAATTGATTCTGTCTTTTTGGGAATACAATGCAGAAGAAAACTCCTGACTAAATAGTCACATTTTCAGCACGTAAAGCTTTACAGAAAGCCCTGTATCCATACTTTGTGGGAACATGTAGATTAGACTTTTAATGATTTTGGTATGGGGAATATTTTTTCTTTTACTTTCCATGCACAGTGTTTAACAAAATATGGCAACGCTACTGCATGAATAATAAATAATAACAATAAAAATATGACAGTTGGAAAGACTAATACGTTATCAGGGACTGAATCTTTGTTTTCTTTTTCTTTTAATACTTTAAATCAAATCTGATTTGTATATTTGGGGGAAGGTGGAGTTTGTTGTTGGGTTTGTTTAGTTTGATGAGCTTTTCTCTTGTTTTTTGAGGGGTTTTTTGCCCATAATTTTGGGATTTTTTGCTTTTTCAAAAAAGTGTTTTGTTTGGTTTAGTTCTTAGGGGTTTTTTTATTTGTGTAAGGTTGACGGGGGTTTTGTTTACTTGTTAGGTTTGGGGGGTTTTTTGTGGGTTTTTTTTTGTTTGTTTGTTTGTTTGTTTGTTGGTTTTTTTTTTTTTTGAGTTTTCTGTTTTAAGATAACAATACAAAGAAACCGCCTGACTTTTGTATTTAAGGAAGAAAATTATCCTTGCAAGATGGAATTATAGGTCATACACTTCTGTGTGTCCAAACAATATTGGACTGATATTTTTCCCAGCTGATCTAAGAAAATATGTCACGCTTTGCATTTAAAGATGTAAGAACCTTACTAATGAAGCAACTTTAAGTTGTATAGGAAGAAAATATTCTAACTTAACAGAAAGAGCTCTGGAGTATTAGATCAATGACAGGACAACAGAGAACCAAAATTCTTGGTTAACATCTTGACAGTGAGGCAATTAATCAAACAAGATAGGCAAAGATATGTGACAGTGCCCTTTTCAAACAAGATTGTAAATGCAAATACCATGTATAATGGTGACAAAAGGTAATTAAGGGTAGCTTTCTGTACACTGCTAGTAAATTTTGGTCTAAGTGGTTTATGTCTCCCTCCTCAGTTAGTTTTATTATTAAAAATTCTTGGTTTTTAAAAATAAAAATGAAATCTAAATATTTATATACTATAAAAGGGAGGACTGCTCTTTAAACAAAGCTTTATTTTACAAAACTAATCAGAACTGGACTCATTGTCTGGCCCTGAGGCCACATGAATAATCCTACAACCTCTTTCCCTCCAAAACACAGTGACTGCATCCAAACTGCCTACTGAGACAGGTCCCTGGTTGTGTTTACTTCTGAGCTGCAGCAAGGCACTGTTCAAGAAGTAGTTTTGGCTGAAAAAACTGTAACTAGCTGAATAATTTAACAACACACATAATCAAGCTCCTGCATGCAAGGCTGAAACCCAGCATTTTAAATTTTCTAACTCTTTTGTAAACTGAAGAGCTCAATCTGACTAGGAAGGAGTTAACTTTCTTTATGGCATCCTGTATGGTGCTGTCCTGATTTCATGACTAAAACAGTGTCAATAGCACACCTTGTTTTGGCCATTCTGCCACAGCGCTTGCACAGAGTAATGTTTTTTTTTCTTTTTTACCCCAGTGAATAGGCTGTGAGAGGACACAGATGGGATAGCTGACCAAACTGACCAACAGCATATTTTATATCATATAATATGCTCATCAATAGAAGCCAAGGAAAGGAGAACAAGAAGGGAACTTTTAGGGTTGATGTGCTTGTCTTCCCTGGGAACCATTCTGGGTGGTGAGGCTCTGCTTTCCAGCAAGTGGCTGACACCTGCTTGCAGATGGGAAAAAGTGACTGAACTACTGATCTTGCTTTGCTTGCAGGCTCATCTGTGTTTCTCTTATTACACTATCTTGACCCAACAGTTTTCTGAAATTTGCCCTTCCCATTCTCTTCCCCATGGAGATTTGTGAGGAGTAAGTGGGAGACCAAATGAAGGCTTTGCTGGTCAGCATCAATCTATCAATATCCTCAAGAGCCTAGTCTGCTTTCTTGATGCCTTTCCCTCAGACACACTCTCCCTTAAGACAGCAAAATTGTCAGACCTTTTTCTTACTTATAGAAAAACAGAGAGAAACATAAACAAAGCTGCATGGCTTGGAGAACCCAGTCACAGGACTTGGTCATTCAGTCACTGAGAAGATTGCAAGGATATGATTGTCACCATGGTGATTATGATTAGGATGAGAAGAGAGTATTATGGAAGGGAGCTCTCCAGCAGAGGAATGAGGCGTCTGGAGAGATCATATAGATGGAGATGCCTCTTCCTTTCTGTCTCTGCAAGTTGTTATAATCCCAGTCTTGGTCTCTTCACTGTTTGGATGTGAAGCTTCCATAGCCAAATGTCAGAATATGATCATATTCAAACAGTCCAAATCCAAAGATTAATTCCAATATGTGAATAAAATGAATGTAATTATGAATAACAAGGATAAAAGGAACTGTATCATCTCCAGAGTGTGTGTGTGTGTGTAGGAATTTCCAAATTCCACCTGAGTCAAATTCAGAGCTTTTCCTAACTCATGAGTGACCCTCTAGCCAATAAATATTGTACTTTGAGAATTTTGTTAATTTTTTTATTCTCTTTCCAAAAGAGTTTTTGGTGAGTCCTGAAGAGAAGAGAGAAATATGGTAATTTGATTTTATCACTAGATATGAATCCACTGACTTTCACAGAGTAGTGTAAAACCAGCCTTATGATCCTCTACCAAGTTACTTTGCACAAACACTTCTGCATGGTCCCAAATCCAGCTGTTCTGAGCACAGATGTGCAGTTTTTAAGGAGGGCCTCATTGAAAACCCAGAGATCTCAGCTGAAGCTTTTTGGCTGTGCACAAGAAGACTGTATTAAGGCATCTCTACCAGGAGGCTTCCTGGAGTATATATGCCAATTATAAAATGTAGGATATTGCTGTTGGGAAAGGAAAATGGTAATGGTCATTTATAACTTGAATTTTCATTACAAGCTATATGTGAATCTGAAATGTATTTCAGGATTTTTAGGGGCAGAAAATCTGTCAAGCTGAAAGGTATTTATTTAAACTTGTTTCCTTCTAACTGACTTTGTGGCCTCTGCAATGTTGCTAAATAGGAAAGTTCACAAAGAGAACCTTGGCACCTGCAGCAAAGTTGCAAATAGAAGAGATACTTCAGAATTCAATTTACTTTGTATTAACTTGAGATCTGATACTCATCATCTGCTTTAACTGCTTGTTTTATCTAAACTGCTACAGTCACATGAACGGGAAAGAAAATTAGGAGATTTCAAATTTGTTGCTCTAAGCAAAATGACTTCCTTATCTAATCTAATAAGAGGCTGGATGAGTTTCCCTGCTTTAATAATCACTGTGTTCCAAACTTCCATTCCATTAAAAAAATTAACATAAATTGTCTGGAGAATTTATCTTACTATAATCAAGAAAGTTTTCTTCAATACCACCCTAAAATATAAACTTGACAGTAGGCTGAAAAACTCTTGTTACTGATTCTTCTTGGCATAGTAGAATTACAGTGATGCATTTAAGATTTTGGAATAGGAAAATGTACCAGAAGGATGTAGACATCTCAGTGCCAGTAGCTGATATGACCTTGGTGTGATTAGACTAAGAAAAGACTAGGCTGTACAAAGGCAAGGCTCTTTTAAAGAAAGTCTATAAGGAGTATTGTTGATGTAGAAAGTGACATTTGACTACTAAGTAGGCATATTATGAAGTACTGAGAGACAAAATAAAAGTTTTGGTGCTCCATATTATGATCTCACATTTACCAGCTGGAGTCCAAACAACTCTATTCGACTTTGGTGCTTATTCTGGAGTTCATGAGATTAAAAACTTGTTTGTTGCTTCTGCTGAGATTTAATCAGCTGTGGTTTTTAGAGTTAACAACAGTCTATCACTCACAGAATAGAGCTCATAAGTAAGATGATTAAGGGTAGGAAGGTCACATCCTTAGAAGGAGAGGGAAATCATGTATCTCATAAACTTTGGAGCTGATTATTTTGATGGCACTGTATTTCTTTTGGCTTGGGTGTGTGACTGAGGATGATAGAGAAACTTCATGAAGGATTAAAAGACAGGTCATGACTTTATTTTTCATGCCTATAAATTTACTTAAATCATCCCTGAGCATAAGTAGTGTTTTCTGTCAATGTAGGATTCCCTGCTATGGGAAAGTGCTAAATACTGCAGGGCTCTTTAAGCCGTTCTTTTGATCAAGCAGTTTTGATATTTGCCTTGTGCTTCTAGTGCTGTGTCTTTCCTTGCATTTCATACCCATGATAAAAGTGATGGGAGGTTTTATTTCTGAGAGGGGTCTTAGCTCTCTGAAACCATGGACTCTTACTGACCCTGCTGCAGGGGACGCTGGTGAATGCAGAAATGTCTCTTTTTAGCAATGTGTCTCTGTAAAGAAGGTGGAGAACCAGCTTTAGTCCTAAACAACCTCTATGAAAGGAAATCTTTCTCTTGACTTCTGCTTCTTTAGTCAATGCCTTAGAACAATTGCTTCCTTCACTTCAGCCTGATGAACTCTGCATGGCATGGCTGGTACTTATCAATTTCTCAGCTACCCTCAAAATCTGTGGGAATTTAGAGTATTTTTCCTGTTGCACCAGGGCTTGTAGCAGTCAGTAACTCACTGATGATCCTGCTTTAGTGTCCCTCTCAGCAGCCACTTGGGAAGTAACTACAATTCCTTCTTGCCTTACATAAGTATGATTTTAGACTAGAAGCCTTCAGAGTCATGAGATGTTCCTTATTGACTGCTAAGTTCCTTTATGCCTTCCAGTATTATTGCTGAGTGATTTATCAATATTTAATAAAAATAAATACTTTTTTTAAATTTTACCAGTCAATTATAATAATGGAAATTACATTTTTTAAAGGTTTCTTCTACAGCTCTCATATCTAATATCTCTTCCTTTTTGTCCTAAGAGTCCTGCAACATAGCTTAGTCCCAGACAGTGATCAGCAGAGTGATTCTTGTAATGACAGTCTTGGCTGTGATTCCTGGTCACAGAAAGGCTAGATTATACATCTGTGGCACTTTAAAGGGATCTGAAAATGAGAATAAAGAGAAGTTGTGTCCACCAAACGGACCATTATATTGCCATGAAATGTAAAATGGCTTCTATGAAACTGAGAAATAGGCCTCTGTTGATTTTTAGGGATGAATAATGCTTCATAATTGTAAGATAATGTATTATTTTATGAAAGCATATATTGCAGTTATGGTATGAAAAATCACAAGGTTCAAAACTAATGAATCAATCTTAACTTCTTTACACACAGATATAATCACAGAATCGTTTACGTTGGAAAAGACCTCTGGGATTATTGAGTCCAACCTCTAAAAGATCATTCACTACCTTGTCAACTACACCCAAGACATTGAGAGCCATGGTGAGTCATTTCTTGAATACCTCCAGGGACAGTGACTCCACAGCCTCCCTGGGCAGTCCATTCCAAGGTTTAACAACTCTTTCTGTGATGAAATTTCTCCTGATGTCCATCCTGAATCTTCCCTAGTGCAGGGTGAGGCCATTTCTTCTTGTACTGTCTCTAGTTGCCTGGGAGGACAGGCCAGCTTCCACCTAACAATGCTAGAACATGTTAAATATATATGGACGCTACACATGCATATTCATGTTATAACCTATAGAAATAAAACATGGATTTTAATATGTAAATACACAGATATACATTGATACAGTTTCACACATAGATATCCCTTCCAAACCTTTTGTAATTTACCTACTACTGACATTTTCAAGCTAAACCACAACCAATTTTGCAGTTTCAAAATTCACTCATGAAAAACATAGAAGGCTGTATCATGCAGTTGTTTATCTCCAGAATAATATCTTTAAAGTCATTACCAACTATTATAAGACTTGCGAAAAAACTGCAATGATTAACAACATTGATTCGTAAGGAGCATGGAATCTACTCAGCAGAGTCTTTTGAATGTAGAACAATCATTTAAAGATGCATCTTGATAGATAGGAAAATACCTTCATGCATTGAATCTGTTCAGTAACTATCTGGAATAGATCCAAATTTGCTTTGAAAGCTAAATAAATGCATCAGAATTCTGAAACAGCGACTACAAAATAATGCAAATGTCTGCTGGAGAAACTTTCAGGTAAAAAGAAGAGTTCAACACCGTTCAGGTTCAAGTGTTAAAATGAGGGAAAATATAAAGGATACAAGCATCCTGAATCTGTGCTATCTCTCACTCCTCCTAAGGCAATACTCAGGATAAGAAAATGGGGTTATTTTATTGTGGTGGTGTTTTTGTTTTGCCTTTTTTTTTTTTTTCTTCTAGAAGGCTTAATGCTAAAATTCTACCTCTTTATATGTTCAAATCCTAGTTCACTAATGCAGATTTTTGAATACAACATTCAAGTACATAGTTTTCTATTGCATTTTAATCACGTTGTAGTTTCGATGCAAAATATCACTAGGGAAATGTTCAAGCTTTAAGGCTACCAACTCACAAAATAAACATTGTCCAAAGCCAGCTCCTGTAGGGATCCACACTGTATATATATTTATAAATGTCAATAAATTTTCCACTAATGGACATTTATCCTGATCAGACAGAGAAGAGAACAGCATGAGACTGTTGGTACTTTTTATGTTTGCATGAATATTGAATATTGTTTGTGCTTCTGTCAGTGTTGATCTGTATGGCTGGCCATGTGTATATTTATATATGCGTTGTTTACTTCTGTCTGTGTGTCTACTGGGAGCACATGTTGAGCCTTGTTAGGCTGAATGTGGGGAGATGGAGCTCTTGGGCTCACCTTTGTTGGGCTGGAAAATCCAGCCACCCCTACAAAACCACAGGACAATTCAGCATGGAAAGGGCTGCAGTTGTTCTCTGGCCCAACTCCCTGCTCAAAGTAAGGTCAGCTATGGGATCAGACCAGCTCACTCAGGGCTTTCTAGCCTGAAAACTTCATAATGTCTCTGGGCAACTTGTTCCAAATCTTGACTACCCTTGTGGTGAAGAAGTTTTTACCTATAGCAAGTCAGAGTTGTGTTCTTTCTTTTTCTTTCTGTGCTGTTCATTTTCTTCACAGCAGCTGGCATGGGACTGTGTTTTGGGTTTGTGCTGGAAAGTGTTGATAAACCAGGGATGTCCAGCTGGTGCTGAACAGTGCTCACACAGGGTCAAGGACTTCTCTGCCTCTCACACTGCCTGGCCAGTCAGGAGGCTGGGGGGGACAAGAAGGTGGAAGAGTCACAGCTGGCAAAGATTACCAGCTGACCCAAGAGATATTCTACACAACACGACATCATTCTCAGCAATAAAAGCTCTGTGAAAGAAGAAGAAGGGGGCATTTGGGCGTTTTGCATATGCTGTGTTCCCAAGTAGGCTTTACCCATTTATGAAGCCCTTTTCCAGAGATAGCTAAACACCTGATTGACAATGGGAAGTGGTGAATGAATTCCTTATGTTGCCTGGTTTGCATGTGCAACTTATGTTTTAATTGTTCAGTTGTCTTTAGCTGAAACCACGAGTTTTCCCACCTGTACACCTCTGATTCTCTCCCCTATCCCACTTGAGCAAACTGCCAGGCAGGCTTAAGTCACAACACTCTCCCCTACAAAATTGCCTGTTCTTCATAGAAGATGCTTTTTAAAGTTTTATTCCAATGTTAGAATAGCTTGAAGTACTTACCAACAGCTGATCACTCTGACACGTCGCCTGGCCTGCCACTTGGATGTGCTAAGAATAACTTTGTAGTAATTGATACATCTGCAGAGTTTAGTATATGGCTTGGGGTTTACTAGATTAAGCCACAACATCCAGCAATTCAGAATTGCCCTGGACATTCAGAACCCTTTCATACATATGGAATATCAGCTAAAAAGCATCTTCTGTCCTGCTTTAATGCTTACACAGACATTCACTACACTGGCAGGTTCAACAAAATTTTTTTGCAGGTAAAATTTACAGGTTAAAATTGAGACTCCTTCCATTTACCTTTGAAGTCTGAGGCACATGAATAGGAGGATCATTAACTTATATTTACTGACTGGTGGGAAAAGAACACAGGAAAGAACTCCTTTAAATATTTTCAGTTAAAGTCCTGGACAAGTCACACCTATTATTTTATAGTAATTCACTTTAGTAAGCAAAAATAATAGAAGCCATTAATACTGTTTGAAAGTAAACTCTCCATCAGCAGTTCCTGAAATCCCTGGTCTAAAGAAATTATATGATGAATGATGCACTATTACTAGAAATTGTTATTTCAGGTTTCCAAGCTAGCAGACAACCTACCTGTATACAAAAAACAAAAAACAAACAAAAAACAAAGCAAAACAAAACAAAACAAACAAACAAACAAACAAACACAAAAAAACCCAAAAAAACCCCCCACAAACCAAAAAACCAACAAAACCTTAAGGTAATTTCCAAGCCATTTTCCCCTGAGCTTTCTTTCAGTGACCTAAAGACTTACTTCAGTGTTGATCTCATTATATATGTATGGCTCTATCTATTCTTCAATATCGACAAATGGAATTTTAAAAATACATATGTCATGTGAAAGGGTGAGATTTTTCTCAACCTTTAGTGCAGGGAGATTTCTTTAGCGTTTGACTTGTCTGTCAGCTCTCAAGAAAGCCAAGACCCCCATGGCTGTTCAGTCTGACAGCATCTCATTGTAGGGAACCTTCACTGAGCAGTCGTACTGTATTGGAGGGTAATTTGACTGAATTATTCAGGGGCACACTCCAAAAGGATAAGTGGGACCCCCTCAGTGGTTCTCACAACCTTGAACTTCCAGAGGGCAGATTTTGGTCTCTTTAGGAGACTGGTGAGGAGAGTCCCTTGGGGGGCAGTGACAAAGGACAAAGGATCCAGGGAGGCTGGAGGTGTTTTCAGAAGGAAATCTTAGAGGTACAGGAGCAGGCTGTGCCCACAGGCCAAGAGATGAGCTGATGGGGAATAAGACCAGGCTGGTTTAACAGAGGGCTTTGGATGATACTCAGGGGAAAAAAAGGAGTTTATGACCTTTGGAAGAAAGGGCAGGAAACTCAGGACTACAGGGCTGTCATGAGATTATGGGGGGAGATAGAAGGGCCAAAGCCCAATGAGCCTTTAATCTGGCTAGTGCTCTAAAAGGCAATAAAAAATATTCCTATAAATACATTTGCAAGAAAATGAGGGCCAAGGAGAATGTCCATCCTATATTGGATGTGCAGGGAAATGCAGAGACCAAGGCTGAGGAAAAGACTGCGGTACTTAATTCCATATTTGCCTCAGTCTTTAACGGTAAGATGGTTGTTCACTGTGGTTGTTTGGAAAAATTTCTTTACTGAGAAGGTTGTCAGGCACTGGAACTGACTGTCCAGGGAAATGGTTGAATCATCATCCTTGGAAGAGTGTAAAAGATGTGTAGGTGTGCTGCTTAGGGACATGGTTTTGTGGTGGATTTGGCAGTGCTGTGTTACCTTTAGACTCAATGATTTTAAAGTTCTTTTCCAACCTAAAAAACAAATCTATGATTACATGATGAGTTTTTGTGATTTACAAGTAGTCCTACATTTTAAAGGATTTAAGAGCCTTTTTCAAGGAAGAGTAGAAAAAACACAAAAACAAGTGCTTGAAAGTTAGATATTGTAAGGTTATTTTGGCATTCTATCCCTGTACTTTATTTTGTGAGCTGTTTGATCATTGCCTGAGTGTGAAGCCTTTGTTTTCCTGAAAAAATTGTCACATAAATATAGGTATTACAGATGAAATAAGCTTATTAGGTCATTTCATCCCTTTGCTGGTGTATTGGGTCTGACTGAGATGGAGTTTATTTCCCCACAGCAACCCTAACAGTGCTGTGCTTTGCATTGGTAGCTAGAAAAGTGTTGACAACACACCAGTGTTTTGGTTTCTCATAAGCAGAGCTGGCACAGCATCAGTGCTGTCTCTCATTTCCCCCCCCCCAACAAGGAGCTGGGGGTGGACAAGATTCTGGTAAGGGGACACAACCAGGCCAACTGACCTAAATTAACCAGAGAGCTATTCCATACCATGTGATGTCAGCCCAGATATAAAAGCTAAGATAAGGAGGAGGAAGTGGGGCATGTCTTATTTACAGTGTTTGCCTTCTGGAGCAACAACTGTACATGTTGAATCTCTGCTTCCTGAGAAATGGCTGAACATCTCTTGCTGATTGAAAGTAGAGAATAAATCTTTTTTATTCTCTTTGCTCATGCACACACAAGCTTTCTCTTTTGCTTTAGTAAACTGCCTTATCTCCACCTACAAGTTGCTTTCCATCTTATTTTCTCTCCCCTGTCTACCTGGAAAGTGGAATGGTTGAGTTGCTTGATGGGCATCTGGTGTCCACCAAGGTCAACCCACTACAGTCCTTTAAAAAGGCCACAGTGGCTTGATGCTGGCTGGATGCCAGGCACTCACAAGGCTCCTCTCTCATTCTACTCCTCAGCTGAGCAGAGCAGAGAAAATATAACAAAGGGTTCATCATGAGTTAAGGACAGAGAGATCACTCAGCAAATACTATCACAGGAAAAACTGGCTCAAATTAGAGATATTAATTGAATTTATTGCTAATAGAATCAGAGTAGAATAATAAGTAAAATAAAGCCTTAAAAACACCTTCCCCCCCCCACCCCTCCCTCCTTCTCAGCTCTACCTCCTCCTCCAGCATCTCAGGCAGACAGGGAATGGGGATTACCAGCTCATCACACATTGCCACAGCACAGGAAGAGCAGTCCTTCCCCTGCTGCAGCACGGGGTCCTTCCAATGCAACATTTCTCCATGAATTCCTCCAGTGTGAGTTCATCCCTCAGGAAACAGTTTTCCACAGAAGTCTCCAATGTGGGTCACTCTTCCACAGGGTGCAGTCCTTCAAGAACAGGCTTCTCCAGTGTGGGTCCCCCACAGCATCACAAGTTCTACTAGAAAACCTGCTCCAGTGAGGGCTCCTCTCTCCATGGATCTGTAGATCTCTGCCCTTCTCCAGCACAGGCCTACCAGAGTTTCCCAAACTCCTCTCACACATCTACCTGATCTGGGGTAGCATTTTTCACAAGCTGCAGGTGGATCTCTTCTTCCCTGTGGACCTCCATGGGTGTAGAGGGACAGCTGCTTCACCATAGTCTTCACTACAGGCTGTAGGGAAATCTCTGCAGGGAAATCTCTGCAGGGAAATCTCTGGCTGGAACACTCCCCCCAACCCTTCTCCACTGACCTTGGTGTCTGCATAGTTGTTCCTCTCACATATTCTCACCCTGCTCTTCTCTGCATGCAATTTCATCTGCATAATATGTTTTTTTTTTTCTTCTTAAATTAGGTCATCACAGAGGCATTGCCATAATTTATACTTGGCCCAGCCTTGGCCATTGGCACATGTGTCTTGGTGCCTCCTGGGATTGGCTCTGTTGGAAAAGGAGAATATTTCTGGCACTTTCTTACAGAAACCAACCCCTTAGCTCCCCCGCCACCAAAACCTGCTTGTGAAAATCCAATATACCTTGTAAGTGCAAGTCCATTTCCTATGGTAAGTTATCTAGTACAGGCCTAGACAGCAAGCAAATCAATTTTGTAAAAACAGCAAACCAAAACAAACCACCAAAGCTCCCTCCCTACAAACATTTCAAAATTTATTTTCATTCTGAATCAGAAGAACATTCAAAATTCATGGGAGAACTAAGAGGAGAGAGAGAGAGACCAGTACAAAGATAGTACCACCTGTGTGAAAACTCACTGGGAATTTCGAAAACTTGAACTTCTATTTCTGGAAAAAAAAGGGTTTTAATATATTTGTCTCATGCCCTTACAATATAAGAAGACTGTTAACACTTCTGAACAAGTATATTTCTCAGAATTATTCTACTTTATAAAAGAATATATGATTTCAGATTTTTTTTTTCATTTCTGGTTTAATTTTACCATCATTAATTTCTAGTTGGTCTTATTTAAACTTGGCTATACACTAAGACCACCTTAAATAATTTCTTTCTCTCCTTGGTGTTTATAGCCTTCAAATGTACATAGACAGTTAACATCTCCCTTCCCCCTTCCCCCCTCCAGTCATTGCTTAGCAAGTTATACATATTTATTTCTTTTAATCTTTCACCGTAAGTCAATCCTTTCAGCCTCTCAATAATTTATGTTGCTTTTCCTCGAATTTCCTCCAATGTGTCAAGATTTTTTTCTAATACTGTGAGGCCTTGCATACTTTATTCTAGGCATATACTCAACTGTTTACATGGAGAGAGAAAGAATATCAGTAGCTTGTGTTTGCTGCTTTCTTTAATTTGCATGTTTGGTGTCTGGGTTTTCTTAGAGTACCATAAACAATTCTTGTTATTTTTCTACTTAGAGTGAGTTTCTATACCACATATATTTTCCTACATATATAATGGTCGTATGAAAATTATTTCACTCCATGTCCTCCTGAAAGATCACGTGACTTCAAAAATCTGCTAAACAAATCAAACCCACAAACACAACTCAGTCAAATATTTGTCAGCTGTCTCATGTCCAAACACAGAACTCACCTCTCTGTACTGGAGACCTTGCAAGCATTCAAATAGCTGCTCAAGTGAATATGGCTTAACAGTTTCCAGTCTTGGAAGGTGGTATGCACACGAAGCAATCTGGGGTCTAGCAAACATAATAAAATAGTTTTTACAGAAAAATGGGTCATGTAAGGATTGAAGGCAGTTCTTGATTTCACAAGGAAGTTTTGCAAGTTGATGTTGGTGCTGGTTCTGATGGACTGGGATTCCTTCACATATAAAAGACTCTCCAGACCTTGGGGAGACATAAGAAGTGAGTTTAGAACCAACACAAGATGAAGCTCTTCATCAAGAATGGCTGATGTTGCTGCTGAAGCAGTGTGGGATTTGGTCCTTGTGGGTGACCATGTCATCAGCTGGGGAGATCTCTGGAGAGCCTTAATCCATTCTCAGGTGACAAGACAATAAATATTGCAGTGTGAGAGACCAACCAAAGAGATTATTATTAGGGTCTAACTGAATGTGATGGTTATATTCAGATTGCCAGAGCAAACATTACCCCAGTGGTAAATGTTAATTAGAAGTCAAAGTTGTGCAGGGTAAGGGAGATACCAGAATGAAGAGCAGGTAATGACAATTTGTTCCCACTTTCAGCGTCTTCATAGATGTCATTGTTCCTAAGAGTCATTTAGTGGTATTCATCATTATATTAGGTAGATTGTACGATTAAAGAGAGATTCAACATAATAAATATATCATCTAATCAGCTACTCGGCATCTCTGATATTTCTTAAACAGTATTATCATTCTCAGCTGCACGAAGCTCTCAACAACAAAATGTTTATTGTTTCTTTACTAAATTGATATAATGCATTGAATATTATAATTGAAAATACCTATATCTTGGGTGCTTTGGGAAAAAAACAAGATATAATCCACTATAGAGCTTTATTTCAGTTATTTAGAAAAGTTTTGATTTGAGTTTTACTCTTCAGTTTTAAACTATTTATGGGTATAAATTATCTGACATAACAGATATTTACAACTTTTTATTTGTAAATTATTGAAAGTAAATTATTAATTTAGAGGAAAAAAAAATTACAATCATTCTTTCCACCCAAACAATTACAATTATAATTACAATTTTTTTGCCAAATAATGTAAAATTATTTTTGTTCATGGTATTGGGCAATAATGAATGGATATCCAGTAAAAAATTGGCTTGAACCCTTGAATGCAGAAAGAAAATAATCTACTGCCACTAGAGAGCCTCTTCTTTTGCAATAATCCATAAATCTTCTGTATTTGTTTCTCTAGCATATGAAATTGTCTATGTCTGAATAGATACCAGTTTCCTTTGGTGAAATGTTTATTTTATTTCTTCAGTCTCAAGATTTATCTTCTTTCCTGTTTGATTTGTGTTTGTGTATTTACCCAATAATTAGATTTTAGTGGATTATTTTGCGGCAATTAATGATTCTTTTATTTTTCTGCAGTTTGTAGCATATGACCATGGAATAATTTGGGTGTGAGGGAACCTTTAAGGGCCATTTAGTCCAACATTGCCATGGACAGGGACACCTGCAATTAGATCAGGTTGTTCAGAGGCCCATCTGACCTGATCATGAATGTTTCCAGGGATGGGGCATTTATCACATTTATCTGGGCAACCTATTCAAATGTTTCATCCTTCTCATTGTATTTTTTTTCTTTATTTCTAGTCTAATTCTACCCTCTTTTAGTTTAAAACCATTAGTGCTACAGACCTCCTAGTGCTAAAGACTCTACTAAAAAATTTCTGGTTTCCATAGCTTTTTAAATATTATGCTGAGTGGTTTGGCATGAGGGGATATTTTCTTAATTTGCTCTCTGGCCCTCTGTTCACTATATTTTCATTATAGTGGGATGCTGTATTCCAATACTTTATATTTCTGATTTTAGGACATTCAAAATATGCTTCCATAATCCAACTGTCCTTCTTTATGTATAGTGACACCACTCCTAATTTTGTCTCATCACATTTTATTGTTTTACTGCCACATCATTCTCCTAAGGCAGTTTAATAGATCTACAGCCTACACATAAATATCCCTGATATTGAAACCTGTGATACTCTAATCCCATCTATACTTCAGCTTCCTCCTTGAAGTTATATCTAGCCTTGTTTTTTCACCCTCTGAATATGCTCATTTACGCATTTAATCTATTCCTCTAGCAAGTTTACTGACTGGAGAAATTTTTCATTTATGCATGAAAATACCTTTTTAAACAACCTACCATACTTACAGGACACTTTACATTTTAGAGGATTTTATAGACAGTAATTAATCAAAGATGTTTCCATAGAAGAGAAAATAAAATTTGAGTATCTCAATTTGAAAAAGACAAACCTGAACAGGGAGATTCAGGTGAGTTGCTCAAGGCAACATTGAAAATTAGTGGAAGATTCAGAAGGATGACCTAATATTTCACAGGCAACACTTCTTTGTTCAAATATGTGGACGCTTCTTTGTTCAACATTTCCTCACTGTGCTTTGATTTCAACACACCTACGAGAACTTTCTTACAATTTGTCACGTGGCCCCGAAAACATTCTTTCTTTCTTTCTTTCTTTCTTTCTTTCTTTCTTTCTTTCTTTCTTTCTTTCTTTCTTTCTTTCTTTCTTTCTTTCTTTCTTTCTTTCTTTCTTTCTTTCTTTCTTTCTTTCTTTCTTTCTTTCTTTCTTTCTTTCTTTTTCTTTGTTTCTTTCTGTCTTTCGTTCTTTCTTTCTTTTTCTTTGTTTCTTTTATTTTTTCTTTCTTTCTTTCTTTCTTTCTTTCTTTCTTTCTTTCTTTCTTTCTTTCTTTCTTTCTTTATTTCTTTCTTTCTTTCTTTCTTTCTTTCCTTCTTTCCTTCTTTCCTTCTTTTACTTTCTTTCTTTCTTTCTTTCTTTCTTTCTTTCTTTCTTTCTTTCTTTCTTTCTTTCTTTTATTTTCTCTTTCTTTCTTTCTTTCTTTCTTTCTTTCTTTCTTTCTTTCTTTCTTTCTTTCTTTTATTTTCTCTTTCTTTCTTTCTTTCTTTCTTTCTTTCTTTCTTTCTTTTATTTTCTCTTTCTTTCTTTTTCTTTCTTTCTTTGTTTCTTTCTTTCATTTTCTTTCTTTCTTTCTTTCTTTCTTTCTTTCTTTCTTTCTTTCTTTCTTTCTCTTTCTTTCTTTCTTTCTTTCTTTCTTACTCTTTCTTTCTTTCTTTCTTTCTTTCTTTCTTTCTGTCTTTCTTTCTTTGTTTTTCTTTGTTTCTTTCTCTTTCTTTCTTTCTTTGTTTCTTTCTTTCTTTCTTTTTCTTTGTTTCTTTCTTTCTTTTGTTCTTTCTTTCTCTCTCTTTCTTTCTTTTATTTTCTCTTTCTTTCACTTTCTTTCTTTCTTTCTTTCTTACTTTCTTTCTTTCTTTCTTTCATTTTCTTTCTTTCTTTTTTTCTCTTTCTTTCTTTCTTTCTTTCTTTCTTTCTTTCTTTCTTTCTTTTTCTTTGTTTCTTGCTTTCATTTTCTTTCTTTCTTTCTTTCTTTCTTTCTTTCTTTCTTTCTTTCTTTCTTTCTTTCTTTCTTTCTTTCTTTCCTTCTTTTACTTTCTTTCTTTTGTTCTTTCTTTCATTTTCTTTTTCTGTCTTTCTTTCATTTTCTTTTTTTGTCTTTCTTTCTTTCTTTCTTTCTTTCTTTCTTTCTTTCTTTCTTTCTTTCTTTCTGTCTTTCTTTTATTTTCTTTCTTTCTTTCTTTCTTTCTTTCTTTCTTTCTTTCTGTCTTTCTTTGTTTTTCTTTGTTTCTTTCTTTCTTTCTCTTTCTTTCTCTCTTTCTTTCTCTCTTTCTTTCTTTCTTTCTTTCTTTCTTTCTTTCTTTCTTTCTTTTCTTTCTTTTATTCTTTCTTTCTTTCTTTCTTTCTTTCTTTCTTTCTTTCTTTTATTTTCTTTCTTTCTCTTTCTTTTATTCTCTTTCTTTTTTCTTTTTCTTTGTTTCTTTCTCTTTCTTTCTTTCTTTCTTTCTTTCTTTCTTTCTTTCTGTCTTTCTTTTATTTTCTTTCTTTCTTTCTTTCTTTCTTTCTTTCTTTCTTTCTTTCTTTCTGTCTTTCTTTGTTTTTCTTTGTTTCTTTCTTTCTTTCTCTTTCTTTCTCTCTTTCTTTCTCTTTCTTTCTCTCTTTCTTTCTTTCTTTCTTTCTCTCTTTCTTTCTTTCTTTCTTTCTTTCTTTTCCTTTCTTTTTTTCTTTCTTTCTTTCCTTCTTTTATTTTCTTTCTTTTGTTCTTTCTTTCATTTTCTTTCTTTCTTTCTTTCTTTCTTTCTTTCTTTCTTTCTTTCTTTCTTTCTTTCTTTCTTTTTCTTTGTTTCTTTCTTTCTTTTGTTCTTTCTTTCTCTCTCTTTCTTTCTTTTATTTTCTCTTTCTTTCTTACTTTCTTTCTTTCTTTCTTACTTTCTTTCTTTCTTTCTTTCATTTTCTTTCTTTCTTTCTTTCTCTTTCTTTCTTTCTTTCTCTTTCTTTCTTTCTTTCTTTCTTTCTTTCTTTCTTTCTTTCTTTCTTTCTTTTTCTTTGTTTCTTGCTTTCATTTTCTTTCTTTCTTTCTTTCTTTCCTTCTTTTACTTTCTTTCTTTTGTTCTTTCTTTCATTTTCTTTTTCTGTCTTTCTTTCATTTTCTTTTTTTGTCTTTCTTTCTTTCTTTCACTTTCTTTCTTTCTTTCTTTCTTTCTTTCTTTCTTTCTTTCTTTCTTTTATTTTCTTTCTTTCTTTCTTTCTTTCTTTCTTTCTTTCTTTCTTTCTTTCCTTTCTTTCTTTCTTTCTTTTCTTTCTTTTATTCTTTCTTTCTTTCTTTCTTTCTTTCTTTCTTTCTTTCTTTCTTTTATTTTCTTTCTTTCTCTTTCTTTTATTCTTTCTTTCTTTTTTCTTTTTCTTTGTTTCTTTCTCTTTCTTTCTTTCTTTCTTTCTGTCTTTCTTTTATTTTCTTTCTTTCTTTCTTTCTTTCTTTCTTTCTTTCTTTCTTTCTTTCTTTCTTTCTTTCTGTCTTTCTTTGTTTTTCTTTGTTTCTTTCTTTCTTTCTCTTTCTTTCTCTCTTTCTTTCTTTCTTTCTTTCTTTTCCTTTCTTTTTTTCTTTCTTTCTTTCCTTCTTTTATTTTCTTTCTTTTGTTCTTTCTTTCATTTTCTTTCTTTCTTTCTTTCTTTCTTTCTTTCTTTCTTTCTTTCTTTCTTTCTTTCTCTTTCTTTCTTTCTTTCTTTCTTTCTTTCTTTCTTGCATTCTTTTTCTCTTTCTTTCTTCCTTTCTTTTTTTCTTTTTCTCATTCTTTCATTCTTTCTTTCTTTCTTTTATTTTCTTTCTTTCCTTTCTTTCTTTCTTTCTTTCTTTCTTTCTTTCTTTCTTTCTTTCTTTCTTTCTTTCTTTCTTTCTTTCTTTCTTTCTTTCTTTCTTTCTTTCTTCTTTCTTTCTTTCTTTCTTTCTTTCCTTTCTTTCCTTTCTTTCTTTCTTTCTTTCTTTCATTTTCTTTCTTTCTTTCTTTCTTTCTTTCTTTCTTTCTTTCTTTCTTTCTTTCTTTCTTTCTTTCTTTCTTCCTTTCTTCCTTTCTTCCTTTCTTCCTTTCTTCCTTTCTTCCTTTCTTCCTTTCTTTCTGTCTTTCTTTTATTGTCTTTCTTTCTTTCATTTTCTTTCTTTCATTTTCTTTCTTTCTTTCTTTCTTTCTTTCTTTCTTTCTTTCTTTCTTTCTTTCTTTCTTTCTTTCTTTCTTTCTTTCATTTTCTTTCTTTCTTTCTTTCTTTCTTTCTTTCTTTCTTTCTTTCTTTCTTTCTTTCTTTCTTTCTTTCTTTCTTTCTTTCTTTCTTTCTTTCTTTCTTTCTTTCTTTCTTTCTTTCTTTCTTTATTGTTGCCTCTGGTGTCAGGCTGGCGACCTGGTAAATCGGGGGCCACGGCGAACGTACAAAGTGGCCGGACAAACCCCGCGTGACACCAATCTGATGAACGGTGGAATGCGATTTATTTCCCACGGGCACCTGCTTAAGTGACCTCGGTGCGCCCACGGGACTCTCGGAAGGGGACGGACAGCAGGTTACGGGGCAGCAGCATGGAAAGGAGGAGGAGCCTCTTCTCCTCCTACATCGCCTGATCTTCCCTGCGATTTTGCTAACTACACTTTATTGCTTTTATTTCCTTTCTTTCTTTCTTTCACTTTCTTTCTTTCTTTCTTTCTTTCTTTCTTTCTTTCTTTCTTTCTTTCTTTCTTTCTTTCTTTCTTTCTTTCTTTCTTTCTTTCTTTCTTTCTTTCTATCTTTCTTTCTTTCTTTCTTTCTTTCTTTCTTTTATTGTCTTTCTTTCATTTTCTTCCTTTCTTTCTTTTCTTTCTTTCTTTCTTTCTTTCTTTCTTTCTTTCTTTCTTTCTTTCTTTCTTTCTTTCTTTCTTTCTTTCTTTTCTTTGTTTCTTTCTTTCGTTCTTTCTTTCTTACTTTCATTTTCTTTCTTTCTTTCATTTTTTTTTCTTTTCTTTCTTTCGTTCTTTCTTTCTTTCTTTCATTCATTTTCTTTCTTTCTTTCTTTCTTTCTTTCATTTTCTTTCTTTCTTTCTTTCTTTCTTTCTTTCTTTCTTTCTTTCTTTCTTTCATTTTCTTTCTTTCTTTCTTTCTTTCTTTCTTTCTTTCTTTCTTTCTTTCTTTCTTTTGTTCTTTCTTTCTTTCTTTCTTTCTTTCTTTCTTTCAATTTCTTTCTTTCTTTGATTTTTCTCCTTGTCAGATGATTTTTCTTTTTGTCAAATAATTTTATCATTGTCAGTCTACAGAAATCAAAGCTTTATGTTGTTGGAAAAAAAGAATTTGCTGGTCTCTTCAGAATCAGAAAATTTATGAGCAAGTGTGACAGAGCTCACTTCTTTGGATTTAAAACCTTTGGCACATGTAATATGAACTTCATTTATTTTCTCTTTTAGAATGCATGCTTTTGGGCAAATAAATTTTGAAGGATGAAAAAATTTAACTAATTTCTTTCATTAAAAAAAACCTTCTTCAAACAAGCGTGATAAGTGTGATGTTCTTCAAAACACACATATAAGTTCAAGATGTGCAAGGGTGGAAAATTTATCGATATGTCCATAACGTCAACACACACCGAAGGCAGTTCGCCCCTTCTCTCAGGAGCTGTATCCCTCTGGCTGTTCAGTTAGCTGAACAGTAGCTCT